>NC_000067.6:138757103-139357103 GCF_000001635.26 Mus musculus | reverse complement strand
TTATTCTAAACCTAACTTCTGTGATTAAATAGATTGTAGCCAGCTTATCAAAGATTTTAACAGCTTACAACCACATATAATCAAATGCATACCATATTTTTTTTTCTCTTTGAGTCTGGGTTACCTCACTCAAAATGATTTCTTTCTAGCTCCATCCATTTACCTGCATATTTCCTGTTTTCAATTTTTAACAACTGAATAATATTCCATACATAAATACATAAACTTTCTTTTTTCTCTTCATCCATTGATTGATATCTGTTTCCAATTTCTCACTACTATGAATAAAGCATCAATGAATGTGGTTAAGCAAATGTCTCTGTAGTATGATGTAGAGTCCTATGGGTATATGCAAAACAGTGGTGAAGCTGGATCTTGAGGTAGATCAATTCCCAGTGTCTTTAGGAACTGGCATATTAATTTATATAGTGGTTGTATAAATTTATAAACCCACCAGCAATGGCAGAGTGTACCCTTGTTACACATCCACACTGACATGAGCTGTCATTTAGTTTATCGATCTTGCCCATTCTGAAAAGTGTAAGATAAAATCTCAAAGTAGTTTCAATTTGCATTCCTGGTGGCTAAGATTATTGAATATTTCTATAAGTATCCCTCAGAAATTTGCATTTCCTCTTTCGAGACCTCTCTGTTTAGAACTGTACTCATTTTAAGAAGGTTATTATTTTTCTATGTTCAATTTTTTGAGTTTTTTAAAAATATTTTTTAGAGATAGTTCTCTATCAGATATGCAGCTGATAAAGTCTTTTTCCATTCTGTAGCCTGCTGCTTGGTTCCAGCAATGACTTTCTTTGCCTTACAAGCTTTTCAGCCGGGTGGTGGTGGTGCACACCTTTAATCCCAGCACTTGGGAGGCAGAGGCAGAGAGGCAGAGAGGCAGAGAGGCAGAGAGGCAGAGAGGCAGAGAGGCAGAGAGGCAGAGAGAGAGGCAGAGAGAGAGGCAGAGAGAGAGGCAGAGAGAGAGGCAGAGAGGCAGAGGCAGAGAGGAGAGAGGCAGAGGCAGAGGCAGAGGCAGAGGCAGAGGCAGAGGCAGAGGCAGAGGCAGAGGCAGAGGCAGAGGCAGAGGCAGAGGCAGAGGCAGAGGCAGAGGCAGAGGCAGAGGCAGAGGCAGAGGCAGAGGCAGAGGCAGGTGGATTTCTGAGTTCGAGGCTAGCCTGTTCTACAAAGTGAGTTTCAGGACAGCCAGGGCTATTTAGAGAAACCCTGTCTTGAAAAACCAAAAAAAAAAAAAAAAAAAAAAAAAGAAGTCTCTTTCTGTGTCAATGAGTTCAAGGCTATTCCCCATTTTTGCTTCTATCAGAAGGTTCAGTGTATCTGATTTTATGTTGAGTTCCTTGATCCATTTGGAGTTGAGTCTTGTGCAGAGTGATAAAATATGGATCTATTTGGATTCTTCTGCATACAGCCATCCAGTTTTATCAGTACCATTCATTGAAGATGCTGTCTTTCTTCTAGTGTGCCTTTCTGGACTCCTTATCAAAAAATCAAGTTTCCATATGTGTCCAGACTTCTGTCTGGGTCTTCAATCTGATTCTATTGATCAGAGTATGTTTTATGTGCAAATACCAAGCTTTTTTTTAATTATTATAGCTCTGTAATACAACTTGAAATCAAGGATGGTAATACCTCCAGCAGTTCGTTTTTTATTTGGAATTGTTTTACCTATCCTAAGTTTTTTGTTTTTCATTTTTTCATATGAAACTGAGAATTGTTCTTTCAACATCTGTGAAGAACTATGTTAGAATTGTTATGTGGATTTCATTGACTCTGTAGAGTGCTTTTGGTAGGGTGATAGTTTTATTATATTAATCTTACCGATTCATGAGCAATGAGAATTGTTCAATCTTCTGATATCTTATTTTCTTTCTTCAGTATCTTATGCTTATTATTATAAAAGCCTTTCCATTGTGCCAGGCAGTGGTGGTGTATACTTTCGATCCAGGCAATAGGGAGCAGAGGCAGGTGGATCTCTGTGAGTTCAAGGCCAGTCTGGTCTATACATTGAGTTCCAAGACAGCCAAGGCTATATAGAGAAACCCTGTCTCAGAAAACAAAATTCTCTCACTTGTATGGTTACAGTTACCCCAGGATATTTTTTTAGTCTATTTGGAAAGGTATTATTTTCCTGATTTCTTTCTGTATGCCTGTCATTTCCATACATGAGGGTTATGGATTTTTGTGTATTAATTTTGTATTTTTCAGCTACTTTGCTGATCATGTTTATCAGCTGTAGGATTTTTCTGTTGGAGTTTTTAGGGAGTTTTCACTTATTTATATACTATCATATACATCTGCAAGTAAAGATGATTTATTTCCACCCTATCTGTATCCTTTTGATCTCTTTCAGTTGTCTTAATGCTCTATCTAACACTTAAAGTACTATATTAAATAGATATGGAGAAAATAGGCAGTCTTGTCTTGTTTCCAATTTTACTGGAAATGCTTTGACTTTCTCTCCATATAGGTTCATGTTAGTTGTGGGTTTGGTGTAAATCACCTTTATTATTTTGATGTATGTCTCTTTTATCCCTCCCCTCTTTAGGACTTTTATCATAAAATGGTGTTAGATTTTGTCAAAGACCTTTCTATATTTAATGTGATGGTATCATCGTTTTATCTCTCAGTCTGTTTTTATAGTGGGTTATATTTATAGATTTACACATGTTGAACCATCCTGCATCTGTGGTATGTAGCCTACTTGATCATGGTGGATGTGCTTTTTGATGTATCTTTGGTTTCACCTTGCAAATATTGAGAATCTTTCACCCATGTCTATAAGGCCTATTGGTCTGCAATTCTTTTCCTTTGTTAGGTCTTTATATGGTTGTGTATCAGGTAAAACCATGAGCTCATAAAACAAAATGTTCTTCTGCGTCTATTTTGTGGAATAATTTAAAGATCATCAGTTTTATTTCTTCTTTAAAAGTCTGGTAGAATTCTGTACTAAAGCCACCTGGCCCTGGGGCTTTTTCAGTTGAGATGCTTTTAATTGCTGCTGTCTATTTGACTCTGATAGGTAGCACCTACTGAGGAAATTATTCGTTTCTCTTAGACTTTTTTCCAATTTAGTGGATTACAAGTTTTTAAAGTATGTCCTTAATGATTTCCTGGGTGTTTGTTCTAGTGCCCCCCTTGTCTCTAACTCTGTTGAACTGGATCTTTTCCCTTCGTCTTTTAGTTAATTTTGCTAAGTGTTTGTCAATCCTATTAATTTTTCTCAAAGAACCGTTTTTTGTTTGTTTCATTAAACCTTTGTATTGTATTGAGATTGTTTGTTTGTTTGTTTGTTTGTTTTATTTCATTGATTCCAGCACTGAGTTTGATCATCTCTTGACATTTACTTCTTTTGGGTGTGATTTCTCCTTTTGGTTCTAGAGCTTAAAGTTGTACCATTAAGTTACTATGCTAAGATAGCTCCAGTTGTTTAATGTAGCCACTCAGTGGTATGAGCTTGTCTCTTAGAATCACCTTCATGTGCCCAAATTTCAGGTACATTGTGCTTTGATATTCTTTTCTTTTCATAGGTTTTTATTTCTTAGTGTTTTTTTTTTCTCCTCCTAATGTCAAAGCCATGACAATGAATTTGTTTTTCTTTTAATGTGAATTTTTCTTCTTTTACTGAAGATAAATTCTTCCCCCATAGAATATATTTTCATTACAGTTTCCATTTCCCCCTACTTCTCCCAGTTCTGCCCTCCTCCCTCTCACTCAGTTCCACTCCCTTTTGTCTTCCATTAGAACATCCTTCTAAGAGATAATAACAAAACATAATAAAATAAATATAATAAGACAAAACAAAGACCATCACATTGAAGTCAGACAAGACAAACAACCAGCAGAAGGAAAGGAGCCCAAAAGAAGACACAAGAATCAGAGACCCACTTGCTCACATACTCAGAGGAATCCCATAAAAGTAGAAAACCGAAAGCAATAATATATTAACAGAAGAGCCAGTACAGACTAGTGTGTGCCCTGTGCCTGCTATTTCAGTCTCCGTGAGTTCATATAAACTTTCTTCAGTTTACTTGGAGGGCTTTTTTCTCCTGGTGTCCTCCATCTCCTCTGGCTCCCAAGATCCTTCTGCCTTCTCTTCTTCTGGAATCGCAGATCTCTGAGGGGAGGAATTTGATAGAGACATCCCATTTAGAGCTGTGTGTGCCAAGGTCTCTCCCTGTCTGTGTAATGCCTTGGCTGCAGGTCTCTGCATCTGTTCCCATCTGCTGTAAGAGGAAGAAGTGTCTCTAATGATTCCTCAGTAAGGGCACTGTTCTATGAGCTGAACAAAATATCTCTGGACTAATTTTATTACTGTATATATTTTAAGACCTGTAGTATTTGGTTTTACCCCAGGTCTTTGGTCTATCTAATCTCTGGTTCTTAGTCACCTAAGCAGTGTTAGGTTTGGGTTCCATCTCCTGGAGTGGGCCTTACGTCAAATCAGATATTGCTTGGTTACACCCTCAAGCTTTGTGCCGTCATCGTCCTAGCATATTTTGCAGGCAGGTCAGCAGTTTAGGTCAAATGGTTTGTAGTTGGTTTGGTACCTACATTTCTCTTTTGGTAGTGTGCAAAGTATCTTTGACAAAGAAACTATAACAAAAGGGTGTTATAGTATTTACACAGGTTCTGTATAGGCACCAGTTAGACTGTTCCATGTTCAATGAGTTGTGTAGGTGGTATCTTCAGCACAAGGCCTTACTATCCATTTGTGGAGAGTAACTTATTGTCTTGGCAACAGCCTGGGTTGTTTGGGGATTTCCATGGGACCCCTTTGGCTAACAATTCAGTTGGATGTAACTCAGTTCCAGTAGTGGATGGAAGCTTTGTTTACTGACAAGAAATGGCCAGATGAAACTCCATCTCCACCTACACTCACTCACACACACATATGTATACACACATACACACATGTGCACACTTCTATGTGAGTAAAATAAAAAATACACACACACATTAGCAATTAGATGGTGATGATCATTTCATAATAAATTCATATTCAAAGAATGATAGTATTCACCTTAGATACATTAATAATTTATCAACTATATCTAAATAAAATTCAGAACAGTCAAAATAGTAAAAAAATATACATTTTAAAAATAAAATATGTGACTATTTTGAGTAAGCTTGGAAAAAAAGATGCTTTCTTAACCAAGACAACATACTTTGAATTCTTAAGAGAAATATGCTATCAAAATATCATCTTGCAGGTTCTTTTCCCTGTAAATTTCTAAAACAAAACAAAACAGAACAGAACTGAAATTTCCTTTGGCAAAAACAGTAGGTGGTAGGTGGGCAGGGAAATTCATTGCTTGTTCAATGTCAATAAATTAATTTCCAACAATAATACATTCTATGTGAAATTCATACTTTATAATACTTCAATAGAACAAATGTCATTTCCTATCAGTTCTCAAACTCCAATTTTGTAAAATCTAAGTTAAAACTCTACAATACAATAAATAAATGTTTTGAAAGCTACTTTCTATTTACCAATTAATACAGTTCTCAACCTACAATGACACCCCACTGCCTGCAACACTGAAGACCTCCATGCTGACACCAACAACCTTTCAAAGCATCTGTATGTGATTCTTTCTACCAATAATATGTGGAATTTAGCTCAAAACCACTTCTGTACAATGTCAGACCTTGAGAAAAAAGTACTATGTGCATATGAACATCAAAAGTTATAATGAAAGATCCATACATTCTTTCAGCTTTCTGGTTTAATATATATCGACCGTCTGTTGGGAATCAGGACCAGGAAGATTCATAAAATATGTTTGGTGTGTGTCAATTAGCAGAAAAGTGAATGACAGGTACAACAATGCCCGGCCAAGGCTTCTGTTTTCCTCCCACTAACAGGCAGCTTCCTATGTCTTGCCTGTCTATCTCTGTCTTTCAGTTCTGTGTCCCTTAAGCCTATGGTAGCTCATTCTGTAGAGAGCTTGGCTCTGCATGATAAATAACAAAGACAGGTCCTTGCTATTCCATGCTCATGAACATTATTACTTTTAGCATTAAAGGGTCGTGAAGGCATTTCTTTCTGTAGCAACTGTTTATGTGGATCTTTGCTGAATCTATATTGGTTGTTGTATTGCTGTATTTATAGTGGTTGTTTCTAGGGTAAGAAAACATCATTTATTAAATATGATTATAAAAACAAGGCTATTAAGTAATTTGGGGCAAATTCATAACATGATTATAATATACTGTGGTGCTTTCCTCTCATCTCAATTTTATTTTTTAATCTAAGCAATACAAATTAAATATCTCAAACATGATGAGAGAGAGTTTTGACATATTAAATAACTCTGTTGTGATAGAGACATGGGTAAGCACTTTCAACATACTCACTAACTTAGTTCTTATATTAATCCCTTGAAAACTGTGTGTTCATTTCCAATTTACAGAATTAGTCAACAGAACTTGGATACAAAGCCAGAACTGCCTGATATAAAATGTATTAATGACTGCTGGCAGAAAAGAGTCAGTCTTTCCCAGGAATGAGTCCCAGAACTGGCTATCCAATGCCAAGTGGTCAGTCCTAAAAGCATATCTGTGTGAGCAAGGGCTACATGTGATCTAGGGCCACAGCAAATGAAAGTTGGTTGGAGCTATCACACAAAACATCACTTGGGTGTTGTAATCAAAGTGGATAAAATTAGTGTTGCTTTCACACAAAAATGTGTACTTGCTCATGTGTAGTGTTGATTACTTGATCATGGTAACTATTTTGAAATAATTCTAAGTAGATTTAAAATATAATGTTAATAGCCCTCAACAAAAACCAGTTTTGGAGAATTTCCTTAAAACTATTCCTACACAAAGCAAAAACGAGCATATGGGAAGCAAAGTAAACCGGGATGTACAAAACCCCACACATTCCAAGACAAATATCAGAGTCAATATTTAATTTAATATTTATGTAGGTCCTCAACTTGAAATATAACCCATAAATACAAATTCCCAAAGGCAGCAGCCAAAAAAAGGAAGCACTGTCTTCAACTGCCACACATATTTTAGGTTTTTCTGAAGAATGGGATTAATAAAAATGATACTCAAATGCAGTGAGACAAGTTCCCCATCTTATTCCAAGTATCTCTCTCTTATTTCAGGGATTTCAGAATCTCTTTTATTCTGACTTGAGTAATATAGGTTATTCTTCCTCAAATAAAACTTTCAGAAAATGATGATGGTTGTATCTTTCTGTATCTTTCTATGTGATGATCTTGGAGGTAAGCTGTGGCTGGATGGTAGCATTTGGTTTTTACCCAGGAATTAAGCATTTGAATATTAGCCTTTGATTTGTAACAATGTTTTTTCATCCATTGTGCTCAGACTGCCGGTTTTAATGTACACAGGGACACTGTCTGTGACCTTTACTGATCTCATATGTCTTACATTTTGTTGGTGTCATTGCAATATCTTCTCCTTAAGTTGATTTTAAACTTTTCAAAGTCAGAATTGGATATATGTCTACAAATAAAAGATTTGCAACTTAGCAACATATAAGGTGATCTATCATACAAAGAGATGAAGTCCAAAGCAGAGAGAAACATTGAGATAGAAATAGAGATGAGAGATAGACAGACAGACAGACAGACAGATGATAGGTGTGTGTGTGTGTGTGTGTGTGTGAGAGAGAGAGAGAGAGATATATGAGATGGCCATATGTTTATTTTCATTTAACTAAATAATTTTTATTCAAGATTACTAAAATTGAACACTGCATTACGTTTTAAACTTTGCATTCCTGGGGGGAAATAAATGAGTGAATTAAATATTGGTTGTCAGAAATTGACTTTCAATATGGTACTGTATTAGAACACCATAACATTTTGTGGTGAACTATGATGAGAGATAATCTTATGTATTTGACATGATTTAACTTGGCAAATTAAACACATAAGAGACCATATTAGGCAAAGGCATATTATTGTAAAATTATATTTAAAGAATAATTTTAAAACGTAAAAAATACATTTAATATTTCAAATACTCTGAATTTAAACTCAAATAAATAAAAGAAACAAGCAAGCATGTGATTGGGTGAAAAATTTAAAAGTTTGTTTCAAGAAACATAGGACTCTTTCTCTGAAAAGTGCAGAAAGACTCCACCTCCCCTGTGATTGCTTAGACTGGGTTCTTTCCACTCAGTTTCTGTCCTCATTAAATTTACTCTTTCTTTTCTGTCTCCAGCACACGTTGAAACAAAACCATCTTGGAAAGGGGATGATGGCAAATGGATGAAAGACTAGCTTCTTGTCATTTGGTGGTTACTATAGCAATAATCATGATGGGGGGTTTCCAGCTGCAAGTGGTTTCTATAACAACATGATAGGGTGCTTTTGAAATGGACCAGAGGCAAATGGATTCTTCGTGGGTTTTTTTTAACCCTTTTATACCTAGGATTGGCATTTTCTTGGAACGCACGGTTTATTTAACAGAACCTTGAAATTATTGCTTTAATGTTTTGAGGATTAAACAATCAATTATTTTATACAGTCCTGGCTTGAGCTGATGTTATTTTGGTGTCCTTTACTTCTGGATAGCATCTGTATTCTTGTTGTTGTTGTTGTTGTTGTTTTGTTTTTTTCAAGACAGGGTTTCTCTCTATATAGCCCTGGCTGTCCTGGAACTCAGTCTGTAGACCAGGCTGGCCTCGGACTCCGAAATCAGCCTGCCTCTGCCTCCCAAGTGCTGGGATTAAAGGCGTGCGCCACCACCGCCCGGCACATCTGTATTTCTACAAATAAAACTGAGATAAAACGTAGAAAATATCTTTAAAACATACAGAATATTTGTGAAAGATACAAATTTTCACTACATATTCATTTACTTATTTGTGATTTATGTGAGTGTGGCATGCCTCTGGAGATCAGAAGTCAGTTTGTGACAGTTTTGTCTGTCCATTGTGTGAGTATTCCAGATTGACCTAAGGTGGTTAGGCTGAGATGCTAGCACCTTACCCACTGAGCCATCCCATTAGACCCATTTTATAGTATTCACTAACACAGGGAGAACTTCTAATAGCCTTTATAGAAAAACCTTCTAACTTTCACATAGATTGTCCAAAGGTGGTTGATATGGTGGAAAAACAGACCAATGGCTGTGCTAGTGTACTCTGCCATAGGTGGAGAGACTTCTGCTCTCTGCAGATTAACTGTGCAAATTTTGTTATACCATCCAAAATGCTCTAAGTCATGGATGATCCATCTCTCTTTGACTAATAACTCAGGAAAATGTTATAAAAGGAAGCTTAGTACCTTGCCCAAAGCTATCTTAGTGTGGGAAAATAAGACAGAACAGAACAAAGGAACTGTCTCACTCATAAATAAGCACCATTCCAGAGCTTCTAAGTGAGTGTTCAAAAGATAGATAACTGGTCCAAGGCACAGGACTGCTGCTTCGTGGTGGGTTGGATACAATTTTTAAGAGAAATAATGACATAAGGCTTAAATGTAATCATTCTATCAGTTAAAGAAGATGAGAATTAGGCTTGCTTCTTTCAGTTCCATGGGTCAGTTAGGAGGTATACACAGTGACGAGTAATGTGCGGGCTTCATTTTCAAAACATCACTTTAAATACTAGCATTAGACAAAACTTCCATAAATATATTCAATTTACAGATATGGAATTTGCTGGACTTTATCCTTCTTTTCCCATCAACTCAAAAAACATATTAAATACAAAGGCATGCCCTCGAAACAGAGGTGGTCACGGCCACGGTGTTGGTGTTTAAGATCAGGCGCTTTTGTGGTATGTAACTCCTTATGCACACCCCCAAATGGAGCCTTTATGCTTTCTATTCAGTTAAGCTGCCAATCCCATGTATGAGACAGTCTCTTGCAGCTCTCAGAAGGATGCCAGTACCCCTACATTTCCCTGGGAGTTTTCAAACATCAGCATTTTCTTTTCCCTGGTGTTTCATGCTAAGCAACACAGCCTCAGAATTCATTACTTATGCACTTGCCTTCCCCTTCTGGGTAGAGTCTGCCAAACAGGTCCCTGCGAGCTCAAGCCCTGTTTTGCATGTATCCTGTGACGTTGTGCAGAAGAGCCAAGGCATGTCTATGTGCACCAAGGCCCTGCTTAGAAGCGGATGTGCCAGAGCACGCCAGGCAGGGAGCCCCTCAAACACCTCCAAATTGTATCCAGACCAGAGGCACTGCGGCTTCGCAGCTGTTGTGCTCAGTGCCAGGGAGCTCTTAGCTGAATAAAGAAAAAGAAATCTATTCAGGGTGGCTTCCAAGTTAGCTGGTAGCCACAGTAACCTGGGTTTTCCCCCAGATGCCAACCACAACTTCGAGAGATCTGAGTGAAGCAAATCAGCCTCTCTCTGTTCAAGTGTAGTGAGCCATAGAGTGAGCAAAACCAATTTCCCCAGGGAAACCAATTAGCCAGAAGAGCAAAACAATCAGTATGTATTCTCCAAACTATTCAAGACACATGGGAGCGTGCAAAATGCATAATCGGGGACTGGGGAAACAACACAGTGGTCAAAGCACTCGTGACCCAAACAGTTAACGTGAGGACGGCAGTTCAGATCCCCAGAAACCTAGTGGAAATCTGGTGGGTACATTTAGGCCTCTGTAAACACATGCATTCATGTATGCACACACCATTACACATCTGTGCTCACATACATGTGATCAATGCATGTACACACTCATGTAACACACACACGACAATAAAATAAAGTGCTCAATCCTAACTGAACACATAGGTCATATATACAGACACACTGAAAAATCCTAATACTTGACCTTATAGAGCTAATATTTTAGTAGATGACTGTTACAACGTATCTTAGCAACAGTAAGTCCTGGGACTGCTCTGGCTGGAGATTCACAAGACTGCAGCAATATGGGAGATGTGACCAAAGCGTGCCTTGCCCAGGGCTTCTGAGGATGTACACTATTTGAAGATACCTTACAAATGTCTCTCATGGGGCACACTGAGATGCCTTAATTGTAGTTACAACAATAATGAAGTAGCACATTTCAATTACAGAGAAAAACATCTTATGCACAGTCACTACAGTGCATGACTCTTCTAGGGCTTAGTTGCTTCTCCAAACACATGAAAACATCAAGAGCTGCCCTGTCTGCAGCATCAGCCATTAGTCACATGTGGCTTTGATAGCTGGAGTGTGCTGAAAGTATAAAGCACACTTGCAAAGAAAATACAAATGGTACCGTTTGATCTAAGTAATTTTGTAGTAATTATATATTGAAATGAAAATATTTTAGGGATACTTGGCTACACTAAATATATTAAAATTAATTTTGACAATTGGTGTTTTACATTACTCATTTATTTACCTTGTGTGTGTGTGTGCGCGCGTGCAGCATGTGTGTGTGTGTGTGTGTGTATGTGGTGTGTGTGTGTGTGTGTGTGTGTGTGTGGTGTGTGTGTGTGTAGTGTGTGTGTGTGTGGTGTGTCTGTGTGTATGTGTGTGTGGTGTGTGTGTGTGTGGTGTGTGTGTGTGTGTGTGGTGTGTGTGTGTGTGTGGTGTGTGTGTGTGTGTGGTGTGTGTGTGTGTGTGTGTGTGTGTGTGGTGTGTGTGTGTGTGTGTGTGTGTGTGGTGTGTGTCTGTGTGTATGTCTGTGTGTGGTGTGTGTGTGTGTGTGTGTGTGTATGTGTGTGTGTGTGGTGTGTGGTGTGTGTGTGTGTGTGTGGTGTGTGTGGTGTGTGTGGTGTGTGTGGTGTGTGTGGTGTGTGTGGTGTGTGTGTGTGTTTGTGTGTGTGTGGTGTGTGTGGTGTGTGGTGTGTGTGTGTGTGTGTGTGTGTGTGTGTGTGTGTGTGTGTACGTGCCAAGGCTTGCAAAAATAGTTTTTTGGGAGTTGGTTCTCTCATCGCACCATGTATGTGTCAGAGAAAGACCTCCTTAGCTTAGCAGGTGCCTTCCTCGTCTGCTGAAGCATTCCCACAGCCCTGTGGTTTGCTTTTAATGTAGTGGGTAGAATGCTCACTGCATACGTGGCTGACATGTGATAGACGGAGGTAGAACAAGCGTGTGCTGCTGCAGTGTACTCTCCACCAACAGCAGCAGCTGGATGTTTTTCGGCCCAACCGTGCTAAAGCTCCGGCTTTACCAACACTTTCTGTGCTTCAGAGGACCACGGACGTTTGGAAGAACGGGTGGGAATAACCTTTTCAGTGTTTCTTTTCATGATTCTTCTTCCTCTCTGAGGTTTTTTTTTTTTTTTTTCAGATAAATGTCTTGAAGTCTCTTGGCATTCGGTCCTACTACATATTAGATGCACAAAACCAGTGAAGTACTTTGACATTCCAGAAAATTCCCCATTTATAAGATGAATGTAACGGTTCCATATCCCATAATCTTTCCATAGAAAGTAAATGAAGTGGTAGGTTTATTCTTTGATCCTAAGGAACCAGAAAATTAGAGACATTTTATGTTAATAATAACATTTAAGTTTGACATATATATATGGTGTCTTTTTATTTCCTCCTCTCTAATTCTTATCCTGACGACCTCTTTTCTCTCGTAGCATCTTGTACTCTCTCCTAAAAAAAAATCACTTCATTCACATAGTTCTGCCTTATATATGTGGGTGTATGGGTGTAGAACCAGCTATTGGAGCATAGGTAGCCTTCCTAGGGCCATGTTCCAAAATAAAATTTACTATTCTATCCCTAACAGCCATCAACTACCAATAACTTTTCAGCTGGGGGTAAAGCTCATGGGCCCTTCTCCCATCCATGCTCTGGTTTTGGCCAGTTTGATCCTGTGCTGGTTTACCTTTTTCAGTCACAGCTGCTCTGTGTTCATGGGTGCAGTCGTCCTGCCCAGTCCAACAAATACTATTGTCGATGTTTTGTTGGATACAGTGACAATCCACATTTTGGTTTACTAGAAGTAATAGTGATAATAAAGTTCAAGTCTATTCTGTTAGTAAAACTATTATTAAAGTATACACTGGTTATAATAAGATCAGAGCCCAGGCCTGATGGCAAAGAAACATGATTGAACCTTATTAAAGTGTTCATTGGGCTGGTGAGATGGCTCAGTGGGTAAGAGCACCCGACTGCTCTTCCGAAGGTCCGGAGTTCAAATCCCAGCAACCACATAGTGGCTCACAATCATCTGTAACAAGATCTGACACCCTCTTCTGGAGTGTTTGAAGACAGCTACAGTGTTACTTACATATAATAAATAAATAAATCTTTAAAAAAAAATAAAATGTTCATTGACTGACATTTAGTAAAAAATGATGTTCACACTTTGCATTACTTAGTCATTTTCTGAAGTTAATAGAAGTAGGAAGGCACCTCAGGTGAGGTGGGCATGATGGATGCCCAAGACAAGAACCATGTGATGCATAGTGACCAAGACCCAGTCCAACCCTATTCTTAGGTGTCCACGCTACATAGTGGGGATCTTAGATGCTTTTATTGTCCATGGAATCTTGATATCTTTGGATTGAAAGGGACTTGACTTCATCTATGGTGGTGTTAATAATCAGAAAGTACATATAAAAAAACTAGCAAAATGCTTATTGTATGAAAAGCATTCAAATCTATATTTAAAATATATTTATAGGAAGGTTTTTTAAACTTTCCTATGGGCCCTCTAAAGAAGTGATAATAGAATAGGACTCTGAGGTGCAGATACCACCAGTGAATTCTGGCCACAGTCTCCCCAGCTGGAGCAATGAAGTTGCACATCAGAGTTTGCCTGTGAATTAGCAGTAGGAAGTTTGGAGGTTCCAGCCTCTGCCTAGATAGAATATGCTGTTTGGTTTTCAGGGGATAACAGTAGCAATAAGCCTGTACCCTTAGAACTCTCAAAACACAGAATGCTCTTTTGCATATCATAAAGTCACCTTCCTTGAATTTGTTCCTTGAAGTGTGATTTATCAGGCACCAACTATGTAAATTGAATTTCTTTCATTAACAGAGGGGATCCTAAGGTGTTTGGACTTTGGACCTTGCATGGTCAAGCAAATGCTACTGATTAAAAACTCTTTAGTGGCTAAAATTTTTTTCAAGGACCTTCATGTACATCATTAATTCTGTTCTTTGGGATTAAAAACAGCAAGAATACTAATAACATTTTTACTATTAGTAAGATACAAATAATGCTCATTTATGCCAAGCACTGTTAGGGGTTTGATATTATGGAATAGTGCCATTTTTACAGAAATGAAACCTGAGGCATATTAGTATTTTCATGAAAAGCCCCATAGAGGTCAGTAAGTAGCAGAGCCGACATGTAAGTCTACGATTCAAAACCCATTTGGCCACCTGCTGTGCACTTGGCTATTAGTTATCCCTATTAAAAATAAAGAAACTGGGGCACTGTGATGATGACCAGTTTCCTTAGAGTCACAGAGATGGACGTTGGTTGAACCAATATTTCAATCCATCTATCCATATGTCTGTACTCTTCCCATTACATTATATTGGTCTCAGGCTGGTATTTGAGACAATGAACATGTATAGAGATAACGGCATATATGAGAGTGACTGCCTAGCATTTTAGGATGCAGCAGAAATTCAGGGGGAAGGGACTGTCTTCAAAGAACCCATCTACATCTTAGTTCAAGTATTCCATGTGGATTCTGCCACACCGTGGATCAAAGTGAGTGGTTTTCTTCTGCTGATTTGTTCTGCTTCATTTTACCAAAAGAGGTCAAAGTAAGAATTTCATAGCAAGCCTTAAATGAGAATTCAGCTATTTTTACATTCATTCATTATTCAATAGTTTTCTACTCACTACGTACCATGTGCAAGCCATTTGGACTACGTCCTGAATAAAGATGTGGTTCCCTCCTGTACTAACCCCTACCCAGCCCAGCCCAGAATAGAATTTCATTCTCTGCAGAAAGCCAGGCTAAGGAGAATTCAACAAATGTCCTCATTTTCATAAATTAAAATTCTTAGACCTGTTGATGTAGGCTTGACTCTGCTAACATGTTTAAACTTCCCAGTTCATTTTAGCAGCATCTGATTAGTAAATATTTAATCTTCTTTATTAAAAAAAACACCAAATACTGTTCGTTGCCTGCTGTTGGGATAATCACACTTTGGAATCATAAATCCTGTGTTTATCTCCTCTTTAGGTGTGGTTAAATGTGAGATAAAATTAAAATAGAAAGCACTGCCTAGTCGTGTTTCCAAAGTTATTCTACAGCAAGCCCAGAGCATCCCTTAGAAATGAGTTTTCTAAATCCTTGGCACATGTCCCACTACTCTGAGAATGAATGAATAAACAAACAAACAAACAAACAAACCTGGGAAACGTTCATGCCTCTGAGCGATGAACCCAAATAAGTGTGCATACACTGCAGGGAGAGTAGGGGAGGGTGTTTAGTTTGGCTAAATATGGACACATTACAATTGCTATTTTTGACCCAGATATGATACTTGGGAGTTCATCCATCCATCCTTTCCATCTTTCTAGTGGCACAGAGTGAATCTGATGCTTCAGTTCAGTAGCAATAAAAATGAATGACAGACATGATTAGAGTTTTGTGGAGAGAATTGGGTTAGTAAATCCTGATAAAAACTGAGAAATTAATAATAACAGAATAATTAAATGGAGAAAGCTTTTTTTTGCTTTTTTAAATGAGTATTTGTGATTACTTCTTTACATATGAGTAGTATGTAGTAATTATAGCTGTCCATGTACATGTGCATACCTGGCATAGAGAAACATTGTTAAGGAACCTTGGCTTGGGTGATTCATACTTAGGAAAGTTCCGTGTGTATTAGGATAAACAGGTACTGAGGACAACATGAGACACACCAGTGTCCTCAGTACAGTTAGTTAGGTTATTATTACAACGTCATTACATGTTATTTTCAGAGGCAAGCATTTAAATAAACACTTAAATTTATAGTTTAGAGTTAAAGATATGTTTTTGCAAAAATGAAAGCTGTTAAGAGCAGACATTTTCTAATCTATTGCACTCCTTATCTTGCCTGGTTCCCACCCAGCCCAGGTCCTTCATGGGAAGGATGTATCTACCACACTGCTTAGTGCTCTCACAGCCTCTATATGGAAAGGTATACCTGAGCCTACCATTTTATGAATACAATCCCTGCCGTGGGAATTAACACTTTATAGTGAACAATAATGTTAATTTTGTATTACACTGATAAATTTTGTTAGGAATTCAAAACCTAGAAATTCAAAAAAGATCATATATATGTGTTGACACACACACAGGGAGGGAAAAGGAGGAGGGGGGAGGGAGGAAGAGAGGGAGGGTGGGGCGGAGGGAGGGAGGGAGGGAGGGAGGGAGGGAGGGAGGGAGGAAGGAAGAAAGGGAGGGAGGGAGGGAGGGAGGGAGGGAGGGAGGGAGGGAGGGAGGGAGGGAGGGAAAGTTTAAAGCTCTGTAAGGAAAATCTTATGACTGCCAGTAGATGGCGAACTTTACTGCAAGGAGAAGGTGCTGTAGTGTCTGACTTGTTCTGAACATTAAACACCCAGTGAAATTTCACACTCTCAGTTAGAAAGCTCATATGAAAACCAAATCTTCCATGCCTATTTTTCCTGGGACCTAAATCCCAATAATAAATTTAAGTCTTATTCTATTAATGATAAAATTAATATTTAATTCTAAAGCATAATAATTATTAAAACCACTTTCTTTTTCATTGAGAGAATGTAGTGTGCCAGGTATAACACATGTGACTTTTTTTCCTGGCATTTTGAAAATGTTGGAATGGCCATGATCCTTAAGTCATGGCCACCCATCATGTGTTTGTGCCTCTGTTCTGTTTTCCCTAGCTGCTTATTTAATTATTTAATCAGTTTTTTTCATCCCATGCCTAGCATTTTGGCAGTGAAGACAGAAAGAGTCTGAGTCCAGGGCCTGTCTAGGTTAGATCATGTCAAACAACATTTAGTAAATTGAAGTTATTTTATAAATTTGAAAAGTGGAACTTTCATTCTGACAGATAATTTGGTCTCATCAGTCAGCGCACATATGCTGAATTGTACCTAAGAGAAGGCCTGTTAGCATCTAGGCACACGTTCACAAATTCACAGATATGACC
Source organism: Mus musculus (assembly GCF_000001635.26). Lineage (NCBI taxonomy): Eukaryota > Metazoa > Chordata > Mammalia > Rodentia > Muridae > Mus > Mus musculus. The sequence continues at coordinate 139,340,044 of NC_000067.6, read as the reverse complement.
TTCACTATGTCAAAGACCATGTCAATGGCACCAGGAAGGTGTGAGACTTGTACAAATACTACAAGCACTTAAAAATATACAGAGAAACAGAACAATGGAAGACAGGGGATGGATTTAAATACACCTGGCTTGCTTTGCAAACACTTTATTAAATTTGTCTTCAGTAATCCTCTCCAAATCCCTAGGGTCCTGATGAAGCACACACCTACCTGCTTCTCACGCCCGAGGTGCACATACCAGGAAAAGCTCCCCGAAGTGCTTTCTAACAAATTTGTTTTCATTTATTTCCTAAATGTTTATTTCATCTTTAGGTACTGACATAAAATATTGATATCCTAGCTAGGTGTGGTTGTACACACCTTTAATCCCAGCACTCAAGAAGCAGAGGCAGGTGGATCTCTGTGAGTTTGAGGCCAGCCTCAAACTAGCAAGTTCCTGGACAGCCAGGGCTGTGTAGGGAGACCTTGTCACAAAACTAAACTAAACTAAATTAAATTAGACTAAACTAAACTAAACTAAACTAAGCAAAACATTGTCATCCTACTGTGGCAAAAATTGAGTTAATTATTTAGCAGGTTACACACACACACACACACACACGCACACACACACACACACAGAGAGAGACCTCTATTACTCCCAATATCTGTTACAGTTTATATTATTTTATAGTAAAGGATTATTCTCCTACATGAGAGCTTTATTTTCTCTTTTATTTGTGTACTGATTTCACTTACCGACCTACCCTGACTTCATTTTCTTTTTTGTGCAGCTTTTAGTGTTCTCCAAAATTAACAGCAGTAAAAATTGCTTTGGGTTTTAGAGTTGGTGTGTTTCTTTGCTGTCCCCCTACACAGAACTCCACATTTTTCTTCTCTGACATATCCCTCTTGAGGCTACACTTTTCGCTCTGCTTAATGCTGATACTGGTGGCACATCTGGGGTTCTGGGATTTCTCTTTTAGTAAAACCTGCTTGTCGTTATCTTGTTAGATTACTGACAAGCTTCCTAGGATAAACAACTTCTTTCTTGGTTTCGTTGCCATTTTCATTCATGGTCCCCTAAAATCTTTAAAATGGAGGGAAAAAGTAAGCACACAAATGTTTTCCTCTCTTTAAATTGAATAAGTAGTACAGCTAGGCATATAATTCTGATTTATAACTGAGTTCCTTTTGAATGTGTGTGTGTGTGTTGTGTATCTGTGTGTGCATGACAGAGTCTTACTACATACTACAGGCTGGTTTTAAATCAAGACCTGCCTCCATCTACTGAGAACTGGAGTTACAGGCATCCTCACACACAGTCTTCTTGCGAGTTCTAAGATGTTCTAATATCCTCCAGAACGCAATGCTTCAGAGTATAAATTAGAAATATATCCAATCGATTTAGAGAAAGCCTTAGAACTATCGCTCTCTTGGGACCATTATTCCAATTATATTTTCAAAGATAGATCCCTAGAACAGTTTCAGGAAAATAAAGTTTGAAGCCTTTGACTTCAATATATCTGCAGTGGGACCTTGTCTGTTTTAACCTGTGAGATGTACATAACTATTTGAGAAATACTGTGTGTGAAGTCCTAGGATGGTCAGCACAGTGGAACCCACTGGATTACTAGGGCTTTATTGATTGTGTGTGTGTGTGTGTGTGTGTGTGCTTTGCTTTTTGGAGCATAAAATAGAGATGTTGAAAAAACACTCAATCATAAATCAAGAAATAGGGTTCATTTCAATAGGTGTTTCAGTTAGGCAACTTTTCCACAGATGGCTTTGTAAATGATCTCCTAGTATTTCCTAAAGTTTTACACAAGAGAAGATGGGTGTCAGAATTCTCAGTAGCCGGACAGATTGACAGCATTCTCATTATCTGACTGCACTTAGAACAGAGGAAAGGAAGATGTGGAAGAACCCTGCTGCAGTTAGTTTTGCTGTGCATGCATATGTGTGTGTGTGTGGGGGGGGTGTTGCACTGTGTATTTATTTATGTGCCTGTGTGCAACAAGTGTGGATGTGGGCAAAGACAACTTCCAATGTCCTTCCTGACATATCTATCCTTCATCCTTTGTTGAGACAGTTTCTCATCATCCTCATACTCGACATTAGGCTAGGATGACTGGTCACTCCCAAGGATCTAGCTGCCCCAGTGCTGGAATTTTAAGTGTCTGCTACCCAACCTGCCCTTTAAGCTGTGTGCTCTGGGGACTGGACTCAGACGCTCTTGCTTGCAAGGCAGGCATTTTACTGGGTGAGGCATCACCTTAGCTCCTATCTTAGTTTATTAATCATAAGTATAGAAAACTTCTGGATAAGTGAAGAGTTAAAAATCAATATTTCAGCATATTCCATAATGTGTTTCACTAATGAGTACATTTGAATTTTTCTGTAATTTTATCCTCAACTATTTGCAAATTTAATCTTGATACTTTCTATTTTGTTTTAGATTCATTTTGCAATAAAAACAATACCAGGTGCCTTTCAGGTCCTTGCCAAAACAATTCTACGTGCAAGCATTTTCCACAAGACAACAATTGTTGCTTAGACACAGCCAATAATTTGGACAAAGACTGTGAAGATCTGAAAGACCCTTGCTTCTCGAGTCCCTGCCAAGGAATTGCCACTTGTGTGAAAATCCCAGGGGAAGGGAACTTCCTGTGTCAGTGTCCTCCTGGGTACAGCGGGCTGAACTGTGAAACTGCCACCAATTCCTGTGGAGGGAACCTCTGCCAACATGGAGGCACCTGCCGTAAAGACCCTGAGCACCCTGTCTGTATCTGCCCTCCTGGATATGCTGGAAGGTTCTGTGAGACTGATCACAATGAGTGTGCTTCTAGCCCTTGCCACAATGGGGCTATGTGCCAGGATGGAATCAATGGCTACTCCTGCTTCTGTGTGCCTGGATACCAAGGCAGGCATTGTGACTTGGAAGTGGATGAATGTGTTTCTGATCCCTGCAAGAATGAGGCTGTGTGCCTCAATGAGATAGGAAGATACACTTGTGTCTGCCCTCAAGAGTTTTCTGGTAAGTGCAATTACATCTGCACCCTGTACATTCCTTTCATATTTAAGAATATATGTGTACTCTTTTTTCATTTTCAATATAATATATGTCTAGTCACTTATAAAAATAGCCAAGTTCTAGAACATACTAGTAACTAGAGAGCAAGCTTTAGCTAAAATCTCTGGGACTCTACGGAATTCGCTGGATCTGTGAGCAGGTATGAACCATCAGTACTGCTACTTCATTAGGAGGTCTACATAGCTGCAAGCTTAGACTTGGTTTTTAACAAACATTAAATAGTACCCTTTGTGTACAGATGCCATATTTAAATAAAACCTACCACTTGATGGATTCTGGCTGCTACCATATCCCAAGGTATGGTATTATGAATAGTGCTTTAGTGAATGATGGAAGGCAATAGGTATTTTTAAAATACCTATTTTTGTAGCTATATATTCAGTAGTAGTGCCACTAGATCACATGGTAAACCAATTGCCAGGGATTTCTGAGGATCTTCCATAGTGTTTCCCAAAATATACCAATAAAATAGAGTTCCATTTTCCCCCCAAAATTCCCCAGCACCTACTATTATTCATAATTTTGAACACCACCAATATCACAGTTATAAGATCACAGTTTGCATTTCTCTGGTGATCAGAAATGTTGAGAAACATTTCGTGTATCTCTTGGGCACCTGTATTCTGCACTTGCAGCATCATGGATGAGTCTAGAAGACATTATATTAAGTGAATTAAGCCAGGCATGAAGAGCCAATCTCATAAGTGGAATCCAAAATAGCTTACACAACAAATAGGATATACAATGGTTGCTTCCATGGACTGGCAGAGGGTGGAGCATGGATAAGGAAGGAGGAGATGCTGGGAAATGAGTACAAGGTGAGATGGGAAGAGAAATAAGTTTTATGGTGTTGTTGCATGGGAACTTGATAATAGTGTATACTTCAATCAACCATAAAAAGAATTTTAAGTGTTCTCATAACCAGAAAAAAAGACAGTAAATACATGTCTTGATGGATAAGGTGACAAATACCTTTGGATTTGGTCCATGGACTTCAAGGAGCCACTTTCAGGACCAGACAGTTCTGGTTTTCAGTCCTTTGTATTTTTTCAAACCTGAATTAGGTCCTCCATTATTTGCCCCCAATATATCATGTGGTATATTAGGAAGAAGGCAGGCTACAAATCGGTGGGTTCTAATACTGACACCCGAGTCCCTGCCTGGCTGCTGACTCAGTAAAAGCTTTCCCAACAATTGTGAGTCTATAATTGCAATGGTTCTGTCACAAGAAGGTGACATTTTGCATCCCTTCTCCTTATCTTCCAGAAACTACTTGCTTTCTAACCCTCCAGCATGCTCCCTGAGTATTTAGAATGAATGAAATAAACTTCCTATTTAGGGCTGAACATTAATTGAAATCTTTTATACAGTCAAAATGTAGAAATAACCTATGTCAAGGGTGTATTCAAAATACTGAGATGTTAACCAACAATGCACTTCTCTTCACAATTAATGTATTATTACTGTGGGTAACAAGGTGTCTGCTCTAGGCTCAAAAGAGCCAATGTTCTTTGCTGGGTAAAACACTGAAATGCAACCATAAGTCCACTCATAACATGATGTTGCTCCCATAAGGCTAAGCAACCAGGCAAAGTCTCATACCTTGGCTTTTTATAAGCCATATTTAAAGTGTAATTACAAAGTAGAGTTTGCATGAAATAAACATAAGGCCACAAGAATCAGGACTGCCATTATTGGGCTAGGCTTGCTCAGCTCCAAGGATATGGTCAAAGGCTCCTTCATCAATCACCTGCAGAAATACAACAGCCTGTGTTCTAATAGCCTATCTTGGTTCTCATCTCTGAATACAAATTACCCAGAAATATGTGAAACAGAAATGTTCAGACCCTTCCTTCAGAGGGTCAAATTTAATTGATAATTTAAAAAATATCCAGGGATGGGAGCCAGAAATTAAACTCATATGAACTTAATTTAGAGACTTTTGTGGTTGATTTACTTCATAGATATCCCAACAATATCAGAGCTTATAGCAGTCCATGCCAATTATTCACAGTCCCAGTGAAGATGGGTAAAATCAAGGAGAAAGCCAGAGCTGATGAGGGAACGGCAGAGCCTGACAATGAGCATGGATGCTCTTGAGGTCCCTGACTCTAGACCGTCTAACAAATCTTGGAAAGAGTTACAGTGACCCTGCTGCTCCATGCCACATCTGAATTTAGAGTGATCAGAAAGAACTGGGTTTACAAGGTGGAAAAAAGGCCCATGTGCTTCTGAGCAGCAAAAGCAAGAAAAGGAAATAAATTGAGAAAGACAGAGAGGTGGGAGAGGAGAAAGAGCCACTGCATGTGGAGAGGGTTCACACTACATGAATCCTCTGTGCACCCTGTTGCACTTCATGAGCTGCGATTCATTGACTGCAAAAAAAATGAGCTCAACCCATGCCAGCGAATCTCCAGGTGAGAGTCTGTTTGCGTCTGCAACAGCTACAACTGAAGTTCACAGTAATTCTTGAAAGCTTTCATAGTGAAAGGGACAATAACTCGGAGCATCTGTCTCTTCTTAGTTCAAGTTTACGCACTAGAGACTTACGTAATTGAGATCTTCCTTAAAATTAACCAGATTAATAGAGTATACCTTTTCCGTTAAGATGCTTGCAATATTAGAAAACTGGCTTGTAGTATGGCAAGAAAAGGCCAAATGGATAAGAAAAATCTAATAAAAACGTGTTGGAATTTCTAGCGAAAGGAATCTATAGGAAAATATTCAGTTCCTCCATTTTAAAATGAATCTTTGAAGGGCAGAGGAGATAGCTCAGTTGATAAAGTGCCTATCAGAGCAAGCATGAAGACCTGAGTTTGGATTCGTAGCAACCCAGTTATAATTCTGTGTAGTTCAGTTCTTGTCTTTAGTCCTAACCTCCTTATACCTCATTGGTGGGCATAGATAGCCAATTGGTAATTTTTAGATGTAGTGAGAGACCCTGTCTCAAAAAATATAAAGAGGCCTTCAGGAAGGTACTCTGTGTTGATTTCTGGCCTTAATACACCTACACATTATAGATATAAGTACACAAAAGCCACTTACATATGCCACAAACATAAACACAAAAATAAATTATGAAAGGATGGACAAATGAATAAATTAAAATAGATCTTCAGTATATAAATTAATTTGAAATAAGAAAACACATATTTAATTTTCATATGTAAGATACACATTAAACTCATCTTTTAAGCATAAGTTATGTTTTTATTTTAGAAATAAAAAATATACAAAAATATCATGTTTTTAAAAATTGAATTTAGTTTATAGTTTAAAAGAAGGCATAAAATTCCTAGTGTCAAAGGTTAGGACCTCACCTAGAAGAGTTATCATGGGCATAAGAGGAAAAGGCCATCGTGCTACTGATTAGGCAGAAGGGTCACCATTTTTCAAAGAATATTTTCACACTTATTTTATTCAGAGAAACTTTGATGCCTTTAAGAAAAACATATAATTTCCAGAGATAGTTCCAACTTAATGAACTTACAATGTGTACCTATGGCTCTCAAACTTTAGTACTTTAGCTGAAGAGCTGGTCATAGAAATTCAACTTTTGATTCCACTGATCTGAGACAAGGCTCTAGAATGTGCACCTGCCACAAGATGCTGGTGTTGCTGGTACATTGGCAACTTGACAGACTCTGGAATCACCTAATATACACGTTTTTATTTGGGTTAGATTAACCTCAGGCCATGCTTATGAGGGAATTTACTGATTAGGGTACTGAGGTTGGACAATAAAAGTGTATGGTACCATTTTCTGGGTTTGGATCCTGGGTGTCATTAAAAGGACAAAGCTAGGCGAACTCGATTACGTCATCACTCTCTGCTTCCTGACTGCATGGGTAATGTCACTAGCCACCTCAAGCTTCTGCCACCATGATGTGCAAAAACATTTTCTGCAGTAGGTTTCCACATCACATTTGCAAAAGAGCTTTAGTGTTATATATCCCTCCCGTATTTCCTCCTCTACCCTGCCCTATCATTCCCACCCCAATTTATCCTTTCCTGTTCCATTATTCTCATTCAACCCTTTATTCTGTGTTCTATCTCCCTTTGACAGCTTGTTCCCTATGACTGTTAACTAATTTCATGGCCTCTAGGAATAGCCCAAATGAAATATGATAATCTGAATATCCAAATGTACTATCAATAAATGAAGGAAAACATGAAATATTTGTTGTTCTGTGTCTGGGTTACCTACCTCAGAATGATTATTTCCAGCTCTTTTCATTTACCCACATGTTGTATGATTCCATTTTTCTTAATAGCTGAATGTTATTGCACTATGTACTATGCTACACTTTTTTTTTTTGCATCATCCATTCATCAGTTGGTAGGAATCTAAGCTGTTTCCACCCCCTGGCTACTGTGATCATGACAGCAATGGACATGGATGAGCAGATATCTCTGTAGTAGGATGTGGCCTTCACTGAGTGTATGCATGAGAATGATATAGCAGAATCATAAAGTAAATCTATCTCTATCTTTTTGGAGAATTTACATACTAATTTCTGAGAAATCTGCACCATTTTGCACACCCACCACTAGTGAAAAAGTGCACCCTTTCTTCACACCCACTTGTTATCACTTCTTTTATCTTAGTTACTCTGAGTGTGTTTAAGTGACATCTCAAATTAATTTTAGTTTTAATTTCCACGATAGCCGTAGATTTTAAATGTGTTTAAACTTTCTCTTAGCCATTTGTATTTCATCTTTTGATAACTCCCTGATGCCTACATCCCTGTCTCATTCAACACTGACACCATGGCATAAATTAGCAAGATTTTGCTGAAAGGACCCTGATATAGCTGTCTCTTGTGAGACTAGGCAGGGGCCTAGCAAACACAGACGTGGATACTCACAGTCAGCTATTGGATGGATCACAGGGCCCCCAATGGAGGAGCTAGAGAAAGTACCCAAGGAGCTAAAGGGATCTGCAACCCTATAGGTGGAACAACATTATGAATTAACCAGTACCCCGGAGCTCTTGACTTTAGCTGCATATGTATCAAAAGATGGCCTAGTCGGCCATCACTGGAAAGAGAGGCCCATTGGACTTGCAAACTTTATATGCCCCAGTACAGGGGAACGCCAGGGCCAAAAAGGGGGAGTGGGTGGGTAGGGGAGTGGGGGAGAGGGTATGGGGGACTTTTGGGATAGCATTGGAAATGTAAATGAGGAAAATACCTAATAAAAAAATTTTAAAAAGTAACTGTATAATGGATTTACAGAAGGAGCCTCGAACTAGCAAGATTCTTTTTTTTTTTTTTTTTTTTTTTTTTTTTTTTTTTTTGTATTTTGCTCCTTCAGAATTCTTTTTTTTTTTCCATTTTTTATTAGGTATTTAGCTCACTCCCCCTTTTTGGCCCTGGCGTTCCCCTGTACTGGGGCATATAAAGTTTGCATGTCCAATGGGCCTCTCTTTCCAGTGATGGCCGACCAGGCCATCTTTTGATACATATGCAGCTAGAGTTAAGAGCTCCAGGGTACTGGTTAGTTCATAATGTTGTTCCACCTATAGGGTTGCAGATCCCTTTAGCTCCTTGGGTACTTTCTCTAGCTCCTCCATTGGGAGCCCTTGTAGCTGACTGTGAGCATCCACTTCTGTGTTTGCTAGGCCCCGGCATAGTCTCACAAGAGACAGCTACATCTGGGTCCTTTCGATAAAATCTTGCTAGTGTATGCAATGGTGTCAGCGTTTGGATGCTGATTATGGGGTGGATCCCTGGATATGGCAGTCTCTACATGATCCATCCTTTCATCTCAGCTCCAAACTTTGTCTCTGTAACTCCTTCCATGGGTGTTTTGTTCCCAATTCTAAGGAGGGGCATAGTGTCCACACTTCAGTCTTCATTCTTCTTGAGTTTCATGTGTTTAGCAAATTGTATCTTATATCTTGGGTATCCTAGGTTTGGGGCTAATATCCACTTATCAGTGAGTACATATTGTGTGAGTTCCTTTGTGAATGTGTTACCTCACTCAGGATGATGCCCTCCAGGTCCATCCATTTGGCTAGGAATTTCATAAATTCATTCTTTTTAATAGCTGGGTAGTACTCCATTGTGTAGATGTACCACATTTTCTGTATCCATTCCTCTGTTGAGGGGCATCTGGGTTCTTTCCAGCTTCTGGCTATTATAAATAAGGCTGCTATGAACATAGTGGAGCATGTGTCCTTCTTACCAGTTGGGGCATCCTCTGGATATATGCCCAGGAGAGGTATTGCTGGATCCTCCGGTAGTACTATGTCCAATTTTCTGAGGAACCGCCAGACTGATTTCCAGAGTGGTTGTACAAGCCTGCAATCCCACCAACAATGGAGGAGTGTTCCTCTTTCTCCACACCCACGCCAGCATCTGCTGTCGCCTGAATTTTTGATCTTAGCCATTCTGACTGGTGTGAGGTGGAATCTCAGGGTTGTTTTGATTTGCATTTCCCTGATGATTAAGGATGTTGAACATTTTTTCAGGTGCTTCTCTGCCATTCGGTATTCCTCAGGTGAGAATTCTTTGTTCAGTTCTGAGCCCCATTTTTTAATGGGGTTATTTGATTTTCTGAAGTCCACCTTCTTGAGTTCTTTATATATGTTGGATATTAGTCCCCTATCTGATTTAGGATAGGTAAAGATCCTTTCCCAATCTGTTGGTGGTCTTTTTGTCTTACTGACGGTGTCTTTTGCCTTGCAGAAACTTTGGAGTTTCATTAGGTCCCATTTGTCAATTCTCGATCTTACAGCACAAGCCATTGCTGTTCTGTTCAGGAAGTTTTTCCCTGAACTAGCAAGATTCTTATTCGAAAGAAACATAGTGCATTGGGAATAATCACTTTTATTACCTGGAATCTGAAATTTAGGATCATAAACTTGGAGCACAATTATCTGCAAAGCATGGGCTATGTAGATAATGGACAAGGTATTCAGAGTGCGGTGTCATGGCTACCCTGCCTGTGTCCTGTGCTCTCTGCCTGTTGCAGTGGGTGATGGGGACAGCATCTGGTTTGAGACCTGCTCCATACTGATAGCACAGGATGTCTATTATCTAGTGGCAGAGAATGTTAACACAGAACTCCAATTGTCAAAAGCTACATAATAAGGGACAAATATCTGCAAATGTGTATCAAAAGTTTAGGACAGTCCTTGAGAAAACATGACTTGTTTCAAATATCTCTTGAAGCCATAAATTGGCTTCACTGTTTCTGTGGGACAGTAGACCCAGCATTACTGTCACACTGAGAAACATTTCCCTGGCTTACCAGCTCATTGTTCAGGGGAAAGGAATAGAGTAACACAAAGTTGCAACAATCATTCATTCAAAGTTAATTGATCATGTACTTTGTTCAAGAAAATATGCTCAATGCCACAGAAAATAGCAAGCACTGACATCAAAGACATAGAAAGAAGAACAAATAAGAAAATGATAAATACACTGATATTACAGGTTATGTTGAGGGAATGGAGGGACAGCATCAGAGGATTATAGGAGAATTTAACTGTAATTTCCAGAATCTTGCTCCGCTCAACCCCACTCTTTGAAAGTTGAGAGTGATGGATAAGGGATAAGGCATTACTAGTCAAGGGCACATCCATGTGGGGTGAGAGACAGGCCAAATAGTTGCAAGCACACACAGCAGACAGTGTTAGCTTCAATCTTTTAGAAGGTCCTTCTGAATTCTAAAGATAATTTGTTTTATTCTGGAGAGATTGGGAGAAGCTATTTAAAATGTTTCAGCAAATATTAACATAATCATGTTTGTATTTTTAAAGATCTCACATTAAGTGGTTTTGAGAGACAGGTTGGGTAGGGAGACATGATGGCGAATGCTGAGGGTCATGAAGGAAATAATAGTCAATGAGGGTAGGGCCTAATGATATTGGACAAGTTTCAAGTTTTACTGATAGAATGTTCTCCTTCTTAAAGGGGAGGGATGACATTTTAACTTTGATATTTATAGAATCCAGTGACAGTTATAAATAGCATATGCTGTTGGAACATTTCTACTGCAACTTAGATCAAGAAAAGAGAACAAAGTCACACTTAGTACTATTGCTGAGCCACTTTGGAATCTGCCAATGTTTTAATACATGGTTTATTATCCTGGGTTAGAATCACAGTAATAAAGAATGTATGAGCACAGGCAGCCCTTTTCTGGGCCTTTAAAGTTTCTTTACTGACCGACCAGAACACAGGACTAGTAGCTGGTTTTGCTAAGACACCAAACCAGTCTGTCTAAGCTTTTACCACTATTCTGTATGCAGCCTAACTAAACTGTTATGAAGGAATAAAATAACGAAGAAAAAAAAAAACCACATTGACCAGTGCATTTAGTCTTCCAACAAAAGTACAGTTAACAATAATTTTGTCCTAAAAATAACTTATTTGTTTCCACAGACAACAAAGTCACAAGCTGTTGTAGGCAGTGATCCTCACAAGCAGCAGCTGCCCCACTCTGTGCGACTTCCCACAAGCACACCGAGTGAATAGCAATTAGAGTAGAGGAGGAGAATTATTTTGGGTAACATAACATTTGACAAGTGCTTTAGTAAATAAAATATTGCCAAACAGCTAAAATATTTTCACTTTGCTAAAACTTTTCTGGCTTTCTGTGTTGGCTTTTCTCATAGGCGTGAACTGTGAGTTGGAAATTGATGAATGCAGATCCCAGCCTTGTCTCCACGGTGCCACATGTCAGGACGCTCCAGGGGGCTACTCCTGTGACTGTGCACCTGGATTCCTTGGAGAGCACTGTGAACTCAGCGTTAATGAATGTGAAAGTCAGCCGTGTCTCCATGGAGGTCTATGTGTGGATGGAAGAAACAGGTATGTGTTGCGTAGATGACTGGTAGGCTTACAGAGACCAAGGTCTACTGTACAACTGTCGTGAACTTCAAGCTCTCCTAGCCTTCATTTGAGTCGTGAATTGGATTTTGCTTTAAGTAATGAAAAGTTACAGAATTCTGAGTTTACTTAAGAATATTTTTTGGTTGACATCTGTCCTGAGTGAAGGTTTTCCAAGGCATTCTTGTAATTGATTGAGAACTGTAGATATCAGAAAAGTACCAACATCCAAAACCCATGTAAAACCCTGTAGTAAACATCCTGATAAGGAAGTTGCAAAAGCAATGCTATCAACTGTTTAAATTGTGAACATAATGTTTATATTTATGAAAGTAAGCAAACCAATCAAATGGAAAAATAAATCCTTCGGAATTTGTCGATAAATACTCCTCTAAGGGCAATAGTATTAAATTGACATATCTTGGCTTTTTAACTATTTGGAGAATTGGGTGAATATATTTGACAAGGCATAATACCACCAAGTATAACTCAATTCTGATCCAAATGAAAGTCTCTCATTGGTTTCAGGGAAATGGGCAACTCTGCATTGTAGTATTTATCTTCATGTGATAAATATAATGAATTTATATAGTGAGAGCCAAGTTCACATCAAATAATATATCCCTGTAAAGAACATTGTCATATTTGCTTAGACTGTGAATATTGCATTATGGAGTGCAGAAAAATATTTCATAGCATTGAACTTAGAATTCCTTCCTTTGATACTTGCTCAGTGTGAAGCGTGCTGAGAATTACTGTTCTAAAGCTGTAATATATACAGTTCCTCAATTGTAATAATGAATCTGTAGTAAACAGAGGTTTCCAAGAGTTCACATCATTAATGTTTTCCAAAAGTAGAAACAAAATGACTTTTCCTCTATTTAATAAATCAGATATGTGGCTGAGGATGAAGTTCAGTGGTAGAGTACATGCCTAGTGTGTGCAAGGCCATGAGTTCAAGTCCCAATAGTGCATGTGTACACAACCTCCTCCCCTCCCCCCCCACACACAAAGAAACTCATAACTTCAAATCTAATTTCAAAATTACTGAAACTCAAAGAGTGCAAGAAAAGGCACGTGTGCTTCAGATATATCTGTAAGCTACTTAATAAGATAGTAATATTTTTAAATAGAGTAATAAAGTTGCACGTTTCTTTTTTAAAACTATGAAATGCCATTTTAAATCACAACCCATAATTTGATCTGACTTTTCCTAGCACTCAAATAATACGCCTTTGCTGGGAGTCTACACTCCTGGGGACAGCTTACTGGACACTTAGAGACAGAAGGGTTGGAATGGCTGAAACTTCCAAGGAAGTGAAAACCCTCTGCAGTGCATACTGTTCTTTCCAGAGAGCATCACAGCAGATAACACAGCGGTTTGGGTTCTCGTGGGAAGGCAAACACACTGGAAACTTGTGCTCGCTCGCTCTTTCTTTCTTTCTTTCTTTCTTTCTTTCTTTCTTTCTTTCTTTCTTTCTTTCTTCCTCTTTCTTTCTTTCTTTCTTTCTTTCTTTCTTTCTTTCTTTCTTCCTTCCTCTTTCTTTCTTTCTTTCTTTCTTTCTTTCTTTCTTTCTTTCTTTCTTTCTTTCTTTCTTTCTTTTAATTTACATTTCAAAAGTTATCGCCTTTCCTGGTTTTCCCTCCAAAAACCCCCTATCCCCTCCCCCTCCTCGCACTCCCCCCTCCACCAACCCACCCAAGAGGGAGTGCCTTTCATTCTCTACTCTTAAAGGTGAAATGACTTATTTCTTAATTTTATTGTTATATCTCCTAATACCTAACTTGGGAGAGGATTGAGATTATTTTTACACAATTAAAAATTAACATCTTTCCTATAATTCATGTGAGCAAATGGATGCTTGCATACCAAAGGAGCTTTTAAATGGAATCTTTAATTCTGTGAACTTAGATGCATTCCTTTAATATAGAACATGTGTCTGCAATACCGCACATAAAGTAGAGTTTAATATTTTAATCCTTATTGTTTATGGACATTCACGTGTGTGTGTGTGTGTGTCTGTGTGTGTGTGTCTGTGTGTCTCTGTGTGTGTGTGTAAGTTTGGGGATTAAACTCAACCCCCCAGGCTTGCACAGCAAGCGACTTCATGTGCTAAACATTCTTTCTAGTCCTAGTTTTTAGTATTTCTAATTACACAAAAACTATGAGCAGATTTTTTTAAACTAATTGAGTCATAAAAACCTTGTCCCTGCAACATCTGTCATTTCCAGATCCTTAAATAGTCCAGTATCAGTGCTTGGTGGTAAATATACACAGCCACAGAGACTGGATTATAAGTGTCCCGTGGTTGAAGCAGCCCCTCCAGATACCCTTTCTACCTCAATAAGTTTGCAGGCCCCGTTTTAATTTTTACAACCCTAAACTCTTGAAGAAAGAGGCATCACCTCAATTTAGAGCCACTTTAAATTAAAAACTCAACAATTATCCCCCAGTGGGTTGATTTGTGACACCGTGATTTAGATTTAGTCAATGAATGATTAGAAATAGAAAGACCCCTCTCTCACTACCACCACCATGGGAAAAGAGACACCTTGTGGATGGTGGTGTTCTTACATCAGTCAGGGCCAGAGCAGATGCCTTTGTTCATCCTGGTTTAATCCCTGCCTTGGTGGCCAAAGCAATGCCTAAGACTCATAAAAATCAAATCAAACCCAGGCAGCACAGTGTGGAAAGAGAAAGACAGAGACCTGTGCACCAAGTATGCCATGCTACCCAAAGACCTACATTCCATTGATTGATACAGGCAGGGCATAGACCCCTGCTTGCTGACACATCATGTATCACAGATGGAGGAAGTTACCCAGGGGCCTGGCAGCTACACACCTCAGGCTGCAGTGGGAGCAACCACGATGTGCGAGTGTGTGGTGGTCAGAGGTGAGAGTTAAAGAAGTGGAACAGCTTGAGCATCATAAAGACAGATGGAACTGGAAACTTGAGGGTGGAGAGGGATAGCCTGTTGTCAGTTGGCAGCCCTGCCACCTGGGGCCATGATGAGGTCCCAGCCAGAGTTGCCTCTGAGAACCAGGTTTGAATCCATGGCTACACAGCAGCAGAGGTCAGGGGTCTGTAATAATCTCTGAGGCTCATGCATGAAAATGTATGAAGCTCAAACATGGAAATGTCTCTGGTTAGGACAGCTGCCAGGGATCACGTGGATGTCTAGGGACTTCACATAACTGGCCCTGCCCCTCACAGCATGAAGGTCTCTGGAGAGCTGGCCCCATCTTTCACAAGCTGAGAACTCTGGCTAGTGGGCCCTGCACTTTACCTAAACAACACAGTAGAGTAGCTCCTGTTGGCTGAGGTGTGGTTGAGTCAGCCTTAGGGTTATGAGAACAGGAGAGCTGACATCACTCTCCACTCCTACATACCCTGCAGTAACCATGGAGAGCTGGCTCTGTGGTCATGAAAGCAGGAGACCTAGCCCTCTCCCCTCCTTGACTGTAACACTCAGAAGAGCAGGCCCTGCACTTCCCTGTGCAACAGAGTGGAGGTGGCCTTCATGGCCAAGGCACGGGTGAGCCAGCCCCAAGGGTAGCCCAGCTCTTCACAGGCTGCAGAACTTGGGAGAATGGGCACTGCACCTTGCATCTCAACTGGGCAGCATAGTAGAGCTGGCTCTTAGAAGCATGGGTACTGGTGAGCCAGTCCCAAGGGCATGTGAGCAGAAGAGCTGACCCTGCCACCTGCTTATGCCAGCATTGGGTGGCCTAGACAGAGCAGTGCTGGAGAGCTCACCCTGGTGGTACCAATAAAGTAGAGCCAGAGGTTTAACCAGCTCAGTTACTACCCAGGCCCAGATCCAAAGCTCTGAGTTGGCCCACCCCAAAATCTATATCATCTATGGATGGTTGGGATGCACAAAAAGATCAGTCCTGTTATTCCAAAGCTGCAGGATCTCCACGACAACAAGAGGATAACTGGGAGGAGTCCCAGTGAGGATTCAATATTGGTGGTGTCACAGAAGCCAAAGATCTGGAACCAGACAAATGACTCATTGCAATGAACATTTGCATGTGAAGATGTGTGGTTAGAAGGATATATGGTGGGACACATTGTGACATACTACAGTTTCCACCATGATATGTTTTCCATGCTTTGATTGTTTTGTTGTTGTTGTTGTTGTTGGTGGTGGTGGTGGTGGTGGTGGTGGTGGTGGTGGTGGTGGTGGTGGTGGTGTGTGTGTGTGTTATTTTGTGGAGGATGGGCAGATATGAAGGAACAGTGAGATGTGCCGATGAGTGGGACTGTGGTGCATAATGTGAAACTCACAAAGAGTCAATAAAAGGTTTAAAAAAAGGAAATAGACTAAAATATTCATGTAATAAAAAATAACACCGTAATCATAATATACTTAATTATGAGTACTTATATTTATTTTACCATTCAATTGTAACCCAGTATCCTGATATACAAGGGATGATGCAAGAGATGGTGTTTCTATCCTTTATACATATTTAATTACCATAATAATCTCGCAAGTGTCATAGTATTATTTATGCCTGAAAAAAGTTTCCAAATAGTATTACATGAATCTTTTCATGTCACTTTTCAAGTCAATAATACTAAGGTGTTGATGTGAAAACACATAACCATGTAGGTCTACAGAGATAACTCCATGGTGCTTTTGAGGTAAGTATGAACGCTCCACCATCTGTGTCACGTTGATGGATAAATGGAGACAAGATAAAGGTTGATCTCAAGATGACCAAGAGTTGATGTGAAAATTTCATTTGCTCTCCAGTTACCACTGTGACTGCACAGGTAGTGGATTCACAGGGATGCACTGTGAGTCCTTGATTCCTCTTTGTTGGTCAAAGCCTTGTCACAACGACGCGACATGTGAAGATACTGTTGACAGCTATATTTGTCACTGCCGGCCTGGTAAGTGACAAATACTTTATCGGGTTTTTGGTTTTTGTTTGTTGGTTTTTTTTCTTCATTTTTACTGACAGTAGAAACAAGTTGCTCATAGAAAGCAAAGTGAAAATTATTGTCATTAAAGCTACTAAGCCAACACTTTCTTCAGCTTTACTCCTTGAGTGGCACTCATCATTGTCCACGTAGTATTGATATTATACTATACACTGTATAAGGCCTACAACCCCAGCACCAGTAATGACTGGACCCCTCTAAGTTCAGAAACATGACAGTGGAAGCCTGAACTCCACATAGTTTTCCTGAAGAAACATTCGCCAGGTTTGTTTTCATCATCTACCTATTTTCCAGACACCAGAAATAAATAGAAGCAATGTGTTAACCTTTTAAGAGTTGCTCTTGTAATTCATGAAGTTAGTCAAGCTTATAATTATGCTGCCCAGACAATGTTATCAAATGCTTCCCCCAATATATAAAGGATACAATGGGCATTCTTATAAGATCAACAAGAATATAGGTTAAGCACATAAAAAAAAAAAACCTAGAGAAATAAACATATACCTAGAGAGTAGAGATGTTACAAGAACCATCATAAAGCAGATGGTAGTACTTGAGAAATATTTTTTGATACCCTCCCTCCAATTACTGAGAAATATTATTGGTAAGTGGAAAATATTTTATTTATTCTGGACAACAACTTAATGTGTTTTTAAATTTAATTTTCTTAATAAGATTTTGTTAATAGAAATGGCAACTATAGTATTTTCCCTCTGTTCTCTTTTAATCCACTAAGAAATATTGAAAGCTTATGAATACTCCATATTGTATAAAATAGACTAACTGTGTATCTAACACTGTTTCTACTGATTTTTTTATTCTTGTAAAAAAAAGAAAAGAGTTAACCCTGTATTGGAAAGCAGTCATGAGATGAGCCAATCCAGTTAGTAATAGCCTCTGGTTAAGAAATGTTTATTGTCTAGGGAATATTGAATAATACTTTTGATCAATGAACAAAAAGGAGTTTTGAATTCCCTGGTTTGCAAATTTCAGTATGCTATGTTTTCCTGTTTCAAAAAATGAATAGGAGATACCTGCTGTCCTCTGGTCATTGTTATGTTATCAAATACTGGTTTAATAAAAAACTATATCATTCTGTATTCTCATCACAATAAATTCAGTGTGAATGACACATTTAAAAGTATCTGGGAGCCAAAAGGGCATATGTAATTCTGACAGTAGTATAGTATGCTAAAATAGAAGTTGGGTACATTAAGGAGTTATCATGAAATTATATTAAAGAAAATATTACCATTTAGAAAATATGATTGAACATATATCATAAATGGACTCACTGACTCAAAGACTTTGAACAAGTTACACAGCTACTTTTCAGACTGATAGTTCACTCATTAAAAAGGCATTGACAATAGTGTTCACCCCCTTGAGTTGTTTTAGAAAAAAAAACAAAATCCAGTAATGAAATGTACGAATCTTAGCTCCGCTTAGAACATAGAGATCATTCAACAAACACTAACTAGTTAGTAAAATGGGATTGATCACTCTATGCCATATGATTAGCATCAAGCAGCATGCTATTTATTTTAGGAAGGAAGTGAGGGAGGGAAGGGGGAATGGAAAGGAAGAAATGTTGTAGGTGCACATTGAAGGGGCCTTGTCCCACCATAGAACTTTGGGTGGCTGTTGAAGACCATTTGACTGTGTTGGCTGGTGGTGGGGAAGTGAGGATGGGGAGAACAGCAGCCAGAGCTCAGAGACACTTGTGTACACTGCAAACATGGGTCAGGGGAGTCACATACCCTGACCTATTGATTTACAAAGAGTTCTCTTACTGCTTAGTGTAAGCTAGTTGAGTGAAATAAAACTAAGGAAGTGAGAGATTTTTATTTTTTTAAATATTTTTATTACATATTTTCCTCAATTACATTTCCAATGCTATCCCAAAAGTCCCCCATACCCTCCCCCCCACTTCCCTACCCACCCATTCCCATTTTTTTGGCCCTGGCGTTCCCCTGTACTGGGGCATATACAGTTTGCGTGTCCAATGGGCCTTTCTTTCCAGTGATGGCCGACTAGGCCATCTTTTGATACATATGCAGCTAGAGTCAAGAGCTCCGGGGTACTAGTTAGTTCATAATGTTGTTCCACCTATAGGGTTGCAGATCCCTTTAGCTCCTTGGGTACTTTCTCTAGCTCCTCCATTGGGAGCCCTGTGATCCATCCAATAGCTGACTGTGAGCATCCACTTCTGTGTTTGCTAGGCCCCGGCATAGTCTCACAAGAGACAGCTACATCTGGGTCCTTTCGATAAAATCTTGCTAGTGTATGCAATGGTGTCAGCGTTTGGAAGCTGATTATGGGGTAGATCCCTGGATATGGCAGTCTCTACATGGTCCATCCTTTCGTCTCAGCTCCAAACTTTGTCTCTGTAACTCCTTCCATGGGTGTTTTGTTCCCAATTCTAAGGAGGGGCATAGTGTCCATTATTTCTAACATTTAGTCCTTTCCACTACAGGTTTCTGCCACCTCTGAGTGAGCCCCCCCCCAAGCCTTCCCTATTGTCATAGTCTCTAGGATACAAAACTATTTGTTTATATGTTATGGTATTTTTTTTAATCACATCTATGAAAAAATACCTAACAGTGGCCAGAAGAGTCATGTAAGAGGTACACTACATGGGTATATTTAGCACTAATCCAAATCCGGGTATCTGTCTGAGATCACTGTGTGGATGGTGTGTTACCCTAGGTAGAAAAGTAAGGATGCCTTTGTACCCTTGCTCGCTGTTGTATATAATGAGATTCAGTGCTACAAACCTTTTTATAAGTAGGAAAAAAAAAAAAAAACAAACTATTGCTCTGATGGTAAAAACAGTCCTAAAGAACACGTTGGCAGAAATCACGGCTGCATTTGTCTAAAGTCCTTATTTCAAAAGTAAATAATTTTTTAGAAGTATCTCAAAACTTTATCACAGATGCTCAGATGGAATTGAATATGAAACAAAACAAAGCAAAACAAAACAAACAAACAATCCACATGCCCAGAGGATCTGATCCAGTCTCGTGGTGTTTCTTTGTACAGAGATTTATAGGGAAACTTGTTAAAAATATTGACTGCGGTCTTGACTGAAGGAGTCTATTTATATCTGGTTAAAGAGAACAGCAACTAAAATTCCCTCCAGAGCCTCGGTGGTGTGGACAGAACCGGCAAACACATAAATCAGGACTTCCCCCATGTTCCCTATTGAATGAGATAATGCACGAGCCGGAAAAGCAGGGAAGGATTTATTATAGTTCTAAATCTCTTCCTAACCTGCCTGGTGTGTGAGTCTGGAGTCTTAGAACAAAAAGAAAACTACAAGCAGCCTGTGCATCTTTCTTTCTTAATTTATCTCTCTCTCTCTTTCTTTTCTTCCTTCTTTCCTTCTTTCTTTCCTTCTTTCTTTCTTTCTTTCTTTCTTTCTTTCTTTCTTTCTCTCTTTCCTTTCTTTCTCTCTCTCCCTCTTTCTCTTCCTTCCTTCTCTCTCTCTCTCCCTCTCTCTTTCTCTTCCTTCCTTCCTTCCTTCCTTCCTCCGTTCCTTCCTTCCTTTTTAAAGAAAGTCCACTATATCAAACAAATCCTGACACAGAGCAACCTACTGTGAAGACTATTGTTTAGTAGTAGTTTATAAGTATGTAAGTATGAAGTGAAAGTGTTTTAAAAGCAGGCACTCTCATTGAAGACACACGAAGGGTTCTTTGGGGAGCGCACCATAAAGAACTGTGAGAGCTCTATCTGACCTGTTTCTTAGTTCCTTTATCCAATGCTTGAGTTTCTTCTTCAGATTGTTGAGAAAGGCCCCATGGGTTACATAAAATAAATATATTATACTATGGTGAAAGAAGATTTATGCTGTAGTTATTATTTGAAATAGGATCCACTCAAGAGTTTATTAGGGTTACAAAATGAGCAATCATATTGTTTTCTCATTACTGGCTCATTAATAGTTAATTCTCTAGTTATGCACTGAGCAGGTTTTAATTCAGTTGTTGTCATTTTAACCATTAATTAGTACTATTTATTCTCACTCAGCCATTGATTGAAGGTCAACTATTTATGTATTGCTGGGTAGTGAAGTGTTGAATAAAATACACACAGCCCTATTTATGTGGAGCTGACAATCTGTTGAAGCAGGCAACTATACACGCAAATAAACACATCATTAAAAGTTGTCAAAAGAGCAATGGAAGAAAAAGACTGAGAAAACTGACAGGAAACCAAGGCATTCTATTGTGTTGTGATCCGAGTAAGAGAGAAAAGTAACGTGAGGCAAAGTCTGAAAACTGAGGAAGAGTTGGCCAAGAAAAGGCTTGGAAGGGAATTTCCCAGGAGGAGAGAGAGCAGTTGTTAAGTCTGTGGGTAGGAAGCATCCTCAGGGAGAGTGGGAAGAGCGGACCGGGGTGGAAAGAACCCATCCAAGGGAGCTCTTAGGTTATATTAAGGATGTTATCCTATGTGAAAACAGGAAACAATGTTTATTATTTTAAACTAAAAAAAAAAGGCTATGGTTTGATCTCCAAGTTTTGTGAGTTAGGGCTATGAATTTTACCTTAACAATAAGTTTCTCGGTGAACTTAAGTCAACATTCCAGACGTTATTGGGCTGTAGGTCTGTGTCCCTTGAAAGACTCCCTGCATTTGTTGTACCGGCTTACAGAGTAACTGATGCTATTCAGTGTCCACCATCATAATGTCAGTATCCTGATTCATTTATATTTGGGGGTTCACACTACGCACAGCACAAGCAAACAAGATAATCCTCGTAATGGATAAAACATGAAAATGATAGAAAACATTTTGGGGACCAAATCTATTAACCTTGGTAGTAACTAGGGAAAATAACTAAAACAACAAAAGATCCGAGGTGATTTGGTGACAGCAAATATCCAATAAGTATTTAGATCTACTTGTGGGTGATATGACAGTGGTGCTGCCTTGGTGGCATCTGTCAATCTTGGCTACAATGACAAACATGTATAACCTAAAACACAGAAGCTCCACTTTCAGGCTTCAACTTCAAGGTTTTACCAAGACACACACTATTTCACTGTATACCTTGTTTCAACCTGTAAATGAATGCTTACACAGTCACACATTTTGGGACTCCTAGTGATGACGTATGAGTTAGATCTGTCATAGGAACTTAGAGTGAACAGGGAGTAAACACAGTAAGTCGTGAAAGGTAACATGGGAAACAATTCATTTATATTAAAGCCCGTCCTACACACTATAACCATATTTTTATAGATAGATGTGTGTAAAGACATGGAAGCAGATTGCACAGGGAAATTTTTTTGTGTTTGATATCTTAGTTTCTTATAAAATGGTAAGCCATTTATTTTTAAATTCTTAGCTGTAATTAAATTACCTAGCTAAATCTAGGAAGGTATAAAATAATCTACTTCTGCATGCTGGGTGGTAACGTTGACCTTACTCTGACCTTTAAGGGAAATCTTAGAGTTTCTATTGGTATGATGGCACAACATGACCAAGGCAGCTTAGGGAATAAAGGGTTTATTTTGTTTATATTTCCACATCTAGTTCATCACTAAAGTGACAATCTCTAACAGGGCACCAAACTGGAGGCAGAACCCATGGTGGAAAACTGCTTACTAGCCTGTTCCATCCTCAATGATGTATCTAGCTTGCAGCAAATTGACATAAATAGTTTTATGTCAGCACAAACTGACCTCTTGTCAGCTTGACATACATTCATGTCACTTGCTAAGAACCAGTCTCAGCTTGGAGAAGGGTTCTAAAACAAGGGGCATTTGAGAGCAGCGAAACAAACAACTCAAAGTCAAATCAAGTGTTACCAGCTGATGGCTGTGTTCTGCTTGAACACTGCTTCCCGAGTGTTCTCTCTGTGTTCTCCTTTCTCTGGAGATCCCCAGCTAGCTCTTTGCTTCAGACAGCATTTTTGCAAATCTAAAACCTCTCTGGATTACTCGTTTCTTGCAGATCAAAAGCCCAGTCTTTTATTTACATAGCAACTCAGTCTTTATTCCAGGTTCCTTTTTGATTACTCCATGAATCAACACCCCATGACACCAGCTCCTTGATTCTTAGAGAGAGCAAGTATAAGCACAGACAATAAGATAGCTGGGTGGGAGCCTGTCCTGAAATTACCATTCCTACCATGTCTGGGCCTGGACCTACATTCCCTCTGTTCTAGGTTGACCTTGAATTCAGAAATCTGCCAGCCTTTTGTCTGCCTGTCTTTGTATCTTTATGACAAGTTGGCTCATAGTGCAGCTGCCTCTGTTCCTTTAGATCTGTGAAGCAGCTCCTTATAAATTCATATTGTATCCTTATATTTTGCACAGTTGGGAAGTTATATATTTTCAAACTCATGTTCTCAGCGTTCTTTCTCACGGCTTTAAGGGGTGTCCTGAAGGTCACAGCATTCTCCATTTTGCTGAGACATAGTGTCTTCACCTCCTGGTCTCTTGCTGTCTCTAATTATTATAGTGTCATTAACCTTGACAGAGAGGACATTCCTCAAAGGAGGAGTGTGAAAATATGTACATTATTATAAAACAAACCTTTCATCCACAGCGACCAGCTACACTTGTGGAGGCCCACTCTCTGCTGGCTCTATTCAAGGGGAACAAGCGGTGTCATAACGTCCCTTATATATGGTCAAGCAGGACATGGCAATCACTGTTGAGTTGTAACTTTGCCTTCCTTGTTCATCCCCAAGATCACACCTTAGTATAAACACAATGTGAAACATTTTTACAAATGTAAAAAGTCCTACAGTCTCTTTTAAAATCTAAATTCACTCAAGTGTTTGTTCCTATAAAATTAAAACAAATTAAGTTAAATACTTTCCTATTTCAAGAGGTAAGAATAAGTGAATAGTCACAATAATACCAAAGCAAGACAATACAAATCACTCAATATTTAGTATCTGGGATGTGCTCATGATTTTCTGGGCTTCTTCAAAGGGCTGCAACTTCTTTGGCTCTACCCTCTGCAAAACACACAGAATATGTCCTAGGCTCCTGCTGGCTCCACTCCATACCTGCTGCTATCCTTGGTGGCTATCCAAGAATTGACAACTCTAAAATGCTGGGGTCCTTCGCTGCAACTGTGAAGTACTCTCACCAATACCCTCTCCTGGGCTTTCCTTCAAGGATACCATCCCTGAGACATGGTGCCAAAACTCAGCTGCTCTCCATGACCCCTTCATGCCTTCAAAACCAGTACCACTTGGGTGACCCTTACGCTACCAAATTAGGCTCCAGGCATAAAGTATAACCTTGGTCAGCTCTGAAACACAACTTGAATGTGTTGACTCTAAGGAAATAAATACTTCTCAGAAGATTCCACTTCAATACTGCTGGTCTCTTGTTTAATCTATATATATATATATATATATATATATATATACACATACATATACACACACACACACACACACACATATATCAAAGATTTTACTTCAGTTGTTCTGGTATCTTGTTAACCACAGCTGATTTTTCTGCCCCAGATAAACTGAACCATAGAGTCTTAACTTAAAATAGCACACAGCCACGATAGAGCCATTAAGAGACTTTCGAACTTCCTTCTGAAACTTTACAAGGCAGGCTCCAATGTGTGCATTTCTTTCAGTTCTATTATCTTCCAAACTCCCACACAACAGTCCACCAAGCTTTGAATGCCCAACAGCTTTTCGAGCCCAAAGGTCCAAAGTCTTTCCATCGTCCTCTCCAAAACAAGGTGGTCAGATCTCTGTCACAGAAATACTCCACTATACTGGTACCAATTTCTTACTCTAACCTTTAAGGGTACCTTAGGGTTTCTGATGCTGTGATAAAAATACAGTGACCAAAGCAACTTGTGGAGGGGAGGGTTTGCTTAGCTAGTACTTCCATATCTAGTCCACCAATGAAGAAAGCCAGGGCAGGAACTCAAACAGAGCAGGGACCTGGAGGTGGGAGCTGATAGCGAGGCGAGGCAGTGGAGCAGTGCTCGCTGATTTGCTTCTTCCTTGCTGATGACTCAAAAGGGACTTGGGGTTGGCTATGCGGATCCTGCTGCCTTTTCAGATATTCTCTTTAAAAGTTTCATTTTAAAAAATGATAAATTGAAGTTAATGGTTTTCCATTTTATGCAATGTTCAGATTAAATCATGCCTACCTTGAAATTCTACTATATTTCAAGCCTCATAGGTTAAACCTTTCTAAAAAAGTATTGACCAAAATCGTACATTTTTAAAAAATTTATTATGTATCCCTTATCCATTGCTACTAGAATCTGCTTCCATGTAGTATCCTGTTATTGGCTTCTCCTGCTAGCTTTTTTGAGGGTGGGCACCTTGCTAATTGGCACCGGCACAGTGGTCAGCCTCTTCTAAGACATGTGCCTGGCATTCCTGAGCTTTGACTAAGCAGCTTCTCTAAACTTTTATCCTGCAGGATACACAGGTGCCCTGTGTGAGACAGACATAAATGAATGCAGTAGCAACCCCTGCCAATTTTGGGGGGAATGTGTCGAGCTGTCCTCAGAGGGTCTATATGGAAACACTGCTGGCCTGCCTTCCTCCTTCAGCTATGTTGGAGCCTCGGGCTATGTGTGTATCTGTCAGCCTGGATTCACAGGTGAGGCAAATGAAGTGGGAAATGATTCCCTGTGTTTTATAGCAGAGAATGGATAATTAGAAGGAAAACCTGTGCTGTGTAAACTCTGGTGCCATGGCACAAAGGGTCCCCCTTGTGGGC
The DNA here is from genome assembly GCF_000001635.26 of Mus musculus. Classification (NCBI taxonomy): domain Eukaryota; kingdom Metazoa; phylum Chordata; class Mammalia; order Rodentia; family Muridae; genus Mus; species Mus musculus. Next base: position 139,314,450 of record NC_000067.6, on the reverse strand, counting down.
ATGAGAAATAACTTGGACCACATGTAACTCCTTAGCTCATAGGGAAAACATAAAGAATGGGGATGGAAATGGATAAAATGGGACACATTTTATTGAGAATTGCTGTCCACCTCAAAGTCTTCAGCCTAGAAGTAAACGCTATCAGTAATTTCATGTGACCAAATTTGAGAATGTTTAGTTTTATGGTTTATTCACATTTGCTAGAAATGTTATAGTTATGAATATGTGCATGAAGGACAATTATCTAGTTTCAAATAATCTTGCTAAACTATTCTGCAGCTAAAGTCAATGAAAATATCAAATTTCAGTGGCTTCTCTTCCTTCTGAAGCACCGTCTCTAAAACCGAAGGTTCTTGTGTGTCTATTTTCCACGGAAAAGAGGCATTTGTATCTAGTGTGTGCTCTGAAACTTCCAGAACTTTTGAAACAACCCCTCAAAGTGTTAATAAGTAGTAATTTACCCACGACTGCTAGATATCAAAGAGAAAGGTAATGGAAATCTAGTCTTCTACCCTATCTTTTTCTCCGTAGATTAAACCTGTACTTCAGGAAATACCCTAGTTGTTGCTGGGAATGTCTAGGAAAAGATAACGATGAAAAAAGACCTAGGATTCCCTTGATTTTCCTATTTCCTATATGAAGACAACAAATTTTGATTTGTGGTGGTTTTGTCTAGTTCCTGTAGGAGCTTTTTCTGGAGGCAGCATCAGGATAAAACATATAATCTCTGACCAGATTTTAACACACATGCTTTTGTTGTGCCATGAAGCATTTGTGAACCTGATGCAATGATAGTAGGGTCTCTTTATCACAATCTAGAGTTTGGGCTTACTCACTGTTTGAACGTAGGACAGTTTAGTGAAGCTGCCCCAAACTCTCATCAGGACAAGGTTTTATAAGAACTGGAAATAAGTGAGGAGGTGTCTCTCCTGGCAAGCATCTAACTGAATATCTATTGTAAGCTGACAGGTGGATGCTCTGAAGCAAGACCATATACAATCACAAGTGGTCTGAAAATACATCGGAAACAATCAGACTAATCCTTGATTAACTGTTGCTAGGAAGTAGCTATGGGGTAACTCTGGCCAAGGACAAGCTATGAGGTCCTTTCTGGTACCTGGGTGCAGTGGATTCAGCTGTGGGCCACGTTCTCAAGCTTTTTGTCTTTGTTTTTCTTTTCTTTTAAGACAGAGGCCAGTTCCAAGATGGAATAAGTTTGGCCTCTCACTCTTACCTTAATTTTTAGATTAATCTTGTAATATGTCTTATTTTCTAATCATGTTGACCTGTAGGAATCAATATGAGCTGTGAACATATAGGTTTGTCTGTAATATATTTGTGTAGTTACCTCACCCATAAGAATAATTCATTATCCCATTTCTATTTCATACTCTTATCTCCTTTTCTTCTTTTGAAGTTATTTGAATTGGGTATATTGATGCATTTTATACAGCTACTTTGCATTTTTCTGGGAACAGAGTGGAGATTATAGTCCAGTATCCCCAAATATTAGGTTTGGGGTTATACAAAGGAGATTCAATCAAAGTGGGAAGCCATTGTTTTTGTGCTTTGACAGAAACCAATATGGCTGTTCAACAAGAGGTATAATGTTCCTGAAAAGTCAGAATTGATGGAAAGCTGACAAGAATGACTATGTTAGTTAAAACACCTGCCTATGGCTTAGTGAATTAGTATTTTTGTTTATGTGGAATTCCAAAATTGTGTTCCCGTCATCAACCTTTACCCAGTGATAAAGTTATCATACTCTTCCACACTTCCCCAAGGAACCCCTTCGTACTTCCCCCAGCAACGTGTAAGTGATTGATCTCTTCAGATTTCATTGGTCTTGGCAGTCTCTGTGTTGTTGAGTGAGATTTTCCATGTATATCCACGAGGTCTCATTGAATGTGTTACCCACGTATTCTGTGCCTTTACCAATTTTCTGTCTGGACAGCTTTCTATTCACTTAGAAAAGAGACTTGAAATCCCTGCCTACAGTGTCAGACTCATTTCTTCTTTCTGCTCTATCAAGTTTTGGTTTATCTATTTTTGAGGCTCTGTTATTTGCTGCACATTTTATAGTTATTGTATCTCCCCAGGGGTTGATCCTTCTGCCATTATACAATAACCCTGTTTCTGTATGAATTTACTTTGACATCTACTTTATGTAATGTTACTGTAACCACCCTGAAATTTTACAAATTAGGTTTCCATGTCATATCTTTCCCTTTCTCATCTATCCTCTACCTACCTGTGCCACTGAATTTGTGGTTCATTGTAAAAGCACATTAAGGAGCATATTATTGAGTTGATTTTAATCTTTGTCTTGTGTATTTAGATAATTTTAAGTTTTTGTATATTAGATATAATCTATTCTTTGCTTTCTGTTTGATTGGTGGTTTTATTCGAGTTCCTGTGAGTTACTTGGCTCATTTTTAAGATTCTATCTTGATTTTATTTATCATATGTTATATAAATTTCATAGTGGTTTTTTTGTGCTTGTCTTACCAATGTTCCACCACTCTAAGGTGAAGTATGTAAACTTGACATCTACTTAGGCCTCCCTCTAGGGTATCATTGTTTTGAAGATCACATGATGTTGTGATTTATATTTTAATGACTAATGTGATTTTAAAAAAATAATATTACCTATATTTTGCTCTATAATTTTTTCTTTCATCCTATGGTCTCATTTTTTTTAAATTTTCTCTCTACTCATTAAGAGCTTATAATTTTAGGGGTGACTCAGAGTTAGGAACGACTTCTTTTATTTTATTTTATTTTATTTTTTTGTCTGACAAAGAATTTATTGTCCACTTATCCTAGAAGGAGATTTTGCTAAATATAGAACTTGTTTATGACAGTTAATTTTATTTAGAATTGTATGCTACATTCCTCTGTACACCATAGTTTCCTTTTAATATAATGCTTTTTCATTTTTTTTCAGAATTTTTTACATGTATACAATGTATTTCAATCATATTCATCCTCCCATTACAATTCTTCCTGGAGCCCTTTCCCAATAGGTCCCAGCTGATTTTATGCCCTGCCCCTGTTAAATCACTGAGTAAATTAATGCTGCCCATATGCATGTTGCTACCAACTTAAGTATGGTTATTCAACCAGAGACCATGCTCCTCAGGAAATCTGACTCTTTCCACTAGAAGCCATAGGTTGTCGATAGCTCTTCAGCAAGGGATTGGGGCTCACTACTCCTTTTCCATCAATGATATGGTGTTAACTGGCTTGGTCATCTGCAAGTCTTGTTCAGGTGACCACAACTCTGGTGGATTCATGAGTGACACAATCTTTTCTTATCCAGAAGATAGAATTTCACCCCAGTCCACCTCTGAATCTAATCTTTTTGTCCCCTCATTTGTGATATTCCCAGAGTCTTGAGGGAAGAGTGAGTGAAATGCATGTCTCATTTGGCTCAGACTCGATTGAATTGATGCCTGTTTACACATTGATCACCTGTGACTCTCTGTAGTCGTTACCCTCCACCACAGAAAGATTATCAGATGAAGACCAATAGCCACATTATTGTGTAGCTATAGTCTAGAGAGATCCATATTTTTAAGACACTTTGCTGTTGTATGCATTTAGCAAAATGGCAGTAGTAGGCTCACCCATGGAGCCTATAGTTCCCCAAGTAAGAATTCTTGTCCGGAAGTACAGTGCTAAACATGTTGCCTTCTATGAATAGGCCTTAAGTCTTAAATCAGAAATCAATTGCTTACCTTCATCACATTTACATCATTATTTTACCCATTGCCTTATCTTGCCAGGCTGTTCAACATAGCTTACAAAGTCTGCAGCTGTGTAAGATTGCTGATGACTATTCTTCCTCGGCATCCTACACAGTACCTTCCTGAACTATGAAAGCTATCCAAAGAGCAGAAACTTCCATAGCAGTACCAGCTTTACTCTACATGTCATAGACCAAAGTGTGGAGCATCTTCTAATTCTAAAGGTGGAAGTGGAGCCTCAATAGCACTGAGGAATAGGCAACCTGTGCACCTACCTGAGGCGATGGTGAGGTTCTGACCTGGACTGCTGCCCAGAGCCACGTCTGACTCCTTAGACTTGCTGCAGTTAGGATCTGTGTTGATGTCTGTAGCCCGGGTTACCACCAAAGGCCAAATGGATGTCCATGGTCTGCACTGCCATCAAAGACCATGTGGACATCTGAGAGCAGTATATGCTGATCTGGGTGGCTTTTGCTGCCACCCAAGGCCACTGGGATATTCAAGCCCATTCTGCTGCCAGAAACTGGGTCTGGGTCTGTGGTCAGTTCTATTGCAGTTGATGTCCCAGGCCATTTTACAACCAAAGGCTATACAGATGTTCCTGGTCTGGACTGCCACCTGAGGCACTGTGCTGAGCTGGTCCTGTCCTCATCTGGGCAGCACCACAGAGCTGACCCTGGTGGCATGTGGGCAGGTGAGTTGGCCCCAAAGGCAGGAGAGCAAAAGAGCTAATAATTCTGCCCCTTGCTGGCTGTGTCACTGAGTGAGCTAGCCTATACTGTGCTAAAGAGCTCACCCTAATAGTATAGGCACAGAAAAGCTGGCATGCTAACCAAATCAGCTACCACGAAGGCCCAGATCCAGGGCTTTGGGTTGCTCCACCCCAATATCTACCCTACATGAACTGCTGGAGCATGTGAAAAGGTGGTCCTGCAGATTCAAACCTCAAAACTCATCTAGATGAACATTTGCAAGTAAAGATGTGTAGAAAAAGGATATACTGTGTGACACACTGTGACACACTACAGTTTCCACGATGTGATTTTTAAAAATTATTCTTCTTATTTTATATTCTTTTCATGGGGGGGTGCAGCAAAGGCAGAGAGGAAATACAGAGGGACAAGGAGATGAGTGAGATTAGGATGCATGATACGCATTGATTCACAATCAATTAAAAACAGAAAATTTAAATGGAGCTACCGCACACTAGGAATTAATGTTCCTCCTAGTAGTCAACTAAAAACCAATGCCAGGTATGGGATACCTCCTCTTAAGTTGTTAGTGAGGATTTTCTCAGAAATCCTTCTCAATATAATCTATTGTAGTCAGTCGTGTTTGAGACAAAAGAGACACCCTCTACCACTGAGGTGATGTGGTTTCTTTCTTTATCTTTAGTTTTTCGTTTTGTCTTATCTTCCCTTTTCTTTTAGTTTTCAGAAGTTAATTTATAATGTACTTTCATGTTCCTTTGTATTTGAGTTTATCCTCCCAGTGATAACTCAGTATGCCAACAAGCTTTTTTGTTGTTGTTGCTATGACAACCAGCTGTGATTAATCTGTTCCATAAGAAGGCTTATTTTGTTTGGTAGTTTTAAGTCTGTGATGACGTGATGCCACTGTCTTTGCCATTGTGTTGAAGGGAGACATTATGCTGGACAGTGTGTAGCAGAGGAGGTTACCTTACTGTACGGCAGCAAAAAATAAGAAAGAAAGGGGATAGGAGACACTGGAATCCTGATTCAAAGCAGTGCACCAAATTTAGCTTCACTAAGCTCCATCCTCAACGATTTCTCCACATCCCAAGGGGCCTCGGAACAGTGACTGGTAGGACTGAAGTTAAAGATCCGTGGGAGTAAAGAGGCTTCTGGGTAAGTGTTGTGATAGGCTTCTCCTTACCACTGAAAGACAGAGCATGGAACTGCAGCATAGTCCCCTTTGCTGAGGTCCTCCAGGGTGAGGGTGCAAGCATTCCACGGGTTGTTGAGGGAGAAAAAGACAAAGTAAAGTAGTACAGAGATGTATTTGTGCTCACAATGCCAGACAGAATTTAATGGAAATTATAGGAACCTAAATAGCTCAATAAATTAGTATTTTATGCAAGTGTATGTGCTGTGTATGAAAACTGAAAAGAAGTTCTGATGACCTGTATTTTGTCCTTGAACTATTCTCTCCAACATGAATTTGAAACTCCTGACTTATATTTAAGGGTTAAAGCTCTTTTGATTCCTCAGAATATTGTTATATGAATAGCTTTAACAAGTTTCTAAACCATTTCATAATGAAGTCCTACTTTCAACTCTAACTGTGTCTCTTCAACTCCAATTAGCATCTATTCCAACACTGGCATCTCTGTAAAGCTACATTGTCACTTCTGGGGCTGCTTCACCCATCTGCTCTCTGTGTGGAAAGACTGAGGTGGGCAGCAGGGGATCCTGAATGTACTGGCTTCAAACCTATAAGCAGGGTTCCTCACAAAACACCCGATGAGAGCCACCTGGCACAGTGGCTACACACAGAGCACCGGTCCTCAGGTTCAACTGTTTAAGCAGTTGCTAAAAATGTATCCATTTTTTTTTCCTAAAAAATTAAAGCCTGTGCCATGCAAGAATTAATTTCTGTTTTTTTTTAAACCTAAATCCAACTAAAATAGCCATATAGGACCAAACATCATCCAGAGCTTCACATAGGCAGGAAGCAAAGAAGCTTATGACATAATCAATATCTTCTGGTAAAGTGAAATTTCCAATAGAATTTTTCCAACATCATCCTAGGCTCATTGTTCTAGAAATATATTTTTTTCTTAAAATTCAAAATTAGTGATAGAGATTCTAAGTAACTTGAATAAACTTCTTTTTTGAGGTAAGGCTTCATTATGCAGCCCTGGTTCACCAAAACTCACTATGTCCTATGTAGACAAGGGCCATCTTGAACAAAAAAATATACCTGTTGCTGCCTCCCAACTGTTGGGCTTAAAGTATGAGCCACCACAATTGGTCCTACTGAACAGATATTTCATACATGTAAAATAAACCCTGGCTCTAAATATCGAACATTACAGGCAAGAGTATAAATGAGTCATGATAGAAGACCTAAAGCTGATTTTTTTTCTAGTTTCAACTTTATCAAAGTTTTTCTTTCTTTTCTTTAACTGTGTGTGTGTGTGTAGGCATGTGTGTGTAGGTGAGTGTGTGTAGGTATATATGTATATGTGTAGGTGTGTGTGCATGTGCCCATGTGTGTTTTAAATTTCTATGTTTTCTGTAAAGATTAAAGTAGGTATACCATCTCTTTGTAGAAAGATTAATTTGAAAAGCCTACTTATTGAATGATTGCCGCCATTTATGAAAATATGAAAGTAACAGGAGAAATGTAGTGAGCATGTTGTGAGCAAATAATCATCAGACAACTCCGAGATCTGTGTCCTGACCAACAAATCTAATTAAATAATTATATTACTAAGACAAAAGAACATAGCTATGGCATATACATATACATAGGGTTCTTCAGCAGGAAGTTTATAACTGAGGTCTCAGCCATCCACATCATCATGCTACAGGCACTGACTTCAAGACTCAAAACTTGACCTGGGGATATTTTATACAAAGGTCTTGTTTTCTTTTTTTAATTTTTAAAAATTTTTATTGACAGATAGCATATGCTAATCATTTGGAAATTTAAAAATCCATTTTAGGAAAGTACACAGGAAATAAGTAAATTAAGTTTTATCAGCAAATTTGGAGAAACTGTTAAATATATTCTTCCTTAAAATAGCATTCTAAGTCATCATAACATCCAATGTATATTCATGTGTATTTAAAATGAAGTATACTATTTTTTAAGAAACATTTTTGGGGAAAATGCTTTCCATACAGCATGCTGCCTCCCTCTTCTTCTTTCTTCTTCTTCTTCTTCTTCTTCTTCTTCTTCTTCTTCTTCTTCTTCTTCTTCTTCTTCTTCTTCTTCTCCTTCTCCTTCTCCTTCTCCTTCTCCTTCTCCTTCTCCTTCTCCTTCTCCTTCTCCTTCTCCTTCTCCTTCTCCTTCTCCTTCTCCTTCTCCTTCTCCTTCTCCTTCTCCTTCTCCTTCTCCTTCTCCTTCTCCTCCTCCTCCTCCTCCTCCTCCTCCTCCTCCTCCTCCTCCTCCTCCTCCTCCTCCTCCTCCTCCTTCTATATTTTCTTTATTTACATTTCAAATGTTATCCCCTTTCCTAGTTTCCCCTCTGAAAATCCCCTATCCCCTTCCTTCCTCCCCCTTGCTCCCCAACCCACCTACTCCAGCTTCCTAGCCCTGGCATTCCCCTATACTGGAGCATAGAACCTTCACAGGACCAAGGACCTCTCCTTCCCATTGATGACTGACTAGGCCATTCTCTGCTACATATGCAGCTAGAGCCATGAGTCCCACCATGTGTTTTCTTTGATTGGTGGTTTAGTCTCAGGGAGCTCTGGGAGTACTGGTTAGTTCATATTGTTGTTCCTCCTATGCAAAGCAATTTGGCGGTTCCTCAGAAAGTTGGACATAGTACTACTGGAAGGTCCAGCAGTACCACTCCTGGCCATATGCCCAGAAGATGCTCCAACATGTAAAAAGGACACATGTTCCACTATGTTCATAGCAGCCTTATGTATAATAGTCAGAAGCTGGAAAGAACCCAGATGTCCTTCAACAGAAGAATGAATATAGAACATGCAGTACATTTACACAATGGAGTACTACACAGCTATTAAAAACAATGAATTTATGAGATTCTTAGACAAATAGACAGATCTGGAGGATATCATCCTAAGTGAAGTAACCCTATCACAAAAGAACACACATGATATGCACTCACTGATAAGTGAATATTAGCCCCAGAAGCTCAGAATACCCAAGATACATATGCAAAACACATGAAACTCATGAAGAAGGAAGAGCAAAGTGTGGATACTTCGATTCTTCTTAGAAGGGGGAACAAAATACCCATGGAAGGATTTACAGAGACAAAGTTCAGAGCAGAGACTGAAAGAAGGACCATCCACAGACTGCCCCACCTGGGGATCCATCCCGTGAACAACCACCAAACCCAGACACTATTGCTGATGCCAACAAGTGCCTGCTGACAGAAGCCTGATCTAGCTGTCTCTTGAAAGGCTCTGCCAGTACAAATACAGAAGTAGATGCTCACAGCCATCCATTAGATGGGGACCCTGTGCTTTGAGGAATGCACTTCAGCATTCCTCAAAGCACAGGGTCCCCAATGAAGGATCTAGAGAAAGTACCCAAGGTCTTGTTTTCATGCAACAGATAGGGTCACCCACACTTCAAGAACTTTCTAACAACAGCAAGATGCTTGTTAGAGTGAAATGTTGAAACTTTTTAAAGACAAGTCTGATGATCATGGAAGTTGTGCTTTAAGCAGATCACACTACAAGCCCTAATTAACTAAATTTGCTTCTCAGAATACATCTTGCTATCTCTCAAAGTTGTCTTTAAGCATGTTAGTTATGTGTAGGAACACTATTAGTGGGTACTGTTTGACCTTACCATCAGTTCTAGATAGCCATTTTGTAGCAACTGTTTGCTAGTAGAATTTTTCTGACATTAACAGAGGGCAGGATTTCAGGCAAGGCATCTTAGAAGCACCTGCCTTATACTGCATCCTCTCCAAAATGCAACATATGTGTCAGCAGGTCTCAGTTCAAGCATAAGTTTTTAAAACCTTGGGATGACTGATTCTCTTATTGAGTTATTAGATATCTCTTTCCTAAACCATGTTTTGTTAGATCTTGTGTTATCTTTAATAAGAAATATTGTATTAAAAATAAAAGAAAGGAAGAAAAAGAAATAGCAAAGATACTCAACTTGTAGTAGGCAAGATTTATTTTATTTTAGTTCTTAGTTTGAGAGATTTCAGTTCATGATTGATTGGCCTTTTTTTTTTTTTTTTTTTTAGTTTCAGTCCTCAGTCAAGCAAGCATCATGTCATAGCTTCAGCATTCCTCAAGACTTAGAACCAGCACATGAATAAAGCAGAAGAGGAGATAGATATCCAGCCCTTTAACAATTTCATTGTTTCCATGGCCAACTTGACCAGCTTTGTCTCTCCAATGTGTTACTGAGCAGGACAGTACCTGTTAATCTTATCCTTCCAACTACTCTACACTTGCAAGCAATTTGAATGTGGCTGTAGAAAGTTTCAAAGGCCATATATTAAACCATGGGTTTCTTTCTTTCTTTCTTTCTTTCTTTCTTTCTTTCTTTCTTTCTTTCTTTCTTTTTTTGTTTTTGTTTGTTTCGTTTTATTAGGTATTTTCTTCATTTACACTTCCAATGCTATCCCAAAAGTCCCCCATGCCCTCCCCCCTCACTCTTCCCCCCGACACCACCACTTTTTGGCCCTGGCGTTCCCCTGTACTTAGGCATATAAAGTTTGCAAGACCAATGGGCCTCTCTTTTCACTGATGTTCAACTAGGCCATCTTCTGATACATATGCAGCTAGAGACACGAGCTCCGGGGGGGGGGGGGTACTGGTTAGTGCATATTGTTGTTCCACCTATAGGGTTGCAGATCCCTTCAGCTCCTTGAGTACTTTCTCTAGCTCTTCCATTGGGGGCCCTGTTTTCCATCCTATAGCTGACTGTGAGCTTGCTAGGCCCAAGAATAGCCTCACAAGAGACAGCTATATCAAGGTCCTTTCAGCAAAATCTTGCTAGTGTATGCAATGGTGTCAGCGTTTGGAGGCTGATTATGGGATGGATCCCCAGGTATGGCAGTCTCTAGATGGTCCACCCTTTCGCCTCGGCTCCAAACTTTGTCTCTATACTCCTTCCATGGGTGTTTTGTTCCCAATTCTAAGAAGGGGCAAAGTGTCCACACTTTGGTCTTCGTTCTTCTTGAGTTTCATGTGTTTTACAAATTGTATCTTATATCTTGGGCATTCTAAGACTTTCAATGTATGACCCCCAAAGCACCAATGGATGTTTTTCATCAGATGACAACCTTTATAGAGTTCTCCTTTTAAAGATGTTCTTTATATAACATGTCCTTAAATTTCTGACATTTCTTCCCCCTTTGTTACTCTAAATTGATTATTGTTTCTAATTTTACAGAAGAAAACGAGCACATTGGTTTTCCTCCAACAAATGCATTTATCATTTATTTTATTCTCTTTATAAGCCTGAAAGTCATCCTGTTACTATTTTGTGAATGTTGGCAAAGCAAATCAGACTTGGATCAGAAAACCAGGCATAGTACAGAACATAAGCACTATATTGATTCCTCTTCTCCTTGCTGTGGCAAAATACCTGATAAAATTAACTTATGGGGAGAAAGAGTTATTTTAGTTATGGCTCATAGATACAGACCATCATAGCAGAGCAGACATGGTGGCTACTGGCTTTCTTTGGGATCCTGGAGCTGGCAGCATGACTTGTGGAACACCCACACTTTTGAGAGAAAGAACTCCCATGAAAATGAGTTGGGAAATAAGACACTCAGGGCCCATGCACCAGAGAACCTCTACTCCAAGCTAGACCCCCTCCTAAAGCCTTCCAAACAGCGCCACAAACTAGAGACTTTCTGTTTAAATTTGTGAACCTGGCATTTCATACTCAACCTATAGCATGTACCCATTTATGTAAATTACTCAAGTTCCACAATACTGACAAACAAGGCTTTTTTCTACATTAAAAGGAATTTTTTTACTAATACAATTTATTTTAAAATATACAACTCAGTATTAATATTTTTAAGTCATCAAAATAATTTATAATAGTTAAGTGCCTCTTAAATATACTTGATATCTTCTGAAGCTAAAAGTAATATGCACTCAACCAGTTTTTAAAATCTCTTTGGAACATTAAACAGGATAGAAGTAGAAAAAAAACCTCTTATGAAGTCCTCTATGAAAGGAAATTGTGACAAGTTCCTGATTAGACAGAAACTGTTCCATCCCCAAGGGAGAATATGCAGCTTAACTGGCTTCATAGAATGAATTGGGTGGTGTTCCTTCTGTTTCTATGTTGTGCAATAGTTTGAAGGTATTAGGTCATCTTTGAAGGTCTGATAGAATTCTGCACTAAAATCATCTGGTCCTGGGCTCTTTTTGGTTGGGAGACTTTTAATGACTGCTTCTATATCTTTAGGAATTATGGGACTGTTTAGATAGTTTATCTGATCCTGATTTAAGAAAGGAATTTATTTAATAACCTGGTGATCTTTGTTATCTGCAAGGGTATTATATTTATCTCAGACTCCCTGTACATTGTTTCTCAGACAATAGAGCTCATTCTTATGAAGGACGTCTTATGTGCTTTGCATAATGCTTGTTCAAGTCTCTTCCCCCTCTAGGCCTTTATCTTCAGCATTATTTCTCAGTCAGTAGAGCTCATTCTTATGGAAGAGGCCACAGTGACTTTGCAAAAAGGCATTAAAGTTTTGATGTATTCATGCCCTAAACTTAATTGTGACAATTGTCACGAGGAAACTTTTTTTTTCCCAAAGCTATACCATGGTTAGATAATAAATAAATCCCTTAGTCAAAATCAAAGTACTCAGGGTCAGACTCTAGAGTCAGCATCAGTTGAGTCATGCTGAACTGGAGTTCCTTCTTGCCTCACGCAGATTATTACCCGCCAGCGTTCGCATTTTCAAGGATATCCACAACACAAAGGAGAGCTGCTACCCAGACACACAACACAAAGGGGAATACTTTACTCCTTGTTGGAATTGGTTGTTAGGCTTGATACATGGAGCAATCCCACTGAATAGGGGCAGGACCAACCAAAACCCAAAACTTAAATCTGCTCAGGCATCAGAAGACATGCATTTATTATGTTACGAAGACTGACATGAGCTTTTAGAGGTCTGTCTGCACACATACACAGTTGAAAAGAAGGCAGATTCAGGAGCTATTGTTGATGGTGTTTAGCTTGGCAGCATAGCTAATGGTCAGCCAGTTGAAAAAGAGCATGTTTTGTTCCTTTAGTACGTGGAGGTAGATGGCAGTCCTATGGCATGTTTAACTTGACAGCTCCGGCTGCTGCTAGATTTACCTAGACAGTGTCATTTTTAGCCAGTATTATGTAGTGCTGAACTTGAAGAATGAAAGGAATCTAACTTTCCTTTTCTAAAGTTTCTAGGCTCTGAAGTGTTTATCCCCTGCTGCTGGGCCAGGTATTCTCCTTGCACAGCGAAGAATTCACTGCATTCTAGTTTCCTTAACTTTGAATTTTTGCCAATCATTTATCCTGTCCTCTGTCTTTCAGCCAGAAAAGACAAATGTCAGTGAGAAAGCACTTACAGGGCCTGGGGAATATATAACCTAAGGGTAGATCACTTGCCTACCATAAGTGAGGCACTGCAAAAATTAAAACACACCAACAAAAGATAAAGGAGAGATCCATTATGATTCCTGCTTTAGCAACTTGAGCCACTTGGTAAAAGTACATTCAACCAAACGTTCATTATTTTTATGATGTGGAATCATGCTGACTCAAGAGTAACTTCCAAGTTGTTAGGTTTGTGTCTCTTAATCTCTATACATTGTGGCATTGCTACATCAAATTACTGTCAGTTTATCCTTCAGGGCAAAAAGGCCTTCAGGCTCCTGACTGGTCAAAACAGAATAATATGCTTTTAAGATAAATATGTATAACCCCTTGCTCTTCTTTTTTTGGCATTTTTATTAAAAAAAATCATGTAACTACAGTTGTATGGACTTATATCTGGGTTCTCAATTTTACTCTACCAACCTGTGTGGTTTTGTGCTGATACCACACAAGTATATTGGTAGTATTCTATAAGATAGTTTAGAGTGAGATATACTGCTAGCTCCCACAGAATTCCTTTCATGCACTGTGCTTTGTGTCTCCTTAACACTTCTTTTTCTTTTCTTTTTTTTTATAATTTTGATTTTATATGTTCTTTTTTTAAATTTATTACGTATTTTCCTCAATTACATTTCCAATGCTATCCCAAAAGTCCCCCATACCCCCCCCCTTCCCTACCTACCCATTCCCATTTTTTTGGCCCTGGCATTCCCCTGTACTGGAGCATATAAAGTTTGCAAGTCCAATGGGCCTCTCTTTCCAGTGATGGCCGACTAGGCCATCTTTTGATACATATGTAGCTAGAGTCAAGAGCTCCGGGGTACTGGTTAGTTCATAATGTTGTTCCATCTATAGGGTTGCAGGTCCCTTTAGCTCCTTGGGTACTTTCTCTAGCTCCTCCATTGGGGGCCCTGTGTTCCATCCTATAGCTGACTGTGAGCATCCACTTCTGTGTTTGCTAGGCCCCGGCATAGTCTCTCAAGAGAGAGCTATATCTGGGTCCTTTCAGCAAAATCTTGCTAGTGTATGCAATCGTGTCAGCGTTTGGAAGCTGATTATGGGGTGGATCCCTAGATATGGCAGTCTCTAGATGGTCCATCCTTTTGTCTCAGCTCCAAAATTTGTCTTTGTAACTCCTTCCATGGGTGTTTTGTTCCCAATTCTAAGAAGGGGCACAGTGTCCACACTTTGGTCTTCATTCTTCTAGAGTTTCATGCGTTTAGCAAATTGTGTCTTATATCTTGGGTATCCTAAGTTTTGGGCTAATATCCACTTATCAGTGAGTACATATTGTGTGAGTTCCTTTGTGATTGGGTTACCTCACTCAGGATGATGCCCTCCAGGTCCAACCATTTGCCTAGGAATTTCATAAATTCATTCTTTTTAATAACTGAGTAGTACTCCATTGTGTAGATGTACCACATTTTCTGTATCCATTCCTCTGTTGAGGGGCATCTAGGTTCTTTCCAGCTTCTGGCTATTATAAATAAGGCTGCTATGAACATAGTGGAGCATGTGTCCTTCTTACCGGTTGGGACATCTTCTGGATATATGCTCAGGAGAGGTATTGCGGGATCCTCCGGTAGTACTATGTCCAATTTTCTGAGGAACTGCCAGACTGATTTCCAGAGTGGTTGTACAAGCTTGCAATCCCACCAACAATGGAGGAGCGTTCCTCTTTCTCCACATCCTCGCCAGCATCTGCTGTCACCTGAATTTTTCATCTTAGCCATTCTGACTGGTGTGAGGTGGAATCTCAGGGTTGTTTTGATTTGCATTTCCCTGATGATTAAGGATGTTGAACATTTTTTCAGGTGCTTCTCTGTCATTCAGTATTCCTCAGGTGAGAATTCTTTGTTCAGTTCTGAGCCTCATTTTTAATTGGTTAATTAATTTAATTGGGTTATTTGATTTTCTGGAGTCCACCCTCTTCAGTTCTTTATATATATTGGATATTAGTCCCCTATCTGATTTAGGATAGGTAAAGATCCTTTCCCAATCTGTTGGTGGTCTTTTTGTCTTATTGATGGTATCTTTTGCCTTGCAGAAGCTTTGCAGTTTCATGAGGTCCCATTTGTCAATTCTCGATCTTACAGCACAAGCCATTGCTGTTCTATTCAGAAAATTTTCCCCCATGCCCATATCTTCGAAGCTTTTCCCCACTTTCTCTTCTATAAGTTTCAGTGTCTCTGGTTTTATGTGAAGTTCCTTGATTCACTTAGATTTGACCTTAGTATAAGGAGATAGGAATGGATTGATTCGCATTCTTCTACATGATAACAACCAGTTGTGCCAGCATCATTTGTTGAAAATGCTGTCTTTTTTCCACTGGATGGTTTTAGCTCCCTTGTCAAAGATCAAGTGACCATAGGAGTGTGGGTTCATTTCTGGGTCTTCAATTCTATTCCATTGGTCTACTTCTCTGTCACTATACCTGTACCATGAAGTTTTTAATCACAATTGCTCTGTAGTACAGCTTTCGGTCAGGGATGGTGATTCCTTCTCAAGGATAAAATGTTCTTTTATCCTTGAGAAGAGTTTTTGCTATCCTAGTTTTTTTGTTATTCCAGATGAATCTGCCGATTGCCCTTTCTAATTCGTTGAAGAATTGAGTTGGAATTTTGATGGGGATTGCATTGAATCTGTAGATTGCTTTTGGCAAGATAACCATTTTTACAATGTTGATCCTGCCAATCCATGAGCATGGGAGATCTTCCCATCTTCTGAGATCTTCTTTAATTTCTTTCTTCAGAGACTTGAAGTTTTTATTATACAGATCTTTCACTTCCTTAGTTAGAGTCACACCAAGATATTTTATATTATTTGTGACTATTGAGAAGGGTGTTGTTTCCCTAATTTCTTTCTCAGCCTGTTTATTTTTTGTGTAGAGAAAGGCCATTGACTTGTTTGAGTTTATTTTATATCCTGCTACTTCACCGAAGCTGTTTATCAGTTTTAGGAGTTCTCTGGTGGAATTTTTAGGGTCACTTATATATACTATCATATCATCTGCAAAAAGTGATATTTTGACTTCCTCTTTTCCAATTTTTATCCCCTTGATCTCCTTTTGTTGTTGAATTGCTCTGGCTCTTCTTATCTTGATCATTTATTGGTTATTGGAAGTGGAAATAGAGAAATCATTCCTGGCAGTGGCCACATTTAATTCGATCTCTCAACAGTTTGGGTCTATCTTAAATCCATAATGTCTTAGAATCACTTCTCTATTAGCACCCTTTGTTACACTCCTGAGTACTTCCTGATTCAACCACTGCAGACGTTGTCTGCTGGATGAAGCCCTAAGGACTGCTGTGTATTTCTAGCATCATACCTCTCCCACTGAGAGCAGCATGAACAAAACCAATACTAGCTGACTCCTACCCTCTGTCTGTCATTTCACTCAGATTGACAGTAGTACAATAGAGTCCCTTGCTTCCCTCACTGTCACCAAACTTTGGGAATTGGGATGTAGCTTGAATTAGAATCCACAGAGTCTTATTTTGTCCACCCCAAAAGTTGCCTTTCATTTGCTTGTTTGTTGGGAAAAAAAGAACCATAGCTCAGTATTTTATCTTTGTTTCTATAACTGCTGGGTTTAAATTTTAATTTTATCTCATTTATAAGCAAATCAGCCTGTTGCTGTCTCTGAATTTGTGGTCATAGACAAGGGACGTTATTAGGTTATTCAGCATAAGCATCATCACTAAGACGGTTCTTATTGCTTGTGGGGGTGGAGGGAGGAGGGTCAGAAATTCAAGGTCATACTTGGCTACATAGTGAGTCTGAGGCTAGCCCGAATTCTATGAGACCTTGATTAAAATTAAAATTAAAATATGACCCTATGCCTACACCTTAAAAATTGTCCCATACCCATGACCATATGGACAGAGCAAATGACACTTTCGGTTATTAATATCAACAGCAACAAAAATGTGAAGTGGGAGGGAGATGGGATGGGCACTAGGTGCAGTTGGGAAAAGGGCTTTGTGGGTGAATAGGATCAAAGCACATGATATAATGAAGAACCAGCCTGCGTCCATCTTAGGCTCAAAAGACATCTTATAGTGAAGACATACTAGCTTCACTCCTGCTTTTAATTAAACCTCTGTTTCTCAAGGATTGGGCTATAGCCAACCTGCAACCTTAACTACAAATGGTTCTGTATGGTGATCATGCCTTTGTTTCAAACAGTTGTTTATAACCATCTTGCAAGCCTGCCTTTGTTTCAAAAGGTAGGTTTGACTACATATGGCATCTGAACATGAGTATGACTATCTTGTTATGCTCACCATGCAACCATGTCTTTGTTTGAAGAGGTACTTAGAACTAACTTGTTTATCTTGTGACTATAATCCTGCCTTTTGAGGAGGCATCTATAGTACAGGAATAAAAAAGCTTACTTTGGTCATGATAAATTTGGGTCAGTGGTCTTTCTTCTCCTATCTTTGAAATTAACAATAAGTGCAGGAAAACTTCAAAGAATGCATTGAAACTACTTAATAGAAGCTTCACCTACATCTTGGGACCCTTGGTGGCAAATATTAGCCAAGCTTACAATGTCAGGAGAGTTTTGCCCCATAACAGTTAAAACTTTATCACATTTTAGGAAGAGTCCTTCATCCTTGTAAGCCAGTTATAATTAGTTGGAGCGCAGAATTGTTGCTCCAATTATAGTCTATGCCAATTTTGATAAATTAAATTTTCTATCCCAGTAGACACATCACAATTTGAAAAATGTGTTCCCTGTATATCTGATTGATCCTCCATTTTCAGAAGCATGTAACACCTTAGGTTTCTTGGGTTACTTTCTTCCAATCAAGAACTTAAAGATTTGTAAGGAAAAAACCCAAATGTAATATAAATGCTTCTATTTTTGGAAAAGCTTTAGGTTAAAATTAAAGTTTGTCAAGACCTGACTGAATCAATTTATGATTCTATGATTGTGGTTTTTAATGGGTTGCTTTACAGCTGCAGAAGTTATTGTGGAGGATGTGATTAGTATCGTTTGTGCAATAAAACACGTCATACTTTATTTATACACTTGCTGCACCTGCTAGCACTAGTTTTGAGCCCAGTGTATATTTCTAGTTCATTGCTTGTGATAAAACTCATTTTACACTGGGTGTGATGGCGCACGCCTTTAATCACAGCACTCAGGAGGCAGAGGCAGGCAGATTTCCGAGTTTGAGGCCAGCCTGGACTACAAAGTGAGTTCCAAGACAGCCAGGGCTATACAGAGAAACCCTGTCTCGAAAAAACAAACAAACAAACAAAACACATTTTACTCGTTGACTGTATTAGGAGAGCTCACCTTGTTGAATTAACCTCTCAAGCATGTAACACCTTAGGTTTCTTAAGATTCCGTTAGCTATAATGAAGTTATTTGCTTGTTTTTTTTCCATATTGACTTTCTTTTTTTAATTGACCTATTGTCTGTACAAGAAGGAAGGGAGATAAATAGGATTGGCTTGTGCAGGCAGGCCTTGTGGACACATGTGAAACTACCAATATCCTCAAAGCATCACATAGTGATACAAATCCCACCCAATCTGGAAATATACTTCAAGTTGGACCGAGCAAAAATTACTGCTCTCCACAAAGAAGCTCATATCTTAATTGGACTCACATTTTAGGTCAATATATGTTTATTATTGAAATTTCTGATAGTATCTTTGATATAAATTAGGTTGATTACTCTGCCTTGGTGCTTTCTTTCTGGTTTTCTTATGTGTTCGCTTACTCGTATTTGCTATTCTCTCCCAGGTACAGTGGCTCTTAATAACTGGATGGTGTGAGTAACCCTGAAATCCAAACCTTTACTTTTTCTGAGAGAGAGAGAGAGAGAGAGAGAGAGAGAGAGAGAGAGAGAGAAGAGAATAAAATTGCTTGTTAATTCTCTGACCTTCAGACATTTATACTCCAGGCCTCATTTTAACTACTTCCCTCCATGAGGAATATCTGATGAAACATTCAATAAGTGACACACAGCATTCTACTGAAGATAAGTGATACACACTCTTCTGTCTGAGGCTATGAATGTTGATTTCCTTTGCTTTTTTTTAATTACCCCTCTCAAAATAGTTGTTTACCTTACACTGACAAAACGACACAAATATGAGAAGCCCTCATCTTGGTTTTTGGTTTTTATTCTTTTACATTTGTTTTGATTTTCATATCATACACATATATAAATTTGAGCTTGTGGCTGGAGAGGTGGCTCAACTGGATCAATTTGCTATAAAGGAAACACAGTGTATAGCTAGTACCCAGTCAAGGCTGTAATGGTCCCTTCTTTTGAAGGCAACAACTGGATCAACTTAGGATCATAGCAGGTTATATTCAGTTGGAGCCCACATTTTTAATTCATTATACTTTAGTTTTATGTCCATGGATGTTTTGCCTGAATAAACATCTGTGTACAACGTGAATGCTTGCTGCCTGCATAAACCAGAAGATGGTGTCATATCTGGAGGTGCAGGCTGTTGCGAGCTGCTGTGAATCAAACAGGGTCATGTGGAACCAAAGTCAGTGCTCTTAGCTGCTGAGCCATCTCTCTAGCCCCTGAGCAACAATTTTTAGTTAAAATGATCAGAAAATAGAACAAAATATTTTTACAAAGAAAAGAGATTCTGTGTGGCTGGGCTGGTGTTTGGAATTCTGAAGATCAAACTCTGCAGCGGTGGTCCTTGGGAAAACTGGGACTTCTTAAAATTTTCCACTATACACTCCCTATTGCCCAAGAACTTTTTTTTGGAACATATAGAAATATGGAAATATCTAAACATGTCAAAATTTACTGGTAACAAAAATGTATTTTAAGACAATTTCTTGATATACATATAATTTACCATTTATCAAAAACAAAGCAAATTTATATATCAATAAGATGGATTTGTGTCTGTGTTAACATAAAAAGTTGAGTCTCAGCTGAACATTTAATAGTGCAGGACACTAGTCATCTTCAGTGTTTTTCAGAGTTGATTAATATTTTGATTTTATGATCATCAATACTGAGGATGACACATAAATGGATAAAATTAAATGTCAGAAGCATGTTCAGGGCCATTCAAACAGTGCAGGAAATTCTACTCTAATCTCAAACCAAAATTATTTAACAATTTTTATGAAACTTGGCTCAGTGACTTGGGCTGTGGGGAGGGTGCTTGTATCAACCTTGGCAGACCTTCATGTAAATGAAAGCTTCCAGTTGTGCCTGGGGAAATGCTTCCTTCTGGGCTGAGATAAAATGGCCATCTACTCTTCACCAAGGCACAGAAAGGCAATAATAATAATAATAATAATAATAATAATAATAATAATAATAATCAGTGCAAGCTGTTTTCAATAGGTATTGATAGGTGTGGCTGGGATGGTACCTTCTAGAATGAATGATATGCTTCAACTGCAAGCAGCTATGGCTATAGGATAGCTCCTCAAGTTGTCTGTGGGGTGTTCAAGGTGCTGGCAAGATAATCTGTTTGGCTACTTGGCTCATAGTCCTTTGCTCAAGGCAATCCAGAACACTAAGAAGAGACTTAATTTAATCTTCTAAATTAAGACTGGCATTTAAGGAGTCAAACTGACTTGTCACTCAATATCATAGCCTACAGGAAAAATAAGTGGTAAAAGCAATGTCTAAAATACAATCTTAACCTTAACAGTGATTTACCAGTGCTCTAACTGGGTCTAATTCCTGTCATAGTGACACAAGAAGTGGAGCCCTCTCATCTGCCTCCCATATGTTGGAGACTTGCTCCCTAGCAAAGGCTGGAGAGGTAGAAGCCCTAAGAAGGGGGTGGGGGTATTAGAAGATCTTCCAGTCTTTTGGAAGGGTACAAGACACTGGACACTTTTACCCCATCTATTTATTTATTTACTTATTTATTTATTCACTCACTTTGCATCCAGATTGAGTCCCCAAGTCCCACCCCCTGTTACAAAGCCCCTCTCTCTATTCCTCCCTCCTCTTCTCCTTTGAGAAGGGAGAGACCTCCTCTTGGTACCAAGCCACCATGGCACATCAAGTCACTTCAAAACTAGGCACATCCTTTCCCACTGATGCCAGACAAGGCAGACCAGTTAGGGGAACAGGATCCACAGGCAGGCAACAGAGTCAGGGACAACCCCTGCTCCAGTTGTTGGGGGATCTGCATGAAGACCAAGGTGAACATCTGCTACATATGTACTGGGACGTAGGTGCAGCCTATGTATGCTCTTTGGTTGGTGGTTTAGTCTCTGGGAACAGCCAAGGGTCCAACACTGGATACGCCATGGTCAGGAGAGATACGGAACAACTCTCCTCTGTGTAAATTGGTAAGGTAAGGTATTTATTATACGAAGAGTAAAAGCAACTACCATGGATTCCTGGTGGTAGCATCGAGGCAACTAGGCACATAGATAATGAAACTCTATTTTCTACTAATCAGTGGAAATGAGACTTATCCTTGGAAATGAGCTTCCAAGCTCACAGACTGAAACCATTCAGAGTGCAAGATTGGGCTCTTTGTTTTTTATTTTGTTTTTATTTTATTTTATTTTATTTTATTTTTTATATAAAATCTAGGATGAAAAGTTAGATTGAAAAGTAAGCCTTTTCTTCATTCTTAGTGAATGGTGTCAATTAAGAGAGTGATCTGTGTCTTCCTTCTTTGTGAAAACACATTTTAACAAAAAGTGTTGCCCTGCAGGTGACTAGAACACACTTCTGTAACCATGAGTACAAAGTTCAGCTTCCGAATTACTTCATCTGTATGTACTTTTTTTTTTGTGGGAAAGTTTGCTTCATTTCCTGCCGTGTACAACAATCTCATTTTGTGATTTAGACATTTTAATTACTTCAATGATTTAATAACTAGAAAAAGAATCAAATAAGGTGACCGATTTTTCTACTTAACAATTATGCCTCACAGGACCTGGAGTGATTAAATTGAGGGCAACATTCACTTTGAGTCACCTATGAAACAAACAATCTGGAATACCATCAAAAGTTTTTGAGTAGAATTGTTTTCTGAGCACTGGGGTGGGAGTTTGAACACTGGCCAGGATTTTCTCTCTATCTGTTTCTGTAAGTGAGCTTTAACACCACTGACCTGGCCGAACTCCAACACCATTCATTAAATCTTGCCTGTCTCAATCAACCTTGAAACTTTAATAAGGCCCTATATTTCATATCCTAACCTACTTTTATAACATCTCCTGGAGCAGTCACCCAGCTGTGGCCATTCATGTTGGAGCTAGCTAGATTTGTCTAGCAGCTGAGGGTACCCCCCTCCATCCCGCTCTCATTCCACCCCCAGAAGCAGGAAGAAGCTCGGTGATTTGTTCCAATAAAACGATTCAAATGGCTTAAACAGATAAGTAGGAGAATCCAAATACTAAATCAATTTCCCAAGCATTTCTCATAGTACATTCATTGGAAAGATTATCAAAGTACCAGCTGAGCACTTAACTTCAACCAAGTAAAATGTTACAAGAAATTAAAACACTAGGAATCTTTATACCAAGATGCTCTCCTGACTCTCTGAAGCCTTTCTGCTTTTGAATTCTCACTATTGGCTCTGGCACGCTTTGATGCAGCCTGTCTGAACACATCACTATATCAAGCTACACAAAGCAGCCCAGCAGGGCTGATGAGGCCCCAAAGACAGCACAAGTGTGTGTCTGGCACATCCATTCTCTCCTCCTGAACTCTTCTTATTGGTGAGAATTCTTTAACACACAATGCCTGCTCCTAAAATCAGTGGGGAAGGGAAGGGATTCCTCAGACCCTCCCCATGTATAGTGAGGGCTGCCTCTTTATTTTGACCTCAATATCTCCCTGGAACATAGTTTACCGTTCCTGCTGGACATAATTGACAAACAGATTCACCCAATATGTAAGACCGGGAACACAAAGATACTTCTCCAAAGAAATGTCTTGCCATCATGAAATAATTGCCTCAGTATCTTTTCTGAGATCTACCTTCACACTCCAGCAAGAATAAAATCTACTAAACAAACCAGTAGATCTGATATTTGAGTCATCACTCTTAAACCCCGAGAAACCATAAGTTAACGTCAGCTTTGTGGGTGTTCATATAAGTGACACCTTGTGACAGTCCTGGATAATGTCTAATAGGTAGGCACCTGCTTCCTCTGGTTTACTCTCATCCAACTTTTAAGATGTTAATGAGTTGAATATTCAGTATTGGCTCTGGCTTGCCTTGATGCAGACTGTCGGGGAACATCACCTGGACAGCAATGCTGTCCCAGCATTGTACACTGGAGAAGTGAGAGTAGTTTCCTGTAATTTAATATCATTTAATAGGGAAATGAGAGGAGACTAAACTATTCCTATATATACCTCAGTCAATCATTTTCTTCAGTGACACTACTTCATCTGTATTTTATAGGGTCGTTAAAGACATAATAAAGACACTGGCATAAATGTCAATAAGTAGTCGGCTTTCATCCATAAGGTATTAACTTTAGGTCAGGATTTTTCCATGATAGCTGAAAAAGTTTTATCTCCATGGAAAATTTAGGCAAACCTTAATCTGTGTTCAACTTAAAATGTTTTCTCGTTAAGGTTACTTAGTCTTGTCCTGTGAAATAAATCCTGCCAGTGTAATACTGTTTAATTTGATCAAACCAAGAACCTATATAAAATGAGTAAAGACATAAAAGTATATAAATAAACATGGATTTCCAGGTGACAACCTAACTCATTGCAATAGTAATAAAGAATACTATTTATTTTTTTAAACGCAAAACTTTTCATAGCCACTTATCTAACATTAGAAATTTACACACTGATTGGCAAAGTCCACACATACCAACCAGTGAGATAATTGAACTCCTTAAAATTGTTCTCTTTAATATGAAGAAGGTCAATAATTTATGGGCTTTGGGGAGGACTCATCTGCAGATGTGTTTGATGCTTCCCAACTGGTCTTCCCTCTTCCAGCCATAAGATGTTTCTTTTAATGTCTAATTTTTACTATGCCTAGCACTGGGCATTCCTTTATTGACCAAGGTAAAGCCACATGGATATAGGAGTAAGCTATAGGTAGTTGCCAACAGAGTAAATTAGTCAATATATCCAAATACCTAGAAAAGCACCTAGTACAGAGACAGTCCACTAGAATCGCCATGGTTATATGTGCTCCTTGAGGCAAGGTACCAAAGAAGGTACCTTGGAGCAGCCTAGGACAGACTTGGTAACCAGTAAAATTTATAATACATAAGTGAAGGATTAATGGATTCATGAATTTAATAGAAAAACCCTTAATTCTTTCAACAGTATTTACTCATTGGATTTGCTGATTTGTTTAGTAATTATGTTCTTACTGGAATAAGAAGGTAAGTCTTATAAAAGTGATGACACAAAAGTGGCAAGGCATATTTCAGAGAAACGTGTTGAGGTAGTCTGTCTTTAATATTAAATGAACAAATTTATCAATTATGTCTGGCAGAAACTATAAAATAGAAAATAACCCAAACTAAAACTGACATTGAAAAAAAATCAAATACATTTCTGTGTATTTGAATGTGTTCAGCTGTATAATTACCAAAATGTGCTCAGAAAAAGAGCTATTAGATGCAGACTTGGCACTAGTCACTGTTTTGTGGCCTAGAAATGATTTACAGAAAATAATTATTGCCCTTGTTATCATCTTACATTCTTTGGAGAAAGACAAGAAGGTATGTTCACAAGGACGTTAATCAGAGTGCAGTGCACAGCTCTTCAAACTGTCTGGATCAGACCTGCTCCAGTCTCTTTGCAGGAAGAGCAGTGTTTCTCTAGAAGAAGAAGAAATTCGGTAGCTTCCCTTAAGTATGTGAAGGCTAAGATATTAGTCATCTATTTTTTTATCTAGAAACAGACTTCTGTTCCAAATTTGAGTGGACTCAAAGGTAATAGATCTGCCTTTATTTATTCAGTGCCTGAGCTGGCAAAAATAGCTACAGGGAATTGCATGAAAAGCAATGCCATCTTAAGGGGCAGCCAACCTAGATGTGTCCTAACACGTGTTTTCTCCAAGTTTTCCAAGCTTTATCCCATCCTGAGCTTCACCAGAAAATGTGAGACATAAAGCACGCGGAACCAGTATCTTCTCCACTTCCTGCCTTTTGAAAATGCCTTTTCAGGACTTAGTCCTGAAATATTATTAAAAGATGTGGATAAATATTATATAATATTACACATGGATATAGAATATGTATGGGTGTAGAATATATGGATATGTAATTTTTCTAATTTTCCAATAGCATTTGTCACTTGACAATGCTCTGTTAAACGTGTTATGCAAATATTCCCTTTAGAAATTCCAGAGTGTAAATTTGAAAGAGGTCTATTTTGACCGTGCTCCTTCTTGTTGCTGAGAAACATGACCCTCACAAACAGTTTTTTTTTCTACTTTGTAGTGTTTGTAGGTTTTCTGAGCTTAGTTCTTTTGTAACATTTACTCTTTATATGACTTCACTCTAGCAAGTTGCCCTTGTGCTTTGAAATTTCTGTTACTTATCACTCAGAGACCGTGGCTTTTCGTAGAAGCTACCAAAAGTCCTTTGTGCAAATAGAAAGCAAATATACCAGATGAGCAAATCAATAACTGTGAACAATGGATACTGTGCTTTAAAACTGATGAAAGTCACAAGAGTCGCAAGCAAACTCATGCAGCAGTCACAAATGAGGTCATTGAGCCAGGCTCACCTATCATTTGACCCAAGAATTTTTAAAATCGATAATAACATTTAGGATTTGTCATATTTCCAATGTGCGTGTGCCGCCTGGCCTTTCATAAATGATGATAATGGCTTGTAGGAATGAAGTGCTATGACAGACTTTCATCTAATATTTAATCCTCTCCAAAATCATCTGACCTATCCTAATTCTTAGTCCGTGAGTTTCTCAAGTGAGGAAACTACAGAGGCTTAGACACCTAATTTCCAGGATCACATAATTGGCCGATGGCAAAGCTGGCATCAAACTTGGACTGTCAGGTTCCAAGAACTCCCATGTGGGCAGTGCCATTATTGGGAAAACTCACCTGAAGGCCCAGAGTCTCCTTCCCAACTAGCCTCGGTGGGCCTGCTTTCCCCTGGGTATCAGTGTGGACTGAAACAGCTTGCATCTTGACACAGACACCTGATGTAGGCATTTCAGTTTATGACCCTTGGCCTAAATCTAAGGTTAGAACACATTTTCTTGAGATAGGAGTTGCATACTAAATATCTTTTCTACATTCCATAGATTTAGTCTTTGCTTGAGGTTAATGCCAGAAGCCCCGCACGCATAGATAGCGCCTTTTGAAGTCCTCAACGCTGACAGTGGAAAGAGCAAATGAGAGCTGAAATCTACAAGCTGCTGTGCCGCTAACAGCAGCAGTTTTACATATAGCATTTTCCAATGCATTTCAGGCTTAATTGTTTGCCTTTGGGTAATAAGAACACGCATGAACACCTGCTCAAACTTGGATTGCTCCTTAGTCCCGAGTGTGGTCCACATGCCTTTGGAAAGATTTGTGCCCCACCTATTCCCCGGGAGCTATCTCTGCTCCGTGGTAAGGATTCACAGAATAAGTAAAATTAATCTCCTTCATTAGAAGGTGGAGAGTCTTTTAATAAAATGACCCTTACGCTGCACCTCAAGGGGGAGGCAGAAACGCTTTGAAGGCTTTTCTGTCTGAGGACTTTCCAGGGAGGAGCAGCTGTGATTTAGTTAACTAGTCATTAATCCATGTAACTTGTTTCTCTACAGGACGTTCTCTGAAATGCCACTGTGGTATACCTTCCGTTTGTCTTCCTCCATATCATGTCTACAGGCTCCTGTGGCAGGCCTGGCACTTCTAAGTAGTTTTATAAGTGTATGCATGCTAGCATCTGATTAAACTGTGCTTACTGTGTCTCAAAGTGTAAGTATTTTGAAAGCTGAAGATTCTTTTTCCTAAAATAATATTTAGAATATAGATAAGTCTGGACAGACAGACAGACAGAGAGGAAGTAATAGAAGCTGCCTTCTTCCACTTCCATTGATATTCTCTCTGGAAGTGTTTATAAAGACATTATACTGTGGGATAGGAAGGAATTTTTCATGTTCTCTCCTTCCCACAGGGCTGTCCTTCATCCCACTGATAATCAGAGAGCAAATTCTACAGGTTATAAGTCATGGAATAACTAGAATATGCATGTTTTAGTAAATATGCCACTGTTGATGTTTGCTGTATAGCCTAGGCAATCCTGGAAAATGAAACCTTCCTTAGACTACACAACAAACACTAACAATGATATTTTTATAGTAGCATGCACATTCTAGTTATTCTTGTGACACATAAGCAAGAGCTGGAAAGGATTGCTTGACCACAATGGAGCAGCGCTGACCATCCCAAAAGCTCCTATGAGCTGATACTTACAAGAATACCTTCAAATATTAAAGAAGGTAACTCTAAAGGTTTCCTTTAAAATTACCCAAAGAATAGATCAGAGATGTTTAGTACAGTATTATAAAAATCACTAATATTTAGAAAAATAAAATTTCAGGAATTGAAGTTATAATTCAATTATATTTAATAATCTGGAAAAGCTTTGAAGGGGACTATTCCCCTGAAACCTTTGACACAATGGATTTTCACATTATTGTCTTGTGTTATATTACTTCCAAGTCAGACATTGTTTTCAGAGCATGGACTACTCTAAAATGTCAAATTTTGTCTTCAAATACCAAGTGCCTGTCCCATACCCTACTGTGTGATAAAAAGCTAGTTAATTCACTATCTTGCGCTAACAGTATTTCTAATCACAAAGAATCAAATACTATGATACCCACTACACACTGAGAATACTTCTGAACTGTAGTAAGGGCTTAGTAAATGCTTGTTATTATAATTCAACAGACTTGTTTTTCTCTCCGGATCTTTGGGGTTTTCACAGTACATTTAAATATGTATATAAGGCTTGGTTATCAAGTTCGTATCACTTAAAAGTTCCTAGAACTACAACACCAAGGATAACTTAAGCAAGTAAAGATTTATCTTGGCTTGTAATTTCAGAGTGTTTCAGTCTATCTTAGTGGAGAAGACATGAGAAAATGGGTCTGTCTGTGATAGTGATGGTGGAGAGTGTGATGGTGGCTTACTCACGATAGAATAGGAATAGAACAGAATAGAATAGAACAGAACAGAACAGGACTAGGACTAGGACTAGGACTAGGACTAGGACTAGGACTAGGACTAGGACTAGGGATAGGGATAGGGATAGGGATAGGGATAGGGATAGGGATAGGGATAGGGATAGGGATAGGAATAGGAATAGGAATAGGAATAGGAATAGGAATAGGAATAGGAATAGAATAGAATAGGAATAGAACAGGACTAGGACTAGGACTAGGACTAGGACTAGGACTAAATAGAAATAGGACTAGGACTAGAACTAAATAGGAATAGGACTAGGACTAGGACTAAATAGGAATAGGACTAGGACTAGGACTAGGACTAGGAATAGGAATAGGAATAGGAATAGAATAGGAATAGAACAGAACAGGACAGGACAGGACAGGAGTAGGACTAGGACTAGGACTAGGACTAGGACTAGGACTAGGACTAGGACTAGGACTAGGACTAGGACTAAATAGGAATAGGAATAGGAATAGGAATAGGAATAGGAATAGGAATAGGAATAGGAATAGGAATAGAATAGGAATAGAATAGGAATAGAATAGGAATAGAATAGGAATAGAATAGAATAGAATAGAATAGAACAAGAACAGAACAAGAACAGAACAAGAACAGAACAGAACAGAACAGAACAGAACAAGAACAGAACAGAACAGAACAGAACAGAACAGAACAGAAGAGAATCAGACTAGAAAGGACAGGGCTGTGGATCCTAAGGGTAACACAGACCTCCAAAGGTCCACTCATTATGCCACTTTTACCAGCCAGTAATCTCCTCCTAAAGTTCCCATAGCCCCCTCAAATAGTGCCCAGATAAAAACAATCATTCCAAACATAAGCTTGTGGGGCACTAATATTTAAATCACTAAGATTCAAAGGCTTGTGATCATCCTATAAAAGTAAATGCATTTAATGCAATCTAAAGGATCCCAATTACACAGACCCAACACTGGTCAAAAGTCCAGTTTGAAGTCTATTTTGAGATCCAGGGCAAACTATTATAATGAGTCTTTATAAAATTAAGAAGGTTACATTCTTCCAATATAGACCGACATAAAGCAAGCAATCGCGTATCAAAAAAGAAGAGTCAAATCAAAGCAAGGGAAGAAAGCAATAAATCCCATGGCTGAGTGTCAGACATCTTCATGTGCAATCATTCTGTACAGTAATGTAGGCTTGCTGGTACCACCTGTATGGCCTTTCAGTTTGCCACTCACATTGTCTCTTTCACAAGCTGGCTCCATTTGGAGCATGAAGCTTTCTTCATCATATATTTCATGTTCCTGACATCAGGAAATACCTTATGGTCTCTATTTCAACTTGGGCATTTTCTTACAGTTTCCTCCATCAGCCTTCCAGAGATATTCCTTGGAGAATCTGACACTGTGTACATTGACTGGCATCTGAGGACTTCCTTTAAAAACAGTCTGTGTAAAAGCTGGAACTGAGATGGATGCTTCTTCCACATTGGATAGCTTTTATAGCACCAAAAAGTGGTACCTCTATTGGAGAAAAACCATGAAGTCTCATTCAGCGGTGGACTCTGCATGCTGTACCACCAATATGTCAAACAGGATGTGCCCAGAACTATAATAGAGGCATGGTTGTGGCTAATCACTGTTTGGTAGAAGTTGTGGCTCATTACATAGGAGGAAACGCATGCTTCATACTCTAAACCTGGTGAAAATCTCATGGCTAGGGAAAGCAGAGGGTCTCGTGGGAAGGCACTGCTTTTGTTTCACTAACTGTATATGTTGTGCCCATAAATTTGCTTTCTAAATGTTGATATTTGTACACAGGGTTATCCTGCTTACAGCTTTGCTCAAAGTATCTTTTTACAGTGGGAGTTGCTTATTACAGAGATCCATAACTGGTTCAAGTGCTGAGAGTAAGAGATTTCTCAATGCTTAGCCCTAAATGAGACATTTGTAACATGTCCCCAAGTCTCTGGGAATGTCATGGAAGAAGATACAGAAGTAATGTAAGAATCAGAGGAAGGAATGATGTCCTCTGGGCATGACATAGTCATTGTATGCATTAACTTACAGCAAATGTAATTACCTATACAAGTCCTACACAATACTGTACTTGCCCATCTCTTATTATGGCATGTGTAAAGGGTTCATGAGGCACCATCCCTTTCACTGAGGACCTATACATAGTTTGGCTGCTGAGAAAGGGAGAAACATCACTAGACAGTTGCTTATGTTGTCCTAAAAGTAACTTCTCACACACACTTCTATAAGCAACTCTCATGACACTTATCAGATCACTAAAAATACATAAATGAAGACATGTAGATAGATATAACAAGGACTAATTGGGAAGAGGAGGGTGAGCACTAGGAGTGTCATGATGGAGAAAAAGTGAGGTAGGGTTTTAAATGATAAGATTAAATAAATAAGTCTATACCCAAGCTTCCATTATGTCATAGCACTTGCAGTCTGCAAGCCTGAAATGCCAGAACCAAAGGTTCTGGATGATGCAGTGCCAGGGCCTTAGATGCTGAAACCAGACAGCACTTTTCTAGACAGGCGCTCTCTGGATGCTATCTCTTGTCTGATAAAATTCTTTCTAAATAATCAGTTTTATGTCCTGGAAGCTGTTATGAGTGAGGTCTTACGTTCAAAACACCCTCCCTAGTTTTCTAATATAAATGATGTTAATTTTTTAAACAATTATGGTTATTTTGTCTTGTCTGCAACTTTAAATGTGTTCACATTTCTTTTCCTTTCTTTCTTCCTTTTTTTTTTTTTTGCTACACTATATTTTAAAATGTTTCCTCTCTGCCTTTTGATCCTGATTATCAATGTAAACACAACTAAAAGAAGTGAACGGTAACCATGCCACAGCCTGAATGCCATGCTGTCTTAAATTTCCTGGTACAAACATTAGTGCATTGGTTTTTAATTTAGCTCTGGTCTAGTACTCAAGACACGGTAAAATACAGATCTGCTGTTTGGAGATTCATTTTTCTTGGCAGTGTGCCACATGGTTGGCCTCTACTCTAGTTGTAAATGGAGTCCTCCCTTTCTTCTGAAATATCATACCAGTAGCTTTACTATTTACACTTCCCTCACAGTTCTGTTCCTCTGAATCACTAAGCTCTGATTACATCATTTAAGGCTTCTATAGCCTACATCTCCAACCATTTTCATAGTCCTTCCACAAACACATCGCAAAGGTGAACGAACCACAAAGCAAGTTTTACCACAGAAATAATCTCTCAATACTTCTTTTCTATAATATTTACTTATGTTCTGATAAGACCACAATCCCTGACAAAGACAGCTTGAGCATAGAAAAAAATCTGTTTGGTTTACAATTTCAGAGCGTTATAGTCCCATGTAATTGGGAAGGAAAGCAGAGAAGTCCAGTCCATAGTACCAAAAGTATCACCAGGTCACATATCAGGAAGTAGACAGTATGGCAAAAACTATGGAGAGTTGTCTAACCATAACATGTGCTGCTCCAAGTACCTCACTCTACCAGCGTGTTCCCCTCCTACATTTTCTACAGCCTCTGAAATTAGAGACACAGGATTTGAAACATGATTTTCTAGGACATGTTTCAGGATTGAACTGTAAAAAAAGCTCTCAATCAATTCTGTACATAAAGGATCTCTTCTCGCAGGCTTAAAAGTCCTGGTACAATGTTAATTTAAGACAACACCACCCAGGAGTTGTAACATTCAGCTAAGGGAAATAATTGATTGTTTTATTTCTGTTAGTTGCGTTCATTAATTTATAGGATTTAAAAAATATCTAAAATACATTTTCATAGATATGAAAGTACTATACCTAAATTTTATTACAAATAGAATGCAAACTCACTGAAATGGAAATTAGAAATGTACCTCAAGAGTATGGTATCAGGGCTGGAGCAATGGCTCGGCCATTAAATGCTAGGCTCACAACCCAAATATATAAGGGAATGGTATAAAAGGCATTGAAGATGAGGTTATACAGATGCGATCACTCATTCATCATAGACTCATATATTTTGGAGTTAAAAATAAAATCTTAAAATAGTTTAAATACTTTCCCAAGAAGCTATTTCTCTAGACAGGAGTTAGACAGCAGAAATAGTTTCATAGCAGACACCCCAAAGCAGTAGATGCCAATTGCAATTAGAACAAGAAAGTTCACCTGATGAGCAGACACACAATTCCTTTTATGGCATATTAGGGACATCCCAGTCTCTCTCTGTGGTGATATTCATCAGACAGCTAACATTCTGAAATTCCCATAAGAGTATGTTAGGGTGCAAGCAATTTTTTTCCTGTTGTAGTGTCTTCAGAAAAGAAACCTCATAAAGTCCCATGCCTTGCTGGCCTGTCCACTTGCTATAATAACTATCAATCCCACAGACTAATTTCAACACACCCTGACTGAGGGGCAAAGGGCCTAGAGCTAGACTGAGCCTCATAAATTTCTATGGTTTTGTAGCATCCTTTCAGAAGAGTTTTTAATGATACCATTTTGAAGAGTCTGAAAAAAAATTAAACCAAGTTTCTGCTGTGAAGTTGTCACCGTAATGGAAGATGATTACATCTGAAGAAGCTCAAATGGAAAAAAAAATGATTGGAGTTGCCTTGTAGTCTCCAGTTAACAAGAAAAGAGAGCACCATACATAACTCCACAAGCTGGCAGGCATCTTTGTCTCTGATAGCTACATCCAGAAAGTTTCTAATAAATTCCACTCCTGGGTTTTGCACATCTAAAGTGACCAACTTTTTTTTTTTTTTGAGTTGAACTTCAGCAGTTTTTAGAAGTATATTGCAATAATTGAAAGACTTTCTAAGAGCTGTTGGTGAATCACACTGTAGTAGAGAAAATAAGAAATCAGAAAAAAAATGTCATGAAGGAAGCAGCAGTCTTTTCTAAAATAGTCTATTCTGGGGTGGCCATTCGGTTTTTCATCTACAATATAGTTAGTATAGGAAAAAAGTCCAGCTCTGAGATTGAGAGGGATTTACTTATAGAGTTTGCAACTGAAACCTCAGAGTCCCAGTGCAGGCATGGGTTTTAATTGGCTGAGTTTGTGTGTTTTGTTTTGGCTTTTTTTTTTTTTATGTGTTTATTCTGTAGGTGTTTTTGTTGTTGTTGATGATGATGTTGTTGTTCATTGGTTGGTTTGGTTTTTTTCTTAGTTGTTTTTGGGTTTAGCCAATTTCATGCTATGTAGCCCAGGCTTACATAAAACTCATTACATAGACCACTAGGCCTTAACCTTATGCTGCCTCTGCCCTTGCAAGTGTGGGAATGACAGGCATCAACCATACGTGCTGGAATTTAAAGCGCTATGAGAAATAAGGTATGAGGCCAGCACATGATTTGTAAGGCTGGAATGGAATACAGTAACTCCATGTAAAACTCTCATCACATGCAATGGGAAGTACCCAGGTGCTGCTGCTAGCTCCTGGGGTCTTTTCTCTACTCTTCCTATATAGCTAATTTTTTTTAATATAGTGACAAAGCCAATATCCTAAACTACATATGGTCATTGCTCATATCTGCAGAGCATTGGATCCAAGACACTTTCAGATATACAAATCCTACCTTAGTACTGAGATGCATCCTCCATAAATCTACCTGTATAGTTAAACCATTTCCAGGTCACCAATAATAACAATCGCAGTCTGGTGCTATGAAAATAAATATTGCTGTGTTGTAAGGAAATGATCAGAAAGAAGTCTGTACTTATTAAATACAGAACTTTTTCAGCATATTGTTGATCTGAGGTTGTTGAACCAGGAATGTGGAATTCATAGATATAAAAGACCAAATGTGCATGTGTGTGTGTGTGTGTGTGTGTGTGTGTGTGTGTGTGTGTGTGGTGTAATATGACACGGAGATGTCTATCTAATACTTGTACATACCCACATATGCTTATACCCATACAACACATGGGCATAAACACATTCACAATTTCCTACTTGCAAGTGAGGACAATCCTTCCAAATATCACTGTTGAGCAGAGGCCTGGCTGGGGAAGAAAACCTGCAGGTTAAAAAGATTGTAATAAGTGCAGTTGGGGTAAGTCTGTTGTTAAATAGAAGCTGATTCTTTGATGCTAACTCTTAAAATGTGTTTTCCATGGCGTTTATGTCTCAATAGTTATTCCTGAACATGATCTGATCGCTAAAGAAATGGGACAGTCAGTAAAAAACAGAATTATTTGCCACCATGATATAAAAGTAATATAACTAAAAACTGACTGGATTACAAATGTTTATTGAATCTTTGAAAAAATTCCAATGGAGACCAGTACATTTTGTGCTGATATTTGGAGTTATGGCTTTTTGAACCCAACTGTCATAACAATGGCTTCTCTTGTTACTGTTGCTGAAGATTCATTTCCCAAATTCTGATAAAAGTGTTGTTGTATGCCAAAAAAGGATAACTGGCACCCTAAGAGGAAAGAGGAATGTAACATTGTTTGATGGAACTGTTATTTTATAAAACATGAAATATAAAACTACACCTACCTAACTGACATAATCACAGAGAGCTGGTAATGAAATATAACTTAAATATTCCATAACTCAATGAGACTTACAAAACTGGACAGAGAGTGGGGGCATCTTCAGTGGACCACAGAAGCTGTCCTTGAAAAGAAATTGAATTCTATTGGCAATGAAAAGGCAAAATTGCAGGTTTGGAATTTTATCTCTGGAGCTGTCTTAACAGAACCCAATTTAGGGAACTGTGCTGCAAATGTAGGTGTTTCTAACCTTAGAATCTGATGGGAGACTAGTCAGTGAATGGTAGATCTTGTTTCCCGCAAACACCATCAGTAGGGTCAAATCAGCCAGCAGAATATCAGATTATGTATCTCTTCTATGATATGTCCTTAGTTTTATGAATATATCTATAAGGGAAATTTTCTTTCAAGTTGAAAGTACAGGCAGATTGAAAGGGGGGGGGGTAAAAATTACAATTAAAGCGCACATTCAGGAGCCTAGCAACAGCAGTGTGAGAGAACTGTGCCTGCTATTTCTAAGTGAGTTTAAGATTGCATAGCCAGGCTGTTTGCAGTTTTCCTTTGCAAATTTAGGTCCTCTAAATTTAATTTATCTCTCTCAAGCTTCATTTAATACTTGAAAAGTGGTCTGTTTTTTCAAAGAATAAGAAATTCCTTATTTAAAATTTGAGGGAGGGAGGGACTTGGGTGGGAGAGGGGAGTGGGAAGGGAAAAGAGAAACATGATCAGGTATGGGGACGGGGGAGATAGGAGAGAAGCCCTGAGAGCCAGCAGAATGAATGGACATATGCAACTTCAGGGGTTGGGGGTCAGAGGTAGGGGGACCCTCTAGAAAGTACCAGAGACCTGGGAGGTGAGAGACTCTTAGAACTCAAAGGGAGGGACCTTAGATGAAATGCCCAACAGTGGGGAGAGGGGACTTGTAGAGTCCACCTCCAGTAGAAAGACAGCACATCAAGTAGAGAGATGGGGTTGCCATCCCAAAGTCAAAAACTCTGACTCAGAATTGTTCCTGTCCAAAAGAACTGCAGGGGCAAAAATGGAGAAGAGACTGAGAGAAAGGCAGTCCAGTGAACAGCCCAACTTGGGATTCATCTCAAGGGGAGGCTCTAAGACCTGACACTATTACTGATGCTGTGGTGTGCTTAAAGATAGGGGCCTAGCATGGCTGTCCTCTGAGAGGCTCAACAAGCAGCTGACTGAGACAGAGGCAGATACCTACATCTAACCATTAGACTGAAGTTGGGGACCCCTGTGGTTGAATTAGAGAAAGGCTAGAAAAAGCTGAGAATAAGGGTGGCCCCATAGGAAGACCAGCAGTCTCAACTAACCCAGACCCCTGATATCTCTCAGACACTGAGCTTTCAATTAGGCAGCATACATGACCTGGTCTGAGTCCCCTCCCCTCCCATCCCTGACACACACATAGCAGAGGACTGCCTGATCTGGCCTCAATGGGAGACTTGAGGCTCTGGGGAGTGAGGAGGCCTGGCAAGGGGGCGTGGGGGGACATCCTCTTGAAGACAAGGGGGAGGAGGAATGAGATGAATATCTGTAGGAGGGCAGACCAGGAGGTGGGCAGAAACTGGACTGTAAAAAAAAAATAAATAAAAGTAATTAAAACATCTGAACCCAATGTGGAAAAATTATACTATTTTTACAAGAAAAGATCTATAATTGAAAGAATTTGAACCATAAAATGCTTAAAGCAACAACAAAAGAAATGGGCAGATAGCTTAAATGACCACCCTAATTCACATTTCATGCAGTGTGATTTGAGAAGTTTAATTAGAATAGATTAGTACATCATATTACATCATAGCCAATCACACAGTCTTTTTTCATGACTAAGAATAAAGACTTGATAAAGGCTGTCAAATTCCTCTGTTTTTCCATTCAATTTCCAAACATCTTAACTCTATAAAATGCACAGTATAAGTCTCTAAAAATACAACAAACACAAACATATCAAGTTGCTCCCATTAATATTTTTCTCAATATCCACAATCATCATCTGAACAACAACCTCTAAATCCTACTGCACATAAGATGTACTTAGCCTAAAAAACAAAAGACAAAGAAACAAAACAAAACAAAACAAAAAAATAAGAAGCCAGGCAGTGGTGGCACACACCTTTAATCCCAGCACTTGGGAGGCAGAGGCAGATGGATTTCTGAGTTCCAGGCCAGCCTGGTCTACAGAGTGAGTTCCAGGACAGCCAAGGCTATACAGAGACACCCTGTTTCGATAAATCAAAAAAAAAAAAAACTACTTTCTTTAAATTTCCACAAAATGTATGGTTTGAGTCATGGAAATCGATAATACCTTATATACTATAAATATGATGAAAATACTTATATTCATACTGCCTGATAAGCTATAATCATCTATTAATGTACATAATTATAATGTAAACCAGTTCTATACTTATTAATTTTGTCAGGAAATCCTTATGACTTTGATAGTTTTGGAGCAGTTTCCTTTTCAAATTTCAGTATTTTCTATTTGTGTGTTTATGTGAGTGTGTGTCGTAAGCATATAGCTGTCTATGCTGGCCAGAAGCATGCATGAGACCTCCCTAGGCTGCAGTGATAGGTGGTTTGGGAGGCAGCCTCTAGAAGGGCATCAAGCAACTCTTAACTGCCGAGTCATGCTGAGAGTCATGCTGAGTCATCTCTCCAGCCCCAACTTCAAT
Source organism: Mus musculus (assembly GCF_000001635.26). Taxonomy (NCBI): domain Eukaryota; kingdom Metazoa; phylum Chordata; class Mammalia; order Rodentia; family Muridae; genus Mus; species Mus musculus. Next base: position 139,277,064 of record NC_000067.6, on the reverse strand, counting down.
GCCTTCCTTGGTTATTGCCCGTCTCTTTCAAGAAGTATTTCCTGATCACATTTTGTTACAGTTGTTCTAACACAGGGATACTATTTCTAATATCCTACAAGAGGAGCTGTCCATCTCCATTTCTCCTGAATGGAGATACTATTTTCATCCTGCAGGGGTATAACCCATTCAAAAAAAAAAAAAAAATCACATTTTACACCAGAGAGGCAAACATAATTGGCTAAAAGGAGGGTGGTTATCTCCAAGTCATAGTTCCATGGTGTATGCCTGGGTTAGTGCCTAAGCTTCTAGAGAAATAACACTTGCTAGGTCAGCAAGGAGCACTACTTGCATCATTTAGATTTTTTGGTGAGCCCTGGGATGGAGTTGCTAATACCATCCTCATACAGAGAAGGAAAATTATCTCCCAGAGGTTAAATAGCTACCCGGGGTTACAGTTTCCAAGAGAAGCTGGAATTGAAGCGCAGCTGTTAGTGGATGTCTTCAGAGCATGCGCAGCAGTAAAGAGTATTTGAAAGGAAATTCTATCCTTTCATTGAAAGTTGCCTCGTAATGTTATATAATCCAACATTGTTCATTGTTGAATGAAATAAATTTTCAACAGGAAGTTCTGAACTGACGAAGCTGCTGAAAACGGTACACATCACATCTGAAGCTATCTGGGGTTCTGACATTTTTCTGTACTCAAAAGAAAGAAACAAATTATTAAGAAGCAGACTTATTTTCTCACTTTGCATGCATGCCTTTGGTGGGCTACCTAGATCATGTGATATACACTAAAAATGTATAATAAATATTTTTAGTGAGCTACCTGGAAATAAAGTTGTAAGCAGAAAATGAGAAAAATACTGGATAAATAGTTCAATGGCAATTTTACTTCACCTCCATTTATTTTAATTGACACATAATTATTGTACATATAAATGGGTACAGTGTGTTTATCAGCCTGTGCATATAGTGTATAATGATCAATTGAAGGTAATTAGTATTTAAACTCCTTAAATACATCATTTTTGTACTGAGATTCTTTGAACTCCTATACCATTGTTACATATAGAATACATGATAAATTGGCCATCCTCTGTGCTTTAATTTTCAAGAAATCCAGGATTCCTTTGTATTTCAAGCCTCCTTTCTCAAGGCCTCAAGTTAACAGTGTTTCTGTTATGGTATCAATTCACACACACACACACACACACACACACACACACACACCTACAGAGAGAGAGACAGAGAGACAGAGAGACAGAGAGACAGAGACAGAGAGCTGGTATGAACTGTTTATTCTGTGAGTAATATCAAATCACTGCCTTGCCTTGTGTAAAGCAGGATATTGCTGTTCCAACATAAAGGAATCCTGTGTGACTGCTTCCTCCAGTCAGAACATGGAAAAGCAATGCAGGAGAGCAAAGAGATTGAGTGTTCCTTTCTTTCCCATTGTGGTACAGGCTGAGGGTGATAGTACTGAGTTTTGAAATGTAGTCGGTCATCTACAGGGAGCTAGTAATACAGGTGAATCCAGAAAAGTTAACAAAGCAGGCAAAAACTGAAGGCTCAGAGATTATTTAAGAGGAATAGCTAGGAGCCAAGCTGTCTGCTCAGAACGATAGTCTGTGAAGTTATGTACAGACAGGTGGGTTGAATGAGTGAATGACACTGGGCCAGCATTTTGTCAAGAACCATTACCTTCCTCAGCCTGCGACATCCCAGGATGTCTTCCTACAGCAGCCTTCCCAGTGCCAGTTTAGTTTGATTTCATCAGAGGGCTGCATGCATCTAAATGTGCCTATGTGTATCCCAAGAGGCTAGTTAAGCACTCTATCAGATTATATCGCTTCTATGACCTAAGGCCAGCTAGGTTTCAAGATACTTTGTGTTTGGGGGACTAATTTATTGTTACTAGAGCTTTTAATATTTGGTATACATGGTAAAGAGTTTGGTCAGAGAATATTGAAAGACGATTTTCATATTTATACCTGGAAAGTAAGAGTAAACAGTTAATACAGAGACAATCAGCTTTGCATTAATTTCTTAATTAAGGTTTGAGCTTATTTCCCTTTTTATGAAGGCTACACTTTTTAGAAAGATGAGGCTTAGGTTTAACAAATAATCATCGTGAGGGCAATCTGTGATATGCTTTACTATGAAGCAATCTGCTCCACTGTGTCATTCTCAAGGTAAGACTGAAGAACATAAAGCAGAAAGATCTGAGGTAGAGCTGAGGTGAATTCATTAGGGAACTTAATGCCTGTAGTGTGTTCATGAGACACTAATACTAAATGCATTCCTATGATAAGTCACAAAGAAAGGTACTGAAGTTTAAGGGAGAATGATCCCATAGGCTTATCTATTGGTTACTTTGCCCCCAGCTGGTAGAACTGTTTGGAAAGGATTAGAAGGAATGGACTTGTTGGAGAAGGTGTGTCACTAGGGTTTCAAAAGACACTCAGTATTTTCTGTCTGCCTTGTTGGTTGTGGATTATAATGTGAACTCTCAGCAGTTCCTTTGCTCCTTATCATGGACTATAAGACAAATTCAATGCTTTCTTTGATAAGTTGCCTCTTTTATCACAGTAGTAGAAAAGTAACTCTGACAAGTATGTATAATGGTTAAGTCTAAATATGACACTTGGAGATGGCAAAATAGTATGTTGAGCAAGCATGCTTTCTCTGCAAGTGTAAGGGTTTTGCGTTCAAACATCCAGCATCTGTGTAAAATACCAGGAACAGATACTCTTGGCTGTAATCCCAGATCTGGGGAATGGGGATAGGCAAATCCTAGACACTCACTGGTCAGCAAATTAAACCAAAGCAGCAAGTTTCTGATTAAATAAGAAACCAATGTAAAAAAGCCAAGATCAACAGGGGAAGAGGAGTATTGTCCTTTTCTGGTCCACTTATGAACAATGCATGGACACACATCCCTGCATGCCACATTCATGGAGCACATACAGACATACACACATTCACATGTACATGCATGACTTCTTCTACCTGGAGTGTATGCTAACCTTACTACTTCAGGGTGTATGTGGTGTGTGTGTGTGTGTGTGTGTGTGTGTGTGTGTGTGTTCCTTGCAATGGCGCTCAGATGTAAAGGGTCTGATGACAAATACACAGTTCCTCCTCACTTTTGCTTATTCCTGAGTGTGTCTGCTATTGGTGCTATCACCTTTCATGAGCACCAGACTCTAGTTTTGTCAAACGTGAGCTCCATGTCAGTCACTGTCCAGGGAGCTCCAGGCTTTCAGTGCTACAATGGGACGACTGGAATCTAGTTGCAGAACTGAGCAGCTGTAAAATTCCCACACACGGCCATTGTTAGAGTAGGAGTCAATTTAAAAAATACGCCTTTTGTTGCATATATTCTCTTGACTGTGGTTCTCTAGAGAACATGCCTAATGCAACAAGATACTACTACATGAGAATAAATATATTATCAATTATTATAGCTATGGCCGGTTATAATTGACAGCATCCAAGTTTTTCTGTTGAGCAACTGTCTTCTTTGCCAGTGATGGTGTGACGAGAAAACAGATTGACAGGTTTTTCTTAAAACAAACCGACTCTTAAAACCACAAGTACCATTCTTACTTCCTAGATATTTACTCAAAACAATGAAAGTCTGCTTGCCTCAAACCTGTAGGTGCACTAGTATCACTGCTTTATTCAAAAACTCTGGTAGGAGTTTTCCTCAGTATGCAAGTGAGCAAACCGTTCCACATTCTTACAGCAAAGCACTCTCAGCAATGAGAAATCTGAGCTTCTGACATGTGCAACAGCAAAGATATATTATCAGAGCCTGGAAATAGTGAAGTGAAAGATTTCTGTGACCTGGGATATGAGCTCCTACATTTACGACCAAGAGAATGAAAGAACCCGGGACACAGGAAGAAGGAATTTTCCATATCTTAATTGTGGTTGTAGTAGCTTTACAGTGTCTACATGTATATATTGAACAGAAATAAATTTTATGTGCAACACACTTAACTCAGGAGAATAGAAGCAAACTGGACCCCTGCTGCCTCTACAACACTCATCCTCATTCCAGCCCGACAGTCTACCTCATCACGGTTCATTTTCCGTCTTCAGCATTCCATTAAAACTGACTTTTTCAAGATCAGAGGAGACATTCTAATTGCAAAGATCTTTTCAGTTCTTAAGTTTGAGTTGTCATGACATTTATCACCACTGATAACACTATCCCTCCAGTACTTTCTTTTCTTGTCATCTACAATACTGGTATCTTGCTTGTCACATTGCAGAGACTCCCTGATCCCTTGTATATTGCTGTTCTTAGAAATCCATATTCAGTCTACATGTCTCATTCACTGTTCATTTTTTAAGGTAAAGTTGAATGTTTTATTTTTGATTTAATTCAATTTTTTTAGACATGGATTAACTATGTCATCAAAGGTGACCTGAGACTTTCAACCTCCCTACTTCACCTTACCAGTTGCTGGAATTTCAGGTCTGTGTCATGATACCCAACTAATATTGATTTTAAAACATGTATACTGCATTTGAAAATGCTTACTTAGTATAAGTTAGAAGCAAGATTTGTAAAACAGAACCTGAAGGAAGGTTACCGGGTTGTGAGATAATATAGAGAAGTGTTAATAATCCAAACTAGGTATCAGGTGAGGGCCTTGGAAGAGCTTTTAAAAGAGAATATGTACAGGGAGCAAGGGAAGAATTCCTGAATGAACTATGAGAGATTGTGGCCAGTTATATATCTTGACTTCAACAAGTCAGCATAAGAGTAATGGCCTATTTTGGAGATAAAATGAAGACTTCAGCTTGCTCTTCATTGGACCTGATGGGAAATACAATGCCTTATGGGTTTGCCTTTATAAACCTCTGCAAAATGTGACTCGTTACCATTTTCTGTAAACTATAGAATGGGCCTAGCCAAAGTCCATCATCCTGCTCAGTTTTTAATTAAAGCTTGCTTCAAATTTGGATCAAAAAATGTGGTCAAGATCTTATTCTGAACTGGTAGGACTAACATCCACTTCACCCTCCCATGAATGAGTCACTTATCCTGTTCTAATTAAAAATCTTCCTTGGTTTACCCCAGGTCACTTTAGCCCCTCTCCAGAGGCTGTTGGGTGCATATCCAAAAGCCCTAGAAATGTCTTTCTGTGGACTTATTCCTTATATGTAATAAAGGCTGTTATTATATAGCAGATTACATTTAGGTTTTCTTTTGATTGATCTCAAATTATCCTAACAGTTAGCTATTGATCTGACTTCTTTGTTTCTTTTATCTTTTTTTCTTAAGTGCTGTGATTTAAGGCATAACCCTCCATGCTTGGCCATTAAATAAATTTAATTTATGTTTAAAACTTTGCCTTTATGCTGATCTTTTAGTTCAAATAACTGATGATGATTATATACTAAGTATTTTAAATATCTACATGTGTATAATAAATATTTTTATGTATCAAAGTAAAATAGACCTTTAAAATCTACTTATATTTGTTCAGGATCTTTGATAAAGGACATCAGTGAGGCAAAGTCTCTCAAAGGAACAAGCCAGATGTTTCTGTAACAGACTGAGTTCAAATCCTCATCAGCTTCTTTCTCCTTGGGAAATTGGAAATTAATTTTAAGCCTTATGAATCATGTTTTCTTTTTGATGGCATCATCATTAAGGTAAACATTATTATTAATATATACCCGTGTTTTCTTAGAAATGCTGTCAAATCTGCTTTGAATTGTAAGTATTCTAAAGTCATCAAGTACCATTGACATATATTCTTAAATGCTTGTTCATTTGCATAAAAAGTAGTCATTTTTATGTATGAAAATTATTTAACCCTATTGAAATAATTTTATAAAATTAAGACCACATGTTATTAAAAGTGAACACAGAAAAACCTAAAATAATACAAAACTAGCATTGAAATAATTTTAAAACAAGTGTAACAGTATCTAGTAAAACCATTCTTTCATTTCATCATTGTCCATTAATGTATTTTAAAACATGAGAAAATGGAGTCTTGGTACAGCCAAGTCCATACATCTGCTAAGTGGTAGAACCCCCTCTGTGTTGTCAATTTTTGTCTTCACAATTCTAAGACAATACACATCTGTGTCAGGTGATGGTCTACACTGACCCAGGAGCCAGTGTGCAGAACCACTATGCTTTGACCCTTTGGTAAAGGAGATCCTTTCAGGACATGGCAGAAAGTAGATATGATAACATATGATAAAAATCTATTTATATGGACAAAGTTTTCCTTTAACATGATTTTTCTAAGCTTTGAGATCCAGTATTGTCTGGATTTTAGTTGATTTTGAATATATTTAAAAGTTCTGGAGTAAAAAGCTTGTAAGGAAAAAAATGTAAACAAAAGAGGTAAGACCATAAAATATATGTTCAAACCAACATTGTAGAGAAAATTATCAGTGTTATATACTCTATATTCTTTTAAGTTTCCATAATGTCTTTACCTTGAACAATATATTATACTTGATAATTATGCATTATTCCATTGAAGGCTCTTACTATGTTAGGACCTCAAGCCAACAAGTTTTCAAATATCATACAACCATTAGGCTTTTTTATTAAATTTATTTATTCACTTTTTATCCCAATATCAGCACCCCTCACCTCCCAGTGCGCCCTGATGCAGATCCCTCCCCCATTCCACTTTCATCTTTTCCTTTGCAAAGAGGGAGCTCCCCTCTGCGTGTTAGCCCCCAACACTACACGCACACACACACACACACACACACACACACACACACACACACCCCGCACATTAAGTCACTGAAGGACTAAGCACATCCTCTTCCACTGAGGCCAAACAAGAGGGACCTTTACGGGATCCACAGGCAGGCAGGCAATAGACTCAGGGACGGTCGGTCCCTGCTCTAGTTGTTGGGGACCCACATGAAGACCAAGCTGCTCATCTGCTACGTATGTGCAGGGGTCCTAGGTCCAGCTCGTGCTTGTCTTTGCTTGGTGATTCAGTCTCTGGGAACCCCCCAAGGGTCCAGATTAGTTAACTCTGAAGGTCTTCCTGTGCAGTCTCTGTCCCCTTCAGGTCCTTCAATCCTTCCCCCAACTTTTCCACAAGACTCCCGGAGCTCCATCTAATGTTTGGCTGTGGGTCTCTGCCTCTCTTTCCCTTGGCTGCTGGGTGGGGCCTCTCAGAGGACAGTTATGCTGAGTTCCTGAATGTAAGCATAACATAATATCATTAATAGTGTCAGAAATTTGGTTCTTGCCCATGTAATGAGTCTCAATTTGGGCAGTTATTGGTTAGCTATTCCCTCATTCTCTGCTCTGTCTTTGTCTCTTCCCTTCTTGTAGGCAGGACACATTTTGTGTCAAAGGTTTTGTGGGTGATTTACTCTCCAAATCCCTCTATTGGGAGTCCTGTCTGGCTAGAGGAAGTGGGCACTTTCGGATCCATGTCCCCCCACTGCTAGGAGTCTCAGCTAGAGTTGCCCCCAAATACCCTCTGTGGCGCCTACCAATCCCAGTTTCCCACATATCCTAGAGATTCCTCCCTACTCCCAACACTGCTTTCCCTTCTCTCTCCACTGCTTTCCCCACTTCTGATCCAGGCCATCCCTGCTGTGCTCTGCTCTCCATCTTCTCTCCTAACCAGTTCCCTCCTCCCATTGACCTCCAATATCTATTTTTCCCCCTTCTGAAATAGATTCAACCATCCATCTTTGGGCCCTCCTTGTTTTTTGGCTTCCTTGGGTCTATTTGATTATAATATGGTCATCTTGTGTTTTATGGCTAATATTCACTTATACGTGAGTACATACAAAGCGTGTCCTTTGGGGGTTACCTCACTCAGGACGATATTTTCTATTTGCCTGTGAAGTTCATATCCTTGTTTTTAATGGCTGAGTAGTGTTCCATTTAGTAAATGAACCACATTTTATTTATCCATTCTTCAGTTGAGGGACATCTGGGTTATTCTCAGTCTCTGGCTATTATGAACAAGGCTATCATAAGCATAGGTGAGCAAGCAGCCTTGTGGGATGCTGGAGCATCTTTTGGGTATACGCCCGGGAGTGGTATAGCTGGGTCTTGAGGTAGAACTACTTCCAATTTTCTGAGAAACCACAAAATTAATTTCAGAATAGCTGTATAAGTTTGCACTCCCACCAGTAGAAGAGGAGCATTTCCCTTGCTCCACAGCCTCGCCAGCGTGTGCTGTGCCTTGCGTTTTTGATCTTAGCCATTCTGATGGGTGCACAGTAGAATCTCAGAATCATTTTGATTTGCTTTTCTATTTGTAGCCCTAGAGCTTTTTCAGTTGTGGCTCATGGTAAATGTTTAAGCAAGATGAAAGGCATGCAGAGATGGTAAGAATACAGTTTTGGAAAACAAACATCTGAGTTTAAACTCTGACCTTTCTGCCTACCACTCTATATGCTTGATTCGATTATTAATGGGTCTGTAGAATAGAGGTTACTATGCCATTTTTCTTATACTTACTTCTATGTATACATTCTTTATAACAGTGTGTCCCAAAACACTTCAGCTTAAAATGGCAGTTAGTGTCTCTCTCACAGTTTCTGTGGGACTTGGCTTAGCTGTGTTCTCCACCTCACCATGATTTGAGTAGCTGAGATAAAGGAGTAGCCATGACTGTGGGATTCTCTGCAGGTGTCACCAGCAAGTTCCACTTCAAAGCCCTTTGGTGAGTTTGAGGGAATGTTTGAATTCCTTAAGAAATGTTTTCCAAAAAAAGCAATGTGAGAAAAGTCATCAGAGCATATTCTCAGGAGTTGTGGTCTGTGTGGCACAAACACAGATGTGGAGTCTGCTTGCTTTTGTCATGGTTTACTAGTTAGAAACATGTTATTAGTTCCAGTAAATGGGAAAAAAATGGTGAACTGATAAAATTTGTCTACAATGTATGAGTATAAAGTGAATAAAGCAGACGGTTCAGTGAAACTTCTGCTACATAATAAATAAGCAAACGGCTATTGCTATCCAGTAGACTAATTACTAAGCAAGGAATAAAAGCTATGCAGGTAACTAGAATCACCGCTAGATGGCGGTAGATCCTTCGGAGCCTTCTCTTCATAAAGGGTCAAGAGAATTTGAGCATAAGCAAAAAAACATGTTCAGAATGAAGAAATAAACAAAGATATACCCAAAAACATAGCCCCCAAGCACCTGAACCTTTGAAATTTCAGTGTTATCTACAGAGTGTAATCTGCCTTTTTACTCCAAAGCGTGAACCATGAAGACAATAAAACCACTGCCCATTTTCATATACAAGATTTCTTAGCTACACACCCGGCATTCACTTCTTTTCTATCTCAGAGACTAAGAAGCCCTGTGTTTACATTTTACATATAATATACATTATACTATTATATAAAACACAGTAAATATCACTGTTGAAAATGTAGAAACTGCAGAAAGCACAAAGAAAAGTAATACTGTTTTGAGCCCCAGAATTGCAATGTATCTTTCTTCCATTCCTCCCTCCCCGCCCCCCACCCCGTCTTTATTAATTTCTCTCTGCATGCATCTTTCCCATTCCCATACACATGCACATGTTGAAACTGAAAAGCCTCCTGCTTTTATCACATAGCATATTATAACCATTTATTTTTACATCCTCCACACTGTTTTATGAAGTATAATATCTAGTTTGATAAAGCTTGCTGTCTCTTGTGAGACTAGGCCGGAGCCTAGCAAACACATAAGTGGATGCTCACAGTCAGCTATTGGATGGATCACAGGGCTCCCAATGGAGGAGCTAGAGAAAGTATCCAAGGAGCTAAAGAGATCTGTAACCCTGCAGGTGCAACAACATTATGAACTAACCAGTACCCCGGAGCTCTTGACTCTAGCTGCCTATGTATCAAAAGATGGCCTAGTCGGCCATCACTGGAAAGAGAGGCCCATTGGACTTGCAAACTTTATATGCCCCAGTACAGGGGAATGCCAGGGCCAAAAAGTGGGAATGGGTGGGTAGGGGAGTGGGGGGGAGGGCATGGGGGACTTTTGGGCTAGCATTGGAAATGTAATTGAGGAAAATACGTAATTAAAAAAAAAAAAAAAAAGCTTGGAGCGTCTTGATGTCTCATGACCAAGGTGGAATCCACAAAGAACACAGCGAGGGTTCTACCACTTAGCAGATGTATGGACTTGACTGTACCAAGACTCCATTTTCTCATCTTCACATGTGCTTACCTTGTGAGAGGGGCAAAATGATCTAATAATATTCTAATAGGAAAGTGACTCAGCTTTTAATGTTGCAGAAAACCTTTTAATGTTACATTTAGTGTGCAGATAGCTTTTTTCCATGTTAGCAGTTTTATTACACACTTACAAAATTGACCAGCTCTCAGGGTGCACGTAAATGGGATTGCATGTCAGGATAAAGAACCCGTGTTAGGTTCCTGCCCATCATCAGCAAGAACACATTGGAAAGAAACAGATGCCCTCTATCAAGAAGGCTGAGTATTGAGACCACTATTTATTTTGAGAGAATTTCGTTTTCTAGAAATGGGACCAAATTCCATGTCAATGATTCTTAACATCTACTAAAAGGATTACGTTGTTGTTGTTATATGTACTGATATGTGCTATTGTCAAATCTAGTAGCAAATCGTGTTTATAGCTCAGGAATAATCCAACTTTGAGGCATTACCTGTTGCATGTTTGAAAATGGGTTTTCTCATCTTTTATCTTTTTAAATTGTCCTGTTAAATACATATAAGATTTAACTTCTTAGCCAGTAATTGTACCATTCAGTAACGTTAGGCCTGCTCATATTGTATGGCCAATCGTCCAAGATCTTCATCTAGCACAGCTGAGAGTCTGCACATTCCTCCCTTTCCTCATCTCCAGGAAAGCACTATTCTCCTCTGGCTCTGCCAAGTTACTTATGGACCTTATATAGGGGAAATCATATAGTATTTATCATTTGATTGTGTGGCTGCTTTGTTTCTTTTAGCATAATAGCATCAGGATTGATCCATACTGTACTATGTGACAAAATGTCCCTTTTTAAAGATTAATATTAGCTAGAATGCACACATACACATATATGAAATTTATCTATCCATCAGTGGACATTTGGATTGCTCCCATATTTTCCCTATTACAGATGATGCAGTCATTAACCCTGATGTAAAAAATACCTCTCTTCCCCATCTCTTTTGTTCCTTCTGTTCCACAAAACTGAAAGGCAAGCACTAAACCATTGAGTGACACCCCAAACTTCCCAACTCTTAAAAACCATGCTTTTTCTCATTGCGTTGTCTAGAGAGAAGAGGGATTGTTGGATTTTAAGGCAAAACAAAAAACAAAAAAACAGCCAGGCGTGGTGGCACACGCCTTTAATCCCAGCACTCGGAAGGCAGAGGCAGGCAGATTTCTCAGTTCAAGGCCAGCCTGGTCTACAAAGTGAGCTCCAGGACAGCCAGAGCTATAAAGAGAAACCCTGTCTCGAAAAAACAAAAACAAAAACAAAAGAAAAAAACAAAAAACAAAACAAAACAAAAACCCACAATAGACCTTTTCTCTGTTCCTATACTACAGTGATCAGCAAACGATAACTATGTGACCCCGGAAGGTGTGGGCATTTTGCCTTACCAGCAAACAAGTCATCAACTGTAAACACAAGCTGGGTGCCTTCGTATTCTGTTCTACCTTAAGCATTCTAGTGAGCTTTCTCCATCCTAAAGTTACTAGTTCCGAGTCAACCCTTTATCTTCCAAAACATTACAGCTTTGGAGAACCCAGGAAGTTTGAAAATTGGATACCAAGTAACAAGGAAGAAACTCAAATATCACTCATAACTTTACATATGATAATCATGCTTTTCATTTATTATTAAGTGTGTGTGTGTGTATATATGTGTATACACACATGTACACTTTAGTATACATGTGAAGGTCAGAAAAACTTTTTGGACTTGGTTCTCCATTTTATCATGAGCTTCAGGGACAGATGAAAGGTCACCAGACTTGAGAGGCAAGGAATTTTACCCACTAAGCCACCTCCCCCACTTCTATTTTTAATTTTTCAGGGAACTACCACATTAGCCATTCAACTTACTTTCTCACCAACAGTGAACAAGAGATTCATTTTCTCCTTCCCCTAATATTTCATTGATATTCAGAATTATAATCATTGCATTTAAATGTTTTGGTAGAAATTTATTGTATTTACAGTATTTATAAATAAATACACATGCTTTGTTTAATTCATTTTATTAAGTTTACACATATGGATATTAAATTTATATACATAAAAATTAATAAATAATAGTCATGTATGTTATGTTACTCTATTCATTTTGTTAATTAAATGTGTATGTATTCAAATATTCTTCTTCATTTTCTAACTTTCAAGATGTTACTATTATGAACTCATTTTCTACTGCATAATTGTAAGTAATTTTTCTGTCTAAATAAAAAATACTACATTTTCTCTCCTTAAGAAGTTTAAATTTTTCTTAGGAAAGATCATAGTCACTATGCCTATCAGGTTCTCTAAGTCTAAAACTTAAATGTTCATCAATATTGGGAAATTCTTGGCCATTTCATCTTTCAAAATCTCCTTTATCTTTTTTTATTGGCTGCTCTTGTAGATGGTTAGATGGCAATGCTCTTTGTCCTTTATCTTCTGTGATCCTGAGCTGCAATTTCCTTCCTGTTTCTGCTTGCTACACATGGAGCTCAAGTCAGATTCTCCCTTCCAGTAACTGTGATCTGTGTCCAGTCCATTATTTAATTCGCAGTGGGATTCTTATGCCAGTTATGTTTCTAAAAGGTTCTACCCCTTTAATTATTTTAAAATCTTTGACCTCTCCCATTTTAAGATCCATTTATATTTTCAGTTTTCTTAAATAATCCACTATCATTGTAAATTTTTACATCTCTTATTCTCAGTTCACAATCACAATTCTTTGCTTCTTATTTATTGATTCATTTTTAGCGTGATCTCTTATCCCTTGAAATTTTTGTTGGACCTATTTGTTGCCTGGGCTTAAAAGATTTCTCCCCAGAGTTTTTGGGTTTCTTTTATGTCTACTTTAGAGAATATCCAAGTTTCTAACTGTGGCTTTTATGTTGCACAGCACTGTGAATTTAGAATCCACACAAGAAAGCAGATTAGTAATTAGGAATTCTCCAGGAAATTTATTTTTCAGTTGAACAAAGCCTGTCAAAGTTTAGCTAATGCCTGTTACACACATTTGTCTCTTCTGATTCACTCAAAAGATATTCTTCCTTACAGCTTCAATTTGGATATACTATTATCAGGAAGGATTGTATTCATTTTCCTCAAGCTATGGTCCATCCAATTGTCAGCAATCAAAGTCCTATCTTTATCTTGAAGTTTTGTCAAGATAAGTTTCTTCTTATTCCAAACTTTCCATTGTCTACTTTGCCTAAGATAACCATTTCTATCCTAGAGTTTTATGTTTACCAGACATATTGCCACCTTCTTCTAGTTTTGAACTCAGTGCTTACAAAACATTTTTAAAGCCCCTGCCCATTGCTGGTGAGTTTAACCTTGCTTATTCTTTTTGTTCTCTGCCTTGTTGGATTATATTTTTAGGTCTACATCTTTTTTTATCTGCTTGTGGATTTTTATCTCTATTAATGCTTGATATTCCATGAATTAGTCCACTTACATAACTTTGACAAGGAAGTTCTTTAAAAAAAAACATTTAACCGGTTTCTTTTATTATGAAAATGAAAGTGAAAGCATATCATCTTGGGTCTTCTACCCTTAAGTTAAAAACCTCACCAAGCTTTTCCTAAGTTCTCAGCTCTCTGTGGGCAGCACAGTCTTTGTTAATGGAGTCATCACTTGGGGAACAGATGTTTCAAAACTTTTGGTTTTACACTTTTTAAGAATGACTGTCATAATTATGAGCTTTATTCTATTTTGTGGAGTGATTTAAACAAGCGTGCAAATTAAACTGATCACAATGAATTAATTCAGAAAGAAAATACAATTCTATTATCTTTTAGTATTAATTCTATTCAATCCTTTTCATTTCTCTCAGAAATATTTCAACTTTTAAGGTCTAATTTCTGTTCTCTAGTCCTTCTGTTCTCTAGATTAAACTCTGGGGCAATTTTTGATTTTGCTTTTAAACATTGATATAATTTTTAAACTATTAATTGCATTATAGCCAGGGGGAAAACACTGAGGACATTTAGCCTGAGGATTCTCTTGCACTAAGCATTGTACACATTTCTCCCAGGTCGTAGGTTTTAGTCAGGTTGTATGACACTTACACCTCCAGTGTAGATTAGTACAGCGCTGCATCAGAGCTTGCTTGAATGGTGCCTCATCATGTCCAGTGTCTTCTTTCCTCCCGCAGTCTTTAACCTCATCCTCTTGTCTGTTATCTGGCCATTTTCTTTTCCTATTTTTTCTCTTTATTTTCCTAGAAACCAAGTTTTCATGCATTCTAAAAGTTTCTGTGTGTTCCTTTGTAAATTCAATTTTAGCTTTTTTCCCCCCTTTAGCTTTTTGGAGTTATATCTCCTTTCTTTTATGGAACATTAGAGATGGACAAAGGAGATAGATTTATCCTTATTCTAGAAGCACTCTAGCTTTGCAAGTCCACACAAACTCATATATTTATCCAATTACCATGTGCTTTCTCTTTCTACCTTAAAACAAGCAAAACAAAACAGAAAGAAAAAAAAAGATTTCTTTAACACGCTTGGGTGGTAATGAAGCTCTGATTAGTGTGGCTGGGGACAATGAGTTGCTATAGCTGTTCTGAATGTTGAATTTGAGGTTAAACAACTGTCTTTCCTTGAACTTATTTTTTATATGAGCCAATAAAAGCTGTTGTTATATAGCCAGATTTCATTTGAGTTTCCTGTTGATAGATCTCAAATAATTCTGGCAATCTGATATTGACCTGAAGAGTTTCTACCCAGTGGAGAATAAATGTACCATCAACCGGTGTGTATTGAGTAGGATAGGCAGTCCTCAGACCCCACATGGCTCTCTGAAGGACAACGGAGTTCCTCATAGATGTCTGGTAGCTGGTGAACATCTGTTTGAACACCACTAATCTGAAATGGGAGCTCACATGTTTGATAGCGACTTCAAGTCAATACTAGCAAATCCCAAATCAGCCAGGATTGTTTTCCTTTAGCCTGGTATCTTCTTTATCGCCATTTTGCATTGCATAGAGTACTCTGTCTTTTCTCTTGTTAGTCCCATAAGTTACTGTTTCTAAAGGCACATAGGAAGATGGAGTATAAAGACGGAGGTGAGTAATACTCCTCTAATGACCTCTAACCAGCAGCTATTGGTAGTTGGTCTGTCCTCTTATCCTGGCTGATGTGGGACTCTGAGCTTAGCTTCTGACTATTGGGTGTGGCTATGCTTCTGTGCTGTCCCTAAGGGTGGAATGAGTTTCGGTATGTTTAATTCAGTACCTTCAGACATTTTCACAGTAAACCATCTTTTAATAGCATTTGTAAAATGATATCAGTTGTCATCTTTCTTGTGTCTTCAAAATATGTTTTAATGGATGTAGACAGAAGATACTGAATAGACAATGTTCTAAACTGGCCTTTAAAAAGCAAGTTATTGCTGTTCACACTTAGCATTCTTTATTCTAGGTATGTATGTGTATATGTGTGTGTGTGTGTGTGTGTGTGTGTGTGTGTGTGTGTGTATGACAACTGAAATTGTTTTGGGACACAACCACAACCACATTTGGCTCTGCCACTTTATAATTGGCTTTTGGAAGGTGTGTGTGTGTGTGTGTGTGTGTGTGTGTGTGTGTGTGTGTGTGTTCTATAAGCCCTTTTGTCTATAATATGTATTTGCTTATGAAGACGGGGAGCATCTGAGAGACAGAAGTTACCCTCGTATGTTGTCTTCAACTACTTCTCACCTTACTTTTTTGATACAGAGTCTCTCACTGAACGTGAACTTACTGATTTCTCTAGGCTTGCTGGGCATGGACCTCCATGGATCTGCCTGCCTCTGCTCTTCCAGCTGCAGGGATACAGACCCAAGCCCGTGTACCCAGTTTTTGCATGATATCTGTGTATCTAAACCAAAGGGTTCATGTTTGTGTAGCAGGTATTTTACAGATGAGCCAGTCCCATAAACATTTTAAAAATCTTGTAAGACAGTTTATTCAACTTATTGTCTACCTCACCTTAAGGTTGTTAGAAGCAAATAATACCATATTTCCACAAAACCTACTTAGTAGCTAAAGCTATCACTAATAATGTGTTCATATATTTTACATATTTTGATATTGTTGAGGTTATAATGAAAGGTTTCATAAATATTCACATATTCATGTTCATATAATCTGAATATTTTAATGAAATAGATATTAATTCCTAGCAGATATGTTTCTAAACTGTAGACATTGCAAATGGTTCTTTTAATGAGTGATTTCTCAAGATAGAGGAATTTTAAACTTTTAAAACAATAGTCAAGTTCAGAAACATTATGAGAAATATCTTACTTTATAGAACTTCCTATTTTCCAAAATTATTTACAACGTAATTCATATATTTAGTGCCCACAGTACACAACTAGACAGAGGTGAAATATTCACTCTCATTCTAATATTGATAAAAATAGGAACTGAAGGCTCCTCGAAAGACCACATATTTACTTAGAGCTATTGCTGGAACATTTCAGCTTAAAAAATCTCCTCCCCATTCCATAGCTGAACATTCTAGTCAATTAATATATAGAGAAGTATAAAGATGCAAATCAGGCTACATAATCAATATATCCAACATTTTCACGTCATTTCATAAGTATATGGTTAGAATGAAGATAAAATGTGGAGAGAAACCCCTTGTTGCAGCTCACTAGATTCTGTTTATTTTATGAAGGGCACTCTAAACTCTTAATGCATTGATGAACAGTACAGGATCTGATCACGAGAAGCTGGAGGTCTGGGCTATGAAGTAATTTCAAACACATATTTTGGTAAAGCAGTCCCAAATTTTTAACAACAATCCTGAATCCATTAGCTTTTCTGAATATCTCTGTCACTGGTTAGTTTTGCAGAACTAAAACATTAATACATTTAATACATTTTAGATGGCGGCCCAAAGTCTATTTTCCGGAATGAGAACATTTACACACAGAGGTAAAGTATCTACCAGACGTTTTCTTTCCTTTAACTGCAGCTTTCTGGGCAGTCTTTAGATTGTGTTTATCTTTGAAAACGTGGTGATATTCTAGAGCGTGTCTCTGATGAAGCACTGTGAGAATCGCTTAGAAGCGCCTGTAAGCATTCAGTGTCTACGACTGGAGAGTTTGCAAGGATGCGCTTGCAAAGGACCTGACTTCAGTTCTCAGCACCCAATGGTGGCTCACAACCATCTGTAATTCTCGTCTCTCTCTGGGATTTAGGCATGCATGTAGTGCACACACACATATGCAGGCAAGACAATCATACACATAAAATAATAAAATAAGTAAATCTATTCTAAATGAAGTATCCTCGCTCAGTCCATATTTGCAAATCTAGATGTCAAGAAAAGTGTCCTGATAATCTGTAGTTTGAAGTATAATCTACATCAAGCATTCTTATATTAAAATGTAAAGACTCACCATATAAATCATCTCCTCAAATAGGACAATATCACAAAATGACACTTGAATATTCTGGTGATGTATAATCCTGTAATGTACCTTTATATTTATAGTAGACATCTGTGGATACCAGATTTATAAGCCTTACACTGGAATGTTACTAGTATTAGGTAGTGCTAAGTAATGCTGAGAGATAAAAAACAAAAACACCAAAAACTGTGGAAGACCGTGAGCAACAAGCAGGCCAGTTATTCACTTGGCTTTGACACGATTTTTCTAGTTTTGCAGAACTAAAACACTAACACATTTTTTGAAAAATGACAAACAGTGCTACTGAAGAATCCGAACGCAGTTCCTATCCCATCAGAGGAAGCAAATACTAGGAGAAACTGCAGTGCATACAACCTGACACAAAGCACCTTTCTGTAAGAACTCTGTTCATATTAATCATTCACGTCTGACAAGTCAGGGATAAAGGCTTAAACAATGGCAGAGCCGTCGATGATGACTTACTGACCAAAGCCTATGAAGAAAGCTCTGGTTGAACTGGGCTGAGTTTCTCTGAAATTACCCTTCAAAGTAACATCAACAGAAGTGAGCACGGGCAACGTTGAACTTTCTATGTTAGTCCAAAAATGTAACTAAAACATCACTTAGCTGTCTCCACTGAGGGGCACAGTAACTTTTGAAAGATAAAATCAAGTGAAATGTGGAGGTGGTGGTGACCAGAGCTTTTTGCAATTTTGCTTTTCATCTGAAGATAGTAGAATGTTTCTTTCACACAATGGATTGAATAAAATCTTTCTCTGGGTTCAGTATATTTTATCTGCGGTTCAGTAGAGTTCTGAACAAATATCAGTGCCAGAGAATGTATTTATGTGTATCAGACCTTCAAATACCATAACAATAAAGAAAAATATATGGAAAAACAGAAATGCTCCCTATCTCTGTATGTACCCAAAATAAAATCTTACACAGAATAAATCAACAATAGTAATAGCACATTCCTCTGGAGCCAGTAAGGGTTTAGTGGCCCACAGAAAAGAGCCTTTAACATAGTTTTGTAATTATTAGGGAAAATGTTTTACTTTAATCATTTCACATTACAGTATTTTAGATATATTTTCCCTTACATCTGTAGTTTAAAATGTAGCCCACCGTGTGTGTTGTTGATGAATACTGATTGTTGATTGTCCTATGCTATTCATATAATGATTTTGCCTCTTTTAATTAATTTATTACTTTACTCCTTCCCTTCCTTCCTTCCTTCCTTCCTTCCTTCCTTCCTTCCTTCCTTCCTTCCTTTTGTTTTGTGTGTGTGTGTTGGAGGGCATTGTGGGAATGCAAGTGCTTATGGGTACGGAGGACATTGAAAAACTTTTGGGAGTAGGTTCCCTTCTTCTACTGCAGGACCTGGGGATTGAACTGAGACCATCAGGATTTTTTTTCCATTTTTTATTAGGTATTTAGCTCATTTACATTTCCAATGCTATACCAAAAGTCCCCCATACCCACCCACCCTCACTCCCCTACCCACCCACTCCCCCTTTTTGGCCCTGGCGTTCCCCTGTACTGGGGCATATAAAGTTCGCGTGTCCAATGGGCCTCTCTTTCCAGTGATGGCCGACTAGGCCATCTTTTGAAGCTCTTTTACCAACTGTGACATCTTGTCAGCCTTTGGTCCTATTCTCAATACCCCTACATGTTTATATTTTAAATACGTTTGGTGTTTGGGTTGATGGTTTATTTCATTTGTGTGTGTGAGGACCTGCATGCATACATGTATACTTCATGAAGGTCTAGTACCTGAAGAGTCCAGAACAGAGTTTGGTGTTACAGGCACTGTAAGCCACCTGGTATAGAACTGAACCCTGATCCTCTGTGGGAACAGCAGATGATATTAACAACTAACCCATTGCTCTAGCCAGTAAATATCAGTTTATGCCACCATTTCAGATTCTTCTTCTGAGAACATCTCACAATAGAGAAGAGAAGTCTCAAACCAGGAGCCAGTCAGAGTGTGAATCAACTTGGCTCAGTACTAGCTCCTGTGAGCCGATAGCTTCCTGTATTCACTTCAGCATTTATAGCAGGAAGCACATATAAACACTCACCATGACCCATGAGCTAGAACCGTATGTCTTAGGCAGTTTCTCCCTTTAAGAATTATAGCAGGCTGCTGTCACAAAATACGGACGTTAGAGGATCTTAATATATTCAGTATATTCTTTAAAAAGAAATCAATCTTTAAACATAAATTATGACAAACTCAGAGGACCGAAAGAATCAATAGAGGCTACTGAACCCCATCACCGGCCCTCTCTTACGTCTCTACTATTACACCCATGATAAATGGCTATCCTTCCGGAATCTGCACACAATTTCTTGGCCATGAAACCTGCTGTCTCTCTAGATAGATAGCAATGCTTGGTTTACTTCAATCCTTGAAGATTACACCTAGTGAACATAAACACAGTATCCCAGGAGCATTCCTCCTGGATTAGATGTCTTTCAATTCTTTGGATCCAAGTAAAACATTCTCATATTGTATCTGGAGTCGGAGATGCTAATTCTCTCTTTATTCCGGAAACTGTCCAGTCCCTGAACAAGACACCCAGGACCAAGTCACTTTTGGTGAAGAAACAAAAACTAAAGCATCTTATTCCCCAAAAGACTCAGGTGGAAACTGCTCATAAAATAATATCTCAGACAAAAGAGTAGAGAAGAATTAAGTTTTGCACATAGGAAGTGTATATGAGATACATAGATAGATAGATAGATAGATAGATAGATATGATATATGATATATATGATATATATGATATATATGATATATATGATATACATGATATCAAAGCTACTGTCAGTGATTCATGACAAGCTGAAACTATCACCACTGTCAGGATATTTGGACATGTCTTATGAGCCTGAATTTTCCCTGTGTGTATACAGGCACTGGTTGGCTGGTTCAATAATAAACACACAATATCTCTATTTGCAAGAAGAATAAGTACCCGTTCCTTGCGGCTTCCTCCCCCTATAGTCACAACAGTGAAAGCCTTACTGCTTTCTCTCATCTGTCTCTCCTTTTCGTTCCCTATTGGATTCAAGACCTGAAGTTGGTGTGAGCAGCATTTTATTTATTTGTTTACTTTTGGTTTTGAAACAGGGTTTCTTTATGCCTTGGCTCTCTGGAACTTGATACTTAATAGACCAGGCTGGCCTTAACTCAGAGATTCACCTTCCTCTGCCTCTGGGGTGCTGGGATTAGAGTAGTGCTGTCAACTCAATCACACCCTGTTGTTTGGGGGAGGTTGACTTGTTTCAGGGATATCAATTGAACTAAACCAAAAATCAACAAGGTTTGAAGGCACTGGAGAGGGTGAGGCAGGAATATCCAAGAGTTGGAAGCCAGCCAGGACTGCATAGCAAGACCTCAATCTCCCCCCCACCCCCCACCCCCGCAAAAAAAAAAAAAATGATTGAAAGACCAACACAGCTCTGCCTTATTCGTGAAGAAAAATAAATTCAGGTAATGATTTTTCCATAGTCAAAAGTTTCTCTGAACCGTGGTCTGTATGGAGCGTCTCCAGTTTCCATAATAATATCATTTAATATTGAGAGCATCCTAACCTCACTAGTGAGCCTTACAGAAGGGAGGCACCGTGTCTCCTGCGGGGTAGGAGCTAAGAATATAGCAAAGCTGCTTGGGAAGTGGCACAGCTGACTCTTACATTAAGCCCCACTGATCCAGCTTGAAGAGGAGTGAGGCAAAGCTGAACCCTCCCACTCTCCTTGACAAGTGCAAGCCCACACTTTTGGAAAAAAGCACAAAGACGTCAGAAACGGTTCCTGTCGACCTACTAGGCTTTGGATGGCTAAGTGTTTTTGCTTTGTATGGAAATATGTTTGGACACAAGACACAAGGTTTTCACATTTTAATGGCAGTGCTCATAGGTAACTTGCTTTCTTTTTATTACTTAGATAATTGGTATTGTTGCTACAGTTTTAAGGTATTTATTTCCACTAATATTTAATGCTATAACAGATACTATTGTTATATGAAAAGTATAACTCTGAGAGAGGGAAAATGGACCTATTTATATATCAGGCCCTGGTTTTACATTTAATTTCTTCTTGAATTTATTGTTTTTGAACAAAGTAATTAAAATAGATAAAAAGTGTAACTTGTTTTTCTTTTTATAGAAATGATTTCTCTACAAGATATTTCATTAGCAACATAACTGACAGTGAAAAACATGGCAAAAACCATTTTAAAGTCAGTTATATGGGGTTTCATGATGTAGTTCACAGGGCCCTTAAATTCAGCAACCTCCTAATTGAACTTTCCAAGTGCTTGCATGACAGGTGTGCACCACCATGCCTGGATCCCTTTCTATCCACAGATGTTATGTATAATATTTTCAGTGTGCCAGGAAGTAAACATTTCCAGGTCATGATTATTTTTAAATGTGGTGCTATCATAGAATCATATGCTATGTTAGAAGAATTTTAGAAAAATAAATAGTAAGAGTTTAAGTTAACTGGATTGATTCAAAATAATAGTAAACTTAGCAATCCTCATTATTCATCGACACCTGGACCCAAGCAATCAAATCAGGGCTGCTAAAATACCCGGGAAAGACTGACTGGCAGGTGTAATCCCTGGGCATCACCTAATCGCTTTATTCTGATAGACAGCAGACCTTTCCTTTTGCCCAGTCAGTGAGATAACCAATGAAGAAAACTTCTTTTTGTTGTTGTTGTTGTTGTTTTTAATTTTTCTATCTTTTACTTTACTTTTATTGTATGATTGTTTTGCCTTGAATGTATGTTTACTCACCAATATGTGCCTGGTCTTTTTGAAAGTCAGAAGAGGGCATCAGATCCACTGGAACAGGAATTACAGGCATATAACTCATCTCTCTGTGTGTGTGTGTGTGAAATATTTTGCCGTTATTGGTATATTGTGAAAGATCATATCTGTGTATTCTATGGGGTAATAAAAAATAGAGTAACAGTTGTAAAGAAAGCTCTGTCATAAGTATTCATATGATGAACAACTCCAAATGAAGGCAGCTCAAACTGAAGGAAATAAACACCCTGTTTCGGGCTTTGATAGACTTGCTTGTGGAGTTTTAATGGCTCCTGGCCTGTCTTCCTGTTCCTAGTTTTTTCCCTTCACTTTTACACATCCCTATGGGACTGATCTTTGGAAGGGACTTCCAAAGCTGGACTTCCAGTCCATGTTTACCCCATCAGTTCCCACTGCCAAAATAAGTAAATAAGTAAAACAATAAAAGGTTTAGTTCTAGCCCCCTGGTCTGAGTGCAATGGCTTAACATTTCTAACTTGATCTTCCTTCATGAATCTTCCTGGCAGTCAGATTCCCAAACACATCATGGCTTCGGAAAGTCTTCAGATTTTCCGTCAGGGGTGTTTTCTTTCTTTGCTAATTTGTGCACACAATGTTTTGTTGTTTGTTTGGTTTTTTTTTTTTTTTTTTTTTTTTTTTTTTTTTTTTGGGTCCTTGGAACCTCTTGGGTCCCTGGCATCTGGGACTTTGTAGTGACTACTCCCAGTTCCCCCTTTCCCCTTCTCTCCTTCTTTCAAATTCCTGACTCTCTGTACTTCTCCCCCATCTCCTCTCATAGGTGAAGCAACCCCCTTTCCCTCCCTCTTCTAGAATGAATGTTTTTCAATCCATATGTGAGGGGGTGTATGTGGAGGCCGGAAGCTAAAGTCAAGTGTCTTCCTTGCTTGCTTTTTTTCTTCTTTTTTTTGTTTTGTTTTGTTTTGTTTTTTTTTGTTGTTGTTTTGTTTTGTTTTTCTTTCCATTTTTTATTAGGTATTTAGCTCATTTACATTTCCAATGCTATACCAAAAGTCCCCCATACCCACCCACCCCCACTCCCCTACCCGCCCACTCCCCCTTTTTGGCCCTGGCGTTCCCCTGTTCTGGGGCATATAAAGTTCGCGTGTCCAATGGGCCTCTCTTTCCAGTGATGGCCGACTAGGCCATCTTTTGATACATATGCAGCTAGAGTCAAGAGCTCCGGGGTACTGGTTAGTTCATAATGTTGATCCACCTATAAGGTTGCAGATCCCTTTAGCTCCTTGGGTACTTTCTCTAGCTCCTCCATTGGGAGCCCTGTAATCCATCCATTAGCTGACTGTGGGCATCCACTTCTGTGTTTGCTAGGCCCCGGCATAGTCTCACAAGAGACAGCTACATCTGGGTCCTTTCGATAAAATCTTGCTAGTGTATGCAATGGTGTCAGCGTTTGGATGCTGATTATGGGGTGGATCCCTGGATAAGGCAGTCTCTACATGGTCCATCCTTTCATCTCAGCTCCAAACTTTGTCTCTGTAACTCCTTCCAAGGGTGTTTTGTTCCCACTTCTAAAGAGGGGCATAGTGTCCACACTTCAGTCTTCATTTTTCTTGAGTTTCATGTGTTTAGGAAATTGTATCTTATATCTTGGGTATCCTAGGTTTTGGGCTAATATCCACTTATCAGTGAGTACATATTGTGTGAGTTCCTTTTGTTTGTTTGTTTAACTCTGATTTATTCCTGAAATGTAGAGTCATTTACACTTAGTTTCCCTAAAACTTTCCGGGACATCCTGACATGAGGTTGCTAGGACTGCAATTGGTTTTGCCTGTGCAGGTCACTAGGATTTGTCCGGTGCTGCCCCTTTGGCGTGCAATGACTCACATTGACACTTTCTTTTGACACTTTGGTCCTACCTCCAGTAAACTCAGAAGACCTGATTGTCATTTCATGATACCCCCAGAACTTTGTGCAGGGTCAATATGACATCAGTATTTGTTTATTTGATTTTAATTATTAGTTTTAATATCTCAAGATTATTCACTGTGCCTGAATCAAAGCCTTCACCAGAAGTTTTCTAAATATGGTCCGGTGGTGCCTGAGTTTGCACTTTACAGATTATCTGCAACCTCTGGAAGCCAGCTATGTACAATGTATTTCCAGAAATATCATAACATTAAACACATTTATGCCTCACATTATACTCACATCAAAGCCAGGTCTTTGACTCCCATATCCGTCTACTTCGCACATAGCCTGTAGGAATGAGACACAGATTAGTACTTTGCACATTTTAAAGAATTGTAAATTAATTAATTAATAGTTAAGATATTTTTGCTATGAGTACCAAACTAAATTCTGAAAGATATTAGAATGCAGAATATCATAATAATAGGCCTCAGGCTTTTAGAGAGTTGGACGAATTTCAAGGACATTCTTGAGAAATAGTTTGAAGCACTATGTCTATAAACAAATTTCTTGTTTGCATCTGAAATCTGTAACAGGGATATGTGTGTGTGTGTGTGTGTGTGTGTGTGTGTGTTGCTGAGGCTATTCTGATCCTCACTGTATAGCCCAAGATAGCATCAATCTCCTAAATGCTGGGATTCAAAACCTGTACTACCAGGTGCAACAGAAATTTGTCTTGATGATTTGTCGCTCAAATATGTAAAGATCAAATTTAAGGAAAATTCCTTCTAAGACAAAAGTTCAAACTCTTGTTGTAGTTAAAATGTCTTTAGAATACTCCTTTAGAATTAACCTTTGCTTAGAATGTTATATTCATTCTCTACATTCACAAAGTAGATCAATTTCACCCTGTTCTACTCTTCATATTACGAGAGCGTTTAGAACATGGGCCCCCAGCACTGTGCAGGCACTGTGGGGGACTTCAAGAAAATTTACGGCATGTCACCCTTCTCACAGAACTTAAAATATGTTTGAATTACCAGAACGTTTATGAAATCGATCCAAGTTGGGTAAAATATAAATATGATGGAAACCTTCCAATCAAATGCATAGTGTCTGATACATAAGTGGTGATGCATAGAGAAAAAAATCATCATTTCCTAAATTAATAAGCATACCCAGAAAGTACACCTTAGGTTTCTAATAAGATTGAATGCTTTATAAAATATCTGTTACTTTAGGAATACTGTGTTACTATAAACTAATAAGCATACCCAGAAAATACAGCTTAGGTTTTAGATAAGGCTTAATGCTTTATAAATATTTGTTACTTTAGGAAGATCTTTAATTTATCCATTCAAAAGATTAATTGTAAAATGATTCTTTGGT
The DNA here is from genome assembly GCF_000001635.26 of Mus musculus. Taxonomy (NCBI): domain Eukaryota; kingdom Metazoa; phylum Chordata; class Mammalia; order Rodentia; family Muridae; genus Mus; species Mus musculus. The sequence continues at coordinate 139,251,376 of NC_000067.6, read as the reverse complement.
TTTAGGGATTCTTGGGATTTTAAAATATGAGCCACATATTAAGCTCAGGCCTAGACACTGATTGATGAATAAAACATATTTTTTCCCTCATGGAATTTACAGTCTAATGAGATTCCAGAGTAACATACTGTGTAAATCTCACATTTACTTTTTATTATTATTTCGAGACTTTTCTTTTTGTATGGCAGCATAAATAACCACATTCTGTAAATTATCTTTCAGTGAACAAGAACTATTTGAATTTTGTCACTATGGGTAATTCTTCCAGTTATTACTTTTTAGTAAATGGCCAACATCTATTGCAAAATTACATAATAGAGTAGATAGATTCACAATCATTTTCATGACTTAAATCAGACTGTGGAGAAGCTTTGTCTATAAATTCCATTTTTATTCCCATTTCGTTGATGAGGAAATAGGACTCTGAAAACAAAACCTGCTAAGATCACACATGCAATACTATCAAGGTGACAACCTTTGTATGACAAAGGGGTCATACAACGAAAGAGCAAGTTAGCAAGGAGAAGAGTCCTTGAGGAAAGAGTCCATATTTGTATCTAGGATTATTGACAATCATTCTGTTTTCAAAATATTAATATTATATGTATAAAATAAAAATAAAATTAAAATTTTAAGTATAGGCCTAAATGGGAAGATAATATACACAGAATAGTAACTAGCATAACCAGAATAATTAGCAGCCCAGCATTATTAGGTAAGACCATTTTGGACTAGATGTAAAACATGATTTAGGGTCAGACTATAGAAACATTTTAGAACTTAGACTTTGGATTTTCTAAACATCAGTTTTCTTCTGCAGAAAGAGAATGTATGCCTTGCAAACTGGAGATGACTGTGGATTACAGAGATGTGATATGGATGAACTTACTGAGGAGAAATCATAAAGTGTTCTGCATATGTCAATTTGTATTTGCTTGTGTGCATTCATAGTCATTCCCAACAACTGTCTATCCTAGTTCCATGTCTGCAACTGAGAAAAAAAAATACTTACCAAAAGCAAATTGGAGGAGAAAAAAAAAGTTTATTTTAACTCATAGATTATTGTCCATTATTGAGGGAATCCAGGGCAGAAGCTCAAGGCAGGAACATGGAGGCAGGAACTAAAACAGAGACCAGGGCAGACAGCTGCCTGCTGGCTTGCTCTTCATGGATTGCTCAATCTACTTCCTTATACCACCCTAGACCACCTACTAAGGATGGTACCACCCATAGACTAGCCTACAGGCCATTCTGATGGAGGCAATTCCTCAAATGAAGTTCCTTCTTCTCAGGTGTCGCTTGCTTGTGCCATGTTGACGAAAACTAACAAGCACAGTGTCATGTTCTTGTCCCCTTGAACAAAATAGTTGGAATCATTCTTTAGGGGCACTGTTCCATGTTTCTCAAAATCAAGAGCCAGATTTTATCAGAGTGAAATAAAAATTATCAATGGGAACTTGTCGAATGGATGTTTTGTTTTATGTGGGAATTCAGGGAGAAGATGAGCTCTTCCATCTAGGAGCTTTCTGTGGTGAGCGATGTCTAGGTCTAGGTCTGTATGTCAGGCAAACTTGGATTCTAGAGGTTGTAGGATGGTGTAAACATGAGAGAAAGCAATCATTCTTTCCAAATAGAAGAAATTAAAATAAGAGGGTAAATTAGGAACTAAAAAAGACACCTGCAAACCAATCATTTTTTTCGTAAACATTTTTTATTAGATATTTTTTTCATTTACATTTCAAATGCTATCCCAAAAGCTCCCTATACCCTCCCCCTGCCCTGCTCCCCTACCCACCCACTTCCACTTCTTGGCTCTGGCGTTCCCCTGTACTGGGGCATATAAAGTTTGCAAGACCTAGGGGCCTCTCTTCCCAACGATGGCTGACTAGGCCATCTTCTGCTACATATGCAGCTAGAGACACGAGCTCTCAAATCAATCACTTTAAAATCTAGGACCACTGCCAAGACCAGAGTTTCCCCCGTTTTTGTTATGTTTTCATATCTATGCCATATGTATACTTGACAATGGTAACTTGAGATGATCACTACATTGACAAATGGTCTATTTCTACAAGAATTCTAAGGCTGTCACGGTTGCTCTTCTCACAGCACATGTAGAACAGGACAACTGATGGTAGTTTTCTTCCCGAACTGTATTTTATTCCATCACAGTTCTAAGCCTAAACTTGATCTGAACTTCTTTATCTTGTATAAAATGTATATGAAACTTCTAGTAATGATGTGCTCATATATGTCTATGTGAGTGTGTATACATTTAACCTGATGTTTATTATTTAACAGGAATTCACTGTGAAGAAGACGTTGATGAATGTTTACTGCACCCTTGCCTAAATGGTGGTACTTGTGAGAACCTGCCTGGGAATTATGCCTGTCACTGTCCCTTTGATGACACTTCTAGGACATTTTATGGAGGAGAAAACTGCTCAGAAATTCTCCTGGGCTGCACTCATCACCAGTGTCTGAACAATGGAAAATGTATCCCTCATTTCCAAAATGGCCAGCATGGATTCACTTGCCAGTGTCTTTCTGGCTATGCGGGGCCCCTGTGTGAAACTGTCACCACACTTTCATTTGGGAGCAATGGCTTCCTATGGGTCACAAGTGGCTCCCATACAGGCATAGGGCCAGAATGTAACATATCCTTGAGGTTTCACACTGTTCAACCAAACGCACTTCTCCTCATCCGAGGCAACAAGGACGTGTCTATGAAGCTGGAGTTGCTGAATGGTTGTGTTCACTTATCAATTGAAGTCTGGAATCAGTTAAAGGTGCTCCTGTCTATTTCTCACAACACCAGTGATGGAGAATGGCATTTCGTGGAGGTAACAATCGCAGAAACTCTAACCCTTGCCCTAGTTGGCGGCTCCTGCAAGGAGAAGTGCACCACCAAGTCTTCTGTTCCAGTTGAGAATCATCAATCAATATGTGCTTTGCAGGACTCTTTTTTGGGTGGCTTACCAATGGGGACAGCCAACAACAGTGTGTCTGTGCTTAACATCTATAATGTGCCGTCCACACCTTCCTTTGTAGGCTGTCTCCAAGACATTAGATTTGATTTGAATCACATTACTCTGGAGAACGTTTCATCTGGCCTGTCATCAAATGTTAAAGCAGGCTGCCTGGGAAAGGACTGGTGTGAAAGTCAACCCTGTCAAAACAGAGGACGCTGCATCAACTTGTGGCAGGGTTATCAGTGTGAATGTGACAGGCCCTATACAGGCTCCAACTGCCTGAAAGGTGAGAGGAGTGGGGTGCCCCAGAGTGCTGTGCCTCTGAGCAGAGCCATCTCTAATCACCCAGGGTGCCGTCCCCTGTTAGGAAACATAAGGACCCCTCAGGACTTATGCTGGTATTTGTTCACTAATGAGATAAAATGGCATAGTCATGATATGTATTAATTATGAGTGGGTTTCATAGGATAGCTGAGCTTTTTTGGGCTGAAAAGTAAAATTAATAATAATAACAATAAGCAAATAACTCCAATTAATGTGGTGTTTTATCTAGTTAGCAAAATGCTCTTAGCAATTTGCCATTCATTGTGTATCAGAAATATATAGAAAACTTTAGTTCTTTGTACAAGATGTCATCTTTTAGAGAAAGGGGAGTTTTGGACAGAAAAACTAGTTACTGCCACGTACTAATACCACACCTTGTGCTTGCTAGAGTCTCAGTGAATAAACCCTTTGCTGATCTCTCTGTGTAACTCATACTTCCGTAAGAATCGTGGTTAAGATTAGCATGTTGACAAGCCATCAGTTCTAGTCAAGACTGTCTCCTAAAAGGCCTTGTTTTCTAAAGAGGAGAGATGTCTTCAGTCGGAAAAAGCAAGAAGACATGAACTGTATTATCAGGAAAACTTGGTAGTTGTCACGCACAGATCCGTGATTCCTCTAGTGAATCAGTTTGAAGTGGATTTCCAATCCCTCACTTTTGACATCACTCTGAAGGCTGCCATCAATAGCGATCAATACATACCTGCTCACTTTTATTATTATTATCATGTATTGAGAGGGCTGAAAGGGAACTCTAACAGACTGCTTTGAAGTTCAGCTGCAATTTACTCTAGCATTTTAGAATGAGTCCAAGAAGAACAACATATGGCAAATAGGCTACGCTGTTCCGTATGAAGGAAAATTAAAACCAGCCGTAGCCTATACTCTACTCCATGTTCAATGGCTAAGAATTATTAGAAACTATTCGCAGGTTTTCCCCTAACCACAATATTCATTACAATCATGGACCTGCTTGACAATGAGGCATGGCATCTGCTGCTCCGCGCAATATTTTAAATGGCGTGGCAAGTTGTTTTGTGATTATTTTTAAAGGTGAAATTATGCCGAGGCAATGGTTCACGTTTTGAAGAAAAATCTAATTGACCCAAAGCAATATTTTTACTACATATACAAAATAACAAACAGATGCGGACTAATTTTGACTGGCTTCCAGATGCGGTGACCCTTGAGGTTAGCACTGACCTGGGAATGCTGACTGTCCTAGGAAATAGATTCGAGAGATGCCAAGCCAGCAGGTTCTGGTTTTCTTTACATTTTTTTTTCCAACTTGGAAAATAATGAACTTTTGAAACAAAATTCCTGATTTGGTTACACTTTCCATATTCCCCCAAATAGTGTGATTACACCCCTCCACTCACACCGAGTGTAACTATATCCCCTACCCTTATACAAAGTGTGATTAAATCTTCTATTTTCACAGTTTGAAACTGTTTAGCTCAACATTTGATATCAAATGATTATAGGGCAGGAATTTCATAAAACCCTTCACTTCTGAAAATTTAGGAGGAGAATTTTAAAAGAAAGTTATATTTTTCATGTGACCCTGAGATCATAAAGTTAAAGTATTCTTTATTGCTGAGATCCATAAGGAAATATTTTCTGTATTTTATTCCTTAAACACACACACACACACTTAAGACTCCAAATGAGACTCTATATACATATAGAGCCATTCTATATGCATATTCAGGATGAGGCACACTAAAAATCAAGAGGGGAAGCCATCAAAGTAACAATTTTTTAAAGATGTATTTTATTATTCTATGTGTGTGGGTCTGAGTGTATGCTTCTGCACCAGGTGAGTGGAGATTCCCCTGGAACAGGAGTTAATGACAGTTTTGAGCTGCCTGATGTGGGTATTGGGATCAAACCTTGGTCCTCTACAAGGACAGCTCATACTTTTAACCACTGAGTCACCTCTCCAGTTCTCAAACAATGATTTTGGAACAATGCTTGCCAGTGTTAAACCCAATGAAAGAAGAAGGCATGTTGAATAAAGGGTGGAGTTATCTGAATGATACAAAATGTAGATAGACATTGCCAATATCTTGAAACTGATCTCAAGTCATTTATGCCCCCCATAAGGTTTCTGTAACAACCTGAACTGCCTGCAGTGATAACATTGTATGTCTTGCATTATGTGTTAGAAGAAGGTCTTCTGGGATATTGGTCTAAAGCAGTTGTTCTCAACCTTCCTAATGCTGTGACCCTTTAATATAGCTCCTTGTGTTTTGCTGACCTCCCAACCATACAGTTATTTTGTTGCTACTTCACAACTGTAACTTTTGCTACTTTTGTGAATTATAATATAAATGTCTGTGTTTTCCAATGGTCTTAGACAAGCCCTGTGACAGCCCTGTGTCATTCATCTCCAAAGGCTTACGGCCCACAGGTCCTAAGAGAACATGTAACGTACCTCTTTCTATGTTCGGAAAGTCTCTAATTTAAAAAAAAAAACAATTTATATATGCTTGTCTTCCTTTGTACGCCCAGACTTTTAGAATGCTATTATATTAGAGTCAGTGATAGTTAGGTTTGACAGAGCCTCATCAGCAGCTGGATTTCTTATGGAACCCTCTGCTTTGAACCCACTTCAGGAATCGAGAAGTCACTATCCCATCTGGCCCCAAATTTTGAAACAATTATTTCTGATGACGATTTAACCCAGCTTCCCTTTTCCCACACAGTTACCACTGCGGATATTCTCACTTAGGGCTTTAACATCCCCTCTTGAAAATTCCTAAATATTTGAAGAAAAATATTCCATGCATAGCATCCACTCCCAGCATCCTACACACATTCCTTACCTCTAGTATCTCTGGAAGGCACGTCCCAGTGGGACATCATTAGCTACCTTACATGCTCCTTTGCCATACATTTGCCTCTTTCTAACAGGTGGTATCTAAATGTGCTTGATGATGCACTGACATGGAACCACAACTTCCCTCTTTCTATATAATAGGCTCTCATTTATCATGTTAGCACTACATTTAATTTTTGGGAGAGTTTACACACTGTCTTTTGTCAGTCATTGTCATTGTGAAGCTAGAGAGTCCTCTTCTATTGTATACTGATAAGTCACATTTAATATCAATGCCTCCTATTAACCTCTCACTAAACTTCACCTTATAGTCCATCAGCATTAAAATCTCTCAAATTAAATTTTTTTCTCCATACATCTTTAGAACATATCCACTACCTGTATTAGTATCAAATCTTCCATGTGTAGAGTTGGGTCCTTCCTATGTGGCTTACCGTGTTTCTAAAATCAAGTAACACATCACACACTCTGACTACCTGCTTGTGATTTCTGAAGAATAGGCTTACTGGAGAGTCAAGTTTCTAAGGAAAAAAAAGAACCCCATCCCTGTATCCTGTCTTTTATTCTGATCCACAAAGTGATGCTGCAGGCATCCTAGGATGACCAGCAGGGACCTGGCCCCCTGAGCTTGAGGGATTTTTGTGTCTATCCTCAAAACTCAAGGGCTTCAAGAGCCCCATTTTCTTATTAAGCATTTTATCCCATACAAAAGTGCCGCAGCATGTGCAGAGATGTTAACCTGTTCAAAGAGGCTATTTTATCTGACAGTACCTTTGAAAGCTACCTGTAGTTGCCTGGAGCCGGTGGTGTCCAAATGCAGATTCACAATGCAGTGTTCCTATAGGAATCAAGTCAGAGTTCTGAAAATGTAGCCTTTTATGCAGAAGGTCTTCAAACACAGATGGTTGTCTAAGCAAGACTCACTGTGGTTCAGCTACACTAAAATATGTCTTACTTTCGCACAAAATTCAATTGGTGATGATAGCTAACTATGATAGGATATGGTCTCCCTCTGTGCTCTCCCCCACCCCATGACAACTGAGATGGAAAAAGCCAAAGCAGCAATATCTTCATGACAGTGTTGTCGAGCTCAGCAATAATTTCTGCATTGCAGATTCAATAGGAAGCACTCAGCCCTTCCTACACTTGACCTCCGTCAGTTAACAAACTGAACACTACACCGTCCTAAAATCTCTTTCCCCAAGAGATTCCTACTACACGGAGTGACTTCCCCAACCTGAGCTGGATAATCTTGCTATTGATCTGTCTTCCTATGAAGCAGCTCAACTTCACAACATGTCTGCTTCAGCAGGCCTTCACACTCACAGCAGAGATGAACTGGGCAGTGTGCCCCAAGGGTACACGGTGTGCTTACGGCCACACCTTTCTTTCACCAAGATCAAACTCAGAGGTGTCGTCTGGATTTTAGAGAGGAGACAGGGATGCTTAGTTGATCATTTCGGAAGCCTTGTTTTTGTTTTGTTTTTTCTCTTTTGTAACTGACAGGTGCCTATTATAATACAAAATATAGTGATTTTCATGATAATCTCAGGAGCTCAGAAAAATGAGGAAACTTCACTCTTAGAGATTAAGACTGTCTGGGGCTTGAGAAAGTGTCTGGTTGTGTATATGCCTGTGAAAGTTCCATCTCCCATTTCTTCTTACATTTGAATATAAAGACATTTTTTTTTCTCCTTCCCTCTTTGGACATTGCAGAGTATGTAGCGGGAAGATTTGGCCAAGATGACTCCACAGGATATGCGGCCTTTAGTGTTAATGATAATTATGGACAGAACTTCAGTCTTTCAATGTTTGTCCGAACACGTCAACCCCTGGGCTTACTTCTGGCTTTGGAAAATAGTACTTACCAGTATGTCAGTGTCTGGCTAGAGCACGGCAGCCTAGCACTGCAGACTCCAGGCTCTCCCAAGTTCATGGTAAACTTTTTTCTCAGTGATGGAAATGTTCACTTAATATCTTTGAGAATCAAACCAAATGAAATTGAACTGTATCAGTCTTCACAAAACCTAGGATTCATTTCTGTTCCTACATGGACAATTCGAAGAGGAGACGTCATCTTCATTGGTGGCTTACCTGACAGAGAGAAGACTGAAGTTTATGGTGGCTTCTTCAAAGGCTGTGTTCAAGATGTCAGATTAAACAGCCAGACTCTGGAATTCTTTCCCAATTCAACAAACAATGCATACGATGACCCAATTCTTGTCAATGTGACTCAAGGCTGTCCCGGAGACAACACATGTAAGGTAGGGTCATTCATGTCAACTATATACTTAGTGCATACTCAGGCTGTATTTATTAAATGATTTATTATAATCACTTTGTTTTTTTCTTGGGTTGTTGTTGGGGGGAGTTGTGTTTTTGTTTTTGTTTTTGTTTGTCTGTTTGTTTGTTTTTGAGATGGTAGACTAACACTAAGTAGCCCAGAATGGATTTGAACTTGAGATCTTCCTTCCTGACCTTCTCGAGTGTGGGCAGGGATTCCAGGGGTATGCTACCACACCTGACTGAAACATCTTATATGTAAGCAAAATGCTGATGCCCTACCAGTCATGGAACATTTTTTATCTATGTGTCTTAAGAAAGCCTGGTAGATTCTCAAAGACCCATGAAAAAGTGACGTTTGTTTTTATTCACGTTATAAATATGTAACAGCCGACACAACTCTAGTCACATGCTTCTCTTGCTCCCAAAACAACCAACTTCCCTAAGAATAATAGTATTTAAATCCACAAGTTCTTAACGGTGTTCTATAGATTTAGCCCAACTAGTTTCTTCTCTTCTAGAAGACCCCCACTAAATTTAATGTCAATGCCCAGATACTTCTGTTCAGTCAACAACAAAATTTCAATTTCTTTTTAGTAGTTGGATTTGAAATCTTTGACAGATGATTTCTCAAAGCCAATGCTCTTTTTCAGAGAAGACTCTCCATGTCTTCTCAACAGCTTTAAACATGCGGGATGATTATCTCTTTATGAGCTTTTGAAGAATGAGAAGAAACATCACTGGCATGACTTGAACATCTATGAGCCCCAATAATTACTGTATGTGAGACTCAGTTCTAAATATATGTGAATAAAACACTGTAATATTCTTATACTAATACTTTTACTATAATTGAAATTATATTACATGTATTAATTCATTTAGTTATATTGATAAACTACTATAGAAAAGGAGCATAGCTCATTTACATATTTACAGATGAAAAATTAAAGTTTATAAAATTATGTAATGTGCTGGGGGGTGTAGCTCAGTGAAAGAGTATAGGATTAGCAAGCTCGAGGACTATGATCTATCATCAGAAGTGTCAAGAAGAAAAAGGGGGTACATAAATAGGAAAAACTATGGTAATAATAGACCTTGGATAAATGCAGTGCAGGATCTGAGCAAATACTTTAAAAATATTTGTGTTTTGACTACTCTCTGAGTGACCTTGAAAACTGAAATAGTACTGTGTCCCTGATAATCGGGAGGCAGGGGGAACTGGGACTTAGAGTATCAAGGACCAGTCTGCACTGTTTCACCTTGTTGTGGATCTTAGGCAATTAGAAGTACCAATCTTCACAGCCAATGATAGCAGATGTGTGTAAAGTGCCTGGTAACTTGTAAATTATGGAGAATATCATTCTAGTTCAATAATCCCTTTCATGTCATAAATGAGTTTTCTATTTTCTCCTTTCTTCTTTTCTTCTGTTCTTCCTTTCCTTTTTATCTCCCCCACACCTCTGTCTATTGCTCATTCCTCTGCTCTTTCAGTAAGCAATTGGAAATGGTAGTAGTCATCTCTATTCTATACTATTAACAATGTACAAAATGTCTAAAATGCAAAGATGTAGAAGAATTGGCATTTTAAAGTAACAGATGATCTCACCTTTCACATTGCCGTATTTCACTGTCCTTGCTTTTATCCTTTGATTTTCTTTCTTTCTCAGTCCAACCCCTGTCATAATGGAGGTGTCTGCCACTCCCTGTGGGATGACTTCTCCTGCTCCTGCCCTACAAACACAGCGGGGAGAGCCTGCGAGCAAGTTCAGTGGTGTCAACTCAGCCCATGTCCTCCCACTGCAGAGTGCCAGCTGCTCCCTCAAGGGTTTGAATGTAGGTAGCATTCAAAGCTGTCATCCATCCAGGTTCGTTGGTACATTTCAATTGTCCCAACAAGAAACAGTGAACAAAGAATTCAGCCATAGCCAACTTAGAGAAAACTACGTGAAAAGTTTAATAGTCCTGATGTGACCAAGATCATGACCAGAATGACCACTGGGATGCATATTAGCCTGAGTTTCTGAGTGAGAAAATGGGCCATTGCAATAATAAAACTAATTCTTTATTTCAAGCTAGTTTGTGAAGGACAAGACAAATGATACCTGCCTTTGCTTTCTCAATACTGAGAATATGCAGTAAATGTGCACACATCTGGCTCACTGCCATTGATTCTTGATTTATTGATCATGTTCATGGCCACCATAATCTAAAGCTCCCTCACATGTCAAACAGAGAGAACAACACCCATTTCACATGTTTCATTGTGTATGATGTTATGTGTATCATGATGTGTAATAGGTACAGGCTTATTGTATGTGTGTAACTGTTCCCCTCCTTATTAACTGTTTTCCAGTTTCAATATTATAGTCATGACTTTGAACTAAACATTCAGGGTTATGTGCTGTCTCTCCCTTAGATCAAACAATGCACAATCCAAAATAGCAAATGCTCTATGTCTGAATTAAATTAGAATCTCTTCTCATTATTCAATAAAGTATATATCTAAAGATGTGCTCCAAAGTCCTCTGCCCTCCAATGTCAACAGGAAAGTGTTCTGGGAAGACAGAGCCTACTAAAGCAACATAGTCTTGAGGATACAGCTCATAGTTTACCTTGGGTTTACTTGAGCTCCTTGTCATAGCAAGATTTAAAACAAGACTTAAAATTTTGCTCTCTCTAGGTATAAGCGTATTTATTGAATCAAAGCTCCCTAAGGAAAGGCAATACATAGAAGTGCATTGAGCACTTTACCCAGATCACAGCTCATGGTTTCACTATCTTTCTAGATAAATATACACAGCATTACAGACAATAAAGAGTGAATTAGATTGGTCATTCTAACATTTGTTTAAGAATATATAATAAGATATTTGTTTATGCCCCTTCCCTCCAGAATCCCTTCCCCAAACGTGGTAACAGTCAAATAACAGTGAAATTAAATGAGATCTTTAAATCTACTCAAACACTCTATTTAAAGTATAACACTTGCATTATTCACTTATTTCTCCTGTTGTGGTTATTAATATTATTGCACTTTCCAAAGTAAAAGGTAATTTCCTAGACTATCCACTTAGTAATGTTCAATGAACTCTTTCTATAGACCAGGCAATATTCTCCGCAAAGAGACAGAGGAAACAAACAAGTCTACTTAACAGATGTCTGGTCCCATCCAGCTCGTGCAGTAGAGCAGAAAGAGTTAAGAAACAAGCCCAGTTTCAGATGACAACAGGAGGTAGAAAAAAATCAGTAACAGGAGAATCCAAGGAAGGCCTATTTTAACTTGGCCAGTCAGGTGAAGATGACATTTCAGCAGAGGGCGACCTTGAGGAAGTGCTGAGCACAGGGAACTCTGGAGAAAGAATATTCCACGTTGAATATTTTCAGCGAATATTAAAAGCCCGTTTGGGATAAGCTCTTTGTTTTTATGACTGTGGCATGTGAATGAGGGAGAGATTTCTGTGACCTGGAGCTGGACAGTTTAACAGGGTTAGATCCCATAGACTTGAAAGGTGGCATTTAAAATTTATGTCTTAAACTAAGAAGTGGTTGTTAAGGCCATTGTCAGAATCCACAGAAGTAGGGAATCTAGGAAGCAATCTTCTGTATAACCAATGATGGTGGCTGGAACAGAGCCTGGTGATGAACCATGTTCTCAGGTCAATTGCTGCAGAAAGGTAAGAAAAAAAATGAGAATAGAAAATTGACCACTGGATTGAGGTCATTGTGACCTCGACAGAAGCAGTTTCAGTGAAGTGATAGGGACCACATCAGAGAAAATGAGAGATGAGAAAATTAAAGTGAGTTTACAAAGTATTAAGTTTTTGTGGTAACAGGAACAGAAATAAGGCATCAGGACAGCGGTCAATGTAATACTTCAGGGATTTTGTGGGCCTTTTTTAAACAATTTTTAGCAATCATAGCATATTTGTACAGCAGTGGGGGAAAAAAAACCAAAAATGGAAGGGAAATGTTGGTGTAGAACAAAGAAAAAAATGGGTGCACATAAGAAAATGTCCAAAAATAGTGAAAATGAACAGAACCCAACACAAGACTTAACAACCTGACCTCCGAAAGGAATAAGGACAGTGTGTCAGTTGTAATGTTGCAAAGAGGGCCAGCACAGACACTATTAATTAGGTTGACAGGTCTGGTAGAAAGTAGGGGGTAGCACTTCTATTTCCTCTCTTCTCTCAAGTTTGCATATAGATCATAAGCAGATATGGAGTTAGATATTTTAGGAGATAGGTGTTATGATTACAAAATTATAGCAATTTTAATAGAGGAATGCAGTGAGATTATCAAAAGGTCTATATGTGGGAAGCCGCAAACGCCATTACAAGATGGCGCTGGCTACCACTGGCCACCGCCCATGATTATGGGTAAACAACCAATGTGCGCATGTGCATAAGAGTTTTTTTTTTTGCCGAGTCACTGCCTGGCCCGACGAATATTAATGAGGTACTGGTAGCATAACCAATCAGGTATGGACACGTCACTCCTAGGCCTATATAAGCAGCACCATTTCTGGGCTCAGGGTCTTTCGTCTATGCAGTCAATGCTCTCCCAATAAACGTGTGCAGAAGGATCCTGTTGCAGCATCGTTCTTGCTGGCTGAGTCAGGGCGCGCGCAAGATCTATATTCACTGAAACAGGTAAACTTAAAATGCTATTATTTTCTATTTTTCTGACCGTATGAAGGTACTGGGTTATAGATGGCTAGTTGGTACTTTGGCATGTAGTTGGAGTTTTTTATGGCATAAATCAATCCATCACTTGTGAATGTTTCTATTAACTGCATGGTGGGGAGCTCAATCAGAAGCCAGGGCAATTGTTATCTAATTGGCATGTTACCAAGTCTAAGTTTGTGATTTTTATGTATTTAGTTTATGTTTAAAATGGATAATCAAGGCTTCCCTGATACAAACCAATGGAAAACGATAATTGGCATTCCTGGAGATTTGAAATGAAAAAAAAAATGGTGTGAGTTGAATTCTGGTATTACAATAGACAGATGTGACCTTCTAGTTTGGTGATTTTTTTTAATGACCAAGTTACTCAGCTTTTGCAAATTTTGAGTTATTCTCTTGTAAAACAAGGACAGCAATAGCATCTGTATAAGACACAGCTTGATAGCAACTAACACAGTACATAGTGAGTCAAACAACTTATGCAAACGTCAGGGATGCAGTAAATGAAGTTGACAATCAGTTTCCCCTCTCCACTTTAGGTATCGCAAACGCTGTTTTCAGCGGATTAAGCAGAGAAATACTCTTCAGAAGCAATGGGAACATTACCAGAGAACTCACCAATATCACATTTGCTTTCAGAACACATGATACAAATGTGATGATATTGCATGCAGAAAAAGAACCAGAGTTTCTTAATATTAGCATTCAAGATGCCAGATTATTCTTTCAATTGCGAAGTGGCAACAGCTTTTATACGCTGCACCTGATGGGTTCCCAATTGGTGAATGATGGCACATGGCACCAAGTGACTTTCTCCATGATAGACCCAGTGGCCCAGACCTCCCGGTGGCAAATGGAGGTGAACGACCAGACACCCTTTGTGATAAGTGAAGTTGCTACTGGAAGCCTGAACTTTTTGAAGGACAATACAGACATCTATGTGGGTGACCAATCTGTTGACAATCCGAAAGGCCTGCAGGGCTGTCTGAGCACAATAGAGATTGGAGGCATATATCTTTCTTACTTTGAAAATCTACATGGTTTCCCTGGTAAGCCTCAGGAAGAGCAATTTCTCAAAGTTTCTACAAATATGGTACTTACTGGCTGTTTGCCATCAAATGCCTGCCACTCCAGCCCCTGTTTGCATGGAGGAAACTGTGAAGACAGCTACAGTTCTTATCGGTGTGCCTGTCTCTCGGGATGGTCAGGGACACACTGTGAAATCAACATTGATGAGTGCTTTTCTAGCCCCTGTATCCATGGCAACTGCTCTGATGGAGTTGCAGCCTACCACTGCAGGTGTGAGCCTGGATACACCGGTGTGAACTGTGAGGTGGATGTAGACAATTGCAAGAGTCATCAGTGTGCAAATGGGGCCACCTGTGTTCCTGAAGCTCATGGCTACTCTTGTCTCTGCTTTGGAAATTTTACCGGGAGATTTTGCAGGTGAGCACAAAGTCCACTCGGAGCTCAGTCTGTGGGGCTATGCTCTGCATTTTCATTGTCAGTCTGGGAAGCTTTCCCCCTTAAATGTCCGTCCATAGGTGCTAAACAAGGCTGGTTTTGAGCACTCCTATCATGATTTAGTCGTGGATAGATGCAATGATATTGTGGAATATCCTACATCATGTGTTTTGTATAGTGTGCAGAGTTATAACACAGCATAATAAAGAAAATTTAGGGTATATACACCAATGCCAAGTGGCCTTTATGTAATATTCAGCATGCCACCGAAAGAATATCTGTTCAACTTACCCATTTTAAAGAATTTCACATTTTTTTTCTAAAAATGCTCTTGTGACCACCTCACTTTTATGCTATGAAAACAGAGATAAAAAAGAATCTTTTAATCATGTTACTGTCATTGTTTTTGCCTTCCACTTATTAAGTTAACTGAGTCATTCTAGGGAGGTGAGAGGTATCATTAATGAATACTATATTCCAGGACATGGGCAAGAATACCCGGAGTGGAGTAAATTGGCTGCCTGTAAACATCACTTTTATTCAGAGGCAGAGCATCTTGGCAGACATTATGTGCAGCCATGCCTGTGAGAAATTGTGTTCATCTTCCGCAGCATCTAATATTGTTCAGACCGTCAATGCAAGACACAGTGAGAAATGCTAAGTGTTCAGGTTATTTAATACATGTTATTTCTTGCAAGTTAACAAAATCATTTGTCCACAAGTAGCCTGACTGGTTAAAACCAAAATTTGGGATACAAATTAGAAGTTTTATACAGTGACTATAGATAATGAGTTCTCTGAAACCTTTTTCTGTCTGATTCATCAAAGTCAAGTTTTAAAAAATAAAGTTCTCAAAAGTCCCTTCTAATGAACTTTTCAGATGCTATTAAGCCAAGGTGTGTATAAAGCTGGCGATTTGCATTGCGAATGACTCTTAGAGAATGACTCTTTTCAGTTGACATTCTTAACACTTTTGAAATGTCCTTATGACATTTTCTTTTTGAAGTAGAGTTATTAGGCTCTTTTGAAAAGACACACGTTTATACCATCATTCATTCAGGTGGGCTTCTCCATGGGCATGGCAGGACAAATGTGAATTTGCTTTCCACTCCCAGAATACTCATTCTGTATCTGATCACACACACACACACACACACACACACACACACACACACACACACACAGAGAGAGAGAGAGAGAGAGAGAGAGAGATGACCGAAGTTCCTGAGCAACAATTTTAAAATCAGCTTTAAGATCAGTCCTTTCAAGCCTAGGGATTTTTGACTAGCAGTGTTTTCTTAGCTTTGAACAATCTGTTCTGCCTTTTATAAGGATTCTGCAGTGTGTCCAGCTTTGTGGCTGTACAAAGAGCCCCATGCTGAACTCACATGTAGTCACATTGAGTATTATACACAAACCGCCTGGACAGCCCTTGGCTTGCGCTGTGCAAAGCTATGAATTATGAGAGAGGGAGCAGGCAAGTCTTGGCAGGGCAACTGTAGTTCAGTTCTGAAAGCCAACAGAGAAATCACACCAAGGCCTGAAGACCAGAGTGGTCTCCTTGTTTTCCTGCCCTTTATAGAGATGCAATTTTCCTATGGCCTCTGTTGATTTATTGGAAAAGCAGCTGCAGTCCTAGCTACAGTGAGCTCCTTCCAGCCTTAAATTTACTGCCACCCCATGGCATAGATCTTATCTCATGTACAAAAGCTGTGGAGAACAGAAGATGGATGACCATGTTGGTTGCGGTGGGCTCCAGCAGGGGCTTTTTGCTGAAGAACATGGTGTTTGTACAATGCAGAAAAATCCAGCATTAGTTGTTCCTCAGCCTCAGAGCTTAATTAGCCTAACATTGACTACATATATGAACTTTTCCAAAGAAGATTTTTTTTTTCTTGAATGGAATGAACAAGATAAACAGCTGTGGCCATTACTTTTATCTCTCTAGACACAGCAGATTACCCTCAACAGTCTGTGGGAATGAGAAGAGAAACTTCACTTGCTACAATGGAGGCAGCTGCTCCATGTTCCAGGAGGACTGGCAATGTATGTGCTGGCCAGGTTTCACTGGAGAGTGGTGAGTTACACTGGAACTTGATGGATAAAAGTTCTGAGCTAAGAACAGACAGATTGCCCAGAGTTCATTTTCTCCTCCAATTTTTCATCTCAGTTCCCACAGGAAAAAAATCTATGTTGAAATATAGGTCCAGACAGAATCAAGCAATAAAAAAGAAGAAAAATGACAGGGTAGGTCAAAGTATAGAATATTTTACCAGCCAAGACTTCAAATAAGAAAATACGATTTTTAAAATATATAATGTCTTATTTATTCTTTCCTATAAGTACTTCTAGATTCATAGAGTTCTCTCCTCCCCACACTAACTCGAATATATGATTTCAATATGGTTGCTTTTGAAGTAAAAATAAAACATACCTAAATGTTACCTTATATCATTAACTTCAAACCAAAGTATATGTACTCCGTACCCAGGGAATTATTTCTCTCACAGAGAATCCCTTTAACTGTTCACCTAGTTAGAGTTGGCCACTGGAATCAGATCATCTGTGACCAGCTATAGATCCAGGTAAAGTTGTGTATGCATTTGATTGGCTGGGGTGTGGTCCAGGGGAAGAGAGATCATCCTCCCTGCTTTGATTAGATCTCTCAAGAGCTCTCCATCCCCAAACACCAGGACTCTAGGTGCACAGGCATTAGGTAGACAGATAAAATGTAACCTTTTGTTTAGCACTAATCTACCCACGTACCTACATCTCAGAGCTCTGCAAGCGAGATTTTGTTGTTTTTAGTGTGTGTGCGTGTGTGTGTGTGTGTGTGTGTGTGTGTGTGTGAATGAAGGTGAATGAAGGTTACACGACAGATTGATGCTGAGTTAAATGTATGCAACAATGAAAGTTGGGCTGCCATCAAAGCTGGTGTTGCTCTGCTGGGAAAGCTGCCATGAATTCATGAGTGTTTGCTCAGCACAATTAAAACAAAATATAAAATGTGTTTTTGCCACCTCCTAGAATAAGGTACAGGCAGCTGAGATACATATGTGTGCAGAAGGAATTAGAGGAGTCACGTCCATGTTCCAGTTTATCACACCATGACATGCCTCTGATTTCATATCTTCAAAATAATACAAATAAATCCAGATAACTCTCTACTGTCTTTCAATGCTCAACACCTCCTTACTTAATATTATCTCCCATTGCTAGCACAATGAATAGTGTTCATCAATACCTTCAATTATCTTTCTTTGCAGTAAATATTTTCATGTCCTTTGATATATGTATCAGTTTTGAAATTCATACTTGCCATTTAAATTATTGAGTAAAATAGGTGTAGGATTACTAATTTTCTTTCCTTCCCATGGAAGATTTTCTCCAAATAAACTTCACTGATGCAAAAATATTTTAAACAGTGAATGTGTGTTTTATATATTCTAGTTTTGCGAACACATTAAGCATCATTAATTCAGAAGAGCCTAATGGCTTTACTTTGACTTTCCACATATTAATTATCATCTTTTTCATTTGTTTTTACCTTGTATTTTCTTTGGGGACAGGATCCCATTTGTAGCTCTGGCTTGTCTAGAACTTGCTACATCAAGCAGGCTGGCCTCAAACTTGCTGTCATTCTTCTCCCTGTCTCGTCTCCCTGCTGGGATCTGGGGAATGAGACACCACATTCAGTCCTATCATTTTCTAATAAGAGCTCCCCTGTTGTTTGCCATGCATATAGAGTATCAACTGTTTTGCTCAAAATAGAGATTGGTAAGGAAATGAAAGAAGGCAGGAGGAAGGGCGGGAAATGTTTAGGCAGTCTCCCAAGGTCTAGAGCAGCAAGATTTCCACACAGTGGAGGGTACTGAGAAGCTATTGCGCCTGCTTAAGCTTCCAGCTTCATGTTGTCAGTCCAGCAAGTTCAGGTGATGGATGGTGTGAATGCTGGCCACCCAGGACACAGAATGCTTGGCAAGCTCCTGAGAGTTGTCAAGTTTGGCTGGGATCTAATCAGAGAAGCCTCCTTTTCAGCCCAGAAGCCTGGGCCATAAAAGGAAAACAGAGTGTCTCAGCTGTGCTCGGTATCCCATGGATAAAGAGCTGTTTTCCTTGGAATGAATGTCCATTTCCCATCACTCCAGGGATCTCACAGCTCCTCTACCTCAGCCCTTGCATTAGAGCCTGATGAGAAAGCTCTGCACACAGAGAAGTTCTACTTTGGGGGGAAGTGGAGATTTAAAGCAGTTTATATCATAAATAGTTCTGCAGAAAGTTTCCTAAAGTAGTACAAATGCCTTCACCACTGCTCCGCCCCTGAGGTCTTAGAACTAAGAGGGCCTGACCAAGAAGTTGACACTAAACATAATAATATTCTAAAAACCTAGAACCAATTTTAAAGCACTGATAGAAGGATATGCCATTTGATTAATCCAACCTCATTTGAATATTACACCATTGTATATAAAGTATTAACATCACACACACACACACACATACACACATACACACACACACACATTCTCCACACAGGTCTGCCATTTTTGGGTTTATATATCAGTTTTTTAAAAAATCAAAAGAAAAAAAATGTTGGTAGAAAAGGAGGCGAGCTGTACTCAAATACTTTAGAGTGGATGTTGCTTGCTTTTTTTTTTTTTTTTTTCAGAAAAGTCATATAGGAAAACACCAGTACATTTAGAGTTTCTTGTCACTACTAGATCGTGGATTTGTTAAACTGGTTTCTTACTTATTTTTGTTTGTGTTTTAAAAAAAAATTGAATTTCAAGGGAAACTAATTCAACATCTCCTAGAATTTGTGCACAAATTTCCACAAAACTCAAAATGTATTAAAGGGGTCTTAAGGCATCAATGAAATTACTTAGTGTGTTTTGTTGAGTAGACTAGGTGATAACTCTGTGCCATGGTAGGAAGAAAGACAAACCATTGCTCCATCTAACAGACGACTTACTTACCCGACCCGGCGTGTCTGCTTTTCTATTCATTTTCAAGGTGTGAAGAGGACATCAACGAGTGTGCCTCCGATCCCTGCATCAATGGAGGACTGTGCAGGGACTTGGTCAACAGGTTCCTATGCATCTGTGATGTGGCCTTCGCTGGCGAGCGCTGTGAGCTGGACGTAAGCGGCCTTTCCTTTTATGTGTCCCTCTTACTATGGCAAAACCTCTTTCAGCTCCTGTCCTACCTCGTACTGCGCATGAATGATGAGCCAGTTGTAGAGTGGGGGGCACAGGAAAATTATTAATGTGCATGGGAGCATTCACAAGTGTAAAACATTGACTTGCAAGAAACATCTTGTCTCAGTGTAGGTTTCTAGGAAAGACAAAGGGAACATTAGGGAATAGACTCCATCTAGAGCACTGGTTCTCAGTCTTCCTAATGCTGCAACCCTTTAGTACAGCTCTTCCTGTTGTAGTGATCGCAGCCATAACATTATTTTCATTGCCACTTCATAACTGTAATCCTTCTACTGCTGTGAATCACAATGGAAATATTTATGTTTTCTGATGGTCTTAAGCAACACCTCTGAAAAAGTCATTGACCCCCCCCCCAAAGGGGCTGTGATCCACAGGTTGAGAAATGCTCATCTGGAAGGTAACCATGCATTTAAGTGTACCTCTAGTAGTTTGGGTCTATAGAAGATATTCTCCTATTCTACCTTTTTAGACACGCCAGAAGAGGGCATCTGATTCCATTAAAGATGATTGGGAGCCACCGTGTGGTTCCTGAGAACTGTACTCGGGCCCTTTGGAAGAGCAATCAGTGCTCTTTCCAGCCCCTAAGAATATTTTTAATACAGCCAGAAAGGTCTCATTACCCAGTGTACTGAGCCCTAAGGCACTTTCATCCTCAATCGTTCCATGTTGAATGGTTTTCATTACATTTGGAAAATGTTTTCTCTCCACTCTACCTTTACATGTTCCTATTTTCCTATTGACAATTTGCCCCTTCACTGTAATTCTAATTTGGTGTGGTCCTTCTTCTCATAAGTTTATATGTGACATGAACATTTAAAAATATCTATGAATATTTTATAGTCATGTATGTCTTTCTGCAAAGCTATTCAAATGAACTATGGACAGTTCTTTTCTACACGAAGAAGAGATGAGTTTAATCCCCAGTAACATGAGAAAAAGATGAGTGAGGGACAGTGCTCACAGTATCCCTCACTAGCATCATTTGTGATTCCATGGGCCATTTTTTTCCACCAGCAAATAGCAGAGAGCCCTTTCCCTATTCGTTTCTCTTACACTTCCCCTTTTCTGTTACAACTGAACACTTTACATTAGTTACTCCTTTGTAGGGGGTTTGACTTTTCCACCGTTTTCTCTGGTTCACTATTTATGCTAAGTATCTGTGCAGGGCGGGTATATCAGTCCAACAGAGGTGTCATTAGTGTTCATTGAGGAGGAAATACTTTGCATGAATTCATGACATCATTGAAGTAGCAGTGGCCAGAAAGATACCCTTCTGCGAATGTGTCTGTGTATTCAGAAGCTGCCCTGGTTAGAAAACATGTGGGTCACTTTTCCTTTGCATGTTACCAGTGCTCACTGGGTCATGATTGTTTTAAGACAGAGCTTTTGCTGTGGCAATGACCAAGGTGAATCCAGAGATGCAGATCAGACAAAGGACAAGACAATGTACTATCTGAGTAAAACCCTGCCTTGACTTACTCCTCAGTACTTAGAGATTTTACATAGCAACCTCCACCCTGTGGCAACCCGTTCACACTAGCAGTGATGCTGAGATTTGCCCTTCCTTCTCATCATCTTCCTCACATCCAAAGCATTTTGTGTCCACACTGCTGTTTCAGATAACTGTTTCTAAAGTGGGATTGTTGTAGCCAGAAAGGTAGGGAAAATGTTCCCCAAAATATTTGCATTCTTAAGTATGTGAAGTAAGTAGATTATAGTCAGAGACAATATGTAAGGTTTCAGGTTCACTCCCTTCTACACATATCTTCAACTGTGTATTTGCAGAATATTCTGAATGTGACATACTCCCAACAGAATATATTTAAGGAGTATTTATCCACAGTATTGTTCTCTGTACAGTTCTAGTGCTTCTATTGTCACTGCAATTGTCAATTGTTTTTCTGCTTTCCAACTGTCTTATTATCATTTAATAGCATCTTGCTAAATGCCCTCTTTCTATTCTCCTTATTTCTCCATAGTTCATGTGTGTCTGTGTGACTAAGGATTCTCCTCATTTTTGCAGAAAAATAAAATCTTTTCTTCTTTATGTCCTGCTTGTCATTCTCTGGTGACACATGTCTTTGCTTACTTGGACTGAGGGTTGTACAGTAAGTACAGAAGCAGGCTCAGTCACACAGACAGAGACACACCACCACCAGCAGCAGCAGCACCACCACCACCACCACCACCACCAGAAAACAGTATGAGTACTCATCTCTTGATTACATGTCATTTCAAGTAAGCACCATGACACCGAGGGCCAGGTTCCATGGACTTTCTCTGTTAGGCACGTGATTCTTTAGCTGACCTTTGAGAACAGACTCCAACAACCTCACTTATTTTTACTGTTGACTTATATCATCTCTGACAACACTGGACTTCGTTTGAGCTAGTCAAGAGGAAAGACCATGACACCTAAGGGACAGAAATTCACACACTCGGTTTTTCATAATTCACACACATTCCTATGTATCAAATCTCTGTAATAGATGACATTTACTTGAATAAAAAGTCATTTCCCTTTGCTGATGTTTCATCTTTAACATCTGTATCACACCGGACTTCCTCCTTTGTGAGTATATACATGGGAATGGATTTAAGCTCTCTCTCTCTCTCTCTCTCTCTCTCTCTCTCTCTCTCTCTCTCTCTCTCTCTCTCTCTCCCTCTCTCCTGAAGGAAAAAGAAGTAGGAGAAACTTGGAGAAACACCATGTTTTGATTGTAAAGAAAAAAGTAAATTCAGCTAGTGCTAGTTCAAAAATCTGGGTCAGAATTGTGAGGAGCCATTTTAAGTACATCATTTTTTTTCCAACTACACTTTTTCAATACTATATCAATAAAAGTTCCTCCCGTCCCAACTTTTTTTTTTTTTTTACTAAGTTTTTCTGGAAGATCACTAAAGTAGAAGTTATTTAATTCAATACTTCCAAATGAAAGCTCTTTCTGGAAGTTTGAGTTTAGTAATTTAGAGACTTCTGTTTTAACTACTAATGTCCTTTCCAATACATTTATACTGTTCAGCATAACCTTTATTACTTACTCAACAAACGATGTAATGAGGACTTACAATATACCACTCCGTAGTCATTCTTGGGCCAACAGCCATGAATTAAACATGATGCTTACCCACATAAAGCCAAAAGGAACAGTAGGTAAGGAAGGAAGATAAATCAAGTTGGGCAATTCTTCAGAAAGTGTGGTGATAGAAGTAGGTGTGCACTGTGCAGCCTGGGAAGCAAGGAGTTTTTAATCCAAAATTAAAACTGGATGTAGAGGGTCAGGAAGACAAGCTTCACAAAGAGTCTGCTGAGATTTGAAGGTAAGTAGAAACCTGGCTGGAAAGGAGAGATGGGGAAGACAACAATATTCCAAGCAGGAAGAGCTGTGAAGGTTGCATGGTATGGCTAGAAAACAGGGGGGAACATGGTGAGCTACCCTGTAGAAGTAAGAGGGAAAATGAGTAGAAGTCATGGAAAGACTATGGCTTTCCTCCCTAAGAACACTGGGAGCCTTTAAATGCTTTAACATAAAAGTAACGATCACACTTAATACTCTCAAAGATCACTTGAGCTTCTATATAGAAATGGATTAAGGACAGACAGGCCCCCACTAATGAATATGTAACTAAGAGACTATTATGGTAACAAGGACAAAGGAAAGGAGATTTTTTTTGGATCACCAAGTGTAGTGCCAAGTTCAGAGAAGGGTGTCCTTGAGCCAAGTCTGAAGTTGTATGACCTAATATCTGTTTGCGCCACCATAGTGTCATTCTAGAGTGACAGTTCAATATGGTGAAAGCTATTTGAAAGACTGATCCACTGAAGAAATGAATGACTATAAAGCTGTGGCAGACACTGTAATATGATTTATATGTGTCACTGTTTCAGAGTTGATATAAAAAATAATATTTAATTAATAAGAGATTAACATATAAACGAGAGTCATACATATACATATATATGTGTGTGTATATGTGTGTGTATATATATATATTGAAGTTTATGGTTTCATGGATGCCCCTGTTCAAGCCATGTGTAGCATTTGTCTGTTGCTCTACAGTTGTCCACTGAAAGTAAAAGCAGTACATACTTGTTACCCAGATGCTATCTTTAGGGTCTCATTCTCTGACCTTCACTATATTCCATGGATTAGAAGCCTGAGAGCTCTCATCTCCACACAGAGGGAATGGACCAAAGAATGTATGCAAGGAGTAGTACGCTGAGTATGCCTCAAGAGTTAATCTGCCATGCCCTTACTGGTTGCTAGTACTGAGTTACAGTGTGCATATTTTTTTAATATTTTTATTAATCATCCCATTCATTTACATCTCAAATGATATCCCCCTTCCTGGTTACCTCTCCACAACCCCCCCATCCACTCTCTCCCACCTCCCCTTTGCCTCTATGAGGATGCTCCCCCACTAACCTACCCTCTCCTACCCTACTGCTCTATCATCCCCCTACACTGAGTTATAAAACCTCCATTGGACCAAGGGACTCTCCTCCCATTCATGTCAGAGAGACCATCCTCTGCTACATATGTATCTGTAGCCATGGGTCACTCCCTGTGTACTCCTTTGTTGGTGGTCTAGTCCCTGGGAGCACTAGGTGGTCCAGCCAGCCTACATTGTTCTTTCTATGGGGTTGCAATCCCCTTAGGCTCCTCCAGTCTTTCTGCCAGCTCCCCCACCAGGATCCCCAACCAGTGAGAGCATCCCCATCTGTACTGATTAGGTCTTTTTACACTGAAAATCCATTTGTTTGAAAAAAAAAAAAAACACTGGTGGTTTCCTATATTTCAGTTACTTCTGTAATTTCTGTACATTTTACTTTCTTACAAGTCAACTGTTTCTTCTGTCAGTGTTTTAATGTTTTTCACTGTATTACTACTACTGGTTATTTTACTTTACAATGATTATGAACCTGTGTATTAGGCTGTTACAGGCTGTTCTAACATTATAAGCTCTTCAAGTGTTCATCCACTTGTTTCTGTTTCTGTTCAGTTTTACACGTGACAGAGTTTGTCTTCCAGGGGCTTGTAATTGTTATTGGTGAGCACAGCTCATGAGGGTTCCCTTCACCCCTGCCCCAGAGTGAGTCTTGCACAGCAAGTCATACACAGGTCGTAATCTGGACCTTTTGCTGGGAACTTGAGTTTCATATCTCTAATTTAGCCTACGTTCATAACTTTGGTTTAGATAGTCTCACAGCATCAGGGTCATGAATTTGGCTTCCACAACTAAGTTTGGTGGGAACTCTTCATAAATTATTACTTAGTTGCCTCTTGGACCTTAGTCCTTTGTCACGCTCTCATAACTATTTCATAGCTACGTAGAGATTCCCCCTCTCTCGCTTTCTGGTGTTTGAGCAGTTCTCTCTTTACACTCTCTCTTCCTTCTCTTTCTTTCTCTGACAAATTCCTACCCTTTCTGAATTGTGGGGTCTAATAAAACTTTTCCAGGACCCTGCCCCAGCAAGAGTTCTTGTATTCTTTACATCTTTGTCACTTTACTTTGGGCTTCTTTTTAGTGACCATAATGTGATCATCTAAGCATATGTACCCCCACACACACACACAAACAACACTCAACAACAGACTTCTCTAGATCAAGGACCATCTAACACATCTGCCACAATGATAAGAGAATTATCACTTTACAATAACCATGGATCTTGAGAAGTAATATTACTTTCTTTTCTTGATAGTTTGATTTTTTTTTTAATGTGGATACATGCTTTTTCTAAAATGAACCTTGCCATGATATTGTAGCAAGTGAGAACACTTAACAGCTTGATAATGCAAGTAAAGAGCTTTGCTTAAAGACTTAACAATCGCACAAGGGCAGTAATTTTGTCAGTTGTGCTTGCTTATCTTTTAGTTGTATATTGTAATAGCTGCCCCCAAACTTGGCTAATTCCTGCACCTGAGTTATGTTTAACTTGTCTCCTCAGTTAAATATCTTCCTACATGTGGCAATGGGTGTTCTGTTTTTATTTTTCTACTTTTTTTGCCTTGTAATTTGGGGTTACACATTGAGTATTCTAACCTTGATGTTCTAACTCATGGTGTAAGAGACTAAGAATCGTTTTTATACTCCTCCAAAAACAACATTTTGATTTAGCAAGCAGTCAACTAGCTAAATAAAAAACCCAATACTGGGGTAGTGCTGTCTTTGGGTTGCACAGTGCAAATCTCTGCTCATCTCTCCCTGCAGCAGGACAGCTTGCACTCTGCTTACACTTTTCCTGGTCTGCCTGGCAAAGTGAGAGGAAGCAACCTTTTCCAGAATTAGACAGTATCTCCATGGTGCTCTTCTTTCAAGCATTTTCTGATTCCATTTTCAGTTTCTGCCATAAACCTCTTTAATCTTATTCTCTAAGGCTTTAAGGCTGCAAAATTCACTTCAGTCTTAGTGAACTGGGGACTGTATTAAGAAAACAAGCTGAACAAAATGAAAATCACCCGTGTCCTCTGCCCTCTGAGCTCAGCTCCCCTATAGCCCATGTATACTTCTGTTAGCAGTGCTCTACGGGTTGCTCTTTGTCATTCTGTCCACATCTTAATAGTTAGTGCCCAAAGGTTGGTATAATAGAAATTATTTTACCATCACCTGGAGAG
Source organism: Mus musculus (assembly GCF_000001635.26). Classification (NCBI taxonomy): domain Eukaryota; kingdom Metazoa; phylum Chordata; class Mammalia; order Rodentia; family Muridae; genus Mus; species Mus musculus. Next base: position 139,224,967 of record NC_000067.6, on the reverse strand, counting down.
GAAACTGAAATTTGAAGTAGGTCATATTAAATCCACTCCTGTCTGTGCTTTCAGGTCACCTCTGAGGTCCAGGTTGGTCTTTTGGGCATCACATTCAAAAGACAGCATTGGGAATGTCTAGGACTGAGCAAAGGCCATCTTAGAAATACTAGGAGGATAAAGGAATAGTTTGTCCAGAAAGCACAGGCTGAAGGGAAGCACAAACACCACTTTCGGCTTCTAGTATAAAGTATAAACAGTAGTCTTGCACTACATCCAAACAGAGAGAAGAAATAAGTCACAGGAATATCATTTATAGGAAGACTTGGAGTCAGCATTAACAAAAATGAACAAACACTAGAATTCTTCAGCAACGTTCTGAATTGATTTGCAGCAACGCCAACTCCCACCCTAGAAACCGTCAAACAGAAACTGAGTAATGAGGCCCGGGGTCTTGTGGAGAATACTTGTACACTGACTGGGAGAGCTACATAGACTTGGCAGGCTCATAAGCACCAACCACAAACCAATTCAACACTATTAGGGCGCTTGCATCTTAAAAATCAGTGAAGGTTGCATCATGTGTTATCTACAATAGCAGAATGATGTAGTTGGATGAGAACAGAAATTTGTACTCAACTAAAATTTGAGGGAAAGTATAGCTTGCTAGGCCAAATAGCCGACCCAAATCTCCTGACCCTTAGGGAAAAGGGAAGGTTGGGAAAGATACATCTGGGAATTTCGGATCATTAACACATTGGATCAGGTTATAGTGAAGAAATGTTTCAGAACGAGGACTCTCCTTTAGAATGTATTTTTAGGTACACTGATTTATTATGCTGGTTTCTTTGAAATCGAAACCCACCAGCTTTGTCCATTTAACACCCCAAAGGCACCTTTATTCAGAGAAAAACCAGACTGAGCTGTGATGCTTCGTATGCACAGAGGAGGTTTGCTGAGCAAGGCTTGAGGGCTGCACTGTTCCACAATCAATCATTTTCAGGCAGGATCTATGGTAGAACCAGGGCCTGGGGCCAGGAAAGTATAGAGTCACTGGGAAAGTTTATTTGAATGTTCTTTCTTTCTTAAATCAGTAAGTAAAATAATGCTGTTAGAAAGATATTCCATTGTAAAGTGTACGAGAGATCCTGTTAGAAGATTAAGTTAATGCTCATTCAGCCACTATTGAAATACATATCCCTAAAATATTGACATTATAAATATCGCATATGAGCTTTTCATATGGCTCAGTCCACTGCATATGTTTCTGATATCTGCTAGAATGCTGTTTCTCCTGAATTTTGAGTTATTAATGAAAAATATTGTAGTAAAGAGTTTCAAAGGATTTTAGCAGCTATCAAATCCAACTCATTTTTATATAAAAGAAGAAGCTAAGGAGAGGGAGTGCCTAGATTAAGTTATAAAATATCAAATAGTAAGGCTGAGGGGCTGGCACACTGGTTAAAAACAGTTCCTTTTCTTTCATGGGACAAGAGCTCTGTCCCATGACCTATATATGATGGCTCATAACTACAGCTCCAGGGCAGCTAGTGGTTTTTTCTGGCTTCTACCAGCACTCCAACACATGTGAACATATGTACACACATACATACACACACACACACACACACACACACACACACACACACTTACACACAAATCTTTGTAATGTTGGGTTTCCCAGTCTACTATTCAATATTCTTCCCTTCCCTGTGCTGACACAATAAATCATTTTTTTCTAGGCAGGTTGCAAATAGGGTTCTCCTTGTAGCCTAGAACACTGCACTGTCTCTACATACTGGACTAATCTTAAAGAATAAAAATGCATAAAACCCAATCAACATTAAATCTATGTCCACGAAAATATAGTCAGTCTAAAGATATCAAAACATCATGAAGGTTGATACCTATCATTATTTAATGATGACAGTTATTATTTAATATTTTGGAGGGTTTTTTTTTACATTTTATCTAAGAGCAGTGTACATTTAACCCAGTTAAATGAACCTAAGGTCCCACACCTGCTAAGTAAGTACTCAACCTCTAAGATATATCCCATAGTCCTTTTTGAGTTTTTATTTCTTTTGAAAGAGGGTCTCACTAAGTTTCTCAGATTGGCCTTTAATTCACTCTGTAGCTCAGACAGACCTTAAACTTACAATCCTCCTGCCATTCAATTTGTGATCCTCTTTGCCTGTAAGTATCTGAAACCCCAGACCTAAACCACTAGGCTGGCTTTGCCATGCAACCCTATAGATTGATGTCTATAAACTTGTTAATTTACCATTAATTTGTATTAAATAACTAAAGCATAAAAGAAGAAAGCATAGTTAGCCACAAACTTTATAACTTGGAATTGAGAAAGGCATAAACGGGGTTAGTATATGGAAATTTTTGAAGTATTCCACTTTCTTCCACTAAAACATGCTGCAAAAATGTAGAAATGGGAGAGAGTCTGCTGAAATTTGAATAATCAATATATACACCTACACAAACTGTTTTCAGTTTAAGAAAGATTGAATTTGTAACTCCCCAAATTTTTTCCCTCTTCCAATGATGGTTTTCATCCCCATTTTACAATGAACAAATGAAATGTAAGGGAAATGTTACCTTTCTCACATTTGTGCAGTTGGGAATAGTACGCCTGTGGGGTTATCACACTTTCATTTCCAAACTTCATGTTCAAGAAAGAATTGTGATCACTGAGCCAAGAGCCAGGAAACGGAGCACTGTGGGATGAGTACAGACTTCCCTGACACTGTGACGCAGACAGGGCAGCAATGCTCAGCCCTTATCAGTACAGCCCCAGAGCTTTGTCCATGTGCTATCTGTTGCCAGATTCCCAGAAAGCACAAATAAAAAGAATATATATATGGAAGAGAGTGCCAAGGAAAGCAAAATGGAAGAGATGTAAGGAGCGAACAGGCACATCTAGTGGCGACATCCAGCTTTATCCTAGCTGCACGAAGGATAAGACATACTTAGAAATTAATGGACAGGTTAATCAGAGGACACTTTGGAAGCCTCAGAATCTGAAGATGTGGCCTCACGGGGACCCAAGAAGCACAGAGAGTGGTAGGAAAATCTCGTTCACGTAGTAAAAATAAACTCACAGAAGACATTAACCCTCGAGAATGAGGCAGAAAATAAAAATAAATGCAGCAAGGACACGGAACCATTTATGAGTGACAGAATCATAAATCGTTTCTGAGAGGGTAGAGTTGTGCTTAATTGCTAAGGCTGATGTCAAGGACAATGCTGACTGGCCCACATCCTCAGGCTCTCCCTGCAAACGGAGCCCTGGCCAGTGGCACCACGATCTTAGGCTGCATGGCGATGTCTTGCTCTCTAAATTTGGCCTGCAGAAAGAAACACCCAGAATGACATTCTCTTCAAATTATAATTTAAAAGAGGCACTGTCCCTTATCCCAGAGTTTTCACTAATTAGTATCCAGAAGCAAGTAAATATAGCAGTATATATTTGTCCACAGAGGATACACGGCCAGCAGGTATAACACAAGATGTTTAGCTTCACTAACCATAAATCAGTACCACAGTGGGATATCACCTTATACCTGTTAAGTTGGCTATTACTAACAAACAAAGGATATAGCATGTGCTAGTTAGAATGGAAAGAAACTGAAACCCTTGAACTTGTATGTCTGAGAATATAAAATGGTACAGCCACCTCAAAACATTACAGATATAATTATCACTATGTATTAATTAATTAAAGGGATGCTCCCCTATAATTCTGCCTTTATCCCCACCAACACCTCTTCCTCACAACTTCAGGCAATTGTGTTTCAACCCCGGTGAATCCACTGAGTGTAACCTGTCTGTGCATGGTTGAAAGACAATGCACATTGTCAGGGTGTGGTTAGTCAGTCTCTCAAGGCCTGCATCTTCTAAGAAAACCAACTCTTCTCCAAATAGCCACCACTTGCCAGTAGCTCCTCAGGTAGGGGTGGGACATCATAAGTCCCTCCTCTGTTCAAACTGGTATTTTGGGTGGCTTGATCTTGTGCAGGTCTTTTGTACACAGTCTCAACCACTGTGAGTTCATTACAACAGCACTGTCATACCTGGCAAGTTCTATTTTGCTGCAGATGTCTACTCCTTTGGCTTTTACTATCTTTCTGTCTGCTCTTCCTCAATCATCCCTGAACCTCATGGGAAGATGGCATAACATAAATGTCCCATTCAGAACTAAATACTCCACAATCTTTTATTCTCTGTAGGTTGGCAGATGTGGGTATCTGTATTAATCAACACCTGCTGTAAAAATAAACTTTGATGAAGATTAAGGGATGCATTAATAGATGGTTATACATATAATAATTTAGGATAGTTTATTGCTGTGCCCGTTTAGGAGAATAAAAGTATTATGCTCTTTCCTCTTGCCAATGGCCTAGACAGGTAGAGGTCTGGTACCCAGTTATCAATACCAGACATGAGTTTCCACATAAAAGTCAAAAGACAACTTGCAGGACACTGTTCTTTCTATTCATCATGCGGACTCCAGGGGCTGAACGCAGGTGGTCAGAATAGGTAGCAAGTATCTTTACCTGCTCGCCATCCTTCCAACCCTACTCCCCTTATTTGTTGCTTTATGAGAAATGTTGGCATTGGTATTAACACTCAAAATAGAGTTGTGATCAATCAACCTGGAACCTTACTAGTATGCGACATTAATGCCATGGTTTTATATAATGGATACAGAATGGCCTTTGCTTATATTAATTTTACGTTTGAAAAAGGAGCTATAATTTTTTCTTTGTCAGTTTTATACGTTTACAGTGAATTTTAGTCTTTTTCATACCTCTTCCCCTCTCTTACACTGCTTTTCTCTCCTGCTGAAACCCTTATATTTCCCAACAAGGCACTTCCGGCTCTCACATACTGTTTGGGCGGTAACCCACCGAGTGGGTTACTTGCATGAGCATGGGCGAGAAGTTATTTACTGGAGTGTGGACAACTGATCAGTTGGCTCTCCCACCAAAGATGAGTATACAACATTTCTCCCAGTGAGCAATAACTTCCAATAGACCCTCAGGGAGCACTGGGGCCTTATAAGCTCCTCCTGCATTCATGACGATATGTTGAAGGGTTCAGTCCGTGCAAGCCTTGTTTGTAACACATTAACACGAGTGCAACAGTTTTGTCATATTTAACAGATGTCTATTTGATGCATGTCTCCCCATTCTCTGGTTCATAATTCTTTCTATCCTGTCTTCTGTGATGTTCTCTGTGCCTTAAAGGGAGAGACATAAATGTCCCCTTTGGGCATTCCTCCATCACTTATACTTTTACACTTTGACAAGTAATAATCTCTGCATTGACCACCAATTGCTAAGAGAAGGAGCTTCCATAATGAAGACGGAGTGCAGCGCTAATCTAGGAACATAAACATGAGTATTCATAAGAGACTTTAAGATGAGCATTTAGAAAAACAATAAGAGTGGATTATCCTGGGATCTATGATCCCAGTAACCACGGACTCTCGACAAGATTGACAGTCCCAAGCATAAGCTCCTTCCTTTGGAGCAGGTCTCAAATGGAATCAGAAAGAAATGGACTGTCTCCATAAGCCTCATGGCACTACTATACCTAAGACACAGTTTTCCTGCCTAAAGTTTGGCCTTATGCAATTCTAAACCCTCATAGCTCTTAGGGATTAGAGTCAGATATGACCATTGATAACTTTTTTCCCCAGTGACCTGCATGGCACTCTCTGGTACCATGAACATTAGCCTGCAGCGAAGAAAGAATTTCCATCATAGTAACAACTGATTTATCTATGTCTTATCAACAAAGTAGTATCTTCAGTGTTAGGGTCTTATCATCACGGTCTGGTGGGCAACCAAGAGCAATAGGCATAGTTTGAAATATTGTTTGGTAGAATCTTTGAGGTCTCCCTGTGAGCCATTAATGTTATGTAGTGTGAACTTTAAAACATAACTTATATTGACTTTAGGAAATGAAGCCAAAGAGATTTAATCCTGCTTTGATCATTGTTGTTAAGAAGAAGTTGGATAGAAAATTAGATATGTGGTAAGAATTTAGCATTTCAGCCAGGCAGTGGTGCCGCACGCCTTTAATCACAACACTTGGGAGGTAGAGGCAGGTAGATTTCTGAGTTCGAGGCCAGCCTGGTCTACAGGACAGCCAGGGCTACACAGAGAAACCCTGTCTCGAAAAACCAAAAAAAAAAAAAAAAGAATTTAACATTTCAACAATTATAAATACCCAAAGAACTGATTTCTGGGGATGGAGAAAAGGCTCAGTAGTTAAGACCTTTACTCCTTTTGTCCTTCAGAGATCCTAAGATCATTTTCCAAAACGTAATGTTACCCAAGTTCCAAGGGATCCGACACTCAGCTGTGGCTTCTGCTGGCATCTACACTCAAATGTGTGCATGTGCATGTACACGGGCATGCTCTCACACACACACATTCTAAAGTAAAATAATTTTTTAAAATACAACTGATTTAAGATTGGTAATTGTCTTATTGTAATCATTTAAAACCTTTATGCTTGTAATAATTATTTATGGAATAGAATAAATGTTTATATATATGATCTTCCTAATCTTCATAAACTTTGAAAGAAATCTTTACTTAAAAGGCCAACCATTCTATGACGATTATCTGTTCCACTTAAGTGGAAATTGAGTACAGATTATTTTCATTTGAACTGTATTCATCTATTTAAAATTAATTACAAGTTCTATTTATGCTTTATAATTATGGCACCAGAAGAATCACAAGCTTCAGACCATATTGAACTACAGGCTGTTCAGGCTGTAGAGCAAGACCATCTAAATAGTAAGCAAAAAAGAATAAAAATAGGAATAAGAAAAAGCCATTAAAAGACCAACTTTATGCAGAGAAGGAACAATATATAGATGTATAACATCTAAAAACACAGGAGAGATGTTTGTATTAAATTCTGTTATTATTTTTGTAAGAACAAATTGGGTTTTCTTACAGAAATTGCATTCAAAAATGCTTTTATTTAAGAAGTCTACTCATGACAGTTCCACTATGTAGTTGGAATCAGAGCCATGATTACAGCTACTTCTATGTATGTCTAGCATTTCCTTAATCATTCTATTTGACTAAATTATAAAGGAAAATTAGTTTGTATATATGTCTTTTTCAATTTGACAAAGTTCATATTGGTGCCTGACAAATGAATAAGATCAATTCTAGTTGATACCTAACACTTGAGGAAATGCATTTTGGAATTAGGGCCGGTGAGATGGCTCAGTGACTAAACTGTTTGGCAAGCAAGCAAGAGGTCAGGGGTTTGGATCCCCAGGACTCTCATAAATGCCTGACTGGCTTGGCCACCTGCCTATAACTCTGGCCTCAGAAGGACAGGGGCTCCATGAAACAAACTATCAAGACTAGCCATACACATTTAACGAGCTCTGCTTTTGGCTAAGAGATGTTGCCTCGAGGAACAAGGCCATAAGAAACTGAGGAAGATTCCAGAATCAACTTTGGGCCCACACACTCACACACATACATGTGCCCCTATACGTAAACAGGCATACACACACTCATGCTCACATCACAGACATGCACTTGTAGCAAAGTAAAGAAAAAAGAAATGAGAAACACCAATATGTTCCTTTGAATTTTCAACAGCCAATCTGAGATTGGGAACACAGTAAATACTAATAAATAATTAGCTAGTTGATAAAATGAGTGCTTTTGTAGTTCAAACTTCAGTTTCTAGTCTTAACATCTCTTTCTTTGTGTTGAGATCCCTCACTGTTATTAAATTAAGGTGGAAATAATAATATATAATACATGCAGAACAGTGATCCACTTTCCTTTCCAGAAAAAGGCAAGGTTTGATCAGGAGTGGCTACTGTACTATCACAGTGCCTTGGGAATCAGTGAAGCAACACTGCCCATCAGAGTATCATTGCGACCAAAGACTTAAGTTCTCGGAAATTACATTGCTCATGTTGAATTGAAATTTCTTATAGATGTCTTTTCTTTTTTCCCAAAAACCAATCCCAGAGGAAGTTTAGATCTATAAGGCACAGCTTGTGACATAATTACAGATATCCAAGATCCTTTCAGACATGAGTCAATTTTCTCTACATTTATAAGAGCATTTCATCATATCAATAGATGGAGTTGCTGGAAATCTTGGGGATTTGGAGAGAGAAAACTAATTTCTCTTCATAGTTATATATCACGAATATACATATGTATCCCTCTTAATCCACCTGCTGTAAACCAGGAAGAGCCAAGGAGGCACCTTTGAGAGCTCATGGTGCCCATTGCTGTTCATAAAATCTTTGTTTCATTCTTCTCTGCCTAGTGAAACATATTTGTCTTCAAAACCTTCCAATAAAAGTCTTCTTCACTCAGTTCCTGCCATCCCCATTTGTAGTGTCAGTTCCTCAAGCAACTTAAACCCTCTGCTGTTGTGCATTTGATGGTCAGAGGTGCCTCAACTTTGAAGAGTGTTTACTCTGAACCATTATGTACATTTATTTTATTATCTACAAAACTCTTAGGGATTATCAATCCCCTTTTACTGATAGGAACCCAAGGACACAATGAAATGTTTTCTTTATTCTTGAAAATTTAGATCAGTCAATCATGCCTGCAAAACAGCATATCAGAGTTTGTTGCCGGAATGAGTAGAGGGATGACAGGACTGTGGTATCTTGGAAGAAAAATGTGTAGCCTTGCTAGGGTAGGAGAGCAGAAAAACCTCACATGGAGGATATTTAGTCCAGGATTTCAATAATGAAGAGGCATTTTCTTTACAAAATAAAAGCACTTAATATGCATTTTTTTTGTCTTGGATGATTCTCTGTTTTCAAAGTGTGAATTTAAATTGTTTTTCACTGGAAAAATTAAATTGCAAATAAAATCCTGCTCCCGTTATCAGAGAGACTTCAGAATGCCTACAGTAGTGGGGCCTCATAATGTTTATAATGGGGCTTTGCCAAGATTGATGGTTTCGTTCTCTCTATAACTGTGTTTTATTTCCAAGTTTAGGGAAGGGAAAGCCTGGGAGACAACCGTTAATGCCATTGACTTCCTTAGGGATCATGGAACAGGCTTTATAGCGTGGAGCAAAGGACTGAACTTTACAGTGCTCAGCTGAACTCCCTCAGCAGCAGGACAGAGTGACATGCCAAGGGAACGAAAGTGGCTCTGGTCCGGAAAAGCTAGTTGTGTTCATGGGCAGAAAGAGCATCTGCGTCTCAGGAACTGGGGGCTGTGGCTGGGGACTTCTGCTTCTGCTCCGAATGTGCCTTGTAAGTCCATTGCTGACAGTGTTTCCCAAATCTCATGATCAGGAAAGGCCCACACAACCTCTCCCAAGTGCTCTCTCCTCTCCAGATTCAGCAAATCTTCAAGGCACTGTACCATCCACTCTCATCTCCTCCCTCCAAGCCGTCCTCATTCTTAGCGGCCTCTGTCCACATTTACTGTTCCCTGGGGGAGTCGCTGACATTCTGGGCTGCAAGGCAGGAAGTCCAAGGCCCTGTCCTTTCATGTGGCCCATGACAATGCTGGGAGCGGCTGGAGTCTGCGCCTTCTCTGTTTTCCCCACAACCTAAAGACTAAAGCATCTTCCCGAAGTAACCATTCCAGCATGTTTGTCTCTTCAGTCCCTCTGGTAACGGGCATCACATAGGGAGAGAGAAAGGAAGACAAAGAGAGTCGGTGAAATATAATACACAATCTTTATCATTGTAGTCTCAAGGAAAGTAAAATCTCTCTTCAGAGAAAAAAAAAAGTAACTACACAAACATACCTCCAAGCAATCCCTAATTTGTGTTTCTGAGTCGAAGCACAATAGAAATTCGCAGAAGCCCAACCAATGAGAGCGGTTGCCTCAGGAGACGTTTTCATAAAGGATCCAGGAATTCAGTTAGAACATAAACTAGGAGAAAGAACTTTATAGGACAGAAAGTAGGACCACGTTCAAGAGAGGGGGAAATGTCCTCAGTAAAGCGATCCTGGGGGTAATGTGAGGAGCAGGGTTGGACAGGCATGAGTGGAATAGCAATGCTGGGAAATAAGTGGATGTAAACTCAACTGCTCGAGCTTCTGTGATCATCAGGTCCCCCAAGAAGGATCTTCACTGGGGCCATGTCTCTCTATAAATATCCCTTGGGCTTTTTTTTTTTTTTTTTTTTTGCTGGCTGCCAATCACTTTCTAATTAGAAGGGGTCCCTCTGTGCTGGAGAGATGGCTCATCAGTTAAGAGCACAGGCTGTTCTTGTAGAATACCTGGGTTTGATTCCCCGCATCCACATGGTGCTTCCTGACCATCTGTAACCAGGCAATCTGACTCCTGTTTCTAGCTTCCACTGGCACCAGAACATGCATGGTGAATAGATATATAACAAGCAAAACAGCCATGTGTGATAGATAGATAGATAGATAGATAGATAGATAGATAGATACTTTAGAAGGGATCTCTCTTGGTCTCTGCTATACAGTGGGTTACTTACTATGGAGAGACATTACCTAGAGTTCTGGCAGGTAGAGAGTCCAAGGTCAGGGCATCAGAAACTTTAGTGTATGATGAAGTCCAGCTTTCTTATCATACCTGACAGTGTCATCCCTTGGGACACTGTTTAACATCATGAAAGGGACCTCTAGGCAGTCTGCACACCAAAGTGTAACTGTCTTCCAAAGGTCCCATCTAATACCATGACCTTCGGGTTTGTTCAGGTTTCAGCACGTAAGCTTTAAGGACAAGTGAGCACAAATCACAACAGGACCTTCCCAGACCAAATTTTAATTTTGCTGAGGAAAACTTTTTTTGCCATAATTTTGTTACTAGGTCTTACTTTAAACCTTCTTTTAAAAGTTTCACGTGGACGCTCTGTAAGGTTATTATTCGTTAAAGTTTTAAGACATGATGCTGTCTATTTTTCTCAAAGGACCCAAACCAGTTTTGGCTTGGGAAATTTTAAATATAATCAGATTAAGTCTTTAGGAAAAAAATAAATGAGCAAATTTCCTGTATCAACCACTAAATAGAGTCTCGGGGGTAATAGACTAATGCACTTTTATCCATCACCCTAAAGAGCACAAGAGTGAGAAAATATGTTTCCTTGCTTGAGAAAAGGGCCCCGTTGGATACTAAGCAGAGGGTGATTCGCACAGATCTATTTTCAGAGCCTAGAGAACCAGAGATTACGAAGCCAAATCTTGGCTGCCCAAGGAGAGTTAGCCCAGGCACAGGCAACCCTGCTGGCTCCAGAACCAGGGGTCTAGGGTTTTTCTGATTATGTTTTCCTGCAAAGAGATGGGCATGATGCTTGTTCAGTGCCAAGAGGTGTCCACCATTTGGTCTCTCCTTTAACACTAGGCATGGGGTGCCTGTGTGCTTTCAGCTTTATATGCAAAACCAAGGCTCAAAAAACTTGAGTAATTTTCTCCACCTCATATAGCACATCTAACCCTAAACTTGCTTATATCTCCCCCAGGCTTCTAACTTACACGATGAAACATTTAGAGGATGTTTCAAGTAGAGTACTGTAGTAGAAATTTACCAAACAATTGACATTTCTTAAGTGCAAAGTGAGTTTTGAAGTATATGTCCCTATATATACAAAACCCATGTGTATTTCATGAGGCCAGCAATGTGCAAGGAAGTCTGTGAAGCCTTCTGAAGAAGAGCTTGAGACTCAAATAAGCAGCCTAAATGTGAAAGAAATTGTGGAGTTTGTTCTACGCCCTAATGGGATCTGGTATCTATTTATTTTGACCATTAAGTCCTGTGTATGCAAGAGCTAATTACCATTGGCAGCATGTAAATTATCCTAATTTGCAGTTTCTTAAGGTTGAAGGTTGTATTTGTTTGGCTGCTTTAGCTGCTTTACCACTTCGTTACAAATATAAATACTCTCAAATGGTAGAAACTAAAACAGGCACCTTAATTTAAAATTTTATTTTCAGAATCCTTAGTAATGACACTGCATCAGACTCACCTTGGGAGGCGAGCTGAAGAAACGTGTATGATTGTTTAGCTGGTGACCTGACACAAGTGGAGCATCTCACAGGATCCCACCATGGCTAGGGAGGACTCCTTCTGATGGGAAAACTATTGGAAGGAAGAGGCATTCTGACATGGGTGGAAAGAGTGCCACATGGATGCTGTTCACATGTATGAATTCCGTGAGTGAAGAATTGGGCCACGTCTGCGTGTTAGTGTACACAGTACTGTTGGTAATCCAGAATATAACAAAGACACCCTCATCTATCCCACTCCCTCTTCAAGATTTGTCCAGCACAAGGCTGCAGATTTTAGTCCTAGTCTTCGTTCAGGGGTAGCATAGATCAGGTCCTATACAGAGCTCAGAGAAGCCCTCGCCTTTCCCTGGCCAGCAGAGAGCTTCTCCCCACGTATCAGGAACTGCTCTTTGTTTATTCTGTTCCACTTGGGTTTACAAAGCCATCTCCTTTGTCGGCTCAGTTCAGAGTCACTTAAATGACTTCAAAGGAGGACAAGAGGCATGACTCCTGTGTGACATAAGCAGAAGGAATTAAAGAGTGGGACAGTCCAGCATGGCGCATGTCTGCAGCCTCAACACCAGGAGGGTCAAGAATTCAAGGCCAGCCTGAGTGTCATGGCGAAAGTAAAAGCTTAAAAAGTATGTTGTTTGCTATAGGTTTCCAAATATAACTGCGTATAGATCTTGAAAATATATTGTCAAAAGTGTTCTGTGAAAAGAATTGTTGAAGCTGGAGGGTAGAATTAAAATTTTTTTGCTACAGACATTTTAGTGTTTTCTTCTGAATGAAGCAATTAGGCCTTTACATATTTTATACATCCAATACTGTCTTCCTTGATTCTATAAAGGATGATATAGCATAACCTTATTTTATCTTTCCATGGCAACAACATTACTTTTGCAGTGAGGTCACTTAAGTATACTGTAGTGTGCACTGTGCCAGCATCCTTATCAAATGAATTCATCATCTTTTACATACCGTATATACCTGATGAATAATAATGCTTCTAGACTTTATATACTTAATAACACTAGTATACTTTACATACTTTATAAATAATAAGATATATTATACATGTAATGAAATGTGTTCATGTTTTCCCATAAATAATATTCCAGTCTCCTTTGTAACATTCCAGTTATAAGAAAATGGGAACTCCTATATAATAGTTTTGAAACTCTACTGACTGTCTCAAAGGGAATATAACAGCACTGCCCTTCTCCCATGATCTTGGAAACCTTAAATCTTTTCCACATTGGGTCAAGTGTCAAAGGCATTCTTAGTTTGCCCTAAATGTGCTTCTTTGTCCTAAAACCATAGTAAAGCCCTGTAGTCAGTCAGAGGCAAAGGAGCCATGTGTTTTGAGGAATCAGATATAAATACTATGACATCCAAGAGGATTAATTGCCTTTCTCGGGAACATTAGGAAATGGATGTATAATTTTTAATTATGCATACATTTCAAACTTTCCATCAAAGTCAAATTATGCTGATGTTAGTCAAAGCTACTATCAGTATTGATTCAAGAACCTGCTGATGGAGTGAAAATACACAGCAACTTGTTAACAAGAGGTACAATTATCTGCAGCTCAGCAAATAGTGCCAGAGTTACATGTAATATGCTGAGCTCAGACAGCCATGGCGAATGGAGATCTCTTTTCTTCGCTTCCCTGTTAGTATTTACACTTGGAAGCAATACATGGCTGCAATCTAAGTGCTGCACCTAAAACGCGAGCTGATGGCTTGATACTTTGTTTCCTGACACTGTGAATCGCTACCTTCTTAACCACCGCCTGCTAGGCTCAGCTAAGACTGCGAGCAGCACAGAGCTGTTGTCTACGAGCAGCAACCCTGGAAGATTTTCTGCATTGTTTAGTTGTTTTGTTTCTTGAGAGACATGCTGGGTGTTAAAAACAGAGGACTGAATGTTGTGAATTATGGGTCTCTTTCTTTGTTCTTCCGCTAAGTATTTCAGTGCACAACATACACGAGCACACACACACACACTATAGACACCTTCCTTCTCAGTCACAGCTGTATACTAGGCACCTTCCTAGGACTCATAAAGAAAACCTCTCCACCCACGAGCTTGTTCTATTGAAGCTTGCTCTCCTATGCAACACCCTAAAAGAATTAAGAGAACATTGACAAGCCAGGAAACATGACTAACTATGAAAGTATTCCACATAAGAAGAAACTTGAACAACCAACCATGTCACCGTGTAAATATGCCACGCACTACCAACAACTGAAATTACAGGGTAGATTTGGCCTTATATTCCTTTGGTTTCCTCCAGAGGATGCAGCTGTGTGTGATTGAACACACTGTGTAATTTGAATACCAAGTTTTCAGATTGCCAGCTGTGTGACTCTGGATAAACTGTTTAGATAACCTTTAAACAGAGTCTACGTTATTAAATAGTGAAAATTTAGATGTGATGGCATGCAGTAACTCCAGAACATATTAGATCCTTAGTGTGTAATTAATTTCCCCTTTTCTTTATACCACCCTTTAGTTCTGAAGTATTTCATGGGTAACTCCATTGTCAATAATGAGCTGTATGTTAGAAAGATGAATCACCTGGATCGAATGTACTAGTAACCAAAGATGTAGATGTTATTTTTGTAGTAGAAAGGACACGCTTATTCTAGGCTCCAGAAACTAGGAAAGTGATCCTTAAAATAGTAACAATTGAATATTAGTAAAAGTGGGCAATGAAACTCAGTGACCGAGGACCAGCGAGTCAAACCCACTGAAGTATAAAAACTTCTTTTTACATCATGGTAGTTTTATCATGTGGACCACACAAAGACGAGGACTTGAGCTGAGTTGTGCCGCGGCTTGCTTTCTCCTGTGGAGAAATCCCACTGTTGTTAAATCACAGCAGATGGCTTCCTTTGACACCCAGTGCTGTCACTGGAATGTAAATGTGTCTCCTCACAACACTGAAAATACCAAGGCTGTGTGTTTAATCTGTGCTGTGCAGGCAGAGTGACCCTGAAAAGAACATGAGCTCCCAGCACGTTTGGAGAATTGGCGCGGATCCTGGTAAACAGAATTGGGGAGGATTTTTCAAGGTGGTGACTAATCACGGATTTCTCCCTGGGGTTCCTAGGCCAGCCACATCCCCAAGGTGAATAATCTAAATGGTGACTGAAGTGAACAATTACAGGACCCAGGGAAACTCGTTCTAAAGGGGTAAATGGGTGTGATCTAAGATACAGGAATCATTCAGAGCATGAATTCATTCTAAATCCCCCTGGGAGACTTAAGAAAACAAAAGCTTCCCCAGATTTCAGATCATTTAACATAGGGAAGGTAATATTGGTTCTAACAATTACTTCAAAATTCGGGTGGGATGGGGGAGAGTGTCAAATATTGGCATTCTGCAGATAGGAGAAAAATGTCCTTAGCAATAAAATTGTCTGGAAAGAAAATCCTGTTTTGAGAATATTACTAGCAAACTGGACAAGCAAACTATAGTGACATGCTCCAGGGGCATTATTTAATTTTCTTAAATAGGTCTCAGCTGAAGAGAAAGTAATGGCTCTGATCTTCATTTTATCAAAGCAGCTCTTGAAAATTGATCATTGGTAACGAGGTGGTTTTTGTAACTTGTCCTTGACACTTTGTCATGAAGGGACAGGGGTCTTCTGCTCCTCACACTCTATTGAGCAAGTGTCAGATATATTATTTCAAAAGATGATGATGATGCTTTAAATACTCTAATCACTGTACACACATATGTAATCACATAGACTTAGATATACACACTATGTAATCACATAGACTTAGAGACTCAGAAATGTCAAATGTAATTTCAGCTACATTATCAGATCTAATTTTTAGTAGTCTATTATAATTTGGCTCAAGTTTAAAGATAAAGATCTGTTGAAATTTGACAATATTTTTATGTTCGTAGGAAATGCTGTTAGATTTTGCCTTTGCTCTCCTCCAAGAAGAAATGCTTAAAACTTCTCAGTGCTAATATAAACAAATTATGTACCCAGTTGGGCATTTGGTCAATGGGAAAAACTGTTAGAAAACTCAGACATGGTTTTTTTCCAATTCTGCTAATTTTAGACTTTTACCAATTTGAAATACCAACTTTGGGAAGGACTCTTTATTTCTAATACTGAGTACAACTTTAAGAACTCCTCACAATGTGAAGATTTCTATCTTTGCTGACTGGGAATGCAGACCTACCCCACCTCCAGGAGCACAGTGTCCTCTGTTCAAATGTACCAAGTCTACTTGGAAAAGCAATGTCTGGGCTGTGGGAAGCTTCCCGACATAGCATCATGCACATCCTTTGTCTTCCACAAGGCAGAGCTTACACCTGAAAGTCTGATAATTTGATGAAAGTCGACGGTGACAATAGAAATAGCCACTCCCAAGATTATTTAAAGGGAGGTGCAGTGTACAGACATCCATCAATGAAACAGATGCACAATGGGTTTTAGTTCTATGTCTTCTCTTTAAAATAAGAATAGACTAAATGGCACAATCGATTATATAAACAAGGACTTCAATGACAGGCTGTCAAAGTTAAAGTTATACATTTTACATGGGTGACTTGACACCATACTTTATCACCTACACAAGGGGAAGTCAATTTGATTCTGGTCAATAAAATACAACCCTTAGAGCTGAGTTGGGGCCAAGCTGACACGGAGTGGCAGATTCTGGCTATCCGACATTCACTTATTCTGGGAGGGGACACAACTGGAATTGGCACTTGCTGCCATCTGGGGTGTGTCCCATAGTTAAGTCCAATTTGATTAATAAACACTTAGTTATGTCAAAGGGACGATGCAGCCTCCTGAGCACCAACGCCATTCGTGCCCCGGTAATTTAGTGCAGGTCTGAGTATAAGTGGGACTAGTGATTCAAAAGCTGAATTTACTGCAGTCTCACAACTGTTGAAAATTAAACTACATGTGCTGCAAGTTAGGGGTTACCAGGCTATCTCATTATAGGAGGCTGTCACCCCCTCCCTCCCCCGCACACACACACACACACACACCCCAGAGGTTGGAATCTTTGCTGAATTACTGAGGGATTTATTTGAATGTAGACTTGGACCAAATAATTTTCTGCTAAGTTGGCCATAAATCCTCAGTAAAATAAGCTTGGTGTTCTGAGCGTATCTATTGGCTTTTTGATCATTTTTATGGCTTTCCTTTTACTGGTCAAATGATCCTTATATGCTCCTACAGCTCCTCTGACACGGATTAAGTCCGCACAAACCAATAGACCTTCATTACTTTTGCAACTGGTTTTGATTTGGGGGCAATAAATACAATGACACAGACTAGATTACCTTTGCGGAAGGAATATGTGATAAGCCACGAGGATGCCAGAGATTTGGCGCTCTCTCTCGCTCTCTCTCTCTCTCTCTCTCTCTAATGAAAAAAAAAGAATTAATAGCAGCTTTCAGCCTGCTGAATAAAAGTGGAAGAAAGATGTATGAGAAAAGAATAAGGTACAGGTTTTATTATAAGAAGGGCAACTGACATGCAAGGCGATCCATATTTGACTGCCCAGAGGAGGATTGTCCATCAGTGGGAACAACTTTCCCCATGGAATGAAAGCACTGAGGAGAGGGCATCGAGCAAGAACAAGGGCTAGAACAGCTAGGGGCAGGGCAATGGGAGAAACATGAACAATCTCCATCTTAAAATTAATTTTTAAAATATTACATTTTCAATTTGGGAGTGTGAGCAGAAAAAGGAATCAAAAGAAAATCAGAAGGAAATGGGGAGAATCGGGGACAAAACAGCCTCCACTGAGAGAAAGCGAGTTTATGGGATTTTGCCACCTTTGTTAAGCTTTCTCTGCACGCCTCCATCTCATTCTCAAGCAGTTTCAGTTCAGGCTTCATATTTATCCACCTGGATTTTCAACACGTATCTTTTATGATGGAGGGCTTCCTTCTTCAACTACAACACTGGTCTTTCACCCAAGAAATTTAAGTTTTCATACACACTTCCTATTTTGATATCTACAGTTGCCTAATGATGGCTTTTTTAAGTCTCCTCCTCCCATAATCCAGAGTAAAATTAATTGCACTTAGCTGTCAGTTTTCGAGCACTTCAGTATTACTTAATTTCAAAGAGTCTCTCTGCCTTTTAAATTTATTTGCCAATGAATATGGCCTAACTCTTGTGCTTATGGATAAGATAAATTGGCATAATTATTGATCACTTCCTAAAATTTTTATACTATGGCAGATGTAGTTTATAAAGAAAATCAATTTTAAGAGAAGACTTCTTGGCATACACAGACACACACACACACACACACACACACACACACACACACACACACACACACACTGGAATAATGAAGCCAGTGTTTCAAATAACTGGTATAGACAGTATAGATTAGGAAATAAAACAGGAGAAAATGTACAGGAAGTTACTCTCTACTTCACCGCGGAAAAGGAAATAGAGCTGACTGTAATATCTACAAGCTGTTCTATGCCTAGGATGGGGAAATGTCTTTCTAGTAAACAAGGGGCCACTCTGCTCCATTCCACATTTGTGGCTCTGCATAGGGACTTGCCTAACTTTGGCGTGTTTTTTTTCACTGACAAGAAAGAAATGTTCCTTGTTCTCCTTAAGGGAACAGGATCATGGTATTTCTCTCTGCTTTAAAGGGTTTTACCTCATTCTCTCAGCAACTGCCTCTGAGAAGACAAAGCCACGCCATGAGCTCAACCTCCCTCCTCAGCATCCTTTATAGGGACCTCCAGGCTAGCATTTGCCATGCAGAACACTGATTGCTTGTGGATTTGTCCCTCAACCCCCACCCCCAACCCCCGACACACACTACTATGGAACAGTGAGGACCTTGTTTAGACAACGATTATTACAACTTCACTCTCTGCCTCCAATATCTTACATGACCTCCGCTGCGTAGGAGATATTCAGGAAAAAGGCAAAAGAGTGACTGTATGGCCAGAGGAGTAAATGACCCCACCCGTAAACATTGTGCGTGCTGTAGAGCTTTCCTTACACGAAAAACAATAATTTAATAATGCATCAAGCAGAGTGGTGAGCATTACAGCTGTGAGTCGATATTGAGTGATCGACCGCTTTGTGCAAAGCTCTGCAGTTTGTATTATTGGAAAGTTCCAGAGTAAATAGATAGCCTCGCCGCATAGTCGTCTGGGATAGAATGTTGCCTGTGAGCAGTAGAACAAATGAGTAGTAATGTTCTAAAAGCAGAAAGGAGAGGGATTGACTGAAATCATGTCATGCTGTGCTCTCTGGTTAAACTGGAAATGGCACAGCAGATGACCCCTGATTCTGATGTGACAGCTATAGAGAGTTGCTTTGCTATGAAAGAGGGTGCTAGCTAGGCTATAGCCTGAAACAGTGATCCTCCAAAACTTAAAAAAAAAAAAAAAAAAAAAAAAAAAAAAAACTCATCTACAGAGAATCTAGATTTTAAAATTAGCAATTTAGATTTGCTACACTAGTATGATGTGGGTTAATTCTCACAGGCGCCTGAGTCTGGTAAGATCTGGGTTTTGTTTTGTTTTTCAGTATTTCTTTTCTTTTTTTCTTTCTTTGGGCTATAGGGATGGCAATTGGCATGGAAGAGAAAGTGGTGGAGAATAAAGTACTCAGCTAGGTGAAGGATAGCACTTACTAAGCCAGGTCTATGTCTATGGGAATGAAGAAGAGACAGAAGCAGAGTGGGGAGGAGTCGGCTATGGAGGGGTCTGACCACAGAAAACTGAAGAGAAGGAGTCGGGGTAGAGCGCTCTAAGTGTTAGCAGCTCGTAGTGCTGCATCTTTCACAGGCTGGATCATTCATCAGCAAGCACGTCCTTTCTAAAAGGAGAAAGGACGCACAAGAGAGGAAGCTTTTCCGAGACCAACGCGGGCCAATGTAATGGTTTGAGAGATAGCCTAATGGAGATGAAAAGAAATATCCAGATCTCGGAAACTGTTGCTGGTGGCAGCTTCCTTATTTTTTAATCTTCAGTAGGAGTTCCTACTTGTGTCACCTGGAAAGGGAGGAGCAGGAAAAATAAAGCTAAATAGAAAGCAGGCGCCTGCTCTCAGGAAGACAACAGTCTCTAGATCATCTCCTTCCTTTTTTGCCACTCCCCTGCCACCAGCACCCCAAGAATTAATTACCTGAAATCTCCACTGGGAGCCAAAGCAAACTGTCTCCACCCTCTGCAGAGCACGTGCTCATGCGCATGCTAAGGTTTTGGTTAGATTTAAATCTGAAGAGGAAGGTTCTGTGCTTGAGAAGTGAGTAGCTCAAGATGTGAGGCTGGACGGGTACTTTGTTCCCTCCTGCCACGTGACCATGATCAGAGCGGGAGATAGACACTGTTCCAAGAGCATCAAGGAGAGACGAGAACATGGAAGAGAAGGAGAGAGAAGTCAGACAAGCATCTATACCTCAGCGGAGTTCCTGAGGCAGCAGGAAATGTAGACAGTGAATAGACGCCATAGCACTTGAGAGATTAAAGCTAACTTTAGGTAAAGACGGTGACCCCAGGAAAGGCCTCCCTGGGAGGGTAACAGAAAATAGGCACACCTCCATCATCCATTGGCATATTGGGAGAATTGAGGTTGTTTTTGTGGAGGAAACATCTGGCAAGCCCCCAGCCCAAGGTCAAAAGAAATGGCGAGCTATTATCTCTGGCCAATAAATTTATAAAGCATATTGCAAGCTAAGTGAGTTTGGAGGGCTGGAACTTGGTTTTTGCACGAGAGAAGGAGAGATAAGTTTTATTCACGAAGTCTTGCGTTCCAAGGCAAACAATGATATTGCTCATACCACCTGTTTCCAGAGAGTAAAACGGGAAAGCCATGTTCTTCAGACTTCTAGCCGCTTTTAGCTTTTGCCCAATTTCTGTGTCTAAGGTTGAAAAGAGACAGGAAGTAGCACAAGAACTTCAGTCATACTGACTAGCCCTGAAACACCAGGCAGTCCCTTGCTTCCAGGGAGCTCAGGCATAATTTGTTTGCTGAATTCAGGAAGAATTGTGTCACTTTCTGGTCACTGTCACAGTACATCTTAAATCAGCAAGTGTGAGTTTTATTTTTTCCCTGAAAAGTCCACAAGACTAAACAGGCCACCGTTGGGCTAATGCATGTGTAAGATAACTTTATGCTGGATCAGTTCCTATCTTTCTCATTGATTCCCAGTGTTTTCATACAGGCTCTAATATAGACCCATCGGTTAATGCCTGGCATTGCAACTGTGTAGTAAGAGTTTATAAGAAAGATTATATTCCAGGACTTTGAAGGCTGCCAATTGCACTCTTACACAGTTCTGTGGGGAAAGGAGAGGAATGTCACTGTTTAGATGTTCTCAACAATCTTGGGGAGAACAATTTTAGGGAGCAGCAGACACACCTGGGGAAGGTGTGGGTACAGTTTAAGTGTCATCCCTCCTCAGCTGCCAAATGTCCACCATGGCTGCTCCTGGGGAGAAGTGTGCGTGAGCTCTCTGGAGCCACTGTTTCTTCTCTTTCCTAAGTCTTACATTCTGTAGAAGGAACAGCTGGCTAAATCCCCTCCTTGCTATTTGAGGACAGTTCCCAATTCTCTTCCTTTAAATTTTCAGTACCTTATTCCCACCACCACCATCCCCAGCCCCCAAACTGTAAAGTGAACAGTCTATTTATGGTTGAAAATTGGCAGCTGTCACAATAATAATTTTAAAAACAAAGCTCTGGCACCGTCAGCATTACTATGGAAACGCCTGTTTCTAGCAACTCGTTGATAAGATACAGTTCAAGGATTCAGGCCTGCGTGGGAGTGTTTTACCATCCATAAAGTGAGGATGTAATTCTTACAGTAGGGATTCCCTGGAGCTGCTCTCACGTCTTAAAGCTGGATTCTTATCTCCTCCTTTAATTTGGCAGGAGGGTTGAAGTGATGCCTCTATATTGCTTTAGATTTGCAGATACAAATAAATATTCTTTTTTATTAGATTTTTTTATTTACACTTCAAATTTGATCCTCTTTCCTCATTTCCCTTCCAACCCTTCTCCCATCCCATTCCCCCTCTCCATGCTCACTAACCTGCCCACTCCTGCTTCACAGTCCTGGCATTCCCCTACACTGGGGCATCGAGCCTTCACAAGGTCAAGGGCCTCCCCTCTCATTGATGTCCCACAAGGCCACCTTGTGCTACATATGCAGCTGAAGCCTTGAGTTCCTCCTTATGTACTCTTTGGTTGGTGGTTTAGTCCCTGGGAGCTCTGGGGGTACTGGTTGGTTCATATTGTCCTTTCTCCTATGGGGCTGCAAACCCCTTCAGCTCCTTGGGTACTTTCTCTAGCTCCTTCATTGGGGATCCTGTGCTCAGTCTAATGGATGGCTGTGAGCCTCTGCTTCTGTATT
This sequence comes from Mus musculus, assembly GCF_000001635.26. NCBI lineage: Eukaryota > Metazoa > Chordata > Mammalia > Rodentia > Muridae > Mus > Mus musculus. The sequence goes on along the minus strand of NC_000067.6, from coordinate 139,202,591 downwards.
TGTCAGGCACTGGCAGAGCCTCTCAGGAGACAGCTATATCAGGCTCCTGTCAGCAAGCACACAATTGTTGGCATACACAATAGTGTCTGCGTTTGGTGACTGTATATAGGATGGATCCTCAGGTGGGTCAGTCACTGGATAGCCTTTCTTTCAGATTCTGCTCCAAATAAATAAATATTCTAAGTGGTATTTGAAAACACTTGTTGAAAGTAATTTCTCTATTAACCATCAATTCACCTAATAATGTTTTATGGTTATTTATTTAACATTTCAATACATCTGTCACACACACCAAAACTTACAGGAAGAAGCTGTTCATTGTTTCTGTTTTAACACACAAACCCCTCACTCAGCTCATTCACTGGTTCTGCATGGTCCTACTTACTTGATATGTAACTGAGTTTTAAGAAGAATTTGAGCTTACTTGATATGTAACTGAGTTTTAAGAAGAATTTGAGCGAATTAAATCCACTATAGCCTTTTCCAGAAGCCAAAATAGCACCACTATTTTTAACAACAATGTTTATTAAAAAAAAAAAAAAAAGAAATCACCACTCAGTAGCAGTACGTGGGGGCGGGGACAAATTCACGAGCAGTCCCTGTTCTATGTGGCAGATGTCAGGTTAGAGGTGAGGGTAGAGGAGACCAGGAAGGAGCTGGAACTCGATTGCTTTTGCAAGTTCCACAGTTTTGGAGAACAACCTACATGGTAACAGCATTCATAAGTCTTCATATAAATCCTTATAGCTTCATAGTTTTTCAAGGCTGCTTCTAATATATTTATTGTTCTTCCTAATGCTTTGGCTACAACTAAGCCAAAATATTCAGAACCAAAACAAAACATTTCTTCACTTGGTTCTGAAGGCGGGGAGTTCAAGGTAATCACAGTTTAGTCATAAATAACACGCACACGCACATTTTAAAGATACCAACATGAGAGTGGACTATAGATTGATGAAAACCTTTTAGAAAAATAGTCTTTATTATATGGTCTTTTTAAATGTATTGTTAACTTGGACATACCATTTCTAGGAAATGTTGACAAGCCCGGTGTTAGAACATAGCCTGTCCCTGCCATTGGGGTTCTATCTTTTGACAACTCTATCATGAGTTCTTGTGTCAGTGCAGTTTGAGTTATCATAAGATCCATCTGGGTTCTATATTTGTAAAGAACTGTTGAAGAATAACAGAGCAAAAAGTAGTCCTTCAGCCATGGAAACTCAAAAGTAAAAAGTCTTCAAAGCAATTTGAAAATGCCATTCACTTCCACCCCATGCTTAATGCCATGGTTTGACAGAGGCAGGGGGATTGTTTCATCAAAATATTTACAGGAGGACTAGCATGGCAGCTCAGGTTCATAGTTGGTCTTCATGGTCAAGTGGCAAGTTGCTCCTTTAAATATTAATAGAACTGGAGATCATGGCCAATAATATTGATGACTATAGAGGACATGAAGCCATGCTTTGTATAGACATATAGGCTTGTTGTATGACATTTAATCCTAATCCTTTTAAGTCACTAGCAATACCCACCCTGAGAGGTGAATAAGCAGCTCTCCAACTGTGAAACAAGTTGCTGATATTCAGATCCATAAGAGGCAGAGCCAGGAATCCAAGCCTAGCCTTTTCCTCTTAACCATGTCACTGCTCAGCCTAGAGTGACAGAGGTATAGCCAGAGTTCAGCTCTTGACACAGCACCCTCTTTTCTCAGGCTGGTGGGAGAGCTACAGACAAAGTCCTGATCGATCACGGGCCACAAAGTAAAGGAAGCGGGTTCTCTGTTCTCACTGTAAAACCTGGGTACCACCATCGAGGTCTCAGCCCTCACTCCCTGTTGTCCTCGCTAGCTACACTGTGCTAGGGTGTAGGGCTTCCTCTTCTCCAGTGTAATCAGCCTCTGTAGTGACACACCAAAAAAGTCTAGAAATGTTCAAAAACCAGAAGAAAACAAAGTGATTTGTCTCCTGCCTGCGTGGCTGTGAGCATCCTATCGCATTCATCTAGGCAACAGCTACTTACTCCCTAATGGCCACAATTGAGTGGAGACAGTAACAGCAAGCCCTTTGAAGACAGTGCTTTGTCTTAAATCCCCAGGGAATACTACCAAGGGTTGCATGCTGGTCTACAGGTGCTTCTGATTTTTTTGTCTAACCTCCTCCACCTTCTACCTCCCATCCTCTGCTCTCTCTCTCTCTCTCTCTCTCTCTCTCTCTCTCTCTCTCTCTCTCTCTCTCTCTCTCCTTCCCTCCTCTATCATGGAGGTCACACCAGTGAGACACAGGTCCAGACCTGACAAGCTCTTCCTTGAAGATCATTAGTCAGTGGCTCCTCTGTGACCACAGGACAAACACCGACTTTGGGTGGCATTTGGATTGCTTGAGACGATTTATCTCCTTGTAATTTTATAATCTCATCTGTCTGACATATAACTGTATGTGCAATCTTTGCTCTCCCTGGAGTACCCCTCAATTCCAAAGACTTTTTAAGTCCCCCTTTTAAATTCCAATCCAAGTTGTTTCATTTAAATGAAGCTCCTTACTTACAATAGTTGAATACTCCCTCATCCTTCAAAGAACAACTATATAAGTAGACTACACTTAATATCCACGACACTCATAATACACATGTGCAATGTACTGTAATCATATATACATATGAGTGAATGCGGTTCTTTTCTCCTACCCTCAAAAATGAAGATCTGGATTCAGCTTGGATACATTTGTATTTTTATATCCTAGCTTATAGATGCCTCCACAACTGAGATATACTGATGAGTGTTGTAAAAAGCTAATAAACCACATATGAGCATGGTAACATATGAGTAACCAGATCAAAGATAACATCATGGGTACTTGACTGTGTGGTATTAATTGTATGATTATTGAACCAAACTCTGAAGGAACAATAGCAACAATAAAAATGATTAAAAGCAGTAAGGGTATTAAATTGCCCAGCATGTTAAAACAATGTTTTTATATGTAACATTCTGTTGTTTTGGTAATGAGATAAGCATCATACAGATAAATAACCAAATGAAAAGTGAGAAGGCAAAACAGCTTATTCTTGCTTTTATGCTGCCAGAAAGAGTACTCTGAACAGATCATTTAAACAATCCACACAGTGCTGCCTCTCTCCTTAATACTTCTATGCATATTCCTGTAACCTATTGCTAACCCAAAAGGTTGCTGCTTTTCTAAAGAGACAAGCACATGGCAGCGGACGTTAAATGAACCTCTGCATACTTGGAAAGTCTCATTGCTTTCCAGGAGGGTTCTTCCTGCTGCTTTGCAAACATCAGTTGTTACATCACATCCCAATCAAAATGATGACCCAGAAGCTGACTTTGAAAGTAGCCCATCAGTCTTCCTTCTCTAGGGTGTGTTCTTCAAGACCCAGCTAATTTAATCTTTCTCCCAAAGACTTTAAAGCAATCACATCGTTGCTTCAACACCATGTGCTTGAACGAGGAAGGGAACAAACCATGAACGTCACAGTCCAATAAGTTTAGGATGGTTTTGCACTTATATGGCTCCATCTTTTTCTCTTTAAATGAAGGATGTTAGTCATCGAGACAATAGAGCTGAGTCAATACAATTAATATTTCACACACGTTTTCTCACAACAGACCTAGGCAGGGCACCATTTGCGCATGACTTGTGAATCAGAAAAGTCTGGAACTCCTTGGACTTGTTACACTGCTGAAAGGTACCAACTCCATTTCCTTGGTACCCATCTCAAAGTACCAAGGTCCTAGCAGGAACCTTTGTTCTAGAACTCACATAACCATCCCTTCAATCCTTACAGCTGGCTGATGACAGGCTCCTGGGCATTTTCACCGCTGTTGGCTCCGGAACTTTGGCCCTGTTCTTCATCCTCTTGCTTGCTGGGGTTGCTTCTCTTATTGCCTCCAACAAAAGGGCGACTCAAGGAACCTACAGCCCCAGCGGTCAGGAGAAGGCTGGCCCTCGAGTGGAAATGTGGATCAGGATGCCGCCCCCGGCACTGGAAAGGCTCATCTAGGAGACTGCTGCTCTTCTCAGGACAGAGAAGAACATGATGAGTACCGGGTCGTGCCTGAGTGAAGATGGCTTTACATCACTAGAGATACATACAGCTGGGACTGTGGGAAGGACCTTCCTGTGGAGTCACTGAGTAGTTATGTCATCCATTCACAGAAGAGTGTCCCTGTGTTTGCCTGTCAGCCTCAGAATTAGCAAAACATCTAGCAGACAGAGAACACAGTATTTCAGAAGAACTCCAGAGGCTGCCCCTTAAACTCTTTACTGGTTGATCCACATAAAATGCTTAGTAGCCAAGTGCCATTAATTATACAGAGCCAAGAAGAAAAATTAGAATACAACTTTCACTTTTTATTTTGTAGGGAAGGTTTTATGTTTTGGTTTGTTGTTGTTGTTGTGACAGTGACAGTGACTCATTACATAGACCAAGCTGGCCTCAAAATCACATGGACCCTCGGGATTACATGTGTCCGACCATGTTCATCTTATTTTTGAATCTTCTGTCATATGGTAAAAGATTCCAGTGGGACCTGAGGAGTGACTAGCTAGGTAAAGCAAGGGCTGTGTAAGTGCCAGAACTGGTGTTTGTGTCCTCATTATCCACATAAGTGCCAAGTGAGTGTGGCCCCTGCCTGTCATCCTAGGCCTCAGGAGATATCACTGCTCACTGGAGCAAGCCGGTTAAACTGTTAGGGCAGGTAAGTTTTGACTTCAAGTGAGAGACCCTGACTCAATATGAAAGGCAATTAGTGAGTCAAGATGACCCTGTATGCTAACCTCTTGCCTATACATGCATATACACACATTTACATATGTGCCCAAACATGAGGACACAAGCACACGCGCGCGCGCACACACACACACACACACACACACACACACACACACACACACACACGAGTCTAATTGTATATAGTGATAACAGTACACTTTCCTCCTTCTATTTCGGATTTAGAGAAAGCCATGAGAAGCGTGTATGGTTTAAACCATGACCCAAGCATAACAAATAAAGTTGAAATAGTTGTTCTCCTGTCCAAGCTTGTCTTTATTGTTGTGCATTCTGTAAGCTGGTTGCTTGGTTGGCTGATGGATGGCTTCTGTTTGTTTGTTGTTTTTTGTTTGTTTGTTTGTCTGGGATATTACATGTAAGAAAAATAACTGGTAAGAACAATCAAAGAACTTTGTTATGAATTAAATCTTTTGTCTAAGTCACTTAGAGTCATTATTCTTTATGTAGATTTGCTTCCAGTCAGGACATTTCCTAGACAGAATTTAAGACAGTAAGAAAATGATTTGTCACGTCTGAAAGAGGTTCTTTACTTTCAGGGACTTTTGATAATGCCCAACAGAGATGGCATCGAAAGAGGAGCTCATAGCGAGATGGGCATTTGTGCATCCTCAAGGAGAAAATATTGTACCTTCTGTTTGTATATTGTCTATTCTGTGATGGCTGTATCTTACATATGTTTTGATGCATGTAACAATAGTATCATATGAAATAAATTATATATATATATAATATATAATATATATCACAAGATAAAAATTGAAATTACATAAACTTTAAATCTAAAAGAAGAAACCTATCCTTCCCAAGTATTATCAGTGCAGTCACCGAGCTTTTTTTGTTTTTTTGTATTAGCCATTTCTTCATAATACAGGAAGTTCTATAACTTCAAATGTGGTATCATAGGATCAATTCTTGGATTCTCCCCCATGAGCTATTGCTTCCTTTAAAACCTCCCATTCCTCAGCTTCTGCTGTCAGCTGAGTACCTACAGAAGAGTTTTCCTGCTTCCTGTCTTTCTTTCTTCCTCCTCACCCTCAGAGTCTTGCTTCCCCTTCCTATTGCCAGATACTTGATGCCACCAAACACAGCAACAGTCTGAGATTTCAGATTAGAATTGGAAACAACTATCCAACTATCGTGGAACACTTGGGATCTTGGCCTTCCTCTTGCCTCTCTCCTCAGCCTTGCAGAACCTTTTCTGTTCTGCCCCAGTCAGCCCCAACTCTCCTTTGTTTGCTCCCCCACAACATCTTCTCTCTCTCTCTCTCTCTCTCTCTCTCCCTCTCCTCTCATTAGATTGTAGTTGATTGGGGAAATACTTTTTGTTTTATGGGGTTTGTTGTCACAGCAATATGCATCATCTTGAAGAGATTTAACTCAGTGAAAGTGTGACCAGTGTTTTCTGAATACATGGACAGGTGACAGTGTCAATGCCCTTAAGCTTGTAGTGCCAGGAGCAAAGTCCCAGTGAACTCAAGATGTGTGTCTTCTAGCTCAGTGAACTCTCTCCAGATACCTGCCTTCTAGCTCTATAGCTGACCCAGGGTCCTATCCTCTGACTTCCCCTCAATATTCAAGGCTGAGTTAAGCATAAAAGTTCCAGTGAAAGAACCTAGGTGGGGAAACCCCCACTCAGCTCCCGATTCCGCATGCACCCAAGAATCACGAATAGAACACAACACCTTGATGTAACAACACGAGTTATTTTAATGGCGGAGCTCCGGCTCGAAACGTATCTCACACAGGAGACAGTGGATTCGACCACGAGGCTTGGAAGCTAGGGGTTTTTATAGAAAAGGAGTGGGGCTGGGGGAGGAATTGGTGCGGTTTCACATGATTGGTCCATTTAAACATCAGCAGCCTGTAACATTTAACTTAGGTCAGAGGGGTGGGAGATAGGGAGGCGATGGGCCTGCCCGGGCATGTCCTAGTCTGTTCTGCTATGTTCTCAGCCCCAGGTTTCAAAGCTCACAAACAACTCTTTGGGCTATTTGACATACATTACATGAATCACAGTTTTATTTCCTTTCACCAGAAGACAGATGTCTGGGGATGTCTACATGAGAAGTATGACAACAGATACATTTATTTTTGTATCTCACTAGGGCTATAACCTCTTAATAGAGGGTTCATGAGGAAAAGACAAAAGGAGTTATTACTTTAAAAAAAATCAAGTTTCTGAATTTTTAAAAATACAGGATATAAATTGGTCTGATTGGTATTAGCACCAGTAGGGGAAAATAGAGTAACTCCAAAGGTAATGAAATACATTTAGGAAAGATGTTAAATAACCCAGTTTTTAACTTTCCGTTAGAATAGCTTAATGTCAACAGTTCAGTGCCTACATACACACACACACACACACACACACACACACACACACACACGAACACACATGCAAATGGCCATAAATTGTGAATGATTCAACACTGAAAATGTCCCAATACATAACACAGTGATTTCTCACAAGCTGCCCTAGCTCACCAAATATTTGCATCTGGCACAAGCAAGATAGTTAAAGTGCTCAGTGCTGGCAGAGCTGCTGGATTAGTCGGCTAAGCGTTTGCCCCAAACGGTCTTTAGAAGGCAGACCTCACCTTAAACCCAGAAGTCCAACACTAACATCGCAAGTGGTGTGCCCTTCAGCTCACATTGCCTCTTTTTTTTAAATAAGATATTTTTCGAATTTACATTTCATTTTTTTAATTGACATTTCATTTTTTTTAATTTACATTTATCCCCTTTCCTGGTTTCGCCTTTGAAACTCCCCTATTCCCCTCCCCCCTCCCCCTGCTCACCAACCCACCCACTCCTGTTTCCTGGTTTCTTTTGCAATTCATAATTAGGATGGTAGGTTCCATTCACTCATCTCCCGCTGGCCCTGAGCCTGTCGTCCTCCTGAATTTACACTGGGTCTGTGATCTGTACTATTGCTCTAGCCAACAGAATACCTGGGCATGATGCTGTGGTCCTGTACCACCTTCAGGTCAGGCACCAGAGCCTTGCAGCTTATGGAAGGTGTTCCAAAGACTGCCTTGTGGCAAAGAAGTCTGGAGAAAGAGAAAGAAAAAGGGGGGTGGGGTGGGGGTGCAGGTGGGGGAAGGGATTGAGCCATGCTGGTTAAGCTTGCTGCCTGCTGTGTTAAGTCAGAAACTAAACCAGTCATTACAGATTCCTAAGAAGCAGCCATTGTTTAAAGCAACAACTTAAAGGTTCCAGGGGTATGTTGTGCCTGTAATAGATAACGGAGACACAATCACTCCTATCAGTGAAACAACTAAGACAAATGTGAGTGCTTCTGTGATCGATTTGTTTTGAGTAGTCTGTATTTATTTGCATAGCGACAACAGTTAGTATATTATTAAAGTACCTCATAATTATGCTCAATTTCCCTCTGAGTGGTGAATTTCCTCTCAGGTCCAGGTGATGCTAAGGGTCACAGAGTCTCCAGTACAGCTATGCGCAGGCATTGCTTTATGGTATAAAGTGAACACTACCAGCCTACTTCCTGTCCAGAGGAACTTATGGCCCTGGGACAGCCCATGTGAAAGACACATCTGGTGTGTGTTTACAAGGAGTGACAGAAAAGCTCCTGCCAGCAGCCTCTCATGTGGCTTCTATAATCACCATGAGGACAAAGGGCATCCGGAAATGACAAGTGACTGTCACTTAAATCAGCTGTCAAGCTTGCCCCTACTAAACTCTTTACATGACTACTGTTCAGCCAGCCCTCTTTCCTATTAAATAAAGAGGGAAATGGTCCCAGAGGCCAACTCTGTTCAATCACTGTTATCATTATTAGAATTAGTATCAGGTGCAGTAATTGAAGAACAACCGTCGTGGTACACAGGGACAAAACTGGAAGGCATCAACATTGTGAGGAGGATTTTGAGGATAGGAAGAGATCCTGGCTGATGTCGCTGTGATGCTAGTGTGGTGCCAGGCCTGTGTTAACAACCAGGTTATGTCTCATCTAAGCAGGAAACAACATTGAAAAGTAGACCTCGACCTTTATTTTGGACAGTTTAAGGGTTTAAGACACAGGTTTCAATTGATAATTGGTTCTACCCAGGTGAATTGAAGTAACCTGTAAAATGAGACCCATGTCTCCATTGCACAGATACACTTCAATGATTATAACTGAAATGTGTCTAACTACAATAAGCACACAAGGTAGATCGAGTACCCGCTGTCACTGTGGCTAAGGATACTGAACACTTCTAAATACATTTATTCGCCATTTCTGTTTCTTTTTCAGGGAAACTTCAAGTCAGTTCATTACTGTATTTGCTTGCTGTGGCATTTTGGTGTTTAATTTTTGTAGTTCTTTATATATTCTAGACATTAATACCTGTCTGAAATGTACCTGCTAGAGTCTCCTATTCTGTAGGCTATTTGTGCACTCTGCTCACAGTTCCCTTTGCTGTACAGAAGCCTTTTTAATTTTGTGTGCATCTCATTTGTCCACTCTTGGAGTTATTTCTTGAACTATTGGCATCATTTTCAGAAGAGTCTTGTCTATCCCTATGCTTTGAACTGTTTCCCAGAGGACTGTCGGTTTGGCTGTTTTATAGGTGTGATGCTGCTGTTGCTGGCAGTGACTATTGGGACTTCTAGAATTTCTATGGGCATCAACAAAAAATATTGATTCATCTCTCCTACTTTCTTGATCTTCCTCATGTTTATTCCAGTTCTGACTGGATTTGTACTCTGTAGTGTTTGACTCAAGCAATAAAATTCTCAATTCTGAAGTGAATATGACTTCTAATTTCAACCTATTTCCAGTAAAAGTGAATTTTTTCAATGCTTTGAATTGTATTGAACAGTGATGACAAAGAATGCATGTTTTTAATTTTAGCCCATTCTTCTGCGATTTGATACCCAGGCTGGAACATTTTATGTGGTTCCAGAAGCTTGGGAACAGCACCTGTCAAATGTACTTGGCAGGGCTTGCCTGAGGCGAGCTGCTTTAGGAAACAGACACAGGGACTCCTTATGTTGGGCAGCGGCCTCCCTTCAAATTCTGCCTCCCAGTCTGTATCTTCCATTGCTAAATGAAAATGTCTTGGAGTTGTTCATGGTTTGCAGCTTGAAGCTCCTTGCTCAGAATGATTGAAATAAGGCAGACCCTAAATAGAAACATTCATGTGGGGGTTAGGAGTCTCCAAAAACATTTTCCAGACCTCCTTTTCAACCCGGCCCTATGGGTCACATATTTGCATACAACATAGCTCCATTCACTCTGTTGCCTGCTCACTGGCCACTGGAGAGTGTCCAGGTTAGCTTTTCTACAGCAGAGCTAATGGATAATGTCCAGCATTTGAATTATTGATGGATGTTTTGTCTTTTAAAAAAAGAAGCCACAAGTTATATTAACCCCATTATCAAGAACATTTTTGTGTGGATCATATACCCACAGAGCATAAAACCATGTGTATGTTTTAATTATTTATTTCTATTGTCACTACTTTTTTTTTTTTAATTTTACTGGGTTTTCTAAGGCTAAATTTTTATGCAAGTACATAATACTCTTTAGGCATGTCCCCCCATACCCTGTACCTTCATTTTCTTTTCTGGCCCTCTCTCTGTCTTTTTATAAGTCTTCTTAGTCTCCATGGACAGGCTCACTTCTACTTTCATGCCATCTGTATATGAAATCTAGGAGCCGTGACATAAAACACATAACATTTGTCTTTTTGAGACTGACATAATTCACTTAATGTGGTTCTCTCCAATCGTATTCATTTTCTTGCAAATATCAAAAACATTCCTCCTCTTTATAGCTGAAAAAAAATGCATCCTATGCACAAGCCACACTTTCTTCATTGATTCCTCTGCAGATTGGTTGGTCCCATAACTTAGCTGGAGTGACTGGTTCTACATTATATTGATATTCAATAAGTATCTCTGTGGGATGTTGACTGGAGTCTTTGGAGTAAACATCTAATAAAGGTGTGTGGGGCTGTATGGTAGGGCTCTTTGGAAAGGAACCTCTATGGTGGTTTTCATTCTGACTGACTAGTTTGTATTCCACTTTCAGAATAAAGAGGCTGTCTTCTGCCTACATCATTACCAGCATTTGTTGCTATTTTTCTTGACGATCGTCATTCTGACTGATGTGAGATGGCACTCCAATGTAGCATAGACTTTCATTTCTCTGATGGTTAATAACATTTACCATTTTTTTTCACGTGTTTAATGCCCATTTGTAGTTCATATTTTGAGAACTGTTTCATTAACTCATTGACTGATTGGGTTGTTTGGTTTGTTATTTGTCCCTCTGTCTGAATTCTTTAAAAGGAAATGTCTCTACATTCAAATGTTGAGGGTACATCTAAAACCACGAAGAGTAGGTTTAATTTGAAAATTTTTAATAAAAAAAAGCTGCATCTCAGTCTAACTTAACTTTAATTAAGGGGTTTGACCTTAATGAATGATTTTTAGGTTAAAATATAGATAGATATAGATATAGATATAGATATAGATATAGATATAGATATAGATATAGACATAATCAATGTCCCCATGTGAAGCCAGGCTCAATTTTTCCTAAATGTATTTGACATTTTTTTCAAATTCATTGATATTTACTCCTGTGAAAGAGAATAATGGAAAACTGTCTTGGTTGGTGATTAGAATAATATATAAGTTTTAATTCAGTGTCCTTCCACTGACAAACACTAATTGAATAACTAAATCTTAAATAATAGGATTTAAGTGTCTCAAATAGAACAGAGAGAGATAAGGGTAACTACTTTGCTATTTATGGATATTTAATCTGAAAAATGGAGTAGTCAGGCTCACTGACAGAAATTACAATTATGGTATCTTACTTAACACATATTATAATCTTAGAAAGTCACCCCAAACTAATAGTATATGAAAAAGCCATAGGAAATATGATGATTCCTAAACTAGAAAAAACTCATTTAAAATGTTTAATAAGAGTTACCCTGTGTGGACGGATAAAGATGGTCATAGAAGCCATTGATTATTAAAAAAAAAAAAACAAAAACTTCCTAGTGACAGGGACAGGATAGCTCCCTGTGAACTTGTTGGCTAAAGAGGCCCCCGTGGTCACAAAAAAATGATACAGATACTTGATACAGCTGTTGGTTGTCCAATAGGATGAGTTGGTAAGGCTTTATTAGTGAAGACACTACATGGCTCCGTTCCAGAACACAGAGAAATCATACTAAACCTGAGACGAGGGCTGCCAACCTACTGGTTCAGTCTCAGGACTGCCAGAAGGTGTTCTGTAGGCTGCTGGAGGGGAATTGGTATCCCGCTAGTCTTACTTAGCTGTGGACACAATACTGACTGGTCAGGTAATATAAGCCCACTGAGGCAATAACTATTTTCTAAAAATTTGGATCTTACACAGGAAGAAAATTGTAATCTGAAACTGTAAATTAGTCACACACATACAAAAAAAAACCCAAACAAACCAACAAACAAACAAACAAAAACAACCCATGACTTTGGAGAGCTTAGATTCTGGTGGGGAAGCTGTTATTAATATTTTGGTAAATGAACATGATGTGATGGTCAAACTCTAAATAATGATAGTGCTGTTGTAAACTTTGGTAGGAGAACATTTATTTTTAATACAGTGGTCAAGGGTGACTGCTGAGTTACATAAGTGGTCAGTGGACAGAAAATAAACGAGCATTCAATGATCAGATATAAGTGGGCTATCTGTAACACTCCAAGGCTCTGGAAATATCACAGACGTGTCAGGAAGCACCCAAGAGCGAGACAGAGGGGATCAATGGGGGATGGGATTGTCCAGGGAAAGCACAGTTATAGCATTCTTGAAGTCCTCAAAGCTGTCATTATCTGTCTAAGATCTCCACAAACTTGAGCCTGTTGACACCCTGTCATGAAAGAGGAAGCTCGTGGGGTCCCATTCCTTTCTGTGAATTTATAAGCAGCTAATGGTAAATGATGGGGGAGAGGCATTTTCTTTGGTGGTATAGCCACTGGTAAGGTAAATATTGTCCTACAAAGAAAATGCTACCTATGTCACCATAAAAAGCACTAATGAAACTTATTGGATCTCAAAAAGACATAACCGTATAAGGGCGCTAGTAGGGAAGAGAAAGAGAATGAAGAAGAGAGTCAGAAAAACAGGAAACAGGAGAAGGCAACAGGATAAATGTGAATGAAATATGCTATGTACACATGTGACTGTCCACAGTGAAACAATTATTATGTGTGCTTAACATATAATAACATTTAAAAATGAGTCAGAGACCTTCTTATAGAAGGGAAACATGAAGAAAATTCCATTAATAATCAAATGTTGTCCCCCTTCCTAGTTTCCTCTCCTCAAGTCCCCAATCCCGTCTCCCTTCCCTTTGCCTCTAAGAGGGTGTTCCCCCACCTGCCCACATTGGGTCACTCCCCAGAAAGAATGGAAGCCCTGTCTCGCTCTGACTTCTCGTTTGGCGATAGAAGTTCTTTCCCTACACAGTATAATGTGCTGCTATGCACTACTCTTGACAGTCGACTAAGCCCTCAAACTGTGGGCAAACTAAAAATTTCACTTTTTATAGAAAATTGGCTGTCTCTGGTATTTCATTACAGTAATGAAAAAGCTAACTAATGCAGTTCTTAAAGTCGGCTTCTTTATCTCCAAACTCAAGTATTTGTGATAATGAAATATTTAAAGCAATAATTGATGAGAGTACATAGGCACAAGCATGGACTTTCTAAAAAACTATATTTGATATCTGTGAAATTTAATCCAACAAGGTGTTGTAATTTATGTGATAAGGGCTTTATACAGTTTGTTTCCAAAGTGGAGCAATGACAAAGTGTCAAGTTAGAAACTTAAAGCTTAACAGGGGACCAGGTGGGATTAATGTACTTATCAAGGAGCTGAGTTCATTCTATTTTTCCCTTTTAAAAATGGGCTCTCGCTATGTATTCCTGGCTGGCCTAGAACTTTGGCTTCACCCTCAGAGATCCTCTGATCTCTGCCTTTTGAGTGCTGGGATTAAAGTAGGCAATACCATGCCCAGCTAAGTTGGTGGGCCAAAATGAGCAAAACCTTATAAAAGGCTTGTCTGAGCCTTGTATCCCCCAAGGGCTCATATCTCCTGGCATGATAACGTCTGCTTGCATTCTTACCATTTAAATGCCATCAGCCATGAGTCTTCACCAAAGCCGTACTTTCCAACTCACAAATTAAAGAAACCTCTTTCCTCTATATATCGCCTATTTCTGTGAATTTTCTGATAGCAAATATAAAATAGTCTATTAAACTGGTATCAGTGAATAAGACAGTTGCAACTATGATGAAAATGTGAAATCAGCTTTGGAGCAGGGTAAAGAGGCATCCTACAAACTACAACAGAGGCCGTGTAAGCACTTCTTGCTTAACCGCTTCATCACACTCACCTGACCTCAGGTCCTCTTTGGTCCACAAGCCTTTCCCACTGACAGACAAAGATGGGGAAGATTCCAGAAGAGTTCTCTACATGTTGCTAATGGGCACAATTCTAGACACACCATGACCTTGCTGCCCCGGGAGTCCCATGGTGAATAAGTACTCAGTGCTCTAACTGGTCCCTTACACAGTAGGTGAATGATGAAAGGTGAGTAAAAACTATGTCCTTCTGTGTTTCCTGGATGGGGGTTAAGTGTCTCAGCTAATTCTCTCTTATTTTAATATGGTCACCATTTGACATATATAAGGAATCGTGTCCTAAATTTTTCTTATTATTTATGCTCCAGAGTATTCTGTTTTAAATTTTTATTTCTATTTATTAAAATATTTTTATATAATATAATCTGATCATTCCCTTTCCCTAAGTCCTCCCAATCTTCCTACCCATCAAACTCCGAACCACAGTAAAAATAAAACAGCACAAAAACCATACATACAGAATCACAGACACACACACACATATAAAACCCATAAAAGCACAAAATAAGAAACCATGAGATACAAGCAAAAGATCAGTGATGTGAAAACTGCTCCAACCAAGTAATAGAAGATAAAAAGTCTACAAAAACACCATTAAATTTGTTTTGTGTTAGCCATATGCTGTTGGGCCTGAGGCCTGGGGCTTACCCTTAAGTATGGTTTATATACACAGACTACATTGGAAAAAGGGTGATTTTGCTTTGTAAGCAGACATTAATTTGAGATAGCTTCTTTGTGAAGGCTGGGATATTTGTATCAGTCTGGAAAACACTGTTTCAATAGTGTTTATCTATCTCCTCTAGCTCATACATACCTTTTGTCCTTCTGTTCTACATAGTTCCCTGATCCCTGAGGGGAGGGGATAATGAAGACACCCTATTTAGGACAGAATGATCTGAAGTCTGTCATCTCTCCACACTGTCCAGTTGTAGGTCTCTATGTTGATTCTCATCGACTGCAAGAGGAAGCTTCTCTGATCATGGCTGAGCAGGTGAGACACAGATCTATAGGCATAGTAGGAAGTTGCTAGTACTGCTATATCCCTTTAGCAGAACAATAGTATGTGGCTGTCTCCATAGGCCCATGTTTTATCTAGTCTCAGGTTCTTGGTCACCTTCAAAGTGTCAGGCAAACACTCCTAGCTAGAAGCCTTTGGACATCTCCCCTAATTTCTATAGCTCTCATGTTCTATGTATCAGATTGCTGAAGCTGAATCAGCTGTGGGGCTTTGGTGGTCTAGGAAAAATTTCCCAAGTCACTCCTTTAACAACAACATATAACTTCTACGATGCCCAGACCTTGGAGACTTAAAACAATACCTGCTATAGACAGAATTCAAAATGTACATTTAAAAGACATCCAGTCATTTGTTGGAATATAAAAAAGATGGTTGTAAAAGAAACAAAAAACAATAATGTTGCCCCGTGATTGTTATTAGAACTATTTTGCCCATTTACATGCTAGTCTCAAAGATAGAGGAATGAAAACCAATCACAAAACGTCTTTCATTTTATCCTAAGCACAATACAATTGATTGAAATCAAATTTGGTAACACAATCTTGCCTTGAAGGAAAAGATTGCACAAGACATAGATGTTTCTGAATGAAGTTGAATAGTTAATTATCCAGAAAGGTTTTTGTTTTGTTTCTTACTGTCCAGAGCAGAAGAAATGTTCTCATGTTAAGGGAGGGTGTAATAAATTGAAAAGAAAGAGAAAGGAAAAGCCAATTATATAAACACTAGCCTGTTGACATTTAAAGTGTGACAAGCAGGAAAACATTTTTTAAAAATTCAATCTGGAAGATGGGGCAGTGAAGACAAACGAGAGAAGATGATGCAAGTAATGAGATTGAAATTCAGCACTGCTGTTGATGCCACTTAGAACAGCTACCTCACCAAGACAGTATCACAACCTGCATCACAGTGTGCTTAGGGTCAAATTTGTACAGAATTCTCTCAAATAACTTAAATATAAATAAGTTTTAAATGACCTCAAAGCTCTTTCCTGCTGTTAACATTTTAAAAATCATTAAATAAATGTGTGAACAATCACTAGAACAAACCAAATGTCAGTTGCTCTCTACCTATCATTCCAGTTAAAAACCAAATACATAATGATGTTCAGTGTTAGCATAGCGCTGCTTTAGCAGGCCTTGCATAAAAAGAGAGTCTGAGACTGTGCTTGGGTAAAATGGTCCACATGTAGACGATTCAGACCATGGAAAAGGAGAGGCTAAATACTGGTCCAATGCACAGTTTTCAGATCTTCTAAAACTACATGTAATTGAACCTTTCTGTTCCTTGCGAATTTTGCCCATGATTATGTGCAGAAGTGATTACAGGATTACTTTGCTGTGGAGTTTGTTTCAACATTAATTCCTGGCTTCTTGCTTGCGCTTTTCCCTCACATTTCCAGTGTAACTTCTGAGTTGAGAATTACTGATAGCTAGTAGTCTGTAAAATACGCCTTCAAAATGCATGCAAAGGTAAGAGAGAGAAAAATGAAGAGAAGATACATTTTTATAATAGCAGGTGAGATAATTTATGGTCATTAAACCTGAAGTCTAACTGCATCTGGTTGCCAATGACCTATAGAAAGGATCTCAGAGTGCCAGAGATGGTGACAATGCATGCAATATAAACACACTCTCCTGCCTTATCAGTAACTTCATGGGCAACTGTTTCAAGCAAAAAACAACAGCATTTTTTAAGTTTATGAAACAATTAGACCAGTATCAAGGAACTGGATGACTATCACAATTTAAGCAAGTTGCATATTTTTGAAGACAGACTGTGATACACTCATGATGAATATTTTAAACCCTAGAGCTCCTACTGAATATTAAAAAGGGACAGGAGTTATGCTGGTATAGCAGAGTAGTAGTAGCACATTCTTTTCTAATGTCCATGACCTCACTGTCCCCAAAAGGTTGGCTAGGTTTCTAGTAAGCCATACTTTGCTCCTGTCTAGTGGGCATTAAGTCCAATTAGAGAGCTGTTGGTTGCCTCTGGCATGAGGACCTCTTATTGCACGTAAATAGTCCTTGGCATTTCCTTACTACATTCTAAATCCTATACCCACGGACAAGTGTGTCTTGTACCCATCATCAAAGAGGCCTCTTTTTATGGCAAAAGGAGAACATTGCAGAAAACCATCACTGGATACAATGCAAAAATCAGTGGATCACGGGGAGCCCAACCCTAGGAGATACATCTACACAACAGTTCCTGCATGAATAGCTCAGGAAACATTTTGGAAGAGGGGGCAGAAAGATTTCTTCTGTGAAACATCTCTTATAGAACTGGCTGCACAAACAAGGCCAGAACAATAGATATGTTATAGTGGAAGGGGAAAAATTTCACAGGGTCTACCTTCTAGGCAAAGAGCTACAGGCAACTAACGACTGCTGGGAACAGAAAAGTTAGTCTTTCCCACCCAGGATTTTTCCTTACTGGTTGTTCAATGAGGAGTGGTAAACCCTGAGACAACACACATAAAAGAAACAAAAGTGGACTCATCTGGTTACATTTACATATTTATGCATATGCATACAAACACATATATGTTATGTATATGTATATAACAATAATAAAAGAAGAGGAGGCTTTCAACTTGGGAGTGAGGGGAACATGTGAGGGTGGAGAAAAGGTACCCAGAAGTGGCTGGAAGGAAGAAGAAGGGATGTCATTCTATTTCAATTAAAATATTTTAAAGGAAGGAAATAAAGGATTAAACAATCAGTTACAACAAAATGTAATCGTGAAACAATCCAAATTTAGGCAAAAATAAGAAAATTAAATAATGGAGCAAAAAGAAAAACAAACATGTCACTCCTACACCCATTCACACCAGTAATTAAATTATGTAAAATAACTGACCACTAAACAGAAAGGCAAAGACCTCTTAGTTGGACAGAATAGAAAACTCAGTGAAATTTAATATTAGTAGGAAATAGAAAATTAGGATCTGCCTTAATCAATGTTCTATTACTATGAGGAGACACCATGACCACAGCAACTCTTATAAAAGAAAGCATTTAATTGGGGCTTGCTCACTGTTTCAGAGTTTTAATTCCATTTTCATCATGGTGGGGAGCATGGTAGCACACAGGCAGACATGGTGCTGAAGACGTAGCTGAGAGTTCTACATCTAGAGCTGCAGGCAGCAGGAAGAAAGCCACTGGGCCTGGCCTGGGCTTCTGAAACCTCAAAGCCTACACCTACTGATACACTTCTTCCAACAAGGCCATACCTCCTAATCTTTTCAAATAGTGCCACTTCCTGGTTACTAAACATTCTATATGCACTCATGGGAGCCATTTCTATTTAAACTACCACATGGTCAGGGACACTTGGCTTGGGAGAGAGGGAAGGTAATATTGAGGAAAAGGTCAGGAAGGGGGTATAAAAACAATAAAAATGTTTTTAGAAGACATAGGGAATTATTTTATTTTATTTTATTTTTACTTTAAATTATATTTAAGCATATATATATATATATATATATGTATATACATATATACATATATATATATATGGAACCATTGAACTAGTACTAACTTGAAAGCCTCTCTAGATCTCATATTGGGGAAGGAGTTATGCAAACTGACAAGGAAGGACCCCACCCAGCTGGAAAGCCTACACATCACAACAACACTCAGAATACCAAGCTGTCCCAAAAGGTGCAATAGTGGCATTTATATCCTGGGAGTAACCAATAATCTCTGGGGATTTAACTGGACGTAGGAGTCATTTAATAAGAGGCGATTCATGCCTGACGCTGTAGGACAGGCATACTACACATGGAGGGTGAGGGCACTGATTCTAGAGAACCTACTACTAGCACTTCCCTAAATTAGCATGATTTCTAACTGTCTCTTAAATACTTGATTCTATGCCCACCTATGAATGGAGTTCTCAGTTCTCTTCAAAGAGGTTTCTTTTCACAGTAGATAGAGAGTGCTATAGAAAGGCATAACTGGTTAACATACAGAGAACAACAGACTGTGGGGTAGCTATCCCAATGGACACAGCTACAACAGAACTCTCTTACCTTCTTAAGGCTAAGAGAACACTGTAGAAGAGGTGGAAGTAAAGAGGCTGGGGGGAGATGGTCATCTCCAGAGATAGGGCCCCTTGGTCGGTTATCCAGTCTCAGTTGGTCAGTTCCAAAACTAAACAGGTTGTATTTATTAACTTTTATCTGTATATAAGTGTGTGTATGAAGGAGCTAGAGAAAGTACGTAAGGAACTGAAGGGGTTTGCAGTCCCATAGGAGGAACATCAATATGAACTAACCAATAACCCCAGAGCTCCTTGGGACTAAACCACCAATCAAAGAAAACACATGGTGGGACTTGTGTCTCTAGTTATATATGCAGCAGAGGAGGGCCTACTTGGTCATCAATGGGAGGAGAGGCCCTAGGTCCTGTAAAGGTTCTATGCCCCACTATAGGGGAATGCCAGGACCAGGAATGGGAGTGGGTGGGTTGGTGATCAGGGGGAGGGGAGAGGGGATAGGAGATTTTCGGAGGGGAAACTAGGAAAGGGTATAACATTTGAAATGTAAATAAAGGAAATATCTAATAAAAAAGATATAATAAATGTGTGTGTGTGTGTGTGTGTGTGTGTATGGACGTGTGTGTATGGATGTGTGCAACAATAATATTAAAGAATGAGAGGCCATGAGTTTGAAAAGGAAGAGATGGAGGCACACAGGAGTAGTTGGAGATGGGAGAAATGATATAAACACAGCATCCAAATATGATGTTCTTAGTAAATAAATACATTTATAAAAAATTTAAGTCTTTTAAACAGAAAGTCATAAATAATTTGAACACAAAAGCTGAGAATATTATACACTCTTCTGACAAGAAGCAAACTAAGGATGAATGTTGTGTATGAATATATTGTATAAATATATTTTCAGAAGAAGGAATGTTAACCCACATATTCAGAGAAATTTCATGGTGATGTAGAATAGGGCAATTTGTCAAGAAGCCATAAAGCCTCAAGCATAAGGGACTCACTAACAGCTTTGTGAATCATGAGGTAAAAATTCAAAGAGCTCAAAGGAAAGATTAAACAATCTATTGGCTTCACTTGGACAATTGCACATTACTTTCAATAGTTAGTAGATCAAATAAGACACAAAATGAAAAAAAATATAAGAGATTTGAAGCTGGGTGTATTGCTGCGTGTCAGTAGTCCCAGAGTTCAGAACGCTGAGGAAAGAGGGCTTCAGCTTAGGAGTTCCACAATAGCTTGGCCAACACAGCAAGATGAATAAACAAATAAACAAACAAATGTAAACATCACTGTCAACCAGACCAACTTCACAAGACTTGTAGAACACAAAAGAATACACATTTTCAATAACATACCAAACATCCACTATGAAACAAATCAATCAAGATACATAAAAGTGCGTAAATTACGTAGAATATTTTGTTTTACAGAAGTCAATAACAAAGATGTTTGGAATAATCTTCAAATAATAAGAAGGTCACACCTTTGAAAACCAGATATACATTAAAGAACATTTCAAAGTAGTGTAATATCAACTAATAAATGAAGCAGGTCCAAACTTCAACGGGCCAAATTCTAGTTCATGAAAAAAAATTAAGCTGAAAATAACCAGAAGGAAAGATATCAGGTTTATAGGTCTCCAGGAAAGGGAGTGTGTGATAGTTTACTGAGTGCCTAAGGCTATCTATGGGGTAATAAACATATTCTGAAAAATGCAGTGATTACTTAAAGCCCCAGCACCCCGAAGGCATGCAGTTTCTGTTTGATCTCGGAAGCTAAGCAGGGTTGAGTCTGGCTGACTGCACCAGTGAGGCCGAGCTGGACATTTAAAATGGTTACATTCATGTCTTATGTGACCCTCGCCTTCATTAAACAAAATAAGAATAAACAAGTGGCATAGAAACAGATTTAAATATTGAAAAACTAAAATCCATAGTTAGCTCCTTAAAACAATTGAAAGAAAAAAAAAAAGAAGAAACCCTAGTCAGACTAACCAAGGTAAGAGATCAGATCACTAGTATCAAAGATGAGGGTGAGCAAATTGGCTTAGAAGATAAAGACACTGGTTGCTAAGTGTTCCATGGTGGATGGAAAAATTTTCTCCAAGCTGTCCTGACTTCCAAATGTGTGCTATGTCACACAGTCACTCATAGGCATAGGCACACACACACACACACACACACACACACACACACACACACACACACACACAAGAAATGTGCAGGACAAGATTGAAAAATAAAAGATTATTATCATAGTTTCTATAAGCACTAAAAGAAGAGTGAATACATATTTTTAGTAGTCTGATGTAAATCAGTTTAAAAACAGGCACACTGCCTGAGAGGCACAAGTTATCAACGCCCACGGAAAACCATACAAACGGAAGCCCTGGGTGTCTATGGAAACCGAATTCAGTTTTAAACATTTCTTTACAACTCCACACTTAGATGACTTTGCTCCTAGTCCTGCTGAGCCCAACCAAACATTTACTAAAGAAATGCAACTCATCCCATTCAACACATTTCAGAAACTAGGAATGAAGGAAAAAAAACAAACAAAAGAAAACAAAACAACAACAGCAACACATGCCAACTCACTCTAGGATTCCTGTGCCAAGGCTGACACTGAAAGTATGCATACACTGATAAAAAGGACAGACACACTTCTCACGGCTGTCAGCAGCAGAAGTTTTAACCGGATACACTAATACATTGAATCCAGAGAAATGTGTTTGAAGACAATGGGTTAAGTTCAGTTTTAATTTAGGGAATTCAAGGTTATGTTAACTTTGAAAAAATAAGCACATGTTTAATAATATTCATGGGCTAAAAGAGAAGGGAATCTTCTCAACCAAGATGAATAAAACACTTGACAATATTCTCATATCTAACCTGTGTTGTTGCAAAGATCCCTCAATGAACTAGGAATATAAAGAATATTCTATAACTTAGCCCTAACATCATTCTTAAAAATAATGGGCTTGATATCTACATAGAAGAGAAAGCTTCTATGTAGCCTTTATGCTTTTGATTGGTGGGATTCAACCTGAGTACCTGCGGAGGTTGGATACCTAGTAAGATATGAGGGGGAAAAGAGGGGCCTTTAAGGAAGGGAAATGAGTAGAGTGATATAGAGAAACAGGGGCGACTAGCAGAGGAGTGGGGCAGAGAGAAGAGGGAGAGGAGGGGACACGGGGCAGGATGACTAACAACTAGGACCTATGAAACCCTGCTACTGTTAATACTTTCCAAAATATATAAAACATGAAAAGAATTTAAATAGAGCCACTGTGTAATGGGAGAGACGATGCCCAAACTAGACAGCTCATGCTACAAAACAAAACCTCCAGTGACAGGAATGAGTGACATTTTCTTGAGTCACTGTCCACAAGGATCCCACAGACCATCCAACACATCACAAGCTACTTCCAAGGCTATTGGTTACTCTGCACAACCTGTTGCTATAGACCCTGTTGCTATAGACACAGCTTACTGACATCATGGAATACAGAGAAAGCAAGCAGGTCTCCATGGAAGATTAAAAACATTAAAAGCTTTGAGAAACCCTAACCACACTGACTAACCAAGAAATCAATAGAAGGGGACCCAAAGTTATCAGTATTAAGGCTAAGAGAAAGAATATTAAGCCATCAAGATGGCTCAGCAAATAAAGGTGCTTATTGCCAAGCCTGTAGAGGGTACTTTCTGCACACTACTGGTGGGGCAAAGTAATCGGCTGTCAACATCACTCAGGTACAAAGGCTGCAACCTAAAACAGCGATCTGTGTGCAAGAGACACTGTTGCGATAGAGAGAGGCACACATTAAAACAAACAAACCACTGCACACATAGTAGGGTTGCTAAAACCACAGTAAGCCTGGGGTGGTGTCCCAAACCTGTAAGCCCAGCATTCAGGAAACTGAGGCAGAAGGATCCCAAGCCTGAGGACCT
Organism: Mus musculus; assembly: GCF_000001635.26. Lineage (NCBI taxonomy): Eukaryota > Metazoa > Chordata > Mammalia > Rodentia > Muridae > Mus > Mus musculus. Next base: position 139,179,370 of record NC_000067.6, on the reverse strand, counting down.
GTCCCCAAAAGACCAAAAGGGGGGAAAAAAGGTATCACTTTGGCATCAAGTGACATGCTTACTTAAAGAGCAAAAGGAGCATGGAAGCAAATGAGCAGTCCTGGGCCAACTTAGGTCCTCGAGAATCTTCTAATCAAAATATCCAGGCGCCCTGGCTCACGTTAAATGCCAAAACGTTCACTTTTGATATGAGAAAACCATTCCTGAGAACAGCACTTTGATTTCTGTGGCGAATGAGTTTTTGTGTGTGTGTACGGCCATCAATCTTAACAACAGTCATTTTCTTTTTTCTCTTCTTCTTCTTCCTTCTTTTTCTTCTTCTTCTTCCTCTTCCTCTTCCTCTTCCTCTTCCTCTTCCTCTTCCTCTTCTTCTTCTTCTTCTTCTTCTTCTTCTTCTTCTTCTTCTTCTTCTTCTTCTTCTTCTTCTTCTTCTTCTTCTTCTTCACAATAGCTTAACTCAAATGATTTTTCTAACAGTTTGTTAACAAGCACATCTTGTCTGCAGGAAGTTTGTGAGATAAAGGACAGCATTTCTCCAACATCTGTTTGCAATGTTGGGAATTGCCTAATGGTTGCAATTTAAATACTTACCAAATCTCAGAAAGCTTAACTCATCCTATATTTAAATATATGTTAAGTATTAGGTTTGGGGGAATATGCTGAAATATGAAATGAATATTATTACTGTATTTAAATATTTCAAACGTTAAAATTTTAAATATTTCAAAACTCCTCAAATTGGGAACTAGTTATTAAAAATAACTGCAAGTCACAATGTTTATATGATGATACTTCAACACTACCAGAAATATGAAACTCTCTGTAGTGAAAGGAAGCACGGTTTTATAAAATAACAAAACGGAAGAGTAGGGCTTGTTTTGAGAGCTGTCACTTGAATATATAAAAATTCCACGTGATAGGTAACATCTGTGGGTACTCTGGAAGGATCGCTCAGACGTTCTCACCAGCTGTAAATGTCAGTAACTAGCTCTGCGCTACAAAACTCACAAAGTGTACCTGTACCGTTCATCAAAATGATGCCAGCAAACCTGTTCCAGCAGGTATCCCAGTCATTCTAGGAAGGGCTTCTCTCTTCCAGTCTCCAAATAAAATCAAACTTTTAGGGAAACAGAGAAAGATAGGGAAACAGAGAAAGATAGGAGAACGTGCATGATTTCGGTAAACATAGGCACCGAGCCAGGGAGTGTGAGGAAAGAAAAAGCCAAACAATACAGTTTAAAAAAAAAAAAGGCCAGGAAACTCAATACTGAGTTGTTAATGTGCAGTGTCTCTATCATGAGAGGGTTGTCCAACACTTAAGGGGGAACGAATGTTGAGACAGGAAAAGAAGTTTTTCAGCAAAGTCCCTGAGACGGGATCTTTGGGTTCTGTCCAACACTGTGATGTGGTAGTCTTGGGGCATGTCTTTTGTTTCCCGTGCCTGTGATAAAAATATCCTGACAAAAGTAATGTAAGGGAGAAAGGGTTGTTTTAGCTCACAGTTACAGGTTATTGTCCATTGTGACAGTGAAGTCACAGCAGCAGCAGATGATGGGATTTGGTCACATTATTCCCAGAGTCAGGAAGAAAGAACAATGAATGCATGCACACTAAGGCTCTCAGTTGGCTTTTTTGACTCATACATAGCCCAAGATCCTCTGACCAGGGAATGGTGCCGCATCCCATAGCAGGTGGATCTTCTCTGCTGCAATCAGAACATCCCTACATGTCCAAAGGCCCTTCTTTGAAAGTTGACAGCTCTGACCATCACAGGGCTGAAACCACAGTGGGCTCCACCCCAGCTTGGCTACATAGTGCTGTGGTACTTCAATGATGATGTTGGTCATGTGTCATAGTTACCTCATCTCTATAGCGCACTGCCTATAGGGTCTACTCCGGAGATAGTAGATCCGTCTGTACTTTGCTTTCAAGTCTGAATTTGATAAAATCAATGATTTTATAGTTATATTTTGTACTTGAATATTCCAAACAACCAGAAATTTGAACTTAAGTGGATATTTAGGACTATGTTTAATCTCCTAAACCATATACATCAGCTATATACAGAGGTTTCCAAGAAATATTAATTCTAAAAACAGGCACTTTTGCATTAAATAGAGAAATAAAAGGTTTACTGTAGCTTGTGGTTGCAGGGATATTAGTCAGTAGTCCTGTGTTATAAGGCTGAGTCATGATGGTGGGATCATAGGCTGGGCCTGTACACTCCAGGGCAAGGAGACAAATGGGCCCAGATAAATGGCTACATCGAGAGGTTTCTATTTGCCTTGGATGACGTATTATATTGTTCTGATGCTATCAATACCTCACTCTCTCTGCATGTACTTTTAATGGCTTGTAAGTCATGGTATCACTGGACTCTGAGCTTCTCAGACCCATTATTTGGTATTTTTAGAGTACATTCTTTTATTTATATGCAATGACAAGTGGTTTCTGAATGTATAGATTACATGACTGTCTTCCATATAAAGGCACCATCATTAAGTATTGAGACTCATCTTGCCAAGGTCGCCAGGGCTAACCTCAAAGTCACCGATCGCTCCTATACATTGGGAGCCCAAAGGGGAACATGCTCCTTTGCACACTCTCACCTCTGCTCTACGTGGACCCTCACAGCTCGCAGACGAGAAATTCACCTTTTGGGTCCTGGAGCTCTGCCCACTGTGGCCTGAGGACCTTTAAAGCCGGTAAGAGTCTCCGTGATTGCTAACCTGGTGGGAAACACCGAGGTCTCCAAGGTCTATAAAGGTAAGCCTGTGAGAGTGTTTCCACAAACAATTTGATCATACTGCCTCAAACCTAGTGGGTAGTATAATCCTTTGATTTCAAACTTTGAATAGATTACTGGGAGAACAGAGAACCTCTGCCAAGTGGAGATGCATGGGAGGAAATGAGTGGCTGGGGCTGCATCCTTGGGGGTATATCCAGGTTTGTCCTCTTCCGTTTACTATGCTGTGCTCTTTGCCCTGGGGTGAGCAGCCCCCTGCCTATGATCCCACTGCCATGACTCTGCCTGATCGCAGAGAACTTCAGACTAATATCCCTGCAACCATAAGCTGCAGTAAACCTTTCGTCTCATCCTTTCAAGTTACCATGTCAGTCATTTTGCCACAGCAACCGGAAGGCTGATAAATGGTTCCGAACAGAATAGGTGGCACCCAGACAGGGCAACCAGAAAGAATGAGGCTGAAGTTTACACTGCAGCAGTTACAGGATAAGAGATGAAGCTAGCTGAGTCCTCAAAGCCATTCTCCGGTAGCCATACAGGGGACAACTGGTTAGTTAGAAGAGCCATCACCACACACAATGTTTGATCGTGACCAATTTTATTTTCAGCGACATTATTGGGTACTTTATGGCAAAGCAGAGTTCATTCAACATTTTATTTTGCATATTAAAAAACTTCCAAACAATAATTTTATACAGAACATCTTCCCAATCGTAATTAAGTCCAGAGATGATAAACTGTAGTCTCGAGGGCAAGCACCACGAAGCACATCTCAGTGTCTTGCTGCTCATGGTTTTCTGTTTTGTTTTGCTTAGTTTTGTTTTTTAAGCTACTGGTTATATGTTGAGCAAACAACTCTTTAGCTAAAGGAATGAACATAAACTTTGGAAACATTCAATCCTGAGTCCCTCATGTGGCCTTTATGTCTAAGAGATTTTAGGCACAGCTAAGTAATAACTCATTTAAAAAATTTAGTTTTTAGTTTTTGGTATATGATTATTAAAGAGTTCTCAAAATTACCTATGAAAGCTACTCTATCTAAAACACAGTGACTTCACACAGACAGTGCACCTAATATGCACAATGTAGTTGATTTGTTCTGTCCTAGACATCATGTGGTCCGAGGAGGGAGGATGGATGGTCCTCTAGGCTCAGCTAAGGACTGATACAGAAGTTAAAAAGGACACACACCTTTGACACATTGAAGAGGTAATCATTTGAGACTATACTGTCTAGATAAAAGACTGTATATCTTCAATTACTTCATTTCACTAAAATGTGGCTTGAAAAACACAACTCCTGGATTATAACGCATTCCATTAGCGCTGCTGTTCAGTACCTTGTTTTATTTTTGGTATATCTGCATATTGCATCCAGAGTTACAAACTGCCCACAGTGCTTTCTGCCTCATTCAAGTATAATAAAAGTAGAAATCTAAAGAAGCTCTAAGGCTAAACAAACTATACATCATACAAAAAAATTAATTTACAATCAAAAAGTATTGGCAATGCCCTTTACAAGCCTCAACAAAGACTCATCACAAAGGATGTCATAATCTACATACACATGGTTATCACATAAATATACCGTTTAGATTCTTGTGCTGCAGAGTAGCTGTTAAATGAACACAGATAGAACCAGCACTCTGTACCACAAACATTTCTGTTAAAGTAACAGTATTGTCAATACTAATCAAAGGAACAGGAATTTCTTATTGCATATTTATTGTGGCTGAGGCAGTTCGTTATGATACAATAATGCAATCTCCACATTATTATTTTAAATAAACAAGAACACTTCTACTAATAATAGAAAGAGTAATTTTTTTTTCTGAAATCACATAGAACATTGCTACATACAGTTTTAGGCAAATACTGAAAGACATGACCTTAAGGTATCTGCCAGAAAAGCAGATGTGCATATTTATATAAACTAAACAATGCAAGAAAAATATTGCACAAAATCCTATGTTTCAAAATAAAATATTTCTGTCTCAATATACATAATTCCCTATTTTATAAACAAATCCTAACATCAACTGGCTGTTGCAAAGCGTTTCTATTCCTGGAAGCTTTAAAAAACAGACACTAATAGGCCTCTGGCCTCAACGTGGGGAAAATGCTCAGAGAATCAGACTGCTAAAAAACTGACTACCAACATTAAGAGATGCCTGGGGAGAGCCTACATTTAGGGGGTTCAGTTTCCATTTTGAACTTTCATTCTGATTTTCAAATATCTTCTCAGATTGGAGACTCACTGACACCAACCCAGAACCTGAAGTTCTCAGGAGACAATTTACTCATGAAAGTGATGAACTTGAACTGGAGATCTGAGCAGAGAAGGGACAGCTGTTGACTGCAAGAATGTCCACAGCCATTTGCTGTTGACCAGGAATCTTCCCTTTGTTTAACCAACAAGTATTTCATGGGCATTCCTGGGTCACACCATTAGATATCAGCATAGCATCTTAATAACAGTCACACCATTAGCTAAGAAAAAAAAGGCTCCCTAGAAAATGTTGTTACCAAGATTTTTTTTTTTTAAATGTAAAATCGGGACTCCCAGCAACATGACTAGGTTCTTCCTTTATATACTCTAAGTTACTCCTGAACTGGGGGAAACGGCCATCAGTACTGCAAAGGGACAATGTCAGGTCGTGTGGATGGTCAGAGCAAGGACTCAGCCAAGCAGTGCCTCTGAATCTGTCCTTTAGGGTGGGATCTTAGCAGCATTCTAGTGAGTGGCTCATATAATTACTAAAAGAGTTAACGATTTTGTAGTTTGAACATACTTTAAATAAAGCAGCTATTTTTAAAAAGCATCTCTCGGTGTTGATTCTTGAGCGAGTACCATCTAAGCAAATACATCCTTATTGTATTTTTATTATATTATTATTATTATTATTATTATTAGTTATTATTTTAACACCTACAGTTCCTTTCCCTTTTAATTGATTCCCCAGAGCTGGGTAATTGTTTCCTCCCGTACCCTTACATCCTTAATTTTTATACCTTGCTCCTGAAAAGTCAATAAATATTTTCTCAGTGAAGGAGTTACTAACTCTGAATTGGAAAAGTCAGTATGCCATAAGCTGATAGTAAGATTGGCAAGACTAGGTAATCACCCATGCATTTTACTCGGCAACGTCTTCACTTTAACACAACTGCAGACCGACATTTGTCCTTCTATCTTTAGCCCCTGACCTGGCCTGGATGCAAAGCCTGAGGGAGACTCGATGAGTCACAGATCAGGGTTCCTTTAGAGGCGTATAAAGCACAAGATTCGGGAGCCAGAGCTGTGAGTTAGTCAAGTCTCTCATCGCTCAGAAGCAGCTTGTCTGAAAGATTTATTTTGGGAGCTCCAGTTGTTGGTGCTCAGTATATAGAATGACAGTGCAAACAGAAACACATATTTTCAATAGCAGGGAACTTATATTTGATTTGGTTTGGGCAAAGCAAAACAAAACAAAAAAATACTCCATTTATATTCCCTTTTTTAAAATTTCAGAGCTCACCTGATGGTCTCTTATTTTTACAACTGTTTCCATCATAATACTGGGAAGTGTCATTTAAAAGCTGACTTCAAATACTCAAGGTTTTAATGGTGCGAAGCACCTACTTGCTTCCAGTTTTCTGGACATTTAAAAATAATGTGTACAGTTTTTCTTTTTAACATAAAGTAGCTGTTTTTGCTTGTTACATAAGGCACAGATCACTTTCGTGGCTTAGGACATTATTTGTGAGTGGATAAATGTTTCCAAATAGTCTAGTGTTACAGTAGAACATCTCACAAGCTGACTCAAGGTAGAGAGCCACAAACCTGTGGCCATGGGATTACCATGGAAGTAGACTGGAAGCCAGTGTTTTAAGCTGCAGTCAGGATGCTCTCATTTTTTTAGACAATGAGTTCTGATGTGAAAAAGAGACCTCACTTGAAAAATGGCATTAAAAGCGCTCCATTCTGTTGAGGAATCTGGTGGGAACCCCTGCCCAGCAGTGTGACTACCACAATAACTTTTCCACTTCCCGCTGAAATCAGCTCTTCCATGTGTACTCTCCTGTTGTTTCAGTAAACTGGGACTAATGAACAACACATACAGGCACAATCTCACAACCTTGCATATTATTATTGTGTGAAGACAAGGATTAAATCTTCCCTTCTATAGTGAGCCCATCCTCAGAAGGACAGGCTCCACCATCCACTACAAAAGAGGGAACCATTACCTCAAGTAAAACTACCTAGTTATATTTTGGAATGCAGTTTTAAAAAATGACCTGTGTGTGTCAAACAGTGTAGTAGTGGATGCTTCCATCTCTGAGAAGTTTTTATAGTTTCTTACAGTATTATGAAAGCTAGTCCCCAGGGAAGAGGCTTTTAGGCCAGAACACAGTCCTGGGTTTGAAGTCCATGATATCTTCAGCAATGCAGTTACCTTTAACTTCTGGAAGGCAACCAGGAACAACTGTACTAGCTTATACTGTTTAACTTTTAATTTTTCAGTTTTAAGAAAGTGTATTCATGGTCTAGTGACATAGCTGACTGAATAAAGCACTTAATACCAAAAAAAAAAAAAAAAAAGACCTGTGTAAATATTTTAAGGACTATGTTAAATAAACCTCCTAAAATTCTAGCTAAAATTATATTCTTTAAGTAAATACTTTAGAGTATGGCCTTACTGGAATTCTTCAATGGTTTTGCAAACTTTTTTTTTTCACTAAAAAAAGACAATTTTTGAAAAGTAATCATCACACTTGAGGATGTATAGACTAGAACCATGGCGTGTTCAAACACACTACCTGCACATCTAGGGATCTGCATGTGCTCTCAGGTGTGCTCCAAAGCTAGAGTAATCATGAGGGAGGCAGGATCCACGGAGAATCACAAAGGATGCATTTTGATACTTCTCTGCCCTAAATAATTCTATTGTGCCTGCCCTTCCTCTCTTCTTTGCCTGCACCCCTCCTGCTTGCCTGCAGGGGACACACTCAGAATAGAGAACCCCAGCAGGTGTTCAAAGTCAACACAACATGGCATATGCTTGCAGCACACCCCTTCAGATGCTGAAAACGGCACTTTTCTTCTGTGATCTCCTCCCTCAAAGCTGGATAACCTCGGTGTAATAAGGAGAAAAATACTATATACAGTACAGGAGCTGGACATCTGAACAATATTCCTGATAACTTCAAAGCCATCAAACTAAGAAAGTGAAGTCCCAGGGTGAGGAGGAACCTCAGAAGACATGATCGTAGAACATACTCTAGAACGCTGAGGCGATAAGGGAACAGAAAGGGGACAGCAGGGAACAGTCAGAGCTCTGACTACCACACAGCGAGTCAATGATAGGGCAAATGCAGCACACTAACATAGGATGCTAACAACAGCAGAGACAGGGTCCAGGGCAGAGAGCAACTCAGTACCATCTTTGCATTTTTTCTACAAATCTAGAAGAACATTTAAAATACAAAGTTAATTCTTTAAAAAAGCAAACACAAGGTAAGGCTATGAGCATCTTCACAGCACGTCAGTTAAGAGAAGAGGACAACAGCCTATCTGGACTCTGCAGGGCATTTGGCTTTCGGGCGGTGAACCATGGTTAACACATACATGAGATCGACCATTGAGGGGCTTCTTTGTAAGCAGAAGCTTTTAACTTCACATTGTAAGTCAGCACTTAATATAGTTCACTGAAAGGTAAATATACACATTCACGTTGCTTGGAAAACATGGCTACATGTCTTCATAAAAAGCAAATTATTTCTGCTAGAGTGCATTGAAACTGGAAAAGAATGGTGAGCTTAGTTCATGGTAGAAAAAGGCATCACTGCTCTGCAGGACAAGATAACTCCTCTTTCAAGCTTTGCATCACGCGTCATCTGTATGTTTAGCATAACTGGAAGATTAAGGCAATTAGTGGGTTAACAGTTTCATCAGTGTCAGGCTATTTTCCATCAGTTTTGACATCTTGATCAGTTCATGCTCAGCCAGGTTAGTACAGTAACTACTGGCGATATGTGGGGTTATATACGCACACTTAGTTTAAATAAAACAAACAGCATTAAGCACCAAATACTGGGAAAGCTTAAATTCAAAACACACTTTCAGCCTATGTACAAGTTAGTACCTGATTTAACAGCACAGCAGAATTCGTTTTACGCTGGGAAACCAACAGGTAATACAGATCCATGAGATGAACAGACAGGGAAACCAACTAGACTGCAGTAGGGGTCGCCATTCCTATCAGTGACTCTACTGTTCCCATCTCAGGGAAGGAATTCCACATGCCTCCGGAGAAGCCAAGAGGCAAGCAACTGACCCACTACTGGTACCTAAGTTTGGTTTCCACTTCTGCTTTCTTCTGAAATGTTTAAATCTTGTTGGAAGTCACATGACATGTGACACAATGACACTACTTCTTGGAGAAGTCCGACATCCTTTGAAGGCTTCGTGTCCTCTTTGCCAGCCTTCTCCCAGGGAACAAAAGTCGACTGGCGGCTCCCGGGGCCGGGCACCGACAGATCCTCTGACTGAAGTGGAGCCTGACCTGGTGTTTGCTTCACTTCTGCTCTTCCTCTCTCTGTTTGGGAAGCTTCAGGAGCAGCAGGCTGGGAACGCAGTCCTGAAGTCGGAGCTGGCTTTCCCACCACAGTAGGGCCACTTACGCTGTCAGCACAGAGGGGCTTCTCCCTGCTCTCCTCTTTCAGGATAAACAGAGACTCTGTCAGCCCACCAGAGGAAACGCGTTTCCTTGGGGATGGAGGGAGTTGCCTGCCATGGAGGGCGCTGTCGTCCTGCCCGAGATTCCACTCTCCCTGGTCTCCAGAAGCACACAGCAGGGCCAGGTTATTCTCACTGGGAGCGTTGGACTTGTTCTGGGAAGGGAATTACAACTTCAGAATACTTACAATAAAATGGCAGTGATTCTTTAGTGGTGTCTGCTTTGCAAGCAAGGTCACCATGCTTCAGCAGGGGCCTGAGCCCCACCCCAGGGGTAGGGGAGCACTGACTGAATCCTGACAGTTCCTGCCTGCCCCATGAAGAGGAATGATGGGTGTCGGGTGGGGACTCCACAAACTCTGGTTTCAATGTGTTTAGATTGTCACCTGTCACAGTCAAATCCACATAGAACGTCCTGTTCTCCAGTCAGAATGGGGTCCCACTGCACATAAAGGTTTATTTTGAAGCACTTTAGTTCATTTAAAACTGTTCACTTTTCAAACAAGAAAATAGAAAAAATATTTTTAAGACATATTAATTACAGTGTTTTTTTAAAGCTCAGGAGTTTTTATAAAAATAGGAATGTTTCACATAAAAATGTTTTCACAAGGGTGAATGCTAAACTAGACGTCACTATGCCCAGAAAGGGGCATCACTGGGTAGCACCAGAGCAGTGACTGCAGCAGCAGTGTGAGCTGCAGAAGTAATCCGTACGATGTACGATGTACACTTTTTACCACAGTTTGACGTTTCTGTACTTACCTAGAGGTAAAAATGCTTCTATAAACTAAGTTTACTTATCTGATTGGGCAACCATAGCAAGGGCAAGAGGGTTTCCATTTAATTCTGTGTCTCAACTAACCGTAGGCTTGTAATCAATGTCATCCATGGATCTGAAGAAATCCAGGCTCTTGGCAGGCGCCAGCTTTCCTTGATCAGAGCTGTGCGTGCTCAGCGTGTCCAGGATCTCACCCAGTAAGTCCATCTCCCCTGAGTAAGGAGCCTTCACCTGGGCTTCAACGGAGTCATCGCTTTCGTAGAAATAAGCACGGGTTTCTTCCCCGTCTTCAGAAGATATCCTGAAAGGAGACACAAGGTAGGGCAGTCGGCACAGGCGGAGTCTCAACTCACTTGCTAAACAACAAACGCCAGCAAAACAACAACAAGGTCACAACTGGAGGTGAGGGTGATGTTGACTTTTAATCCCAGCAGCCTGGAGGCTGAGGCAGGAGGATTGCACGTGTGAGGCTAGTCTGGGTTCCAGAAAGAAACCAGGGAAAGGAGAGGGAAGGGTTAAGAGGAGGAAAGGAGGGAGGGAGGTTTAGAGGAAGGAAAAGGGGAGGAAAAGAGAGGGAGACACAAGACTGGGAGAAAAGGAAGAAATGAGAAAGAGGAAAGAGAGGGTTGAAGGACAGGCAGGGACAAAGGAGAGAAATAAAAATTAGTCAAAGTCTCCACAGTTATGCATACATCCACTTCAAATACTAAAAGACTTAAGTACACACATTAGAGCAATAAACACAATGTCATGGCTCAGTAATCTGAAGCCGGCTCCATCTGTCTCACGCTATAGGATTTGGGGATTTCCTAGAAACGTTAGATTGAACACTTAGAATATTTGCAGCATTCATATTCTATATGGTTGTCCTTTTCTTATTTGTTTTGGAGAAGAATAAATATTCTCCTATGTAGACAGGTTTATTTCATATGTAGGATGTCCATTTTATTACTATGTATCTTAAAATTGCTTAAAAAAATGAAGTTTATACAATTCTCCATTCTTTGTATCAAGAAACAGTTCTAAACCTCCTTCCTTCCTGTGATGGTGCCTTCACCTTAAGCCCTCCCCTGGCTCACTGGACTGTTACCACTGTCCCCATGTCACCTGTCCCTCTCAGTGTGGGGTGACAACCTGACCTAGTGTTCATCTGTCATCTTTCCCACTCCTTGGACACCTCTGAATATAACTCTGCTTCCCAAGAACACGACATTTCAAGTCTATCATGCCCTGCCCCTGTCCTAAGCCTCATTCCTCACGGCGGTGAAAGGAGTGCCATTTCTGTTTGTTGGTGAACATTGAGAGGGAGCAAACATGAACTTTACTAGTGCCTAAAGACCATGCCACTGCACAGGGTCCCGCAGTGCTGGACTCACTTGCTTGCCCGTTCAATGTCATCGTCATCATCATCATCATCATACAGGGTACCATCTAGGCTCTTATGAGGCCTTTTCAAGTGTGTCTGGAGAGAAAAGTTGACAATAAGTTGAGTTACTGATTTGAAATATGTCTCTTTAATAATTTTAAAGGAACAATGTAATTTTTTATAACAAATACTTAGACATATGTTTTCAAAGCTTTGAATGTCATCCAATAACCTGACAAATTAGAACAAGGAGAAAAAGAACAAAGCAGCATTTTAAAAAGAATCAACACTTCCTAGCTTCTCCAGTAGTAGCTGGAAATAGATATATAGGTGAACAGTCACACCATGCATCCACAAGGCAACTATCACATTTTTAAAAGAACCATCGAGAGTTGTCCATCACATCTCCTACGTGGTTTATAATGTTGCAAAGATGCAGACTCTGGATCTCCAGAGCTTCTGGAGTGTTGGGGCCCAAGTTCCTGCATTTGTGACATTTTCAGATGGTCTCAGTGCTCGATCCGAGGAATTCACTCTCAAGAGCAAGATCTTCAAATAACGATTTATCATTTGTACCTGAAAATGCTATATTATGCATTCATTAGACGTTCTAAAATGTAAAATGTTCATGTTGATTGGCTGATCTGTTATTATGCACATGCATTCCACAGTAAACATGTGGAAATCAGATGACAACCTGCGGGAGTTGGTTCTGTCCTTCTACTATGACGGTCCTTGGAACTGAACTCAGATCATCAGCCTTGGCAGCAACTACCTTTACCTGCTCAGCTGTCTTGCCAGCCCTAGGTATTTTTAACAAATATTTGTTTTTAAAGATTTATTTTGTCTTATGTGTATGAGTGTATGTATGTATGTATGTATGTATGTATGTATGTATGTATGTAAGTATGTATGTATGTGTACTGCTGCATGCCTGGTGCCTGCAGAGGCCAGAGGAGGGTGTCAGATCCCTGGAACTAGAGTTACAGACTGTTGTGAGCTTCCTTGAAGTTTTGGAGATCCAAACCTGAGCCATCCACGAAGAGCTTTTAGCTGCTGAAGCATCTTCCTAGCTCCAAGATGTCTTTTTAACACAATTTAAAAATTGTGACATCTACAAATGAAGTTACCTTTAATCTTTTACACCATATAGACTATCTCCATACATTTAATTTGTGGGTCAGAATTACACAGGTCAGTGCTGCCTGTAGTGCCATGTCCCCAGTCTCCTTCAGTGTCCCCTTTCCTTTGCACCAGCCATGACTGAAACATGGTAGCCCACCCTCATTTCCTGAAAACTGGCAGTTTATGTGGCGGTCCAGACTCCATTTTCAGCTGACTGATGCCTGTTTCTGGCGAGCACAAGCCACGGTGGCAATGTGCAGTCTTATAGTACACAGTGGTAGGCATGTGATGTTCAATTTTGTTAACATGGCTCTGGGTGTGGCTTGCCTAGCCACTCACTTGGTTCCATTCACCTGTCATGACCACTGGGAGGTCCATTTTTTATTAGAGTTATTTTATAGAGTATTCCTTTTATATTTTTAAAATTTTATTAAAAAAATATAAATATAAATATAAAAAACCCTTTACTATTTAGCACTATATTAAGATATAATACAGAACAAAAAGAGCATAGAAGTTGTTGGTGTGCTCTTTTATTTCCAAGAGTAATGAGCCACTGCCCCAGCAGTCTCTAAATTGATGACAAGATGAGGTTATTTTTAATATTGTCATGGCTTATATATATTTAGTACATTTTAAACCACCAGTTATTATTAGTGTTCAAAATACCCCATTGTTGAACTTTGGCTTAAAAGCACTTATCTTCAAGACACACATCTTAAGAAAGGCATAGGTTAAAAGATTCATGGTTAGGTTTTTCCTTAAAAATAATCCGGTATTGGTGACTGGCCTTGAGCTCATCACTGCTATAGCTAAAGCTATATAAAGAATATCTGAAGATTTCTAAAATGTTCTCTTTATTATTATACATGGTCCAGTGCTTCAAAAATAAGGTTATAATTTTTACATCATCATCCTTTTACCCATGGAAGCAGGCCCATGTCTTCTCGGACATAACCTCAGAAAAGGGCTTTGGGTTTTTCAAGTGGGTAATGGCATTCAGAGGTGAAAACTTGTTGTCATGGTGCTCAAAATCGTATACCATCCTTCTGGGTGGGGAACTTTAGCCTTGGCTTTGCCCTTGGCCACATCCCCTAAAGGAGGACCTGCTTGTCTCCAAGCCCACAGATGTCTCCCTGGGCTGCACTACAGAATAAATAAGTCTCTGGGATCTCTAGAGAGCCCCACCTGCTCACTCCTTGGTGCCAATGCTCCTAAGGTGAAGCAACGAGGGACAGACACACAGGATAAACACTGTGACCTGTGACTGAATTGTGTAGCGAGTCCCCCAGGAGTCTGAGGATGAGGAAGTACTGAGGGGCTAAGACCATGTCAGTTTGCCACATAAACTGAAGTTTCTTCAGTTGGACAAAAGTTCTCAGAATTATCTAGGAACGAAACTATCGACCACAACATTCGTTCTGGGAGGGAAAATTAATCTTACTCTCTTTCCCAAAACAACAACAACAATAACAACAAAAACAACAACAAAAACAAATTAATACAATACTGCACTGTCAGTACAATGAACTCTACATATGCAACTTTCTAATAAAACAATTAAAATTTAAAACAAAATAAGCAAACTACGAGGAAAGTAAAATGTGCTTAACTTGGCTGCTATTTGTTAATATCGTCACTATTTACGAAGATAAGAATATTGAGCAGTAAGTACATAGCAATATATTTGCTAAGTTCTTTGTAGAGGCCTCTCACATACACACAAGGTTAGGTTCTTTCCATTTACCATTTCAGAGCCTAGTGATCGCCACAATAAGCTGAGGTACGACCAGAGATGCTGGATAGTTTCTCCAAGTCACATACAGCATGCAGAACAGGGACAGCAACAGCAGAGGAAGCGCTGTCATCGGTTGCGCTGCAGATCCTGGCTGCTCCAAGACACTTTCATCCTGTAGCTGCCTGCCTGCCTCAGGGCTCTCCAGTATTTCACCCAAACTCTGTACAATCTACGTAATACTTAAGTCATGAAAAGAACTTCATCAGAAAATCTGAGTGTTATTTCACACTTCCTACCTACCAGGCCTCTATTAATTTTCACAGAGATGCTACTAACTAGTGTACTTTATGAAAGATATTCACAAAAGAATTTTAGAAACACATAAAATGAACTAATAATCATTTTCCTTTTTTGTAGATGTTAACCTACGTCCAGTGGAGACACTGGAGCTACAGGTGGCATCTGCACTGTGGGCCGCTCGTGCTTCTTGCTGTCTATGTGCTGTCCCCTGGATTGTTTGTTGTCTTGTCTCATTGGTGCCCTCATCTCTTCATGTGATGACTAACCTTGACTGTCAACTTGACACATGTGGGAAGGAGGGACAGAAGAACTGCCTTCTTCACATTAGCCTGTGGGCATGTCTCAGGGGGAAATTTCTTAATTGTTAATTGATGCAGGAGGCTCTGCCCATTGTGGGTCTGTCACCCCTGGGCAGGTGGACGTGGAACCAGTCAGTAAGCAGCATCCCTCCATGGTCCCGCCCCAGGCTCCTGCCTTGGCTTCCACTATGAGGACTGTTACCTGTAAGTGGAGATAAACCATTTGCTCCCCAAGTTGCTTTTGGTTTATCACAGCAACTGAAAGCAAAACAACACTTAATAACCTAAATAAAATATGTACATGATTTTACTCTTTAATATAGGCTTATCCTTCCTCCAAAGCATGCAGTTGATATTTCCTGAAGAAATAAATATTTGCATATATAGCAGGTAGGTTCTTGTCTTAGGGTTGCTGTGATGAAACATCGTGACCAAAGCAAGTTGGGCATGAAAGGGTTTATTTGGCCTACACTTCCATATCACCATCCATCACTGAAGGAAATCAGCACAGGAACTCAAACAGAGCAGGAAGCTGGAGGCAGGAGCTGATGCAGAGGCCAGGAAGGGCTGCTGCTTTACGGCCTTGCTCCTCATGGAACGCTCAGTCTGCTTTTTAATAGAACCCAGGGCTACCCGCCCAGAGATGACACCACCCACAATGTGATAGGCCCTCCCCCGTCAATCACTAACTATGAAAATGCCCTACAAGCTTGCCTACAGCCTGATCTCATGGGTGCATTTTCTTACTTCGGGCTCCCTCCTCCCTGCTGACTTCAGTTTGTGTCAAGCTGACATAAGACCATCCAGCGCAGTTGTGCTGAGTATTTAACCGGCTGATATCAGCCTCTTCTGTGCCCTGAGGCCCATTCATAACCTCAGAGAAGAATGGAGGGCCATCTTTTTGTGCCACGCATTAGGCTATGTGCTGAGGCACAAGAACTAGCAAGAACAGAGCTTTGTGTCCTTATGGATGTTAGTCTAGTAAATAAAAACTAAACAAACTCCAATAGTCACACCAACAAGCACAAAAGGTGTGACTCAAATTAGCTCCTACTAAGCTATCCCTGCTGAGAGAGCACTTCGTAAGAATTTGACCTAACAATCATTGAGCCCAAAGGAACTCTCTATTCCCTGGGCTCCGGAAGGCCATGTGTTAAGAAGATGGTGAGAAGGAGTAAGCACACATACAGCTTCCCTCCACTGGGGTAGTCAGGGGAACACGAGACGTTTGTTATCATGGCACTCATGCTACTTTCGGGGCCACCAACATTTGCAGTTATTCTTTTGATCACTAGGTGGCACACACTTATTAAAAAGTCAGCTGGACTACGTAACCTGGTGTTACCTAGAGGCACCATTGATTTAGCAGGAGAATGAGGGGGTGAGAATGTGGGCAAGGGTGGCAGGGAAGAACCAATACCAGATTCACAGTCCCAGACAGAGGGCAGCACAGAGGCCCTGGGCTCAACTGTCTTCTTCTGGCAGCTTACTTGAAGTCGGAGCTTCAAGGTAAGGGTGCATCTCTTTTCTTTTAGTTCTTAGCACTTCTTCATTCCACAAACATGCAGTAAACACCAACTATTATGCATTTCACTGTTTTCATGGTACAAATACAATAATAAAAATATTTCCTCTATGGAATAAACCTATTGCAAACAGGAAATAAACACCTCAGGGTTACATACAGGTGGGCAGTTACCACTTCTTCTAGGATGGAGGTATTACACAGGAAAGATACACCTTGGGGGGGTAAAATAGGGGCTGCATCACTTTGTGGTTAAGAGCATATATTGTTTTGGCAGAGGACTTGAGTTCATTTCCCAGTACCAATATTGGGTGTCTTACAACTACTTTTAATTCTAGTCGCTACTGATACTTCTGATTTCATTTACATACCCTCACACAAACTACTGCACACAGACACATGATTAAAAATTGAAAAGAAATATTTAAAAAGAATATAAGGCAGCAAAGCTTCTATCACTTAGAAAAAAAATTAAAAATGAGACTTAGAACTGTACATCACAAATCTCAATCTAAATTTGAACATGTATAGTTATAAAATACAAGTCAGCTTTCGTGAAAATGTAAAGTGCACACTGAGTGTGTGTGAAAATCCACAAGGTTGAGGGTTCCTCGATAGGACGGTGGGGAAATGCTACGCTATTGAAAAAGAATGTCTATCAGTATGGAAGGAACTGTGAGTGGTTCTTTCTCTTCCTAGACCTGACCCTGTGTAGATACTGAATGAGATAAACAAGACTGATGCAGACAGGAACTGTTTAAAGAAAAGAAAACACACACCATCTCACAGGAAAGGACTAAGTCACAGAACCACACAACTGAATGTCCGAGGAGAACTCAAGAAGCCAATTCAGGCTAGTTGAATGCTATCTTCCCTGCAATGCCTTCTGGGAAGCACATCAGACTAAAATGGCCAAAGCCGAGGAGCCTGGTAAGTGTGCAGTTACCACTGTGATCACTAGATGGCAAACAATGTTAACCAGGCCAAGTGCGGCTTAGCTCAAGGGCAGGGTAGGGTGGGGTGGTGGGTGGAGTGGGAGAGTTGAGAGAAACAGTTCTGACATAAGCAGATGAAACAGAATTGAGATTCTAATAACATATGTAACATTTCTAAGACAGACTCACTATGAAGTTCATACTGGCCTTGGCTTCACAGTCCTGTCTCTGCCTCCACGGGGCTAGGATTACAGGTGTGTGTGTGTGTGTGTGTGTGTGTGTGTGTGTGTGTGTGTGTGTGTTACATAAACTTTTTAAAAAACATAGCCTTACTTAAAAAAAAAAGATTTATTTATTTATTTATTTGTATGTGTAAGTGTTATTGCCTGCAGGTGAGTCACCTGTATGCCTGGAGCCTGAGGAGGAAGAGGGTTTCAGATTTCCTGGAAGTAGATTTTGAGTATTGTTAACGGCTTTATGAGCTGGGAACTGAACCCAGGCACCACTAAACCACTGAGTCATCTCTCCAGCTTCTAAAAGTAAGAACACATGTTGATACTGTCCCATCTTGGAGTTGAGGCAATCAAAATCCAGAAAGACTTTTTGCTGATCCAAAGTCTACAGCAAACACCTGATACTATGCATAAAACCCATTTGTGGCATATGAAAATATCACAGTACAAAACGGCAGTGCCTTGAACATGCACAGTAGTTTTGTTATTTGCAAAGAACTTTAAAATACCTTTTTGATGTTTACAGGGAGCAACTGAAGCGCAGTTAAAGCCTTACAGAAGGTTTTCTTCAGTTCTAGAGGTTTCCTTGGCAAGCTTACTCTACACTAACTGTGCTGAGCACTTTCCCATGCTGTGCATGATGAGTGCGATGTTAGCAAGCAGTGACTTGGGTGGGAATGCGAAAGGGACAGAGCTAGGACTCTGTCTCAGGTGTGGAGACTCCACTAATGCACTATTTCTATTATTGCCATGCTTCATGAGAGTGTCCTGAGGGGTCCAGACAAACTGTGAGAGAGAAAGACTGCCTATAAGGTCAAGCCTTAGCCCGACTTTAAAGCAAGGACTGTCCTAGCGAGATGGAGATGCTAGTGCTCCAGGAAGGCAGGACACTGTGAGGCAGGAGACTGGCGCTGAGGCCTGACGACTGAACAGCCTCCTGGGGCACTTAGGGGACTAGAAAGACTAACAAGTCTCATGATCTGTGAGATCAAATGGACTGAGCTGATGATTCCTGTTGGTACTGGGTAAAAAGCTGAGGTCTTATGAAGCCTTTGATAAGGCCAGTCCTGAGCAGGGGTACACAGTGGCTCTGTCAGCAGTGATTTGGATATGGCCCTGACCACACACAAGTCCTCCAGCTGTTGCCTACAGTGATCTCACATTCCTTGTCAGCTCTTGTGCCTTGTCTCCTTTACCTACCACCTACACAGGCTGCTCTTGAGGACGACCTGGGTTCTGTTCACAGCACAAAAAGAGCAGCCAACAACACTCAAACTCTACTTCCAGGAATTCTGAGGCCCTCTTCTGACCTATTCAGGCCCCAGGCAAACAGGTGACTCACATAGATACATGCAGACAAAACACAACTTAGCTGTGAGCTTCCTTGTACCAGCAGCAATCCCTAATAGCATTCGATCTTACAGGCCTGAGACTAAGAATTTTACATTTTAGTTCTTACTTCCATTTAGATGCAGAAAACTTCTGCAGAATGCTACTCCCATCTTAACAATGACCAAATCTAGATAACCTAAAAAGTATAACATAATCACTTTTGAATCCCGATTCACAGTAACCAAGGAAACTGGGCCTCATCTGTCAGAAGGCCTTGGCAACAAACAAGGAGATAAGCTTACCGAAAGTTCAAACATTACATAAAGGACATGTATAGGCCCATGTGTCAACTTAAGAGTAGCGAGGAATCTCCAAGCCAAAGGGAGGAGTGTTTGCAGTCTCTAGCTCTTTCCTCCAAACACATTCCTCTAACTTTATTTGCTAAAGGGAGGGCATGCGAGACAGACTGGAAAGACAAAGTGCCTCTGGTAGTTGAGAGCAGAGACTGCGGATGGGCACTCAACACACTTTTCTATATCCTTATTTCATAGAAAACGAAACCCTTCCCAAGACTGTTAGGGAAAGTGGAGAAGCAAATTCCCTACAGGTGTGAAGGACAGCAAGCCCTAGGGACACCGCTGGGGAGGGCCCAGGAACTCCCCCTCCAAGGAAAGCGTTTGAATAGGAATGTCCTCTATAGGCCCATGTGATGACAACTTGACCAAGTTGCCACTGCTTTTGGAGAGAGGTGGAGGTGATGTTGGAAATTTCAGTTGGTGAGGCTTGGTGGGGGGAAGGAAGTCACCAGGGGGTGCTCCATGAAGACAAGCTGATCTTTGGCCTCTTCCTTTCTCTTCTGCGCTGGCTCTGGGGCTGGCATGAGGGAAGCACCCTGCCAGACTCACTGCTGTCATGATACTGTTGTCATGATATGCCTTGTATAACCATGAAGCAAGGCATGTGGGTGAATGGTCCTTAAATTGTTTCTTTGAGGAATCTGTCACAAGGACAGAGATGAACTCACGGGGCTGCCATAAAGGCTACAGTGGACGTAAAGGGACATGGCTTGCCTAAGAATGAAGATACACAGAAAAGCCACAAGGCCTGGACCAAGTTCAGCCCTGTTCCCATGTGGCTCAGGCAGACAAAACCTTCAGAAAGCTTAGGATGAATCAGGAAAACTGAGAGAATCTAGAACTTTCTCCACAAGTATTCTACAAAAGCAGGAGATCATAGCATCCCACTGATATGCTTATCAATAATAAAATCCAATTCCAGACACATACCTGCTTGTAATAATCAATGCCATTATAAAAGAAAATACATGTTTATTTATAGATGCAAATATTAATACACTCTATATATAAAGTCTGGAATTCAATTAAGAATTTTGAGACATTAATGAATAGATAATGCATGAGGAAATGAATCATAGCAAAAAATGGAAAATTTAAAAACGAACCAAGTGGAACTCATAGAAAACAAAACAAACCATCCTGATACAGTAGATGAAAATCAGTTCCAGACCTCATTAGCAGATTCAGCACCGATCTGAGACAGGTCAAAAGACATGGCCATAACTGAATAAAACACACAGAGAAAAGAAAGCAAAGCAAGTGAAATGAAGAACATTAACAAGAAAGTAGGGTGCAGAGCACCCAAAAGCAGAGCCTTGCCAGCAGCAGCGCGTGCAGTGCATTCTGTTTCCATAGAGGAGACTCTCTGGCTCCCCAGAACTACTCCTCTCCTCTCTCCTCTCCTCTCCTCTCCTCTCCCCTCCCCCTCCCCCTCCCCCTCCCCCTCCCCCTCTCCTCTCCTCTCCTCTCCTCTCCTCTCCTCTCCTTCCCTCCCTCCCTCCCTCCCTCCCTCGGTCTCCCCTCTCTCTTTCTCTCCACCTCCCCACCCCCATGTATAGTGGATTGTTACTGTAAATAAAATGGGCAACTATTACCTCACTGTGAAACTGACTGTAGAGAGCTCTGGAAGCACCATGTGGAAGAGGCCTCCGCGGAGGCGGGCACTTTACCATCACCTTACAGCCCCGGAGGCTGTGGTTTAGGAGTGATGTTTATGTTCCCAAACCATCCACAGGGCAGAGCTGCTATTCTGGTCTGTGTTCATCATATTATAAAAACGCAGATATTTCTGTTCCTTCCTATTAAATGACAAGGCTGATGGGCAGAGAATGAATATAGATGTCTTCCTGTATTTGTAAATCATGGTGCTTAAGAACTTAAAAGGAAGCAAGTTATCTTCAAAGCTAAATTAGCGGGACTAACACTTCTTGAGGTTCCGAGGAGACACATGGTCTCCAAAGCCAGGAAGTAGCTTACCCTGATGGTCAGATAGTTAAACGGGACTCTCCTTGATGATACATCCACTCTGTCCAAATCAAAGCACCAGTGCCGTAACAGATGCTCATTTCAATTTGCTTTTAATCTATTCTAGTTTTCTTTCTTTCTTTCTTTCTTTCTTTCTTTCTTTCTTTCTTTTTTAAACTTTAAAAAAAAATCATTCAGTTGACAAATAGAATGCAGGAAATCAGAAGTGATCCCTGGTTTGGCAAAATACTCATCCCAGAAACAGTACTTTAGGGTCCACTCTTGCTTGTTGTCCAGAGACTATGAGCAGCTGGCAATGGCAATACCCAGGAGGCTGTCTCTAAGACACAACAACTGGCATAAGACGTCTCAACTCAGAGGATGCACACTTACCCACATGGGCACTTGCAACAAACATGGCTTCAAGCTGGACATTGGGAAGCCAGGTTTTAAGGGCTGTTCATTTGCTGGGTGACACCAACTGTGATTTAAATCCCACTACCCCTTAGGTCTTTAACATTTGAAAACACAAATTTGACCAGTGGTTTTACAGCTTTTCAGTGTAAGAAATTATTAGTCAACACAAAAACAATATGATTAAGTATTAAATACCTCAGTGAAGAAGAATAAATAAGTGATCCTTTGAGAAATGGCAAAGATCCTGAATTTATAGTGGGACTAGCTACTGTGCACTAATGGCTTTTCCCACCACCAATACCAGCAACTGATCTCTGACAAACTTCAAAGCAGAGCCACACAGGGGGTAAATGCAAAGCAAAACCAAACCAAACCAAACCAAGCCAAGCCAGACAGGAGAAAGCATCATTTCCTTATCCTAAGATTCTTGAGAGAAAATAAGAACTTGTATACAGAAATTGGGTATTTTTATACAGAAATTGGGTATTTTTGGAATAGAGAATTGTTGTTAATTTGATCAGAACTCTGAAAGACTGAATAGGAAGGGGGGAAAAAAAACCATAAAAAGTTAAAGGACAGAAAACAGAGGGAAAAATCTGTTTCCATGTTTCTATATAAAGTCTAAAATGGAAATATTCATTAACCAGATTTACTAAATGGAAAAAATGAGTATATTTTGTCTTTGTTTCAAGATTTTTATAATAGTTATTTATGGAAAATGAATTTAAAGAGTAAAATTCTAACATTAAAGTGTTAAACTTTAAAATTTTTAAAAATTATATATGACATATTTACACAAATATGACCATTTTCCATTATGCTTTGTAATATACTAAGCATTGTTCTGCAAAGTTAAATTGAAGTTAAAGCCCAGTTTCTGAAGGGTGGCTTGAATGCTTCCTTCTGCGCCTGGCACTACAAATTGACTTCTAAGGAAAGTTCCACAGAATGTCCACTAGAGGGCATGCTTGCAATCCAGAACCCACTTTCTTTTTGAAACAATTTTAACTACAACCAAATACGAAATGTTTGAAAGAAATAGTGTTCCATCGGAGAAGGTGACTTCTTTCTAATTATCAATACTGTATTTCACCAGAAAATCAACTGTATAAGTTACTGCCATTAGAATAAATTATGTTAAATCCAATATGAAGAGCCCCTAAAATCCGCGTTGCTATAATGTGCTTTTATTTAGGCAATACTTCTTATGGTCATGTTCCCTTAACGTATTTCAAAAAGTTTTATCCTTTAAAGTGTTTTAAAACATTTCCCTATTACTTCAACTAGCAATTGACCTTCATAGTACCTTCAATATTGAGCCAAAATAAACAGAAAATCAAAACTGGTTCTTAGAGTTATTTGTCTTCATGAGTCCTGCTCAGAAGGAAGGAAACCATTCCTGGTTCTGGACTTGGCCACCTCCCCAGTGCCAGTGAAGACATCAATCTTGAAGGAGCTACAATCACCTCACTAAACCAGCACAAACTCTACATCTTAAATCTCTCTCCTTATACCAAAGATACGTCTAGTCCTCGCCCCTCATCAAGGAAACTTCTCTTTGCAACAGATGAAAAATGTTACAGAAAACCACTACAGATCCACTGTGGAGTCAGGTTCCAATGGAATACATCTACAGAATAATATTAAAATAATAATAATATCCAGCACCTAAGGCTCAGGGACATTGTAGGGCAGAGGGCAGAGCATGAGGTTCAGGGAGCTTACTACGAGATAGATGTGTCTCCTCATAATATCAGAAGCTACAACTAACTGAGCAAGGACAACAACAGACATGTCTGATGTGGACAGGAGGAACACACCAATGACAACAGGCTACTACAAATGCTGACGGGGAGAGACAGGCTTCTCCAGTGAAAAGTACTGGCTGGGTATGGATACCAAGTGGTCAGCCCTGAAAACATACATGTAGTAATAATGTATAGGCTGAGGAGACTGTACTCAGGAGAACATGTAGATATGTATGGACACTTAGTGAAGACAGACACCACAAAGCTGAGGGAAAACAGGTTCGGGTACGTGGAAAGGCTTGGTGGGAATGCTATAATTTCCAACAATAAAAGTAATAATTATATGTCTTATGTAAAACTTATTTAACAAAACCAAGTAGTCTTAATATTTACCTGCCAAATTTCTCCTCTAACCCATGACAACACAATTATTTTTCTTGATTTGTTGCTTATAATTACTTTTTTCTTGTGACGAAGTAAGTGGCTTCTCCCTTCAGAATCATGCTAGGTAACTTAGGCTGACTTTGAACTTGTGACATTCTTTTTTTTTTTTCTTTCCATTTTTTATTAGGTATTTTCCTCATTTACATTTCCAATGCTATACCAAAAGTCCCCCATACCCATCCACCCACACTCCCCTACCCGCCCACTCCCCCTTTTTGGCCCTGGCGTTCCCCTGTACTGGGGCATATAAAGTTTGCGTGTCCAATGGGCCTCTCTTTCCAGTGATGGCCGACTAGGCCATCTTTTGATACATATGCAGCTAGAGTCAAGAGCTCCGGGGTACTGGTTAGTTCATAATGTTGTTCCACCTATAGGGTTGCAGATCCCTTTAGCTCCTTGGGTACTTTCTCTAGCTCCTCCATTGGGAGCCCTGTGATCCATCCATTAGCTGACTATGAGCATCCACTTCTGTGTTTGCTAGGCCCCGGCATAGTCTCACAAGAGACAGCTACATCTGGGTCCTTTCGATAAAATCTTGCTAGTGTATGCAATGGTGTCAGCGTTTGGATGCTGATTATGGGGTGGATCTCTACAAGTGGCAACTATACCAACTTTTTACACTTCCTATGTCTCAACAAGAAGTGCTGCCATTTATTATAGTTATAGTTTACTTCAGAGTCCACTAACTCTTATAAATAAAATTTTGGCATTAATATGTTACCATAAATTATACACAATTTCATATGAGTTTCTTGCTTTTCTTATAAGCTACATCATATAATCATATCTAAGTTTTGTATTTTAAATTGCACTTAAATTACTTACATTTGTAGGTAGACATTATGCACATTTGTAGTGTATAAAACAGTCTATAAAACATAAATTATCTGATTATCATTTTCATTGAAGATGATAGGATGGTGAGATTTTGTTGATATGCCCACACATCCTACTGTGGCTATGAAATGATTTGTTTACAATTCTCTGTGGGATATATATATATATATGTGTGTGTGTGTGTGTGTGTGTGTGTGTGTGTGTATGTATACATCTATATGTGTGTGTATACATATATATGTGCATATATATGTATACATACCTTTAGGGCACAATTTTTAAAGATAAAGTATACTATTTATAAATTATAAACTTGCCATAGCTATTTAGTTCTGTTAGAATGGTTTGTAAACAATTTAACATATAAAAACCAAAATTTCATTATAAGTGAGCGTGTATATAGAAAAAAATTATTAATCATATCTTATGATGAAAATTTCTTCATCACTTACTTAAGGAGGAACTGTTCTCATTTCAAATTACTAGTTTATATATAAGCATGGCTACCAGTATTGTAGCGTGGGATAGTAACAAGGCTCTTAGACCTGTCCCATTCGTGAACAAAGTCCCAACTCCATTCCTAGTGTGTATTTATTGTCAAGGACACTGTTTACCATAAAGGAAAGGCCAGCCTTTCCAGCAGAGATTTATATAAACTATCTAGATGGCAGAAAAGGAGAAACTCTAGTGGACTGGCTTCTGTCTCAGGCAAGAAAGAGTTAAAAGTGGTGTGTGTGCCAGGGTTTTAATCAGGCTTAGCAACAAAAAGCTTGCTCGGGCCTCTTCCACAAGATTTTGTCACAGTGAAATGCCTTGCTTAGGGCCGTCCATCTGTTAATGTTGACTCGTGGTAGCGCTGAGCTCTCACACTTGTTCACTAGTGTAGTTGTTAGCCGAGTGTGATGTGTGTGTGTGTGTGTGTGTGTGTGTGTGTGTGTGTGTGTGTGTACGAGAGAGAGAGAGACAGACAGACAGAGATAGACAGATTGCTGGACTAAGGCAAAAAATGTTTCATCCTTTAAAGTAGCTTCTAGTTCAGCAGTTAGTCATAAATTTATTATTGAAAGGGATTTTCTCTTATTCTTAAATTTTTCTATTACATTTTAGACAATTTCATATGGCAGAATTAGAATTAATGGTCTAATATTGCTCACTAACTCTTCAGGATTCCACTAATATAAGATTGACAAAAGGTAAGTACATAGGATTAAAACTGCTCTGCACCATGACCGGTAGCAGTATTCTCACTGGACTAAACAGGCCCTATTTTCAATAAAATCAGAGAAGGATCCTCTCCCTGGAGTCCTGTTAGGCTGGGGCGGCTGTTAGAACTGTCATCTCCACACAAAAGGGAAAGGGCTGGATTTTACAAATGTGAAGCCTAATTGGGAGCTCTTCATGGCTGTACCCTTGACATTTATTTAAGCCTCATCAACAAAACAGAAAATAGCCATACTAATTAGCAGACCAGCACACAAATTACTATTTGTTGGGGGTAGAATATAGATTCATAGTCTATTCCAAAGACAAGCAAAGTAATGGGATAGACATATTTAAATTCTTCTCCATAGCATCCACACTATAGACTTTCCTTCTGTTAAATAAAGATACATTCTTATAATTCAAATGATCAAAATTTCATTTAATATTCTGAAAACTAAATAAAAACAAAGTCTTTCATTGGCAAGTCTTGATGGAAACTGGAAAAGCTACATTCTTTTCACAGTTGGGTCCATGTCCGATAATAAACAAACTCAGAATGGAATGAGACAAATCCATTCAGAGTCATTTTTTATTGTAGCTGACAATAAAACAAATACCATCTTACAAAGTTACAGACAAGAGATTTATTCATAATACAAGATGTATATTGCCTTTCAAATCATACGCTAAAGTCGGCAGTCAGGACCCCACTTAGAATGAAGATGAATGCCTGCTACTTCTGTGGCCACAGTGCTGTCAAGTGACTAAGGGCAGGAATTTCACAAGAGGAGAAAGTCTAATAGGGCCATTGTTACAAAAGACTTGGCACTCAAGATGTGTGTATATCTACCAACTGTAGACTACCTATTGTATTTATTATTTAGGAAGTATTTTATTTATATTATCTATAATTCTTATAGCAGCCTAGGAAAATAATGTGTGATGTTAACAATATATCAATTAAAATGCAGAAAGCAAAACAAAGGGATATTTTATTTTACTGAATGTCAAAAGCAATTTCCTTTTAAAACCAAGTCAGGTCTAGCTCTATACTAATTTTTCCATCAGATGCAGTTGGGAAGGATCACAGTTTAATGATAATGTAACTCATATTGGAAAACGGCTACATGTAGGTCTAATGTGCTCTTAGGAATCACAGAAAGTCACCTGTGAAGGCAATGGAGAATTTGTTTATTGGTTAATTTGCCTAAATATAACCAACTTGCCATTTTGTATACCTTAAGAAATACAACTTAAAAATCCATTTCTAGAAATTAACATGAAATGTGAAAAAACAGAAGTTAGTAAATTATAATAGGAATATCTTATCCTGTTATACAAGGAAAATTTAATAATTAGCATATGAAAATTCTCTCATCTTACATATTTGGGAAAAGGATTCCTGTGATTTAAATGTTTTTATCTTAAGGAATTCTATTGAAAATGTTTTTTTCTCATCAAAAAAACCCCTCTTCTCTATGGTAAATATCATCATTTAAATACTCTATTACAGAGCTGGTAAAAAAAAGTTTACCAGAGTGATTTAGAGCCCTGAAGCTTGTGAGCAGTCAAGAACTGAGCGTATTAGTGGTGTCAGAAGAGCAGATAGGAAAGGGCTGCCTGGTTTAATGTCAGTGTGTGATGTACTGGCCATTTTCTATGAACATAATGACTTCATTCAAAGACGCGCTTTAGTAATACAATCAGAATTTGATAATAACATATGAAATTAATAAGTCTATGAAAATAAGCTTAATAAAAGGAAAAATAGAGGAATCATTTAGTTTGCCACAAAAATAGTCTCATGAATTCAGAATATTTCCATGTTTTTCTTCTGTTAACGGCTGGTACCTAGGAAAATCCTAGACACAGTGTGTACTGAATTATTAGATGAGCGCACTTCTTCTACCAGGGTCTGCACCTGGAGCTGATCCTGTGCCACAGTGCTCCATACCAAATACTACTGCCTAGAGAAAGCTGGTCTCCAAGGAGTGCTGGCACATTTGTGAGCACAGGTAAGACCATCACCTCTGCTCCTGGGGACCCACCCAGAAACCTCAGGACACAGGCACCAAGTAACAGCCAGGAACAGGATCCTTCAGGTTTCTGTCTGCACCCCTGGGCTGACCCTGTACTCTCCATACCCAAATTCATCCTGGAGAGAACTGGTTGCCCAGGAGGAGTGGCACACAGGCTTACAGGAGGGAGAAGCCACAGTCAGAGACAGCAACACAAGCTAACACCAGAGATATCAATCCAGATGGCGAGAGGCAAGGGTGAGAACATAAGCAACAGAAACCAAGGATATTTGGCATCATCAGAACCCAGGTCTTCCCACCACAGTCAGCCCTGGATACCCCAACACACCAGAAAAGCAAGACTCTGATTTAAAGTCACATCTCATGATGATGATAGAGGACTTTAAGAAGGACCTAAATAACTCCCTTAAAGAAATACAGGAGAACACAGGTAAACAGCTAGAAGCCCTTAAAAAGAAAACACAAAATCCCTTAAAGAATTACAGGAGCCAGGGGTGGTGGCGCACGCCTTTAGTCCCAGCACTTGGGAGGCAGAGGCAGGTGGATTTCTGAGTTCGAGGCCAGCCTGGTCTACAAAGTGAGTTCCAGGACAACAAGGACTATACAGAGAAACCCTGTCTAGAAAAACCAAAATTAAAAAAAAAAAAAAAAAGAATTACAGGAAAAACAGGTGAAGGAATTGAACAAAACCATCCAGGTTCTAAAAATGGCAATAAAGAAACCACAAAGGGAGACAACCTGGAGATAGAAAACCTAGGAAAGAGATCAGGAGTCACAGACACAAGCATCACCAACAGAATACAAGCGATAGAAGGGTGCAGAAAATACCATAGAAAACATTGACACAACAGTCAAAGAAAATGCAAAATGCAAAAAGCTCCTAACCCAAAACATCCAGGAAATCCAGGACACAATGAGAAGATGAAACCTAAGGATAATAGGTATAGAAGAGAGTGAAGATTCCCAACTTAAAGGGCCAGTAAATATCTTCAACAAAATTATGTAAGAAAACTTCCCTAACCTAAAGAAAGAGATTCCCATAAACATGCAAGAAGCCTACAGAAGTCCAAATAGATTGGACCAGAAAAGAAATTCCTCCCTTCACATAATAGTCAAAACACCAAATGCACAAAACAACGAAAGAATACTAAAAGCAGTAAGGGAAAAAGGTCAAGTAACATATAAAGGCAGGTCTATCAGAATTACACCAGACTTCTTACCAGAGACTATGAAAGCCAGAAGTTCCTGGGCAGATGTCATACAGACCCTAAGAGAACACAAAGGCCAGCCCAGGCTACTATACCCAGCAAAACTCCCAATTACCATAGATGGAGAAACCAAGATATTCCATAACAAAACCTAATTTA
Source organism: Mus musculus (assembly GCF_000001635.26). Taxonomy (NCBI): domain Eukaryota; kingdom Metazoa; phylum Chordata; class Mammalia; order Rodentia; family Muridae; genus Mus; species Mus musculus. The sequence goes on along the minus strand of NC_000067.6, from coordinate 139,149,903 downwards.
CACAATATATTTCCACAAATCCAGACCTACAAAGGATAATAGATGGAAAACTCCAACACAAGGAGAGAAACTACACCCTAGAAGAAGCAAGAAAGTAATCTTTCAACAAACCCAAAAGAAAATAGCCACACAAACATAATTCCACCTCTAACAACAAAAATAACAGGAAGCAACAATCACTATTCCTTACTATCTCTTAACATCAATGGACTCAATTCCCCAATAAAAAGACATAGACTAACAGACTGGATACATAAACAAGACCCAGCATTATGCTGCATACAGGAAACATACCTCAGTGTCAAAGACAGACACTTCCTCAAAGTAAAGGACTGGAAAACAATTCTCCAAGCAAATGGTCCCAAGAAACAAGCTGGAATAGCTATTGTAATATCGAATAAAATCAACTTTCAATGAGAAGTTATAAAAAAATATAGGGAAGGACACTTCATACTCATCAAAGGAAAATATACCAAGAAGAACTCTCAATTATGAACATCTATGCTCCAAATGCAAGGGCACAAACATTCATAATAGAAACTTTAATAAAGCTAACACAATAATAGTGGGAGACTTCAATACTCCACTCTCATCAATATCAATACCTTCTTAGCACCTCATAGTATTTTCTCCAAAATTGACCATATAATCAGTCACAAAACAGTCCTTAACAGATACAAGAAGATTGAAATATAATCCCATGCATCCTATCAGATGACCACGGACTAAGGCTGATCTTTAATAACAACAAAAAGGACAGAAAGCCCACATACACATGGAAGCTGAACCATGCCCTATTCAATGATAACTTGATCAAGGAAGAAATAAAGAAAATTAAAGACGTTTTAGAATTTAATGAAAATGAAGCCACAACATACCCAAACTTATGGGACACAATGAAAGTAGTGCTAAGAGAAAAATTCATAGCTCTGAGTGCCTCCAAAAAGAAACTGGAGAGAGCACACACTAACAGCTTGACAGCACACCTGAAAGCTCTAGAACAAAAAGAAGCAAATAGGCCCAAGAGGAGTAGACCACAGGAAATAATCAAACTCAGGGTTGAAATCAACTAATTAGAAGCAAAAAGAACTATATAAAGAATCAACCAAACCAGGTGCTGGTTCTTGGAGAAAATCTTCCTTTCCTTTTTCCTTTTCCTTCTTTTTCCTTTTCCTTTTCCTTCCCTTCCCTTCCCTTTCCTTTCTTTTGTTCTTTCGTTCTTTGTTTTTGATCAAATCTAGTCTAACAGGAGTCAGACTGAAGAAGGAAACTTGAGATGAGAAAATGCCCATCAGATTGACTAGTAGGCAAAAGACCATTGAGTCTTTCCTTGACTGATGATTTACATTGTAAGTGCCATCCCTGACCAGCTGGAATAAGAAATCAGTCTGCACAAGATAGTAATTGTATTTCTTCATGACTTCTTCAGTGCCTGCTTCCAAGATCATGTTTAATTTCCTGTCCTGATTGTTATTCATACTGTACTGTAAGATATGAGGTGAAATAAACTCTTTCTTAAAAAAAAAAAAAAATCTACCAAACTCCTTCATTCCTATGACTGATGAGGCTCGATTGTTCCTTCTGAAATTCATGTAAAGCTCCCATCCCCACCATCAGGTCTTGCTCTGTCCTGCCCTTCTGCCATGTGATAATGTAGCACATTATCTTTATGTCTTTATAACACATGAGCCTTTACCCAGGCTCTCCAGCCTTCAAACATCTACAAAGTATTTTTCTGTTCCTTATGTATTACTCAAGCTCACGTATTTTGTTACAGTACTACAACACTGGCTAAATCAGTCATGCAAGAGCACTTTCTTACCATAAACATTTCATGGTACTGTGATTATTAACCTTGACTGTTGATTTTATGAGCATTTAAATAATCATGGCAGGTCTTCGAGGCTTGTTTCAGATTGACCGGCCTAATAAGAATGGAAGATCCACCCTGCACGTGGGCAGCACCATCCCACAGGTTGGGCACAACCTGAGTAAAAAGGAAGATGGAAGCTTAGGGGTACTCAGTCCACCCCTTCCTGACTGCAGATGCTATGTGACCAGCTGCCTTACAGTCCACAGCATTCCCAGCATGGTTCCTGACCTCAGATCATAGCAAAAATAGACCGACCGACCTACCTACCTTCCTTCCTTCCTTCCTTCCTTCCTTCCTTCCTTCCTTCCTTCCTTCCTCCCTCCCTCCCTCCCTCCCTCCCTCCCTCCCTCCCTCCCTCCCTTCCTTCCGATGACTGTCCTGTTCTTATTAGAGAAGTGACTAATAAGAACACTGGAACCGCAGCAGTTCAACCCTTCTGTGTGGTTCACAGTCTCTGGAGCAGTGTGTATAGGAAGAACATGGAAGAATTTGAAACCTTGGGGTAGAAAAGCCCATGAAGGCTATAAGTAGAGAAGAGAAGGCCATTCTAGCTGGAGCTGGAAGATAGGAATGCTGACAGGAAGGAATGTGTGCACAGAGGACAGGCTCCTGAAATTTCAAATAGCAGGGGCTCTACTGGGATCCGAGCTGGTCTATTCGTGTGGTAATGACATCAAGAATCGCCTGCATTCTGCCTGTTTTCTGAAAACTCAAGTGAGGCTGAATATAGAGGACTGAATTCATTCATAGGGTGGAGGGAAATGCCAAGGCAGGAGAGCACTCGGGCTGCGGACTGCTTTCTTCCGCTGTAAGAGAGAGCAAAAAGTGGCACCAAACATGGAAAAAGCACAATGTGGTAAGAAAAAGAGCACGGGCAAACTTCACCATGCAGACGAGGCAGGTTTAAAAGTAGCTAGCATCGCTACAGAGATGGATGACATTAAGGAGACGCCTGGACTCAACACTGGGACAATAAGAAACGTGTTGTGAGGGCAAGACCAAACTTGTCATAGGCTCCACATTGTTGAAATGCAAGTTTATCTGAAAGTAGATGTATTGAGAGTTTTGCTGAAGGAGTTCTATGCTCTAAAGGAACTACCTAGAGATGTGTTTTTTTCTCAGGGTCAGCAGACAGATGCAGATGCCATTGTTTTCCAAGGGAGCCAGGCACATGCACAGCTGGCAACTGAACTTGGCAGCTTGCTTTATTCACTAGGTATTGGTTGTGCAGGCAAAAAAGAGAAATAATGGTGTCAGGAGAGAACACCAAAGTTCTAGAGAGACACTGCGGTGAAGCAATGTGTCACAGGGTTGCAGCCCCTGTAAAGATATCCAGAGGAGCCATTTAATGAAACTATCAAAGTATAAATCACAGTGCAGACTCTCGAATTTTGAAGATGCCAAGTGTTTGAGACACTAGCTGAAGAAAACTGAGTGTATGCACGGCAGCTGGTTTAAAGCAGACACTATGTGCTCCAGGTCTCAGGGATGGAGAAGAAGGGCTACCCAGGCCTTGACCCAGATGATTCTATCATGAGTCAGACTTAGGGCATGAAGCTTAAGGAGTTAGTGTTTGCTTACTGGCTGTTGGTCTCATTTGGCCAGGTCACTGCTATCCCATCTTTCTTCCTTTATGGGTGGGATGCGTATTCTGTGCCACTGCATATTGGAATTATACTAGTTAAGAGACTGCCTTGAATCTCAGATGAAAGTAAGAGTCTGGCACTACTAAAGACTATAGGGACTTCTGGTGGTATGCTAAATGCATTTTGGATTATGCAATAGCTATGAGCCTATGAGGATAAAAGATGGAAGGAAGGATATGGTTTTAAAGTGATATGTTTGGGTGTCAAGATGACAAAATCTGGAGTTGACATGGTTCCTCTTGATTTCCCCATTGATGGTGTTTAGAATCCCACGAAAACAACTTTCCGAGGGATCTGTGAGGATTTTCTATATTGGTTAGGTTTTCTATACTGCTGGGCAACACCACTCAATGGACTGTGTTCCCAGAGTGAACCAGAGAAGAAAAATGGAGCTGAGTATCACCGCAGCTCTCCTTCTGTTCTCCTGATAGTGTATGCCATGGGACCAGCTGCTTAAACCCTGCCATGTGGACTTCCAGCTACAGTGGACTGTACCCCCAAACTGTGAGCCAAATTAGTCCATCCTTCTTTCCTCCCTCCCTCCCTCCCTCCCTCCCTCCCTCCCTCCCTCCCTCCCTCCCTCCCTTCCTTCCGGTGTCCTGTTCTGGCCCTAATCTTGTATGAGTCACAGACATTGCTATGACTAGTCTGGCTGTCAGCCTTGGCATCTGTTGTAAAAGAAGCTTTGCAGCCACAATATGAATTTGACTCTAAAGCTGATTTCTAAAGATGCCTAATCAACCACAATTTGGCATGTAAGGTTTAATTGGTTAAAGCCTTCCAGAGCCTACTCTAAATTACATTGCTAGTTTTCTAAACAGTTTTCCTCTTGGGACAATATTTTTAGTGATATCAGCATTTGAACCGAAGTGTTAAATAATAATACCAAATAAAATATCTTGGTACAGAAAAAAACAAGCATATAGTTCCCATGCTATGATGGTTTGGCTTCATGAGTTTTTAGTTTTACTATGGAGAAAAGCAATATACTTTAAGTAAAAATGATCTTTCAACTTTTGAGTTGTTCCCAGCTAGTGATAAATGATACAGAACTGTTCCTTGATCCCAGGCAGCACAGGGACTCAGCTTCCTGTCACACATGTTGTCACAAAGGGGAAGAACCCAACAGTGTACAGTGCTGTTAACTAAGATATTAGGAGGAAAGCATCTTCAGTTACAACGTGAGCAGCCACGATGATCGAGAGGCCCCCATCACAGGGTCAGGACCACACGATGATCGAGAGGCCCCATCACAGGGTCAGGACCACATGATGATCGAGAGGCCCCATCACAGGGTCAGGACCACATGATGATCGAGAGGCCCCATCACAGGGTCAGGACCACATGATGATCGAGAGGCCCCATCACAGGGTCAGGACCACACGATGATCGAGAGGCCCCATCACAGGGTCAGGACCACATGATGATCGAGAGGCCCCCATCACAGGGTCAGTACCACATGATGATCGAGAGGCCCCATCACAGGGTCAGGACCACATGATGATCGAGAGGCCCCCATCACAGGGTCAGTACCACATGATGATCGAGAGGCCCCATCACAGGGTCAGGACCACATGATGATCGAGAGGCCCCCATCACAGGGTCAGTACCACATGATGATCGAGAGGCCCCCATCACAGGATCAGGACCACACGATGATCGAGAGGCCCAATCACAGGGTCAGGACCACATGATGATCGAGAGGCCACCATCACAGGGTCAGTACCACATGATGATCGAGAGGCCCCATCACAGGATCAGGACCACACGATGATCGAGAGGCCCCCATCACAGGATCAGGACCACATGATGATCGAGAGGCCTCATCACAGGATCAGGACCACAGGCACAGAGCTCCACCCTTGGATTTCCAAACGCTGTTCTAGTACTGAATGTCTGGGTCACGCATTTTATGTTTGCAGTAAAGGCACTTTGTTCTTGCTGTTCTATGTTACTCTATTCGTACTGCACATCATCACATTTCAATGTTCCCAGACTCACTGGGGTATAAGCTCTTTGAAGACATGATGAAACACAAGTTAAGTAAGCCGTATGCAAAAGGCTTGGGAATAGCACTACTTTTTATTTTCTATTTCTTTTATAGGTGCTACGATATCTGTAGATACACACAGGGCCAACATTGTAATAACTATTATAATAAGTTTATGTCTGGACTGGGTGGGATGTTCCATGTCTGCACCAAGATGGGATTTTCAGAAGGGCTATTTGTTTCTCCATTATGCAAGTCCTGAGTGCACTACTCTCCCCCTTGACCATCAATGCTGCATTTTGAATAAGAGAAGTATCAATGGTTCAAATTACTTCTAAAGAACTTGGTGAAATTGTGTAATCTGAGACCAGGGACACAGGGCAAGCATCCTTACCTGGGAAAGCTTGTGCTTCTCTCTGTTCTCTCCCTTTTCATTGTGTAAAGTGTACACTGGTGTATACTGCACCAAACCAGAACAGGTCCCATACTCTTCCTCATTGTCCTATACATGAAGAAAAGTACAATTATTTTATAATACTCCACTTTTAAACTAAAGTTATTTCATTAATAAGGTTGCCTGTTAAACATAAAAAGAAAAAACACTATATGTATAATTTTAAAGAATATCCTGAGGAAATCATGATTTTCTATAGTGTGATTTAATTAAATTAAAAAATAATCCATACTTTGACGAATTGAAATAAAATTTATATAAAGATAAATGTTCACCATTACTAGAATGGAAGATTTTATTATTTTCTTTTCCCCCAGACAAGGTTTCTCTGTGTAGCCCTGGCTGTCCTGGAACTCACTCTGTAGACCAGGCTGGACTCGAACTCAGAAATCCACCTGCCTCTGCCTCCCGAGTGCTGGGATTAAAGGCGTGTGCCACCACTGCCTGGCTAGGAAGATTTTTAAGTAGTTTATTTTCTTCAAAAGTAAAAAATCAGAACACAAATTATTAATAAAATTGCAAAGATGTAATTTGTAAATAAACCAAGAACATAAATATAGACCTATAAACATTCACATGATACCTGGAATACCCATAGATTCAAAATCAAATTATCATATGTGATCTTTAATAAATTAGGAATATTCCTCAATGTGGTAACTACTATTGGGATGATCCTATAAAACCAAATGGTGACATTTTTTTGAATAATTTCAACCCAAAGTTAGTTTTTAAAAAAGATCAGCTTGAAGCAAGAGCTTCAATTGTAGTACAAAAGCAATCAATTTTATGAAAACATACATCCTACTAAAAGTATTTTTTAAGGACTCCACATTCTGTGATAAAATATGCAAACAATACAAGGATTATTTGGTGAACACACACAGAATAGCTGAGAATTAGTTGTCAGAGGACTTGTTATAAAAAGTACATTCTTGAACAAAGCAAGAGCATATCATAAAAGCCATCAAAACAGAAATCTCAGCTTGTAGAGCTACAAACTCACACAAAATCAGGGGGGAAGTACGAAGACCAAGAAGGCAGACGCACCTTGTGTTTCAGCCTGCTCTTCACCTCCTTTAGTCCCAGTCTGGCGTGACTCTTTGCCTAGGAAATGAGAATAAGTGTATCAAGCTTCTTATGCTTCTATTATCATTTACTAAATAAAAAGATATGTAAGATTATCTCTAATAAGGTTTGCTAACTATCCATATTAGTTAGAAAAGAAACAAATTATATCCTAGCACTATTTCCAGGGAGGTCATCTAGTTACCATTTTATTAAGCCCAAACTGTTGTTTAAAAGGGTCAATTCTGTATTTCATACAAACACACAAAAGTTAACATTCAGTCGAGAATCAATCGGGTACCTAATCCCCATTATTAACTGAAAATTGTGACCAATGAGAGAAAGAAAGAAAGAGAGTTCCAGTGGATGCTCACAGGCAGCTATTGGATTGATCACAGAGCCCCCAATGGAGGAGTTAGAGAAAATACCCAAGGAGCTAAAGGGATCTGCAACCCTATAGGTGGAACAACATTATGAACTAACCAGAACCCCGGAGCTCTTGACTCTAGCTGCATATGTATCAAAAGATGGCCTAGTCACCCATCACTGGAAAGAGAGGCCCAATGGACTTGCAAACTTTATATGCCCCAGTACAGGGGAATGCCAGGGCCAAAAAGTGGGAGTAGGTGGGTAGGGGAGTGGGGGGGGAGGGTATGGGGGACTTTTGGGATAGCATTGGAAATGTAAATGAGGAAAATACCTAATTAAAAAAAAAAAGAAAGAAAGAGAGACAGAGACAGAGAGACGGAGACGGAGATGGAGAGATGGAGAGAAAGTAATCACAGTGTCAGGTTATTTGGACAGGTGTGTAAGCTTCAAGAAACTGAAGAAATGTTAGAGTGTTGCTGAAGTGCTTTTTCAGACACAGGCATCTAGGGGAGTGGTATTTCACCCATAGATTTTCCAGCAAAAATTAAGTCACTGAACAACTTCACGCTACCTTCATATTTCGCTAGGGTTTGTCTTATCATTCAGTGTCTCCAGTCTGGCTATGAATTGTGGGGTCCAACTTAGGACAGCGGGGAGCTTCATAATCGTGGGGCTTTCGCTGCACCGGAGATTTTTACTCAGAGTACTCCAGGTAAAAGCAGACAAAAGGAAGCCTCCTTTACTTTGTTTCCTGACTATGTGCTGGGTCTTACAAACACTGCACTGTTGCTGTCCCAGCTCCAGGATGACACTGTTCCCAAGCCACCATAGACAAGAGCACAGTGATCCAGGAAGCTTAAGTCTACACAAAGTGTGATAACACTAAGTAAAACAAGAATATATTTAGCTTGTATAAAGAAAGTAACTTCCCATACATACAACATTATTTTAATAACAGACTTTTATTTTGTTTGATATGAACTCTAAACATTTTATAAAGCTTATTTTAAAAATGGAAAACAGTTGTAGCAATAGCTCAGACGTTAACAGTGCTTGCCACGCCGGGATGAAGACCTGCATTCGATCACCAGACGAGTAAAGGGCTGGATGGACACGCAGCTGCACTTGTATTCACAGTGCTCAAAGGCAAAGGCAGGCAGGTTCACAAGGATCCTGGACCTTGCCCGACCTGGCCCCATTAGTGAGGTCCACACTCTAGTGGGAGACCCTGTTTAACATTATAAAGTCACAACTGGTCAAAAACACTGAGAACCACCACTCAGTGTTTATCAGTGGGTACTCAGCCCACTGATAAACCCACAGCACAACCCCACAGCTGAGACTCAACGGGCATCATGGGAACCTTCTAAGAGCCAGAGCACCAGGGCAGAATGTGTGCTGCAAGATAGTATCTTCTACAGAGGACAGGGAAGCTGCACCCAGGAAATCCCAACAACATGGTTGCCTAAGCAACAAATGATGTGCAGGTGGATGGAAAAATTCTAACAGGGCTTGATTCCTAGAAAATGAGCTACTAGAAGTTAATGGCAGCTGAGAGAGAAAGAGAATCTGTCTTCTCTAGAATGAGGTTAGCCAAGCCCAGGAGGTTAGCCCTAACCACACGATGAGAAACACTAAATGGACTCAGCCGGTTGTATCTGTAACTTATATACATTTATAATTAAGTAAACATACACAATACACATGGATGTAACAATTATATTTTAATAAGAGGCCAAGAATTTGAGGAGTGAAAGTCACACCAGAGGAACTAGAAGGAGGAGGAGGAGCAGAGTGACATAAATACAATACTCATATATGAAACGCTCAAACAAAAATGCCATGAAAAAGAAAACAAAAATAAATGTATGCATGCATGCAAGGTTGTACACACACACACACACACACACACACACACACACACACACACACCATACATGTAATTTTATCAGCAGAAGTCTGAAAGTCAGAGAGGAAACTTACAAATTTGTATGCAGTCCGCACAGCGGGAGTTGCTTTGGTCACTGCTGTGTTGAACAATGCACCTCCTTTCTGAAAGAAGAGAAACATTTTTAAAGACTTGTGGGCAAGCTGTCCTAGAAAAATGAAACATTGTCAGTAATATAGAAAAATATGTAAGTTAAAGACCCATGAAGTTATGTCAATTATTTTTTAATATTTTACATTTTATAATGATTTAAAACAGAGTGTAAATATTTTGCTCAGTTCTTTTCAGTTGGTGTAAAGCATCATTTCCGAGGCATTTCATCACCAGGTTGGAATAAAGAGTACGATGGACAAGACAGAACAAACTTAGAGTTTCTCAACAGACAGAAGATGATGGTCATCAGCTGATTTGACGCTGGGCAATAAAGACTTCGACTGTGGGTGATTTTCTTCACTAGAACATATCATACTAACAAAACATTGTAATCCAATAAAATCCCCATCAGACCCTACTACTGCACCCTAGTCCTTTGTTGGCTTTCTATTGCTATGACACTGATGAAACTCACCTTCAAGAGAAGAGGACTTATTACATCACTCAGGTCAGAGTTCATCATCAATGGAAGCTAGGGCAGGCACTCAAGCAGGAACCTGAATGGAGGAGTGTGGCTCACTGGCCCCCTTCCAAGTCCCTAGTCAGCTGTCTCTTTTACACCTCTCAGGATCACTTACCCAGGGCGGCACTGCCCACTGTGGGCTGGCCCATCAATCATTAAGCAAGACAATGTCACACAGCCATTCCCACAGGCCAATATGATAGATGCATCTCCTCAGCTGAGGTTCCCTCTTTGGAAAGTATCACACTATCAGAACCTAAGCAGCACAGGGGTGCTGTGACCTATAATACAGTGTGCAGGCAAATGGTGGCTTTGAGTAAGACTTTTATGTCTAACGTAAACACTTTCATTTTAAATTTCCTTTATATTATCAACAAAGCATGAACAAAAATTACTTAGTGTGATAAAACATACACATTTCAAATTAAACAGTGTTAAGTATAGCCAGAATACTTTTTCTCAATATTTCTCTGCACTTTCTAGAGTGAAAAGAGGAGAAACAAAAGGCATACACTTACCTTGACTGTATACACCCACTGCTGATATGACCTCGGGCTCCCTGGAACATATAAAAGTTAGATGCCAGGGGTAACCACTAAAAGCTAAAACCAGAAAAACACAGCTCGCCCAGAGACAGCATGCACAGCAGCCCAGCACAGCAGCCCAGCAGGTCCCTTTACTGGCCTGTTGTAAACCAGGACCAGGTCCTGAGAGTGAGTGCACCAGGCCATCAGAACTCACACCAAAAGCATCGTTCTTCATTCACACATGAACCTAAGGCTTCCCTATATTCTCACATTTAAATATTTGCCTTGCAGTGGAAAATATAGCCTATTGAAATTCAACATGCCTAGACATCTAAAAATATTTTTTTCAAAGTTTTATGTCTATTGTTTTAAAAAATGTTTGTTTTATACAGTTAGGTTCACTTAAAACATTTCAAGTGTGGAGAAGAATCAAGGAAAACAGGAAATTGGGAAATGCAGAAAACCACGAGGACAAAAAAGATGGTTTTGTAATTTTTAAATAGCAATGTACACTAATAGGTGTTTGTATCTTAATGTGACTAAATGACACTTTTATCTCTAAAAATAGTCTCTAACTTTCTAGAAGCAAAACCATATGGCTGGAAGGAAACGCGCTGAAAGGATGCCATGGGTATGAATGAGCTCGTCTCTCAGAACTCCTTCTAAGAGAACCTGACAGTTCCGGCTGAGGAGGAGACCCACAGGGCACAACACTTGCTGTGAAACAGGACTTGAGGAAAGAAGCCAGGTGTGGTGGCACACACATGTCATCCTAGTGCTGGGATGGGAGACATGAGCACATTCCTCAGAGAGACACAGGCCACTGAGACCCTGTCTCAAAAACCACGGTATATGGAGAGCGAGGAATAACGAACATCTAAGGTTGTCCTTTGTCCTCTTGTCCAGATGTATGGTACTACCTAGACCCCAGAGATACACAAACGTGCACCAAAACTCTTGCTAATAAACATGCTCACTTATAAATAACATTATTTAGTCACTGAAATGATATTATTAGACAAAAGAAAACATATCTGTTGCTGAAGAGATAGCTGAGCAGTTAATGACACTTGTTCCTGAAGAAGACCCACGGTCAATTCCCAGCACCCACTTGTTAACTCACAACCGCTGGTGACTCTGGATCCAGGGATCTAACACTCTTCTGGCCTCTAAGGTTGCAGTGAATGTGGTGCACACACACACACACACATGTTGCCAAAACTCTCATACACATAAACTAATAACCCTCCCTCTTTGGGGAAAAAAAAAAAAGAAACACACATCTAACATCGTCTTCTAAAACAACTGATTTCAGTTAGATTTTAAACTACTTTCTTAATTTTTATGATAAGAATCTCCAAAAGGAAAGGAAAAAAGTCACCATTAAAAGTAAAGTCTCAATGGCTACACTGTTGCCCAAAGGACCCCACAAAATACAGCATGTATCTTTTTATGCGGTTCTATCTTTGTTTTATGAAAGAAAATACAACAGAGCTAGCCGGATGTTAAAGGCATTAGCCTGCTTATAGCTAAGACTAACGAGCTGAGTTTGGGCCCCAGAACCATCACAGTAGTGGCTGAAAGCCAAATCTTGCAAGTTGTCCACTAACCTACACACATGCAATGGCATGCATGCACACACACACACACACACACACACACACACATGCATGCACACATATGCACAATTGGTTAATTTAATCCTTCAAATCTTTCCCTCACTTAAAAGAAAAACCAAGAAACAACTTCATTGTAATAATGATCCTTTGCAGCACTTTCTCCTTTCTATTGAACAAGAAAATCCTGGGTCAAAACCATTATGACTCATCCCCAACGATTCAGGTGCATATTTCCTTTACCAAATGATGAAAAACATTCATGTTATCCTATTGATTTATTTTTCAAATACATTTTACTTTATTACCAATCAAGTCTCATCTTTCATTTAGGTTATTTTTTTATATTTTTAAAAAAACTTTCTGGGATAGGGTCTTTTCTAGCTGGTTTCCAACTCACTGTAAACTGAGACTGGCCGTTGGTCCCAAGTCCCCCGGCTCCCAGCTCCAGGTGTGGAATCCAGGTGTGCACACACCTTTATCAGGTCGTGTGCCTTCTACTTCTTCCTCACACATGACTACATAGAAATTATCCACTTAGGGGTTATACATTATTTACTATTATAAGGTGTGGTGCTTATTTCTCCAAAATGAATTTTAGAAAGCAGAAAGAAAACAGAACAGTATGATAATAACTTAAGGTTCAAGAATAATTGTCAAGCCAGAAAAAAAAAAAACTAATATATTAACAACAAGGAAACAGTTGTGATAAACCTGCATAGCAGTTATAGGAGGTCAAATGTCTTACTTGAAATTATGAGGAATAAGTTCATATTCAGCTTTTAGAGGTCATAAGACGTTTTCATCTACTGTACATGCTCTGCATTTCCCTACTGTAAAAGTGTGCAAAACAGGACGTGCCAATGAGAAAGACAAGATTTCTGGTTGTGCTCTGGACCTCTAGGGTGCAGGGCCATCCGATAGATGGCTAATTCCATTAGCAGCCAACAAAAATTAAGAATCAGGAATTTAAAATCCTGATTCACTGTTTCTTCAATGCCAAATGCCACCCCTAGAACTGCTTAGTAACAGAACAGATCAGATCAAGTTATCCAGGGACTCCCTCCTCCTAGTTTCAAAAAAGAGCACTTTGTAAAGGAAAGGGGTTGCAACGGTAAGGGCTGGGTGGCTGGATGTCAAGGAAGGAAGGGGCTAGAAGGCAGGCAGTAAGGAGAGGGTGGGCAGTAGTGAGCAGGCTGGGTTAAGTGGAGGATGAGTAGAAGAGCAAGGTAGAGAAGGGGGCACGGGGAGGATGACCAACACTAAACACGTCTCAAAGTACCACAGGGAGATGATTCCCAAATATGCATAAATGTAAACAGTTTAAGTGGAGTCGCCTTATAAAGGGGTGCAATGTCCTTCCTAAACAGCAGAGGCATAATAGTACCAAATTAAAAAAAATAATAATAATAAAGAACTCCTATTTTCTTTTCCATTTCAAATCTTCATGAATCACCCATTTTTTTTTTTTTTTTTTTTGCTAAGAACAATCTATGTATTTCTAAGACAATGTAAAATACAAATAAAATCAGCACTTGATTGGCATAATTTTTAAAAATAATTTCTTATTCACTGAAATTGATAACTATGGAAACAGGTTGTCCTTTTGGTTAAGTATTTGCTCCCTCAGATTAGAACATGGGAGTTGGAAATTTTAATTAAAATAAATAGCTGGAATTAAGTAGCGCACTCTCTAAATCAGATATGGACCAAGCCTCATATCCTTCTATGATAGAATATAAATATCCATCATATTCACTGTAACACTGCTATTTTTAGTGAATACACAATAAAAATAAAATGAATTAGCTATTCTTATGTGCCTTTATGTCTCTTTCTTTCTGTGGTTTCTGGACGAGCAGTTATTACAGAATTTAAGTGTATAAAAGGATCACAGCTCTCCCCCATTACTGTCACAAGATGTCATCTTCAATTCTACAAAAGCTACCAGCCCCACGGGTCATAAAGATAATGAGACAGCAGTTATGTAAATACTGCGTAGACCCCTCAAGCAATGTGTCCATAAGCTGACAATATTTTGCTTGTCTGGGTTGAAAAGTAAAAGGCGTCATTTTAACACAAAAGTCCCATTGAAGCTGGATTTCTGCCCATGAGCGAGCGGGATGCGAGCTGAATGGACCCACACAGAGCTCCCTTGCTGAGTCAGACAAACTAACTTTCCCAAGCTCAGTGCCTCTCCTGAGGTGCTGCACATCTACTAGGTGAAGGCCTATGGCTGCCAAGTTCATCTGCTCTTCTTTGAGGAAATTCTCTTCACCCATTTACTTCTATGCTTTATGGCAGACACTAGGTAGTGTTTAAGAATAAAAGTAAGGTGCAAAACTTGCAGATATGCACTTATTTATTTTTATCTTCTCAATTTTAGTAACTACTCAAATGACTAAAACCCTGTCTATCAAGGCAAACCAACAAAGAGGTCAAAATGAACCCAGCAAGACAGCAAGGGCAGATATCCTGTTCACGTGGCTCTCACAACATACAGAGCAGTCCCAGTGTGCGCTCAGCAATCCTCCTTGGAAGAATCACTAAGACACTGGAGGACTCTGCATGCCAGGACTACAGAGCAGAGCATCAGCTGACAGCACGTCAACTCAGAACTCATTGCTTGCCTACATACTACAACACTGGACACTCACATTTGGAATGGATTCTAGTTTTGGAATGGTAAAGTTAAAACTTTTCTAATCCTACTGTTGTCTGCAGACCAAGAATTGTACAGCTTCCCACTTCCCACTTCCGGAAGCAGGCAGCATGCATGCATACAGGCATTCCTGCATTTTCAGCTGCACTACACTGCACTATTTCAACCAGAGTCTCTGTCCCAAACTCACTCAGACCGCCAGAACCCATCACTTTCCAGTAGAAGCTATCATTAGGTGGGAAACGGGGAAAGGTTATAAATTACTTGGTTTTCTGTTATTTTCAACAATACTAAGAGATTATTAGAGCTAATAACTAATAATTTATGACACAACCTTCCTGCTTTGAAAATTAATATTACAAAAATAAGCCCATAGCATAGCTCATATAAGATGAAAATCCTACATAAAACTGTGTGTTTAGGAGAAAACAATTGTTTAAAAGACAGTTCTCTTCTCCAGCAGACCAAGATCCCCAAAAGAAAGAAAGCCAAGGGGAAAAAGGGGGCCCTGGCCCCCCACTTGTCATCAAGAAACAGGAGGCCAAAAGGTTCTTTGTTTGAGAAAAGGCCCAAAAACTTTGGCATTGGGCAGGACATCCAGCCAAAAGATATCTAACACACTTTGTCAAATGGCCCCGCTACATCAGGCTGCAGCGGCAAAGCCCATCATCTATAAGTGGCTCAAAGTCCCTCCTGCCAGTAACCAGTACACTCAGGCCCTGGACAGGCAAACAGCTACTCAGCTGCTTAAGCTTGCCCACAAGTACAGGCCAGAGACAAAGAAAGAGAAGCAAAGGCTACTGGCCCATACTGAGAAGAAAGCTGCTGGGAAAGGGGACATCCCAACTAAGAGACTAATAACTCCATGTCAATACAGCCACCACCTTGGTGGAGAACAAGAAGGCTCAGCTGGTGGTGATTGCCCATGATGTAGACCCCACTGAGCTGGTGGTTTTTCTGCCTGCCCTGTGTGGAAAGATGGGGGTGCCCTACTGCGCCATCAAGGGAAAGGCCAGGCTGGGGCGCCCGGTCCACAGGAAGATGTGCACCACTATTGCCTTCACACAGGTTACCTCAGAAGACAAGGGTGCTCCGGCTAAGCTGGTGGAAGCTATTAGGACCAATTACAATGAAAGATACAATGAGATCCGTGGCTACTGGGGAGTCTACATCCTGGGTCCTAAGTCTGTGGCTTGCATTGCCAAGCTGGAAAAGACAAAGGCTAAAACACTCGCCACTAAACCGGGATGCATGTACACTAACTTTTGTGTACATAAATATAATTACAAAATTATCTTCCCAAAGAAAGACATATATCAGAGACAGACACAAAAATCAGATGTCTAGGTAATTACTCTCAAGGCTATCTTTACCTCCACAGAAGCCACCCGAAGTGATCTCTTCTTCGAAGATATCAGAGAAACCTCTTCCTGCGTTAAGCTTTGCCAGTCGACCATCAATAAACTGAAATTTAAAAGTTTCAAATGTTAAGTTTTCATTTTTATAACATTAAAAATTACTTGTAAATAGAGAAAAATGAGGGGAATGAGTAAAGTAGCAATGTCAAAAACAACCATAGGAATCATGTTATTAACAATTTACCTAAAAGAAAACCACATACTACATATAATTCTCTGCAGAGATATACATATATAGTTTTAATAAACTTTTTTCTTCCAGGCTGATAATGTTTAATTCAAGAATCAAACCACCTTGCAAAAAAGAGAAGCGTTTTCTTTTCTTTTTCTTTTTCTTTTTCTTTTTCTTTTTTTCTTTTTGGTTTTTTTGAGACAGGGTTTCTCTGTGTAGCCCTGGCTGTCCTGGAACTCACTTTGTTTGTAGACCAGGCTGTCCTTGAACTCAGAAATCTGCCTGTCTCTGTCTCCCAAGTGCTGGGATTAAAAGCGTGCACCACCACACCCGTCCAGAAGCCTTTTCTTAAGTTGCTGGCCACGGCTGTCAGAGACTCCCCAAATATACAGCTTATACAACTGCCTTCACTGTACTCGGAGGCAGAAGGCGAGTGTCTGTTGGTGAAGACACCATGCGCTTGAAGAACAGGGTCAACTTAATGTGCTTAGTTCTGCAGTGACTAATGTGCTGGGGTAGTGATACCCAGGGGCTCCCCCTTCTCAGAGGAGGAGGAGAGGGGGAGAGGTGGGAGGAGCTATGGGGGGTGCTGGGAGGAGAAGTGGGGCTGATACTGGGATGCAAAATGAATAAGTAAATAAATTAATGAAAATGATAAAAATCATTCCAAGGGCTATTAAAAATGTAAAAACAAACAAACAAACAAACAAACAACAATAACAAATACAGAGCCACCAGGCCCTGTGATTTGGAATTAACACTAATGCCTCCACCCTGAGGACTAAATCTTACAGTATGAGAAGGCACCATGGAAACTTCCTGAGGGGAGAGGCAACCAGTCTAACCCAGCTAGGACCACATCACCAATGAGCATGGCATAATAACCCTAAGGGGACAGAAGTGGCACACACTACATGTAAAGGACAGCTCTCAACGTGTTAAGATTTACTTAAGGAAAGGGAAGCTATGCCAGTGTGCCAGTACTGGGAACCTAGGTATGCACGAGTACCAGTGACATCATGGCAACTGGACGCTAGTCTACAACCACTGATTTACTAAGCCAGCATAAGTCCTAACAACAATCTATAAACACTTGTCCTGATAGCCACAGGTGAGGAGAGTCCTCAGTTCTCATAAAGGAAACCTCTCTCTTCAACAGATGGAGATCACGACAGAAAACTACAACCAGACAAAATGCAGAGTTGTGGAGCCCAGTCCCCATGGATGAATCTACAAAACACTCTCACCCCTGGAGCTCAGGGAATGGTGCTGAACAGAGGGCACAAAGACTGTAAGGGCCAGAGGAGCAGCGAGGACTGGGACTGTGTCTCCTAGGAATATTAGAAGCTCCACCCATTAAGTCTCACCAACATGACTGCCCAAACACGAGGTGAACAAAAATGACAGCAATGGACACGCCAAAGAGTATGGCAAAAAGCCCAAGAAGCCCCAACTACACATGAACTACAGACAACAGAGAAAAGCTGCGAGTGAGAGCGGTGGTCTTCGACACCCGGGCTTGGCACAAATGTCTAGCATACAGTCTTCATTACTGCTGTGGTTTAGTGCTCGTTGGAACACAGTCTTACTCTGCTTGGTCCCAGACACACAGTTTAAATGGAATGCAGCTGAAGGGATAAAGAAGGCTCAAAAGATGTTAAAGGCCATGCATTTTTACTTGACTTTAAAGGTAAATAATTACATCGCTATACCATATCAACATTTTATCTAGAGATCAAAGGCAGTAATATGATGTTGGTGTCTTCACTGTATACAATAAGTGATTAATTTGAAAATAAGACAGTTAAAGACGTGTAAAATTTCACTTGCACATGTTTTAATATAGCAGTATAAATCAAATTAAAGAGATGCAATTCCATGGACTAAGAATCATTTTTTAAAATATTGGGTGAAAGGAAGATAATAAATTTAAAGCAATATATTACTTGCAAAGAGAACGAACTAAGCCATCCTTTTAAAGGACTTAATTTATTCTAAAAGATTAAGAGTTTAAGACTTTTTAAAAGGTTTTCCATTTTGTTTAGGGAACATAATCCATTCATTTTATTAAATGAGTGGAATAGTTTAAGTCAAAAAAAAAAAAAAAAGAGAGAGATAAATCCTGAACCTCTCTAGGGTTGTGCCCTTCTGAGCATGAGCAGCTAGTTCATGTAAGTAGGCGAGTGAGAGGGGCCAGCAAACACCTGATAAAATGTCGCCTGATAAATGTCATGTGCTAGCACTGATTTTGCAAACATCCTGTCAGTGAGAATCAGACACTTTTCAATGTGCACAGAGTACGTGATGTCTTCAAATACACAGATAAATTATAAATGCAGATATACACATATTGACAGCAGGTATAGATATCTGGAAAAGGGTATTAGTGGAGGGGAAAGCTGAACACCAAGTTCTCTGAACTCTTTTAACAATGTCTAGTTCAATAACAGCTTTTCCTTTTAAATCAATTTTTCCTAAATCGACTTGGCTTGTGGCCACCCCACTGTGGTGTCTCTGCAACCATTCAGAGTGTGCAAGAGACCAAACAGTTTTAGGTAAAGCTGCATACAATTTTGAAGTAAAACAACCCCTGCCCCCCCAACAGACATATATAGACACACAGACACAGACACAGACACACACACACACACCCCATAAAAACCAAAACACCAAAAACCAAACAAACAAACAAAACCAAACTGATTTCTGTTGAAAAAAATGATTTCATAATATATTGTTTGAGTTATAGTGACTATTTCATTTAGCAAACATGTTATTTTCAGAGAGCTGAAAAACAGTTTTAAATTAGTTTTCTTTTTTTACTGCTAGTAATAACAAGTAGTGCTGTCAGCAGTAATGATAGATATAGCCTCAGATAAGCAACGAATAGATTTGCAATACAATTTTAAAGCCTGTTTTGAAAGATGGCACATTGAACTTTATAATTAAAAAAAAAATTATAAAGTGATAAACTGGCATGGGGCTGAGGAGATAGCTGGTGAGAAAAACGTTTTTAAAATTCACACACACACACACACACACACACACACACACACACACACACACACACCCCATTACCACTGCTCTCACCGCCGCCACCATCAAAAGAAACTGGTTTTTGAGGACCAACATCTGAAGTTGTTCTTTGGACTCCACAAACATGCAGACAGACAGACAGACAAGTATACTCACACACGCGTACAAACTGATAGATACACTACACACAGTTCTCAAGACAAGTGAGATTATATATAAGATGAGGAACTATTTCTATTCTACATCTTCAATAGTGGCAAGAAATAGATCTTGTTAACCCGTACGGCAGAACATAAATAGTGACGCAGTTCATGACATAAACATTCTCAGGCTGCAGAGTTTCTTGCTCTTCTTTTGATCCTGGTATCACTAAAATCTGTCTAAACACTTCTAATCTTCACACCGTTGTTTTATAGGAAACCGTCTTAATGTAAAGAAATCTTTGCTTTTAAAGTCACTTGAGCAAATAGTACTATTCATAAAAATCCAGCAAGGGAAAAAAAAAAGAGGCCATAAATTCACAAACGAACAAGGTAAGTAGGTATCTGGGAAGGTTTGGAGGGAGAGAAAGGAAGGGAAAATTCAGTTTCAAAATGCAATTATATATACAATTAATTGGAAAATCTAATACATTTTAGAAAATATACATCATGGCAGCCTCCCCCCCCACCCCCAAATGTTTTTTGAATGTATTGTTCTGGTCAGATTCCCAGATTAAAGTTGAAATGAAGGGTCAGCTGACCAGCTCTAAGAGATAAATGTATGCTTTCCTTTACTGAATCCCCCCACTTTGGTGTATTTCCAGAATAAATCTAAAAACCCAAAATAATTCATTATGAACTTTCCATTGCGTTTACGGTCTACACAGGACAGAAATATTTAATTTTAATTCACCTATCAAAATTGGGATGTCAATAATTAGGTTTCATGACTTTGATATTTAAAGTATAGTATTTCATTTGTGGGGGAAACTCTTAAAAATCATTGTGTTAGGGATAGCAGTCAGTGGTGCAGTTATTTAGCAAGTGTGGTAGTTTGAATAAGAATGGCTTGAATGTATAGTCTCCAGGGTATGAAACTGATAGGATTAGAAGGATTAAGAGGTGTGGCCTTGTTAGAGGAAGTGTGTGACTAGGGGTAGGCTTTGAGGTTTCAAAAGTCCATGTCAGACCTGGTCTGTCTCTCTGTCTCTGTCTCTTTCTGTCTGTCTCTGTCCCAGCCCTGCAGCATCCTCCCCACACTGCCCTGCTCCGCCCCCCCGCCCTCCCCCCAAGAAAGGTATCCAGATGGAAGAGGAGATGGGGAGAACTGTAGGAGAGGGAGGATAAACCAGGTACATCTATTTTCAATAAAAGGAGAAAAGAGAAAAATATATACTAAAAGTGTGATGAGATGGCTTAGTAATTATTCTCATCTTTATACTTCAATGCCCAGACATTTCCTGCTCCCTAGAGTCTAGGCAGATGATTTTGCTTCCTAATTTCACCAAAGAGAAAAAATGATTGAGTGGAGAAAGAAAGTATACTCAGGAGGGTTGTTATTTTATCCCTGATCTCACCTCCCTAAGTCCACTTCTGAAGCTCCTTAAAGAAAGGCAGAGGAGCTGGCAGGCCAGCCTCCATGTCCTCTCCCTCAGGCCTTTAATCACCATCTCCACCTCCACACCAGCAAGGCCGCTGTTATTTGATTAACACCAGGAGCACTGGCAGTTTAGCCCCCTTGAAATTCTTTACTTGCCAAGTTCTCCCAGATTTCTGCCCCACCTCACTGCTGGACCACTCTCCCTCCCACAGCTCCTGCCTACTCTCCCCTGCTCTGACCTTGCCTATAAAAACACTTCTATTCTATTCGCTGAGGAACCCTGCTTCTTTATCTCCAGTCCAATTTTCTCTTGTACCTTGTTTATCTGTTTGCCTACCCAATATCTTACCTGAATATCTAATAAACAGGTTGAATTTATAGTGTTTCTGAAACACCATTCTTGTAAGAACATTTTTATCCACAATCCCACCAAGCTCACTTAAGTGACACTGGCACCTGTCTGGCTTCTTCCCGCCTCAGAAAGCATATGATTATCTTTTTAATAGTAAGACTTTTGAAATATTGTCTGGCCTCCTCATGTAAACAGATGTATCATTCCGTTCCATTGTCTGTTCCCCACTGCTATTAGCTCTCAGCTGCATTATACAAACAGCCTGAATCTCTTTGGGGCTCTGCCTTTGGTTACCCCACAGGAGGGCACTGCTTATGCTCAGACCACACTATTTTAAGTGATGCAGGTACAGACAGGGGTGTGTATGTAGACCATTGCCTCTGCCAGTACCATTTCTCCTGTCTTGTCCTGCTCTGTTCATTTCTCTACATACTTACAACTTAGAGCTCTACGTATTTATTTTGTTGCCTCACTCCCTCCCCCTAGGAATGAAGGAGGTTCATCCCTACTTTGCTCTCTCTAAGACATCCCATCCAGAGCAGGGATGTCTTACAGAGGCTATTCATATATTCTGCAGAATGGAGGAAAAGGGAGAGAAGGCGTAGTAGCTGTCTCTACCTTGTTAATGAGACTTCATGACTCTGAGGTTTGAAGGCAGGTCTAAATTGGCAAGTTTAAAGGTAAGATTCAATAATGTGCCTGTTTTGCAGACTCTCTAGGACTCTGATGAAGGAGGACTGACAGCCATTTTGAGTGCTACTTGAACTCAAAGTACGTCTTTTGTACTGCTATGCTATTGCCCTGTGAGTTCTTCTGCACCCAAGTGGTGTGTGTGCCCCTTTGCCTCATTTGCTGCTTTATTCCTTTTAATACTGTGGGTTATACGACCGGTGCCACCTAATGCTGCAAGAGTCAGGAACCATCGGGGCTAGTCATGTAAGTGTTGCTCTTAGCAGCAAAACACGTCCCGGGAATAGCCACCATGACAAAGGTCAATAAGAAAACTGGAGAGTTATAGCAATTTATTGTTTAAGTTAAAAGCTTTTTAAACATCTCCCCAAATCCCTAGTTAACATCAAAGGAACGTATTTGGCTTCTGACCCATTCCTTTTATCCAACAGCTTACCAAGTCAGGGAAAAGGGGTCATGTAGTGAGCTAAGAATCTTGCAGGTTTTTCATTTCTACAGAACAAGAAACTGCAGATATCCCCTAATTTATAAAATGAGTTTTGTTATATTCAACTTCAGATTTTTTTAGATACTAAAATTGTCACAATATTTTTTAGGCATATTCCATATAGTAGATAGTTGCTCCACTGTTTTTAATTTGTTCATTACTACTAAATACATATTAAGTACATATTAGGATATAGAAGTACTTAAAACATAAACTGTCATTCATATCATTAAAGAGCCTATAACTCAAAAAAGTCAAACAAAAGAAGAAATGTTATATGGCACAGGTCCAAAGATCCTAAGAGGAAAGGGATTCTGAAAGGAGAGAAGGTCCAAACAGGAAAGAGACACTAGTAAGTCTAAAGACCAAGCTGTGGAATGCCAGCCAGGGAGAGGATACTCAGAGCAGAAGAGATGATAATAAGCACACAGGCATTATTTCCTCAGTAGGCTATTCTTAGAATGAGAATAAAGACCTACTGCATGCAACTACAGCCTAGACTGCCCCCAAGTTGTTAACCACTGGAGTTGGCTTTATAAGTTCAGAAGTGGAGCCAGGTTACATATGACTATCTTGAATAGTAAGACAGATTAGAAGAGGCATTCAAAAAGCACCTACTATAAAGTCAGTTTTAACAAAGCTCATTTTTATTTACTTATGTCATAACTCAATATTTTAGTCCTCTATTATAATTTAGACTCAGAAGCATGAAGATATAACATAATTGTCACAGAATACATGCCAACCATCTCATTATGGCTAGAGCAAAAGTATTTGGTAAATGTAAGAGCTGAAGAGAAGAAAATTAAAGTCTTTTTGTTCTATAAAGGAACTTGAAACATTAAGCTTGAACTACACTGTAGACCAAAAAGAATGAAAAGAAATAAATACTCCAAAGAGATAAATACTACAAATGGATGTTCTTCCAATAATAACAATTTGATAGAATTGTTACATTACTGAAAAAAATAGAATGACTATTTTCTTGGGGTTTGATGGTCAAAACTTTTCCCAGAATGCAATTATTTACATATTTATTTACTGCACATTATCTGTGATTTTGTTTCTCCTTAGATAATACTAAATAAACTTTTCTTCATTGAAATAGTAATCTTCCATCCTAATCGAAGAATCACCATTTATACTTTATTGTGATTAACACAGTAGTTTATGAATATTTTAGATATGAATTCCCTATGTATATAAAAAAGTGTTACAGATAAATTTTCCTCTGACTTAGTTAGCACTGACCATAGGCAGAATTCTGTGCAGGAAACTCCAGGCAAACATTGTAATCAGATGTGCTCTCAACTTTAGGGAAGCTCGAAATATAATAAGAAAACTAAATTCACTTAGATGACATTTCAATTCGTAACATTTATACCCCAAGCACAAGTGCAGGCATTTCTGTAAAATAAACAATACTACAGCTTAAATCATATATTGACATTTACACACTGATAGTCGGAAATGTCAATACACCATATATTCACCAAGAGTCGGGTCATCAAGACAAAACCTAAACAGAGACATACTGGAGCTAACATGCTATAAACCAAATAGACCTAATAGATATTTATGGAACATTTCACCCAAACACAAAAGAATATACCTTCTTCTCTGCATATCATAGAACATCCTACATAATTGATCGCATACTCGAACACAAAGCAAGGTTTAACAAATACAAGAAAGTTGAAATAATTCTCTGCATCCTATCAGACTACCACACATTGAAGGTCAATATCAACAACAGAAACAACTGAAAACTTACAACTCATAGAAACTGAACAACTCTCTACTGATCAAAAGTGGGCCAAGACAGAAATAAAGGAAAAACATGAAAGACTTCTAGCATACAATGAAGATGAATACACATCATACCCATATCTATGAGAAAAAATCAAAATGGTTCTAAGAGGAGAGTTCATAGTATTAAGTGCCTACATTAAAAAAAATAGAGATATCTCAAACTAACAACTTAACAGCATATCTGTAAGCTCTAGAAGAGAAAGAAATAAGTACACCTAAGAGAAGTAGATGACAAGAAATAGTCAAACTGAGAGATGAAATAAAATAGAAGCAAAGAGAACAATGAAGAAAAATTTTGAAACAAAGAGTTGCTGCTTTTTTTTTTTTTTTTTTTTTTTTTTAGAAAATCATCAAAAGAGACAAACCCTTATCCAAACGACCTAAAAGACGGAAAGAGAATATCCAAATTAACAAAATCAAAAACAAAAGGGGGCCTAACAGACACCAAGGAAATCCAAAGAATCATTACATACTCCATGAAATTGAAAAATCTAAAAAACAACAATTTTTACCACAGTACCACTTACCAAAGTTAAATCACAACCAGATACACAATTTGAATAGACCTATAAGCACTAAGGTAATACAAGCAGCCATTAAAAATTTCCAAATAAAAATAAAAATGCCTAAGGCCAAACGGTTTAGCACAGAATTCTACCAGACTTTCAAAGAAAAGTTAACACCAATGCTCCTCAAATTATTTCCCAAAATAGAAACAGAAGAAATATTGCCCAATTCATTTTATGAGGCCACAGTTACCCTGACACTCAAATCACACAACGAATCACCAAAGAAAAGAGTTATAGACCAATTTCCCATATGAATAAAGATGGGAAAATACTCAATAAAATGGTAAACTAAAGACAAAACTACATAAAAAAATCATCCACCATGATCAAGCTATTTTTATTACAGAGATATAAGGATGGCTCAATATATGAAAAATCAGTGACTGTAATCCATCATATAAACCAACTGAAAGACAAAAACACAAGATATCTCACTAGATGCAGAAAAGGCCTTTGACAAAATCTAATACTCTTTCATGAGAAAAGTCCTGGAAATATTAGGAATAAAGGATAGACCTAAACATAATAAGGGCTATTTACAGCAAGCCTCTAGCCAACTTAAAATTAAGTGAAAAGAAACTCAAAACCAAAATCCACTTAAAATTAAATGAAAAGAAACTCAAAACCAAAATCCACAGTCTTTCCACTCTCTTCACATTTATTCAATATGGTAGTTGCAGTATTATTAGCTAGAGCAATAAGGCAACTGAAGAAGATCAAGGGAATATAAATTGGAAAGAAAGAAGCCAATGTATAATTTTATATATTATAGTATATTATATTTCACAGGTGACATGATAGTATACATGAGTGATCCTCAAACTTCTACCAGGGAACTCCTACAGCTGATAAACACAGCTTTGAATGAAGTGGCTGGACACAAGAGTAACTAAAAAAAATAAATAAAATAAATAAATAAATAGGTATCCCTCCTCTATGCAAAACACAGATTGAGAAAGAAATAGAGGGGACAATACCTTTCACAATAGCCTCAAAAGATATACAATGTCTTGGAGTAACTCTTACCAAACAAATGAAAGATTTGTATGACAAAAAACTTCGTCTTTTAAGAAAGAAACTCAAGAAATTATCAGAAGAAGGAAAGATCTCCCATGCTCATGGATTGGTAGGATTCACATAGTGAAAATGGTCATCCTACCCAAGGGTTTTTACAGATTCAATGCAATCCCCATTAATTAATCAAAATTCCAACATAATTCTTTACAGACCTTAAAAGACAATTCTTAACTTCATATGGAAAACAAAGAACCCAAGACAGCTAAAACAATCCTGACTGCTGCAATCCAAACAAGAACTGCCAACTTTATGGGCATCTGTGATTTCAAGTTATATTACAGGGTTACAGTAATAAAAACTACAGCGTACTGACATTAAAATAGACGATGGGACCAAATTGCAGATGCAGACATAAATCTACACACCTATGGACACCTGATTTTTGATAAAGAAGCCAGAAATACATAGAGGGGAAAAAAAGACATCATCTTCAGTGAATGGTGCTAGACAAACAGGGTATCTACATGTAGAATGCAAATAGATCCACATTTATAATCCTGCACAAAACTCAAGTTCAAATGAATAAAAGACTCTAAGATAAAACCAGACACCATAAACCTGATAGAAGAGACAGTGGGAAACCAGCTGTGAACACATTGTCACAGGAGATAAATTTCTGAACAGGTAACTGACCACAGAGTACAGGCACTGAGCCCAAGTGGGATCTCATGAAATCAAGCTGCCTGTTTAAGGCAAATGACACTGTCAGTAGAACAATCAGAAATCAGCAGCCTACCGAATGGGAGAAGAGTTTTACCAACTCTATATCCAATAGAAGTCTAATATCCAAAATATATAAAGAAATCAAGAAATTACATATAAAAAACCCCAAATAAACCAATTTTAAAATGGGGTACCGATCTAAACAGAAAATTCTCCACAGAGAAATCTCAAATGGCTTAAGAACACTTAAGAAAATTTCAGCATCCTTAACCACCTGGGAAATACAAATCAAAACTTCTTTGAGATTCCAATTTACATCTGTTGGAATGGGTAAGAACAATAACACAAATGACAGCTCATGCTGGTGAGGACGTGAACCAATGGAAACACTCCTTCATTGTTGGTGGGTGGGGAGGAGGATGGGGCTGAAGATGGGAAGTGCAACCATGTATAGCCACTAGGGAAATCAAAATGGCAGCTTCTTAGAAAACTGGAAGTCAGGACAGGTGCCCACCCAGCTGGGGAGGCGGCCTAAGCCACAGCAGCAGCGGTCGCCATCTTGGTCCGAGACCCGCCGAACTTAGGAAATTGGTCTGAGCAGGTGAGAGGGTGCGCCAGAGAGCCTGGCAGCTTCTGGAACAGGCAGAAGCACAGAGGCGCTGAGGCAGCACCCTGTGTGGGCCAGGGACAGCCGGCCACCTTCCGGACCGGAGGACAGGTGCCCACCCGGCTGGGGAGGCGGCCTAAGCCACAGCAGCAGCGGTCGCCATCTTGGTCCCGGGACTCCAAGGAACTTAGGAATTTAGTCTGCTTAGGTGAGAGTCTGTACCACCTGGGAACTGCCAAAGCAACACACTGTCTGAGAAAGGTCCTGTTTTGGGCCTTCTTCTTCGGCCAGTAGGAGGTCCAAATACAAGATATCTGCGCACCTTCCCTGTAAGAGAGCTTGCCAGCAGAGAGTGCTCTGAGCACTGAAACTCAGAGGAGAGAATCTGTCTCCCAGGTCTGCTGATAGACGGTAACAGAATCACCAGAAGAACAATCTCTAAACAGAGTCAACTATAACTACTAACTCCAGAGATTACCAGATGGCGAAAGGTAAACGGAGGAATCTTACTAACAGGAACCAAGACCACTCACCATCACCAGAACCCAGCACACCCACTTCGCCCAGTCCAGGGAACCCCAACACACCTGAGAACCTAGACCTAGATTTAAAAGCATATCTCATGATGATGGTAGAGGACATCAAGAAGGACTTTAATAAATCACTTAAAGAAATACAGGAGAACACTGCTAAAGAGTTACAAGTCCTTAAAGAAAAACAGGAAAACATAATCAAACAGGTAGAAGTCCTTACAGAAAAAGAGGAAAAAACATACAAACAGGTGATGGAAATGAACAAAACCATACTAGACCTAAAAAGGGAAGTAGACACAATAAAGAAAACTCAAAGCGAGGCAACACTAGAGATAGAAACCCTAGGAAAGAAATCTGGAACCATAGATTTGAGCATCAGCAACAGAATACAAGAGATGGAAGAGAGAATCTCAGGTGCAGAAGATTCCATAGAGAACATCGGCACAACAATCAAAGAAAATGGAAAATGCAAAAAGATCCTAACTCAAAATATCCAGGAAATCCAGGACACAATAAGAAGACCAAACGTACGGATAATAGGAGTGGATGAGAATGAAGATTTTCAACTCAAAGGTCCAGCAAACATCTTCAACAAAATTATTGAAGAAAACTTCCCAAATCTAAAGAATGAGATGCATATGAACATACAAGAAGCCTACAGAACTCCAAATAGACTGGACCAGAAAAGAAATTCCTCCCGACACATAATAATCAGAACATCAAATGCACTAAATAAAGATAGAATACTAAAAGCAGTAAGGGAAAAAGGTCAAGTAACATATAAAGGCAAGCCTATCAGAATTACACCAGATTTTTCACCAGAGACTATGAAAGCCAGAAGAGCCTGGACAGATGTTATACAGACACTAAGAGAACACAAACTGCAGCCCAGGCTACTATACCCAGCCAAACTCTCAATTATCATAGAGGGAGAAACCAAAGTATTCCACGACAAAACCAAATTCACGCATTATCTCTCCACGAATCCAGCCCTTCAAAGGATAATAACAGAAAAAAACCAATACAAGAACGGGAACAACGCCCTAGAAAAAACAAGAAGGTAATCCCTCAACAAACCTAAAAGAAGACAGCCACAAGAACAGAATGCCACCTTTAACAACTAAAATAACAGGAAGCAACAATTACTTTTCCTTAATATCTCTTAACATCAATGGTCTCAACTCGCCAATAAAAAGACATAGACTAACAAACTGGCTACACAAACAAGACCCAACATTTTGCTGCTTACAGGAAACTCATCTCAGAGAAAAAGATAGACACTACCTCAGAATGAAAGGCTGGAAAACAATTTTCCAAGCAAATGGTATGAAGAAACAAGCAGGAGTAGCCATCCTAATATCTGATAAGATTGACTTCCAACCCAAAGTCATCAAAAAAGACAAGGAGGGACACTTCATTCTCATCAAAGGTAAAATCCTCCAAGAGGAACTCTCAATTCTGAATATCTATGCTCCAAATACAAGAGCAGCCACATTCACTAAAGAAACTTTAGTAAAGCTCAAAGCACACATTGCGCCTCACACAATAATAGTGGGAGACTTCAACACACCACTTTCACCAATGGACAGATCATGGAAACAGAAACTAAACAGGGACACACTGAAACTAACAGAAGTGATGAAACAAATGGATCTGACAGATATCTACAGAACATTTTATCCTAAAACAAAAGGATATACCTTCTTCTCAGCACCTCATGGTACCTTCTCCAAAATTGACCACATAATAGGTCACAAATCAGGCCTCAACAGATTCAAAAATATTGAAATTGTCCCATGTATCCTATCAGATCACCATGCACTAAGGCTGATCTTCAATAACAAAATAAATAACAGAAAGCCAACATTCACATGGAAACTGAACAACACTCTTCTCAATGATACCTTGGTCAAGGAAGGAATAAAGAAAGAAATTAAAGACTTTTTAGAGTTTAATGAAAATGAAGCCACAACGTACCCAAACCTTTGGGACACAATGAAAGCATTTCTAAGAGGGAAACTCATAGCTATGAGTGCCTTCAAGAAAAAACGGGAGAGAGCACATACTAGCAGCTTGACAACACATCTAAAAGCTCTAGAAAAAAAGGAAGCAAATTCACCCAAGAGGAGTAGACGGCAGGAAATAATCAAACTCAGGGGTGAAATCAACCAAGTGGAAACAAGAAGAACTATTCAAAGAATTAACCAAACGAGGAGTTGGTTCTTTGAGAAAATCAACAAGATAGATAAACCCTTAGCTAGACTCACTAAAGGGCACAGGGACAAAATCCTAATTAACAAAATCAGAAATGAAAAGGGAGACATAACAACAGATCCTGAAGAAATCCAAAACACAATCAGATCCTTCTACAAAAGGCTATACTCAACAAAACTGGAAAACCTGGACGAAATGGACAAATTTCTGGACAGATACCAACCAAAGTTGAATCAGGATCAAGTTGACCTTCTAAACAGTCCCATATCCCCTAAAGAAATAGAAGCAGTTATTAATAGTCTCCCAGCCAAAAAAAGCCCAGGACCAGACGGGTTTAGTGCAGAGTTCTATCAGACCTTCAAAGAAGATCTAACTCCAGTTCTGCACAAACTTTTTCACAAGATAGAAGTAGAAGGTATTCTACCCAACTCATTTTATGAAGCCACTATTACTCTGATACCTAAACCACAGAAAGATCCAACAAAGATAGAGAACTTCAGACCAATTTCTCTTATGAACATCGATGCAAAAATTCTTAATAAAATTCTCGCTAACCGAATCCAAGAACACATTAAAGCAATCATCCATCCTGACCAAGTAGGTTTTATTCCAGGGATGCAGGGATGGTTTAATATACGAAAATCCATCAATGTAATCCATTATATAAACAAACTAAAAGACAAAAACCACATGATCATCTCGTTAGATGCAGAAAAAGCATTTGACAAGATCCAACACCCATTCATGATAAAAGTTCTGGAAAGATCAGGAATTCAAGGCCAATACCTAAACATGATAAAAGCAATCTACAGCAAACCAGTAGCCAACATCAAAGTAAATGGAGAGAAGCTGGAAGCAATCCCACTAAAATCAGGGACTAGACAAGGCTGCCCACTTTCTCCCTACCTTTTCAACATAGTACTTGAAGTATTAGCCAGAGCAATTCGACAACAAAAGGAGATCAAGGGGATACAAATTGGAAAAGAGGAAGTCAAAATATCACTTTTTGCAGATGATATGATAGTATATATAAGTGACCCTAAAAATTCCAACAGAGAACTCCTAAACCTGATAAACAGCTTCGGTGAAGTAGCTGGATATAAAATTAACTCAAACAAGTCAATGGCCTTTCTCTACACAAAGAATAAACAGGCTGAGAAAGAAATTAGGGAAACAACACCCTTCTCAATAGCCACAAATAATATAAAATATCTCGGCGTGACTCTAACGAAGGAAGTGAAAGATCTGTATGATAAAAACTTCAAGTCCCTGAAGAAAGAAATTAAAGAAGATCTCAGAAGATGGAAAGATCTCCCATGCTCATGGATTGGCAGGACCAACATTGTAAAAATGGCTATCTTGCCAAAAGCAATCTACAGATTCAATGCAATCCCCATTAAAATTCCAACTCAATTCTTCAACGAATTAGAAGGAGCAATTTGCAAATTCATCTGGAATAACAAAAAACCGAGGATAGCAAAAACTCTTCTCAAGGATAAAAGAACCTCTGGTGGAATCACCATGCCTGACCTAAAGCTTTACTACAGAGCAATTGTGATAAAAACTGCATGGTACTGGTATAGAGACAGACAAGTGGACCAATGGAATAGAATTGAAGACCCAGAAATGAACCCACACACCTATGGTCACTTGATCTTCGACAAGGGAGCCAAAACCATCCAGTGGAAGAAAGACAGCATTTTCAACAATTGGTGCTGGCACAACTGGTTGTTATCATGTAGAAGAATGCGAATCGATCCATACTTATCTCCTTGTACTAAGGTCAAATCTAAGTGGATCAAG
Source organism: Mus musculus (assembly GCF_000001635.26). NCBI lineage: Eukaryota > Metazoa > Chordata > Mammalia > Rodentia > Muridae > Mus > Mus musculus. The sequence continues at coordinate 139,118,120 of NC_000067.6, read as the reverse complement.
GAACTTCACATAAAACCAGAGACACTGAAACTTATAGAGGAGAAAGTGGGGAAAAGCCTTGAAGATATGGGCACAGGGGAAAAATTCCTGAACAGAACAGCAATGGCTTGTGCTGTAAGATCGAGAATTGACAAATGGGACCTAATGAAACTCCAAAGTTTCTGCAAGGCAAAAGACACTGTCTATAAGACAAAAAGACCACCAACAGACTGGGAAAGGATCTTTACCTATCCTAAATCAGATAGGGGACTAATATCCAACATATATAAAGAACTCAAGAAGGTGGACCTCAGAAAATCAAATAACCCCCTTAAAAAATGGGGCTCAGAACTGAACAAAGAATTCTCACCTGAGGAATACCGAATGGCAGAGAAGCACCTGAAAAAATGTTCAACATCCTTAATCATCAGGGAAATGCAAATCAAAACAACCCTGAGATTCCACCTCACACCAGTGAGAATGGCTAAGATCAAAAATTCAGGTGACAGCAGATGCTGGCGAGGATGTGGAGAAAGAGGAACACTCCTCCATTGTTGGTGGGATTGCAGGCTTGTACAACCACTCTGGAAATCAGTCTGGCGGTTCCTCAGAAAATTGGACATAGTACTACCGGAGGATCCAGCAATACCTCTCCTGGGCATATATCCAGAAGAAGCCCCAACTGGTAAGAAGGACACATGCTCCACTATGTTCATAGCAGCCTTATTTATAATAGCCAGAAACTGGAAAGAACCCAGATGCCCCTCAACAGAGGAATGGATACAGAAAATGTGGTACATCTACACAATGGAGTACTACTCAGCTATTAAAAAGAATGAATTTATGAAATTCCTAGCCAAATGGATGGACCTGGAGAGCATCATCCTGAGTGAGGTAACACAATCACAAAGAAACTCACACAATATGTACTCACTGATAAGTGGATACTAGCCCAAAACCTAGGATACCCACGATATAAGATACAATTACCTAAACACATGAAACTCAAGAAAAATGAAGACTGAAGTGTGGACACTATGCCCCTCCTTAGAAGTGGGAACAAAACACCCATGGAAGGAGTTACAGAAACAAAGTATGGAGCTGAGATGAAAGGATGGACCATGTAGAGACTGCCATATCCAGGGATCCACCCCATAATCAGCTTCCAAATGCTGACACCATTGCATACACTAGCAAGATTTTACTGAAAGGACCCAGATGTAGCTGTCTCTTGTGAGACTATGCCGGGGCCTAGCAAACACAGAAGTGGATGCTCACAGTCAGCTAATGGATGGATCACAGGGCTCCCAATGGAGGAGCTAGAGAAAGTACCCAAGGAGCTAAAGGGATCTTCAACCCTATAGGTGGAACAACATTATGAACTAACCAGTACCCCTGAGCTCTTGACTCTAGCTGCATATGTATCAAAAGATGGCCTAGTCGGCCATCACTGGAAAGAGAGGCCCATTGGACACGCAGACTTTGTGTGCCCCGGTACAGGGGAACGCCAGGGCCAAAGGGGGGGAGTGGGTGGGTAGGGGAGTGGGGGTGGGTGGGTAAAGGGGACTTTTGGTATAGCATTGGAAATGTAAATGAGCTAAATACCTAATAAAAAAAAAAAAAAAAAAAAAAAAAAAAGAAAACTGGAAGTCAATCTGCCTCAAGACCCAGCTATACCACTCTTGGGCATAAGCAAAGGATGTTCTTTCCTACGACAAGGACACTTGCTCAGCCATGCTTACTGTTGTTTTATTCATAACAGCAAGAAATGGAAACAATCTATATAACATGCAACAGAAAAGTGGATAGCGAAAATCTGGAACATTTACACCATGGAGTATTAGTGAACTATTTTCAAAAAAATGGTAACATGAAATTTGCAGACAAACTGATAGAACTAGAAAAAAAAAATCATCCTGAGTGAAGTAACCAGACCCAGAAAAACAAGTAAGGCATGCATTCACTTATAAGTGGATATTAGTCATTAAGTAAATAATAACCAAGCTTTAATCCCTAGATGCATCAAGGTTAGGTATAGAGAAGGGCTCTAGGGAAGATGTGAGGATCTCCCTTGGGAAGGGAAAACAGAATAGATTTGCAGGTGAAGTGGGGAAGAGATGGAATGTAGGAAGAGAGTGCGGAGGGGGTTCTAAGTGGGCAGTAGTGTGAAAAACACTGCAGTGGAAACTTCCTACAATCTATGAGGACGTGGTGACTCCTGGTAATGCAGGACACTAAGTCCGAAGTCTCTTACTATTGCCAGGCAAGTCTCCCAGTAGCAGGACTGGGTTGCATTTGGTTGAGTGGTTGGATGAGGGGGTCCAGTGGAGCTCTCCCAACAACCCAAGCTGACACTAGGGCAGAGGGTCACTCTCAGCAAGTGGACATAGGAGTGCCACTGCCCAGGACAACATCCATAGAGATCACCGAATGCAGAGAAGCCGAGCTGGTGCCTGGATGGAGCCTTCTCTGATTTCCACTTATTAAGTATTTTTCATATCTTCTGTTTGCTAGCCATTACTTCACTAAGATTCTCAGCCCTATGAAAGTAGCTGAAATTCAACTATTTAAAGTGATTCTTCCTGACACAAAACAAATGATCAATATACTCTTAACAAAATGGGAAAACACAGTCATAGAAAAATACTGCAGATTCAATGACATTGGGGGCTAGGGAACATAGGAAACTAGGGAATGCTTCACAAAGGTGAAGGCAGGAATGCAAAAGAGACAAACTACAGCAACACAGGATAAGTATTACAGGCACGGACAGAGTTTCATCTATAATCTCTGTCCTCTAGACTACCATGACTAAAACAGAAGGTACTGACAGTGGGACAGGCATGTTACTAGACACAGGATGGGTTGTGAGTTTACTTTTGGCTTTGTGTACACTCAAACTACAGTCAGAGGATGGTGATTTAAGCAGTATTTTGTTTGACATGTTTTGCTTTAAAATATATAATATACTTTATAGAGGTGTTTTAGAAAAAAAAAAACAGTAGACATCATAATATATAGACACTTTCCCATATTCTAAAAAAGTACCCTGGTTTCCCAGACTGGGCCTACACAATACTGGCCCTTTCTGCAGTGGGCTCTGGAAGGGGAAGGGCTCCGGAGGCCCTGCTTACTACTCTACTCACTCGCTCACTCACTACTGACAGATTCTAGGAGAGTTATGCACTTGTAACTGAGCCCACCAGGCCCCAACAGAGAGCTCCAAGTCCCTCATCACACAGATGACACAAACTCACGGAAGTGAATCCCAAAGACAGGTTTGTGGAAAAAGCCTTGGTGGTGCCTTGGTGGGCCTCAGTGACTGACTGGGAGATGAAAAGTGACTGGGAGATGGCTGAGAGGTGCCAGTATTCATACGTGAAACAGTCTAAGAATAAACTATACTCAAAATGTATTCTCCTTGTAAATCTATACATGAATGGGCACTTGTTATATAAAAACGTTGAGTAAATACATATTTATATTAGATTATGAAAGATAAGAAAGATTTGAGATGATTAGTAAAAGACAAATGTTTAACTGAAATCTTCCCTACCATTTTCTTCCTCAAATGAGTTAGCAATTGCATAAGCCGAATTGTTTTTCTCTTTGGAGGGTGGGGGTGAACTGTCTATGTAAATTAGAGAGCGTTTACTATTAATCAGATATCCTAACAGAATCTACACTGCCAGTCTAGAGGGCCTATGGTCATGGAGAGGTCTTAGACTCACAGAATAAACCTAGATTTTAAGATTTAAGATGATTTGAGATGCTAAACTCAGCCATGTTCTTAACCTTGGGAAGTACATAAGCAAAGAAACTTTTTTTAACCAGTGGATTTAGTAGTAAATAATACACAAAAAAATTTCCTTATTGTATTAGTACAGTATTAAATACAGGCAAGAAACTTAAAATATGGCTTAACTCTTCATAAAGCTGTAATATAGAGAAGTATGGTGATGTCAAAATCATGGATTTGAGGAATTATTTCTGGAATTCCACCCAAATTTATTATCTAAGCAGGAATTAATGCAAATGGAACCCACTGTCGTCTCTCTAAGCTTTCTGTTTATTTCATGGTATCATGTAATGTAAGAGGCAAAGGCAGCCGGGGCTTAGCAGTCCAGTCCAACTCCCATCACAGATGGGGAAGCAGAGACACAGAGGGATTTACAAGTCAAACGTTAATAAGAACTCAATCCATTAGAGCCTAATCCAGAGACATAACCAAAAAAATGCCTTCATAAAATACCAAAATTAATATTGAATCTAAAAACTCAACAGTCGATGCTGATGGTATAGGAAAGCACCTAGCACCTGAAACCACTTAGCTGCAGGCTAGGCTAGGAGAGCAGGGACTCGCAACACAGGGCATGTTAATAATAAAACAAGTGTCTGAGAACTACTCCGCAGCATGGTTGCCACAGTTCATGATAAGTCAGTATTTACTCCTAATTTGCTGAGTAAATTTTGCGCATGCTCACTACCAAAGCTCTGTCAGATTAGAGTTACCTAGCAGAGTGAGATCGCCCCACCCTGCATATGTGCATACATGTGTCTATGTGAATATGCATCACGTCATAACTGTTAAACAGTTTTGTCAATTAAAGTTTTCAAAGTAAATATAAGATACTATAATTAAATAATAATTTAACAGGACTTAAATATCTCTCTCTGTGCTTCTATCTCAGTGAGGGATTTCTTTGCTAGGATAAAACATAATGGGCAGAAGCAACTTGGGGAAGAAAGGCTTTATTTTATCTTATAGCTTGTAGTCCATTATCTAGGAAGTAGTGCAGGAATTCTGGGAAGACACCTGGAGGCAGGAGCTGATGCAGAGGCCCTGGAGAAGTGCTGCTTACTGGCTTGCTCAGCCTGCTTTCTATAGCACCCAGGACCACCAGCCCAGAGGTGGCTTTATCTATAACATGCTGGGCCAACTCACATCCATCCCTAATTAAGAAAGTACCCCACAGGCTTGCCTACAGCCAATCTTATGGAGGCATTTTCTCAATTGAGGGTTCCCTCCCAGATAACTCCAGCATGTTTAAGGTTGACAAAAAACCTAAGCAGCACAGCCTATCGCTACAGAAAAGACCACAATCACTTCAGCTTGGTTTTTGCCTTATGTTTTTATCATTTTTATCATATAGTATAATCATATCATAAATATAATGTTTGCTCATTTGGATACTTGAAAAAGTACTCAACACGCACATATGCACAACTTTGTGATATTTTTACATCATTTATTTTTACTTTTATTACAATTAATTTATTTCCCTAATGTAGGGTCCTACTACAGAAAGTTGGCTCAGCAGTTAAATGCACCCACTGTTCTTCCAGAGGGTCCGAGTTCACTTCCAACATGCACTCTGGAGAAGCTCACAATCTCCAGGGATCTGCCAGCCTCTTCTAGCATCTGTGAGCACTGCATCATGTGCGTCTAAAATAAATTTAAAAACTCCCTTTCTATTCCTCTACTCTCTTATAGCTGATACTACATGTGGATATAAATCCCCTCTTTAATTTGGATATACTGAACTTTGCAAATCAATCATACGTAGCATTTCACTGTTTCAGGTCTGACTCTTGCAGCTACTGTCTGTGCTGTTTTCTGCTCTACCTACTGGAATTACATGGTATATGGACATTTCTTATATACTCGATCTCCTGACTTTCTACCTTATCTAATGTTTGTCTCTATGCACTGTATTCTTGGTGGTTTCTCTTTCATATAGTTCTTCAGCTCAAGGATACTTAGATCTAACCTACAGATAAATGTTTCCTGTAACTTCAGTGATTTTATTCTTCTTTAATGGGATGGATGCTGTTACACTGTTATAACAGGGCTAGCACTCAGGATGTCAGGTGTGGTAGCAAGCACCTTTACCCCAGAGTCATCTCAATAGCCCATAACACATTTTTAATAATGGCATGTAGTATAGCTTCTTAATAGATGAAACACACACACACACACACACACACACACACACACACACACGCGCGCACGCGCACGCGCACACACACACGATGGCCCTGGGCTGCACTGTTATGCTCTAGCACTTAACTTCGCATCAGCTTGGAGATAACAAGAGACAGGGAGCTCAAAGGAACAACTTCATCTTAGCAAATATACAGATCTCTGTTCTAAATTTATATATGCCTCTCCTTGAGGTAAAACTATTTAAAAGACAGCTATATTACCACAAAGTATAATTAGCCACAAATTATTTTTAATTCATCAAAATATGAATAACATTAATTCATCATTATACCTAATTTGATACCGAATTCATACCTAATTTGAAGGTAATTTTCAATTGGATGGCATTTTCTGCATTAACAGTTTTGTTAGTCTGGTGCTTTTCAAAGGCATTGATGTTTGGATTCTAGCTTTGAAATGCTTATAACACAGTCTGGGTGTGGGTACATGCCGCATGCAGAGCTAGTTTTATATTTAAAATTGCACTGCAGAATAAGACAATCAAGTAGTATTAAGTACATGGAGACCGTGTAAACAGGAACTAAGAAGACTGATCTAAGAGATTTGTGGTCACAGCACAAACAAACAGAACACACTGCCCACGGCTGCACAGAGCTCAGGAGCTAAAAGCACTTGATGCTGTGGCTGAAGAGCAGGGTTCATTTTTTAGCATCCAGAGGACATCTGACCTCCCTGGCCTCCAAAATCCTCTGTAAACTTCTGATATATAAAACTCATATAACCTACTCATACAAACATAAAAACAAAAGCAAAGCAAAGCAAAAACAAAAACAACAACCTACGAGGCACATTCCTTTAATCCCAGCACTTGGGAGACATCGGGCAGGCAGATCTCTGTGAGTTCAAGGACAACCTAGTTTGCATATGATGTTCCAGGCCAGGTAAAGGTACACAGTGAGACCCCGTCTTTAAAAAAAGAAAAGACCTAGTGTCTCTATAAATTAAAATATCTGAATTATGATGTCAATCTTGGCTACTCTGAAATAATAATTAAATGTCTTGAACAAAACTCAGGACATAGACAATAGCTGTGATTTAAATTGATATTATCAGTTGGATTATCTGTGATGATCTCGGTGTGTTCAGCATGCAGATCCATTTCTGTGATATACAGCCTTCTACAGTGCATCCCTGCAATTATCAACGTTTTCTGAGCCATTGAAGATATTTTTCTTTCATTTTTGAGATTATGAAATAATAATTACATCATTCCCCCTTTCCTTACCTCCCTCCAAACCCTCCCCTTTTGCTCTCTTTCAAATTCATGGCCACTTTTTCTCATTAATTGCTATTGCACGCATGCACGTGCACACACACACACCCCTAAATCTAGCCTGCTCAGTCTCACACTGTTACTCAGATAGATAGATGATGTCAGGGCCAAGCATGGTGTGCTGTCCCCCTTCTCACCCTCCCTAGCATTTCAACAGCATACAGTATTACAAGAGTGCTCCGCCGCAGGAGGACTACCAGGCATTCTTTCTACCATACAAAGACAACCTCCTGATTCAGAGAAGACATCTCTCAGGACATGATTGTTTGTTTGTTTGTTTGTTTGTTTTAAACCTGGATGCAGTTTTAGGGCAGCAGATATGTGCTGAACAGCAGTGTTCCCTGTACAGAGCAAATGTGTGTAGGCTGACTCTTACCTGCTTAAAGAGCTGAAGGTTAACTGCAGTCTCCAGGAACTGTTTCATCACGCTTGAGCGGTGCTTTACAAAGCTCTCCTCACAGAAGGTGATGGGCTCGCCCTAGACATAAGTAAAGATGTTGCGGGCATCAATAAAAGGTCAGTCAGAGAGAACTAGTCCTCTAGGGAAGCCCTATGCTCTTAAAACTGCTCAATCTCACTTAAATGCAAATATTTACCATTGGTTGCTTGATTTTTTAAGTATAAAAATATCAAGTATACTACAACAACTTAAAAGTCTCCAGTTTACTTTTCTTGCTGATTAGACATTTTTAAACATTTTTCTCACATCAGATTTATTCATTGTTGTATGTGATATCTGAATATTTTGCCTGCATATATATATGCTTGATGCAGATGACAGCATGAGATAACCTGTATCTGGAGTTACGGGTGCTTGGCAATCATCATGTGGGTGCTGGGAATCACAAATAGGTCCTGTGCAAGAGCAATCAGTTATTCTCATACACCTGCAGAGCCATCCCTTGCTGGCTGATCCTCCCAATGCCCATCCCCCAACACTTCCACAGCCCACTTGGCATACTTGACATATATACAGATAAGTGATTGTATTTCATGTTCAAAAGGAGAGTGAAGACTAATGACAATTCACTCGCTAGAATGAAATTTTTAGCAATCCTAAGGTTTCAGTAAGGCATTAAAAATCATACTGGAAATCTGAAAATTATCAATTATAATTTAATTGTTAAAGAGACTCAGTGCTCTGATTAAAGAAGTCTGTAAGTAAAATGCTAGGAATTGGCTCTGACGTGGATAAAAGTAATGACTAGTAACAGTGTGATTCAATTGCTGCCTTTTCTGGTGGAATTAATGATGTCACACAACTACCATTTCAAGGAAATTAGCCACAGCCGCATGTAGGCCTTAGTATAAAACATAAAACTTAGATGAAATCCAAGATGCAGTTTCTCTGGATGTGTCCACAGCAGCCTTGTGTGACTTGCTCATCCATCACTCATGGCTGTGTGTGCTGCCATGCCTGGCTGGGGGCTTTTCTTAAATTATTATTTTTATACTACTAAATTTAATTTCTAGCCAGGTGGTGGTAGTATATGCCTTTAATCCCAGCACTTGGAAGGCAGAGGACAGGACTCAGATCATCTGGCGTAGCTGCAAGCCCCTTGATCAGCTGAACCATCTCATTGGACCTCAGTGTTCTTAATTGTTTTTCTAAGTCTTTGGTGACGTGTGTAGTAAAGAGGGAGAATACAAACTATGAGGGAGGCTGGAATAATCTATCAAGTATCGTCATAAACTAACGCTCACCAGACAATGACCCATCTCAAAAATGGTATTACAGACTTTACAGTGATTTTTGACAGAAAGAGCTATAGAAGATTTCTGAATCTTACGCATACAAACTGGATGGGTTTACACAAATAATCTCTGGGTAAATGAAGTAGACCATACTTACTACTCCCATAAAAACTTCATTTAAGGGTGCAACAAAACAAACGAAAGCAAAAAAAAAATAAAAAAAATAAAAAGACAATCCTGTTAAAGATGTATCTACTGTATTCACGTTACCAGAGCCAGCATCATAACTACTGACACTGGAAGAATAAATAGTCAATGAATCAATGAATATATGAGTGAAAGAAACTGGAGTTCAGAAACACTTATTTCGCAGAAGTTTTTAAAAATTTATTCTTTGAGAACTTTAGATATCAGAGACTATAGCAAGGGGATGTAGAGGACAAGACTTCACCCGTTAAAGGATCCAACTTCATTTTTTTTTTTGTTTTGTTTTTTCCAAATTCGTTTTTTATACTTTCATCTAAAAGGACAATGTCTGCAAAAACAAAACAAAACAAAACCCGAGTGCCTGAACACAGAGTGCTACTGCGTGGGCATCCTGCTCAGAGACACCTAGGGATCTGTTTTGCTGGATCAAGTCATGCAGGTATTCAGAGATGACTGCACCAATGGCTGGCTCCTAGATTCCCAGATACATCTTACACAGGCAAGTGGGAGTGGTGCCAACCATGTGGTGTTGATTATACAAACATACAGAATGGAAAAATTATTGGATTGAGGCTTGCACCAAGGTCTCAGAAAAAAGTAAAGACAAATTGCTAGTAAGTTGGATTCACTGTAGCCTAAGATGCAATAGAGTCTAGGGTACAGATGTCAAGAAAATAGGATATTTTCCAGGGAGAGCTACAGGCACTGACTGAAAGTGGTAAGAGAGAGGCTATGTGTGTCGTAGGTAATAGACACATAACAAAATCCAAAACACTAATGTACTTGAGACTATATATCCCCCATACCCCTTATTTTAAATGTCATCGTCACGTAGTACCTGACTGAAATAACTTAACCAAAGAGAGGTTATCACTGTGATGAAGGAGGTGTGGCAGTGTAGCTTCCTGGCAGCAGGAATGTGAGGTGGCTGATAACAATGAGTCACAGTTAAGAGGGAAACTCGAAGAAAATGATTTCTTCAGGACACAGAAGCCCAGATGCACACATGAAACTCAAGACTGTGGCAGCATAGACAGAGCCCACATAGATTAAAGCTAGATGGGGTCCCAGAACTGAAAGACAGGTTCCTACCCCTAATAAAAAAACTTGCAACTGATAGCCACTTGCAAAGGAACAGTTAGTTTTCATCAGTGGAGGTCTCCTGGATATACTACCCAGAGGCTCTATGCTCAGCAGTCAGCAGCCAACATAGCACAAACTCCGTGGTCGTTCTAACGATTTGTTTGTCTCGTGTACTATGCTTGGGCTTTCTGAGGGGTGGTCTTATTGGTCTTCTGCTTGTGTATTATGATTTCCAATTTGTGCTTTTATGGAGCTTTTGTTTGTTTTTTAAAGGCAAAGAAAGAGTGAAGAATTGGGTCGCTGGGGAGAATCTGAGGGGGACTGGGAAAGGAGAAAGTGTAATCAAAATGTATTGTATGAAAAAAAATCATTAACAAAAGAGAGACAGAGGGAGGAGGAGAGGAAAGGAATGAGAGGGAAAGGAGAAGGAGAGGGGGAGGGGAAGGAGAGGAGAAGGGAAGGAGAGGAGTAGGGGCAGGGGAAGGAGGAGGGACAGAGAGAATGGTGTAAGGACAGAGAAAGCCAGGCCAGAAATTAATACACAAACTCAACTGGTGCCTTGCTAAGACTACAACTCAAAACATCTGTCTCCAATGGATCTATTTCCTTTAGTTTGGTCCCCCTCCTCGGGTTTTCAGTCTTATAATATTATAAGACACCACCATAAGCCAGAGAACAGGCGGTCAAACAGCCTTCTAGTCTACCTTCCCCTATTAGGTTCTCTGTACCTCCCAATGTGAGCTTCAGTCAATGCAACTCCTTTTTGTGAGTTTCAACTTTGTCCAAAAGGCCAAAGTCTTCTTTATGTCCCAAGGCAATCTCTTACCTGTGAGTCCCTATGAATTATGTTAAATACATGTAACTGTATGCAGCAAACATTTGTATTCCAAAAGAGTGGGAGGACAACATTTTGAACTCAGTCATATTCAAATTTGTGGGTCATTAGTAAAATAAGCCAGCTTCTTTGGCAGAACACAACATGAATGGCCTATAGAGCAATTCCTAATAAAATTCCTCTTTCCCCTTCAAAATTATCAAAAGCCTGGCCTTTACCATATACAGTTCTTAGTATTCTGGTCTCCTGAACTCTCACTAGAATGAGCATTAAACTCTGTGTATAGCACCAGAGGACTTCTGTAACTCACAACTCCAAATCTGACCCAAAACCCCTTCTAAGGGTCAGAATGGATATGGTTGGTAAATTCCAACAGTGACTCCACTTTATGGTCCTACTGCCAGTGCTTGTGTGGGTGCAGGTCCGCCTACTGTAGTGGCTTGGGTAGTCTCTGGGCCCCACCTCTACTGCCTCTGTCTCTATCCCACCTAGTCTACTTAGTACTGTCAGTGTACGCAGAGTTGCAGGTCTATCTAGCCTACCATGAGTAGTCTTTGCCCTCCCTTCTTCCCTCCTCCCCTACACCAACCCACCAAGTCCACGTAATGCTGCCAGTATACACATGCATAGATGCAGGTCCAACTATTATAGAATACATGACATCTCAGAGGTCCCATCCCTGAAGAAAATGTATTTTCCCTCCTCTGGAAGCCATCAAGTACCAATAGCTTCTCAGTTCCAGATGGGACTGCAGAACATTTTACCTGATTTGTGCTGGTATTCTGGCTGGCTTAATCATGTACAGGTCTTATGCATGCAATATAATCACTAAGATTTCATGTGTGCACATGTGTAAGACTTAATACTGACATCACAGCAGGCTAGCAAGCAGAGAAAGCAAAAGCTAGTACTTAGCAAGCCTTCTCCTTTTTCCTTCAGACCAGGTGCCAGTCTATCAGACGGTGCTAGCCTCTTTCAAGCTGGTTCTTCTCCCTCAGCTAACCCCTTCAGAAAAGGTTCCCAAAAACATAAAAAAAGTGTGCCTCACTAGCTGTTTCTTAATCTGATAAAGTTGGCAAGACTAACTAACTAGTCTATAAACATCCCTTAAACCTTTTGAGATAGTGTCTTGCTATGTAGTCCTGGATGCTAGTCTGGGACTCTGAGTAAACCAGGCTAATCTCAAACCAGTGGTGACGCTCCTCCCTCAGCCTCCCTGAGGCTGGGATTACAGGAGAATACCACCCTACCTGGTTCCAGTCAAAAAATTTTAAAGCAATGTCTAGTCAAAGAATCCATACTCAAAGCTTGTTAAACTTCGCAGCTGTCTTCTATTGGACTAAGGACACCAAAATATATTGATGAAAAGAGATAAGATCGTGAAATGAGTATAACTTCTATACTTGATCCTTCTTTGACTTATGCCTAACAAAATATATCAAAGATATAGGTCAAATATATAAATGATCAAATAAGTTCTGAAATAAACATGCAAACCCTTTTAATGTCTGTCTCTCTTGTGGTTCTAGATCAAGATGTGAGCTCTCAGCTATCCCTTCATTCCACCATCATGCACTCTAACCCTCTGAGAGTGCAAGCATGGGGTTTTTGTCACTGCAATAGAAAGTAAGGACAGAGGCTGGCCCCCGGAAGGGAGCTATTGTTCTGATAGGCCTAACAATGCTGGGTTTGGAGTGACTTGGTAGACTATGAGACCTGTACTAGGGAAGTGGTTAAATGTTGTTAACAGGACATCCTAGTGGGAGCTAGGAAGACAGTACCACTGAGAGCAACATGGACTATGGAGGCGCTACTCAGTAGGTTTTAGAGAGGAACAATATTAGCAACTGGGCTAAAGACTGTTCTTGTGATATTTTGGCAATGAATGTGACAGCTTTCTGCTCTTGTCCTAATTATTCACTAAACTGTAAAGTAACTCATTTCCTTGGTAGAGGTGATTTCAGGACAAATATTCAAGACAGACTACTATTGACTCATCTTGATTCACAACATAAGGCCAAGGGGTAGGGGTGGGGCACATGGACAATTGCATGAGTCTTCTGAAACCTCAAAGCCTACCTTAGTGACAGTTATTACTAATTGCACTTAGGCAGGTTCACAATCAAAAGGAAAAAGTGGAGCAAAAGAAATAGAGAATACACAGCTTAAGAGAAAAAGAACATCAGGAAATGTAATGTTGGAGCCCAGGCTTGTGCTGAAAACTAAGAAGGCTAAAGAAGGCCTGGTCTGGAAGGGAATGGAGGAAGCAGTAAACACAACGCAAGACCCCACCCACCCAGCTAAGTTTTCAACTTTGAAAAGGCCAGATTTGCTGCTCCTAAACATAAACAACAAAATGAGAGCTGCCTTTGATGTGACTAAAGGGTTGGTAGTCAAACTTGGCAGTGTCCTCCACATGGCTGTGGGCTTTAGAACTGTGAAAGATACATGAGTAACGGAGTTATAGAATCTCCCTCCATTGTTAAGAAGAGCCACAGAGGCCAGGCATATTGCACTGGAGTCCCTTAAAAGAGAGGCCTTGAGAGACCATCGAATGAAGCTATGATATTCTTGGTTTGTGTCGGAAACCCCAAGATATTATGGGTGCCAGATCCATGGGTTATCAGTCAAGGAGAGCTACACGGTAGACGTGAAAGCAGCAGAACGGAGAAAGTGTGGTGCAGGAAGCAAAGCTAGAAGAGTGGAGCCATCTAAGCCCTTTGACATCAGGCTTTAGAGTTTGTAGTGCTGGGTTTCAGTCTCGCATAGGCCCAGGATTTCCCATGTTCAAATTCCTTCCTTTTGGAGTGATAAGGTATATTTTGTGCCACTGTATGTTGCAATTATGTGATATGATTTCTTATTTTACGGTGGGTTCAAGTGAGAAGAGTCCCTTGGGTCTCAGAAGAGACTTTGGATTTTTAAACTGTGTTGAGTCTGTAAAAAACCATGGGGATTTTTGAAGTTGACCTAAATGCATTCGGTATTGTGATATGGCCACAAGCCCATAAGGGCCAGGAAGTGAGGTGTGGTAATGTGAATGAGAATGGCCCCAAATGCCCATATATTTGAATAGTTAGTTCAGAGTTAGTAGAAGTGTTTTGGAAGGACTAGGAAGTGAGCCCTGTTGGAGGAGATGTGTCACTGGGTGTAGGGCTCTAAGATTGCAAAGGACTCGTCTAATCCAACTGCTTTCTTGGCCACATGGAGGTAGATCAAAACGTGGGCTCAAAACACATTTTTGTCTTTCAAGCTCACCTTTCTTTGACTTGCGTAACATGAATGATAACACACTCAACTGCATTCAGATGGTTGTTTCCATTCTTTCAAAGGAGACTCTTAGAATTTTTAAGATTTTCCACATTATATAAGCAGTGAGGTACAATATTTAAAATTCTTTAATATCTTCAAATGTATATACATTAGAAAGACTATATGTGATATGGTTGGACATTCCCCAAAGGCCTATAGATTAAAGGAATGGACATTAGTCTGTGAAGAAAATGGAAGCCTGTGGGAAGACATGGAAACCTAACGGAAGGATTTCTGTTCATTCAGGAATGCCCTTGACTGGGACATACAGAACGCAACCCCTTCCTCCTTTCTCTTCATCATGTCCCAGTCATATGTGTGCACTATTACTCCCTAGTATGATCCCTGTCATCGGATTCCCAAGAGCATATAGGACCACCGTAGACTTAAACCTCCTGAATTACAATGCAAAATAGGCCTTTTCTTTTCATAACTGATTTTGGCAGATATTTTGTTATAGTGACAAATATAGAAATAAGATATAGATGATACATAGGTAAGTAGGAAGGTAGATAGATAGATAGATAGATAGATAGATAGATAGATAGATAGATAGATAGATAGATAGAGATGATAGATAGACAGACAGGAAGTAGATATATTGATCCACTAAAAATTCTCTAATAGCGCAAGAGCTACATGATGAGAGCCACTAAGAAGACAGGTTATGGTCAACAGGTCTGCATATCAACTGTGGAAGACAGAGCAGGAAGGCACAACAGTTTTCACCTTCCAAACATGCTATAGACCAAGGGTTAAAAGTAATCTAGCAATGGCAGGCCATTGTGTTACTTTTTATTAATCCAATGTGTCTTACCCTTAAAATGTACACATTTGGACCAGAGAAAGGTGCTTGCCCCCAAATGCATGAACCTGAGGCCATATGTGCAGGACTTCTACAATGGAAGGGAAGAAATGACACCTTGAAGGTGTCCTCTAACTTCCACATGCATGCGGTGGCACACAAAATACAAATGTAAAACCACATTAGCTTCTTAAGCATCTGGTCCTAGAATGGTCTTTTAAGGATCGTTTATACAGTCAGCCTAGCAACCTTAGAGAGAAACAAGTGGGCTTCACTTGTACCATTCTAGCTCAGCTAAATTCTGGGATATAATTTAGTATTTTAGGGAATTAAAATAAAAGGGGAGATGTGACAAGATATGCTAAATGGGCAAGGCCATTTCAGAAAGTGTTATGAACCAGGAAGACATTAAATATTCAAATATCGCCATGATTTAAAGTGCGGATTTTCTTACCTCCTGCTTTGTCCCTGCCCTCACTAAGCTGTTAATAAGTTCTAGTATCTGTTGAGTTTCATGGTGATTTTAAGATCAGGTAAATGATTTTAAGAACTTGAACATAAATTATCAATTCACTCAGAAGTAAATATTCCACTTCTAGACATCTAAGTTGATGACAGGCAAAGATCACGGGGAACCTTAGCCAGTGACAGTGAAAAGAGCTTTAGCGGGAGCTGACGCCTTGCTGCAAAAATAATCTTTGAAGCACGTTTTCCGTTTTAAAGGCGAGCCATGGCGAGTCCCTCAGCTGTGACACTAAGATGTTTCCTTTTCCTTGCCTCATTCTAGGGTCTGTGGAAAAGCAGGTACAACAGTGATGAAGGATTGCTTACAGGCTTGTATCTCAGAGCATCTCGGTAGGAGCCAAACAAAGCCGCCTGAGCCCTCAGAAAGGCCCGAGCCACTCCATCTCCCGTAGCTGTGGACTGCTTCTTCAGCTTATTTTTCAAGGCCGAGACCTGCATGGCAGAGAGGAACAGTTAAATTAACACCTCAGAAATTGGTACAGCGAGGTACGAACCCAATCAGCAGGCAAAGCGCAATGTCTGCAGGTCAGCCAAAATCCATCCTCCTCCCAGATAGCTTATCTTTTTAGCTGCACAGAGCACCTGCTGCTCTGTTAATTGAAACAAGAGCGAGAGAGGATAGCAATGTGCTAATGCAAATTGGTTTATGCTCTCTTTTTTCTCCCAAGGCCTCTTGACATAAATAAGCTTTAATTATTTACAGTAAACTGCTTGTGAGGCACTTTTCTGCAGATTTTTAGCAATTATAACGTGTGTCTACTTGTTTGGAGATAAAGCTGGCTCAGGAGCGCTCGTTTCTGTGGTGCGTTGTTATTTGTTATGAGTCCTGCAAGATCATTTACAATTTTATTTTCAGTTTGGAGGCATCATTTGCATAAGTAATTTTCGCTTTTTACCATTAACAGAAGACAAGAGAGAAGAGATAAAGTTATAGAGACCATATCATGAGTAGAAAATTATGTAATAAAAGTGTTTTACATTGTCTCATTTAAATTTCATCACATTTTCCTAAGAAAAACATTCATGCTCTCATTTAGAAATAAAAAGAAGTTGGGGCAAATGGCAGGAACTACTTTGTTTCCACGACTGGCTACTCTGGGGTAAACTTGGGACACAAACCCCGTGTCCCCTGTTTCTTACCACCACATGCTAGACTGGAGTTCTATATCACTGATACATTAATCAGTGATCAGAACAAATACGAATGTTTTGAAAACAGAGATAGTTTATCTGGGAATCTGCAAACCTTGAAAAACTTTTGAATTATTACAATATTTCCTGCCAACTCTATCTTCTTTCTAACTTCAGGTGCTCTGCAGCTACGCCCACGGACTGACTTTTATTGGGCTCACACTCAGGGTGTTTACTCTTTTTATTCATTTCACTAACTATTGTCAATCAAAATAAAAAACGAAAGTCTCTACTCATGAAAACACAAAATTCCATATTCATTCCTTATCAATGTTTTAAACAGAAGAGTGTAGGGGCCATCCTCTGTGGTCAAGGGGAGGCAGGAGGGGGAAGAACTCTGAGGGGGACAGGGGCAGCATCTGGGATGTAAATGAATAAAATAATGAATGAAAAATAAAGAAAAATGTGAAGTTGCATCCCAAGTCTAATTTCTAATAGAAATAAAAAATAAATTTAGTTAAATTTAACTGTATTACTCTCCTAACACAGCATATTATCTGTATAGACTCCCAGGTAATACAATCATATCACTTATCCTTTACATACATGCAAGTGGGAATGTTTTTATTTCTTTGTTCAAGTAGTCCTGACTACTCTTGTAGATGCTGATTGTAATTGAAGTGTGAACCTAATTAACAACTAAACTTTGAATAATGCTAATGAGAAATGAACACAGCATCAGAGGGAAGACCAGCTCTACAGGTGATAAACCTTCACAGTAGTGACATTTTCGAGTGTAAAGTCACAGTTACTGTGATCTCATCAAAGAAACAGACCCCCATTGGGTCCAATTATAACTATAGTTTTGAAAAATTATCGAGTTATGGTATTCATAATCTATGCAGAAAGGCCTTTGTGGTATAGGTCTTCTCCCCATAGCTGTGATCTTTTCAATTTATATCCAAGCTCCACAGATTCAGATGAAAGTTTAGAGCTTAATTCATTTAGTCACAAAGTGCTAAACCTGATTCATTTCAGAGAAAGCTTTTATTTTCAAATCTAACCTCAGTTTAGGTAATCCACATATTAAAACAATAATGCAGTTCACAAACACATGTTAGACTTAAAGTCCTTTATTCTGCTTCGAAATGTTATTTTTCTATATTTAAAGAAAAAATAGAGGCAATTATCAAAATATGGATTCAATAATTATTCTACCCATAAAGATTATGATACAAGGGAGTTACTTACAGTGGTTAAGAACATTATGAAAGCTAAATGAATAGTTAAGTTTTTAACATATTTTCTACAAACAAAAAAAATGAAAAACTACGTATTTACAAAAGCCATCCCTTGTATCTTTGCAAAACAAAGTTCCTCGATTTATAATGTTCAGTAAAACTGACATTTCAGTTCTTCATGAAACAAGGTGACAGTACTGATAGGAGCGTCAGCACGCAGTCGTGGAAACTGCAAGCATCATACACTGCAGTCTTTCCTTGACCATGCCCTGGACTGTACAATCACTACCCAAGCTATCCGGGAGAATTTGTCAGAGCACCAAGCCCTTCCCAACCAAAGGAGGACACTGCCTTCACTTCTACAGTCAGTCACCTGGTGAATGCTTGGGAGCTCTTTGCAGACATCCAGGATACAGAAAAGAAAAGAGAAAAAGGAAGTCCCTGCTCTATAATTATGATTCCCAAAATGGCAGCCATCAGTCACATGAGCAAATAAATGTCCCTCCCTATCCAAGTCCATATCTTCTCCAAGTATAAAGGAGACCTCATATCTAGACTATTCTGCACACAAGGTAACCTCACAACATATTTTATGTTCACTATATTTGTGAAACACTATTTTGAGCATGGAATTAAATAAAATATATCATTAAATCAATTTCACCTCTTCTTTGAATTTGTAAATCAGATTTCTACAGAACTTGTCATGCATACACAGTGTGGATCTTATCGTGTTTCTCTTGGTTAGTGTTATGGTAAATGGTCATCCTATCTAATTTCATATAAATATGTAAGGGTCAAAATTTCTCAGAAAGAAATATGATAATTTTTTCTTTGTTTATTTCTGTATTATTTCAAGTACATCACAAAGATTTTTTTTCTTTCCTTGTTCTATTTTGCCACAATTGTCAGTAGATCTAAGCAGCTCCAAGGGGCTGAGGGACAGGTGAATTCAAGATTTCTATGTGTGGATACTAACGCTCAATAAATAGTCTATCAAATGAAATTGTTTTAAAAATCCATTTTAGAAAGAAGTGAATTAATCTAATATAAACTGACTATATTGAGCCTTGCTGTGTTCACTGGCCTTTAGATCACTGCAGTAAATCAACACTGGTTACCATTGCCCTTTGGTGCTAATTAGCTTTTAGCAGTTTATAATCTATAATCTGACGGTGTCTCTTCTGAACCCTTTGTAATATCTGCTCTGGGAAATAGCATTTTCTACTTAGTTCCAAGCTTCTACCTTTAGGTATGAAATAAATGTACATCTTCCTATGTAATTGGAAAACTTAATTAACATATAACTCAGAATTCAGAAAAATATTTAGACCTTTGGCTATGAGGCTACCACAAATCCTGTTACACTAAGAAAACATGAGTCGTTTTTTTCCTTAGGAAAGTAGCTATACTGAACCCTAACTTGCTAAAGAATACATCACAACCCTTATTACACTTTATTTGAGACACTTTTCTGCCTATAAATATATTTTCAGTCTAGTTACATATTTAAAGGTCAAAAAATATTGAATGAAAAAAACTTTAGAAATAACTATTTTATTTCTCATCTTACATGTTTAGATTCCCTTGACATAAGGAGAATTTGGGTGTCAAAGCAACCATTCCTAGCATTAGAAGCAGGATTTTAGCAGTGGGAGTTTACAGCAAAATCAATAATATTGACACCAACTGTTCACGTTGTCCCTCTTAGCAGTGAAGTGACTGTGAAAAAAAGACAAAAGTCCACAAGTAACAGGGCAAATGGTACAGAGCGTGGGACCATGTGTCCATCACAACTGGGCAAAGAAATCAGTAAGTCTGTAGGACGGGCATGTCTGCAGGGTGTCTGTAAGAGAAAAAGTGTGGGGTTCTCTTCACTTCTATAACATCATTCGGATAAAGAAAAATGACTCCTTTACCTAGATATTCTAATTTTATTTTCAGCATCATGGTAAAGAGTCAGGATGAAAATGTTTGGCCACAACAATGATCAGCATGGCCTAACCCCAAGGAACCATAAATAACATGCATACCTTGGCTAATTACCTAGTGGTGGTTAAGTCATGGGTATAAAATCAGCACTTCATTAAAACAGCTAAATACCTAACTCTAAGTTTTGCTAATAAATGTTATTTTCAGCCCTCCACAAGAAAACTTCTCTTTGCAACAAATGGAGACAATTACAGAAAAACACAACTGATCAAAGTGCAGCATTGTGGCGCTCAGTCCCAAATGACACATCTACAAGACAACACTTGCACCTAAGGCTCAGGAATCACTGCCTAAGAAGGAGCAGAGGGTGAGGGGGCTTGCTGCGAGGCTGAGACTCCTATATATGTTAGAAGGTATAGCCAGAAGGTCTCGCCAACATGAATGCTCAACATGAGCAGAACAAGGAGAACCCCAACAGGCATGGTAACACAGACAGAGCGATCCCAAAGTCTCAACCCTACATAAAGAACCCCGGGAACTAAGAAATTCTAAGAGTGGAAAGAGCATAATTAATTATTCAATAACAAGTGATCATCCCTAGAAACGTACACATAAAAATAACCAAATAGGTTCCATTTATATATTCAGAAATATGTACACACACATGACAATAAATTTTTAAAAGAGTCATACTTTGATCACTATGTAGGCCACTGATATGGAAAAAAACACAATGAGCTTAGCTGTGCTATGAAAAGTTTATGTAAGTTTGTGTCAATAAAAATGGTATCTAAGCCTTGCCAAAATTATTTTCACTTCAGCTTCCTGGCTGTAGAGCTGATAGCCACCAGTATCCAGTCACCCATTCTCCCTGTCCTTTGTAATGGCAGTCCTAAATCTGAACAAAGCATGCATAACCTAGCTATTTCCTTTGTGACTTAGTGTAGGACCAAGCAAATGAATACGAACTGGGGTAGGCATGCCTTGCCTAATTTTCTCATTTCTTCTGAAGCAAAGCAGAAAACAAATAATGGGGCGGATCCCTTAGCCCTGGAGGGGCTGCTGTGCCTTAGAGATGGAAGCTTCCTCCCAGAACTTCGCTCCTTGGATCAACGCTCCTTTTACTTCTTATACAATAAATAATTTTTAATATTTTGCTTTGCACTTTGGATATTATAATATAATCATAATAGTATTCCCTTTTCCTGCCCCCCTTCAAGCCCTCCCATATACTCTTCCTTCCTCTCCTTCAAGTCCAGGACCTCCTTTTTCATTAATAGTTGTTACACGCATTTATGTATCCACCTGTATATTCCTAAATATAACTTTCTCAGTCTGTATAATGTTACGTGTACATGTGTTTTCGGGTCTGACAATTCGGTTTTGGATGAAAGAAATATTTTGAGCAAGACTGATGAATTCTCTGTGCTATGACATATTAACCTGTACCCAAATTGATTTATCACTTAAAGTAGAAACAGTGTTATGCAACAGAGTGTCCCTCGTAGAGATAAGGGCATAGACCAAACTGGAGTTTCTCCTACTGCTGAACCTGAAATTTAGCATTCAATGAACTGACACATCATCAGTTGCCAGGCAGGCCATGAGGAAATGGTCATAGTAAGCCAGAGAAGAACATTGCGCTTTCAAAACCCTGTACATTACCATGAAAGGCAAGTCCTTTAGGGACCATAAAGGCTAACGCTTAATTCATTTTCCCTGAATCTAAGCCTAGAACAGGTCTATTCTCCATGTCTCAGTGAACTAGAAGTGCCATGTCAATCTCTTCAACTGCACCTGTTTCTTTCCTTTATAACATTTGTCTACATCTATGAAACTAGATGAATCACCGTCAAAGTAAAGTGCCTGTAAACCGCAATGTGTGTTTTCTTATTTACCACTATAGTGTCCGCTCTCGGCAGGATATGAGTGCACAGGAGGTGACTGATAAATGCATGCTGAGCCAAGGAATGTTTCAAAGTGAAGTAAGCAAACCTGCCTGTCTCAGAGAGGATGTTACCTTAACTCTAGTTCTCTCAAGCAGAGCATCTGTGACGAGTGTCAGGATCGTAGCTCCTTTCAAAGCTCACCATGTCGTTC
Source organism: Mus musculus (assembly GCF_000001635.26). Lineage (NCBI taxonomy): Eukaryota > Metazoa > Chordata > Mammalia > Rodentia > Muridae > Mus > Mus musculus. The sequence continues at coordinate 139,095,995 of NC_000067.6, read as the reverse complement.
ATTACGACATGAGCAAAGTTTAGAACGGTTCCAAGGAAGTGTGCTCAGCATTCCACAGCATAATACTGTCTTCAGGAATGGGAGTCAAGGCTTTATAGGACTAGACGAAATAGGAGAAGACTTTGAAAGATGAAAAGGAAAGTTTGCCATTCCATTGGCCCTCCTAATAAGCAGTAAGAAAACAGAAGCATGCCACTAATACAGCAGATGTAGAGAGCAATGAGGGCAGGAGGGGTGGGGAATGACATCCTTTCAAGTGAAAGGCCTGAGGAAGCTCATGGACTTCATGAGCACTTATAGACACCAAAAGGCAGCAAACACTAAACTTCATAAATGACCAAAAGAGAGGTATAAAGAGGAGATTCACTAAGGCTTTGTCTAGTTCTCACTCAAGTGAGAGAAAACAAAGAGCCCTGAAATATCCATAAGCACACCGAGGGCATGTTTCTAGTTCTCCCTGTCTTCTTCTTATATTTGAGCCCTATATATTTAAACTATACAAGAAAAGAGTAGAGAAATAGTAACATCTGTAATAGTTTACATACTAACAAACAAAACACTTCTTCTTTTAAAATGATCACCTGTAAGAAAGTAGTCATTTTAAAAGATGATAAGTTTTCACAATTAGAAAGCCTTCATAGTGTGGGCTTTTCCAGTCAGGCAAGAAATAAAATGTATTATACATTGTACTATAGGAAAAAAATACATTCTGGATTTCTTTCTTTTTTCCATTCAGAAAGCAAAAGTATTCTTATATAATATTCTAATAATAACTACAGTGAGATTTTTAAAAGCAAACTTCTGTGTTGAGAAGTTTACACAGTGTAACTGTGCGTCTCATCAGTACTCACTCGTCTAACGCTGACTTAGTTTATAAAGCACAGCACAGAGGCTGGCGCGGCAGAGGGGGGACGGACACCTGACTCCTGGGAGCTGAGGTGAGGACGCACACGCCTCTGCAGGGACAAGCTGAAACAAATGGTCTCCACGATATGCTTTAATTTGAAGACAGTTCTATTATCTTTCCAGTATAGACTACAGCAAGCATTTGGTAGACCTCACTGACCATTCAGTACAATCGAGATATAGCAGAACTGTGACCAACCTGAAACTAATATCACACTCTCAAGGGCCCTATCTTCTTTATAACATATACTGTGACATTTAACTTGTTAAAGCCTTCATGTTAGAGGATCCAGTCAATGAATTAAACATTTATTGATAATATTCATGACCACAAGAGACTAATTTATATACTTTATAATTTTAAGTTAATTTTTAAATACTCTGAAATAGCCAATGCTTTTCTAAACTGATTCCCAAACAAATAAAGTCTTTTAAATGTAGCTACTCAAAAATTTAATATAACATCTGTGTTTTGGGGGTTTTCTCTAGTTCTTCAGGCTCCTCAGGATTTTTGTTGACAAGTGGAAAATTGTTCCTTTCTTTTTTCACATCATAATAAAATCATTAGCACATTCCTTCACGAGACTTTCTAATAAGTAAGGGTAACAAGAGTAAGAGTTTACATAAGTCCATTTATAAGAAGCACTTCCTGGTATTCTAGTAATTTAAAAGGTTTTATACCAAGCATAGCGATCTAGTATAACAGCCCCTAAGTTAGAATAGGCACACAGTGGATGTTTGATGTTTGTGATTTTATTTATACTGATTATTATACATAATAACATTTAAAGGCAGTAGATACTTTTGTAAATTCCTATCATAGGAAAAAATATTTTCCAGCTATACTATTTGCAAGATGAAAATACCCTAAAAAATGGTGCTGAAATTTTTTAAATCAAATATATCAAGTTCTGATTCCTTTCACAAGGCAAGAATGACGAGCTGCCTTTGAATGAAACTGCAAACAAGCTACCCATCCCTCATAAACGCACCTGACAGCTCCTGTGAGGAACTGTGCTCGACTATTTGGGACACAGATACATGGACCAACCTCATCCACTAAAGCTCTGCCTAGTAACAGGAGCCTTCCTGTGCTTCAGTTGTCTTACCTAAAACAAGAACGCGCTCTTTAATGAGTGAAAAGTCATCGAAAGGTGGTTATGCATATTGCTGCTTCGTCAGCTGTCACTTCTCAGCAGCTTTCATCTTGAAAACATATTTCATAAATCATACTATAATTCTAATTATCAGCCTGATTTTCCAGCAAGTAATTGACTATGTTCTTACTTTATGAATAGTTAACATTTTCTAAATTATTATAAAATATTAATAATGATAAAATTAAAATGAACAGTAAAACTAAGACACAAAATTTTAACTGCTATACAATTAAACTAAATTTGCCTATAAATATATGAAATGGAAGGTTTCAGTAGTTCATTTTCTGAAATTAAATGAACTCATTTGAACTTTCTCCTGTTATATATAATTGAGCCTTTTCTCCACTCTCGTAAACACACTACAATAACACTAACTTTGATTGATGGTTACTTAGGCCTAAAGTTTACTTCTTCATTTCAAAATATCCCAACTACATATGTTTGAAAATGTCTACATGCAATATCACTAAAATAAAGTCACAATACAAGCTACAACTGCGTGCTTCAGTGTGTCACTGTCTTCAAAAGGTTTCTGTGAAATAATGTCCTTATTAACATTCACAATAAAACATGGGGGTTCACTTTGGTTTTCTTTTTCCTTCCTTCCTTCCTTCCTTCCTTCCTTCCTTCCTTCCTTCCTTCCTTTCTTTTTTTTTCTTTCTTTCTTTCTTTCTTTCTTTCTTTCTTTCTTTGTTTCTCCTTCTTTTTGTTTTTTGTTGGTTTTTTTTTTTTTTGATGATCCAAATCTATAGTGAAATGATGGAATCAAAAAACAAGTGTTCTTGTCAGAAAACAGGAAGAAAGGTTTTTTTCCCTCCCAAAAGGAAAACAAAGGATTCCTGAAGCTCGCCTGATTTATTTTTCCAATTTTAAATACCTTAAGAGCAGCGGAAGTGCTACTGGCGTGGTAGTATTTCTAACAGTCAATAAATCTAAAATATTATGTGTGAATATTGGAATGAAGCCATTAAGAAGATTACAGCATGCAACGCACCAGAGGGTCCACAGGAGAAAAGGGCCAGTAATTCAGGACAACTGTGACCACTGACCTTTGAGCAGCCATGGCCACTGGTCAATGTGACACAGTAATAGAGTGCACATGCACACAGTCACCCAGCCTGTAAGCAGCATAGTTTAAATGCTTTGCAGAAGGACTTTAAAAGGGCCTCCTTTTAAATTTCAGTTAACTTATTAACTAATCAAACAATGCCAATAGTAATACCTTTCAGGCTTCAAAACTATTTATTAATGTAGATCACACATAAAAACTGAGTTATCATTCAGGAGTTTATCAGATCTGACTTAAAACATTTGCCATTTTAAACTGTGTTGCAATGCTTTATTGTGTATCCCCCAGAGCTCTAAAAGGGCAGTCCTGAAAAACATGAAAATGAGAACCTTATTAGAGATGCTTTGAACAACAGCTTAAAATACTTTAGGAATGCATTAATACACCTCCTATTTTCAACAAATGGCTCTCGTTCTATCTCGGAGCTCTTATTTACCACGTCTTCAGCTATCGGCCCCTCTGAGGCCAGGAGACAGCAGCTTCTCTGCAATCTGCGGGGCTGGCCGGCAAGGCTTCTTTTACCTACAGGCTCACGGGGCAGTCAGCCTGATGTGGTTGGTGCTACGGAAACTGCATACCGACTCTTCTGTAACCTCCCATTTGTATCTGTACAACTCTGAATGCTGGTTAGCATCTCTATACATTTAAATCAATATCTTAATTACAAAAAAATTATATAAGAGAAGTACTTCTCAGTTCAAAGGAATTCCCATTACGCTGAGCCTTCAAAGGCTTGTCTCCAGGATCGAGCTAAGTACACTCTACAGATTTCAATATCATGGAGAGAAAGGCTAAGTTCCTCTCTCCCTCTCCGGTAAACACCCCTTCCTCCTAAAGCGTAAGAGTAGGAAATGTGCACAGCCTAAGAAGAATGGTTAGAAAAGCTGCAATGCTGTTTTCGTAATGTCACTATCTAGGGAATACTGAGAACCCATCCCAGCAGCCTGCACAACTCCATGAAGAAGCACCCGCTGCCTTAGCGTAACAAGGCAGCATCAGTGCCCACTGCTCCGAGTGTGGATTGCTCACAGAACAATTTTACTGCAATGAGAACACAGTTCAGTTTAATGAGCTTAAAGCTCAGAGAATGGTTTGGTTATTGATAAGCATAAGTAATCTTGCTTTGATATTAAATTTCCATTTTTCCTTCCACTGGCTATAAGAACAAGCTAGATTAGAACTGGTTTGTTTTTTTAAATTGGATAGTCTTAATGTTCTTTTTCAAACTCTTTAATAATAAAGAAAAATATTACAAAGTTTACTTTCAATTCTCAAATTTTAATAACCTTGAAAAGAATGGGCATTTGAGGGTTTTTCTTTTTAAGAAGAGAGTTATTTTAAACTTAGAATGATGCTATTAAGATATTTAAGTAACCATTAAATATATAGAGAAGGAGCACTAGTTTGCAATTTTGGCCTATATTAAAGAGCATAAGAGCCAAAACTGCAATTTTACACTACTTAACACAAAATACAGAATATATCCTATTAAAAGCTGCTAACACCACACATGCGCAACACACACACACACACACAGCAAGATCAAAGACCCAAAGAGAACTGGCACTTAATTTATCAGCTTTACAGACAAAGGACAGTTTCGTCATTTCAAAAGGATCAAATGTCTTTTATGACAAACTGGGTTTGCAGTTTAATTTACAAATAGAATTCTAAGTAAGCATTCTTTGCTCTGCCAAAGCAGATGACGAACTGTAGGTTTTCATTCTTGTGGCCCTCAGCAGGACAGGAAAGATTAAAATAAAACTGAAATAATTTAGAGAAAACAAATAAATGTTTCAGAAAGTTGAGAGAGATCAAAGCCAGAATTTTCTGACCCCAACTGTACAAGCATTTCTTATTGTATTGACCAGTGCCATCAGATCATTAATTAAAAGGGAAAGAGCTGGCAGGTGGCAGGGAAGCAAAAGCCGATAATTGGCCCCTTCTTCTTCGTGCCTTCAAAAACTCTCTCATTCTTCGCAAGACATGCCACTAGGCAGACAGAATGCCTACTTTGTAATATAATGATTAAGATGAGATGAAGAGACTTGATGTTTAAAGAAACTCTACCTAATGAATGCATCTAGCTTTTTAATTATGATCCCATTTTACAATAAGGAATATGGTATTCCATTTAACATCTCAACTGCCAAAAGGAAAAAATATTAAAAATAGAACCTACATTGATTCTTCCTACAATCCTCATATACACTGACTTTAATGGTTCAGATACAAAGTGAAAAACTGTAAATTGAGGGTTCAACAACAAACATTCTTGTTCACCACGGATACCCCTTGGACTTACCACATCACTGGGCAGGCTGCTCAAGTCATTAAATGGTGATTCTAACGTGTTTGTGTCAACATTTAACACAACCACATCTTCCAATGATTTATTTTTCACTCTCTGTTTAAAAAACACAATTTTGAAAAAAAAAACCTTAATATATTTTTCTTACAAAATTAAGATGCATTTGGAAACAAAAATATTATCTTAGTATAGTCAGCTTAGGAAAATTAAAAAGAGAAATTCAACGTTATAAAATAATGTAAACAACTTTGCTTTCTTAGAAAGAAAATTTCACTATAACTCATTCAAAGAGATTTGACTAAAATGCTTCCACTTAAAAACTTGCTCATCTACTACCAAATTAATATAACTGCCAAAGATTTAGCTCAACAAAAACTTGTAAAGTAGGCAGAGGTACATCAAATATAAAAACTGTAGCCTTTACCATTTGAATGTCAATCCTATGATATGGTAATTTGTTTCCAGCTTCAAATCTATTTTAGCATGAATACACTGGAAAGATTATATAATATCTATATAAATAATTATATTTATAATAACTACGACTACAGTACTGATCTACATTTCAAGTGAATAAATATGTTCCTATACTGCTCTACCAATAGGTATCAATGAGTAGGCCTGAAAGTGAAATCGGAAGCTGATGGAGAGACTACTACCATGTAGTTCCCAATCAGATCCTCCTGTAAAGAATAAAATCTAACAGTCTCTGAGCTTGGCCTATCTTTCCATATTGTTTGAAATTTAGTAAGAATATCTCAGTAAGTTTACAAATAATAGTGAAGTATAAAAACTTTATCTAATTATACCTAAAGGGGAAATACAGTTTATTCTCTCTGTTTCACATAATTTCTTAAATTACCGAATCTAGTATTATCACAACACTCCTCAAAGGGAAGTGATGCACTCAAGGAATGAACTAGAGCCACAAACCCAGGATTCCACATTCATGTCAGTTTACCAGTGAATTAGTAAATAATTTCAATACAGTATTTTTATGTGTCCTTCTACACAAGACACTTTGGACTTTTAGTTAAGTGCATCATCACTTCTAAGTGGTTAGAAATCCACAACGTAGACTGTGTATTCTCAAGGGAGATTGGCTCTAAAATTTGTCTTGCAAAAGACATAATTACTACAAATTTAGAGTTAAAAGATGCTACCTCCAAGTTATTATAAAACAAAATCATTTTTCTGGTGATTAAACTGAAATTCAATATACATGTCTATAAATATATTTGTTTCCTTTTACTTTCAAGTGTTCAAATATTTAAAAGATTTCAATATATAACTATTATATATATATTAATTATAATTTAATAACAATTTATAAGCAAAAATATATAATGCTCTTTTATAACATGTTCAGTATGTTATAAAGCAGTGTGGTTGTCTCATGCCACAGAAGCTGACATAATACAAAACGCTAAATCTATTTTTCCAGTCAGAAATGAATATATCCAAACATTCAGATGTAATGGCTGTGTACCATCGAGACCATTTTGATGACATTAGCACAAACGTCTGAATAATGGTATTAATGTGATATATAGACTTTCCTATTGGTTTAGTTTTTAAGGCAGATAACAATTATTAAATTTTATTCATGAAACTACTGAATAAACATAAAAAATCTGCTCATTACTAATAAATAAACTAAAACTTTAATATTAAAATAAATTAATTTAAGCAAAAGGGGGAAAGTAGATTACAATTCAGTCCTAGTACTGATACTAGTACTCTCTTGTTTCTCTCCACAGTACATGTAAGCCAACCCTTCTCTGACTAGGCATACGAGTCAGAAATGACACCTCTGCCTCTGTCTCATAGTTTTATATCTTTTGTGGGGTGCAATTTAAAACAACACATGAAAAGAATTTTCTTCAGAAAAGTAGGAACATAATGCTGGCCCCAGAGTGAGAAGCTGGTAATGAACGTGCGGTCTTGAGTGTGTGAGTTCTCTCATAGAGTAAACGTTTGCAGACACTGTGGCTATGGACATTTTACACACTGGTGTGCTGTAATGGCACAGGGCAGCAATCACAGAACTTTCCCAAGAAAACAAGCAAGGCTGCCTTTGTGTCTGTAGCTTCCAAATTACTCAGTGAAGGACTTAGACAGCACTTAACTTCACACACAGAAGGCTGGGGTTCAGGAAAAATAAAATTTATTTCCCTTACTTCAGAAATAAATTTGTATTTTGAAATGAAACTTTACCAGCATTCTTTACTAACAATTATATAAAAAAAAATGAAAGGGAATTTCAAAGAACATAAGTTTATATGTTATAAAGTCACGCTTTAGAGCCTGGAGGTTTTTATATAATTAATGATAATAGTTGAAATTGTTAGGACTAAAACCAGGAGAGTACTTTTTAGATTTTTCTTAAAAAATAGTTGCAACTAAAAAAAAAAGGCAGAAAGTAACTCATTGTTGTCTCAAATATTAACTCCCCAACTACCTATATTCAGTTTAAAACATGTTTTATAAAACTAAAAAATCCAAAGGTTACTTTCAATCTGTTTGATAGTGACATAAAGAAGCCTGAGCTATCATCTTACTGTAGTCTAAGGAAACTGTCCAGAGGTGTGATTTTATGGTCATAGGTGTTGTGCCTGTGTGTTTGTGTGCATGACAGAGTCAGAAGCTCTGGAACTGACTTTACAGGCAAATGTGAGCTGCCATGTGGGTGCTGGGAACTGAGCCTGAGTCCTCCACAAGAGCAGCCAGTACTCTTAACTACTGAGCCTACTCTCAAGTTCCTTATGTACCAAGTTTAAAGGAAGTTCAACTGCATCTTCTCCTCCCCTGTCAGCAAGCTGAACACAGGCTGATAAACTAGATAAACAAAGCACAGACGATGTGGCAGCTCTACGCGCTCTAGTCCCACTTCATAAAAGAAACCAACTGAAAGTTTGAATGTTCTTTTTCTTCAAAACAGTCCTTTTCAAATATTAAACAAACTCAAAAATCAATTTCAAAAAGATTGAGGGGGATTTAATTATATCTTAATTTTTCAAAATATTATTTTAAATTTAAACTTTCTTTATAAGTAGCCAATACATATGTGATAAATTAAATACCTAATGTGCTTCCTCATCCATCATAATTTGGAAAAGACTAATTATTTGTCTTAAAGGTGGTTGTAGATATATTCCACACATAAAAATTAACATAAGATCACCAAGTACTCTCTCCAATTTTAAATAATTTTCATCTCTAAGTAAATATATTATAAAATTATGTGTACTATTAACACATTTAAAATAGAAATGATAAAAATCAAACTTTATTAGGAATAAAAATCTGAGTAATTAATTAAATGAAAGTCAAAGTAGTAAAATTTGGGTTACTACCTAATCTAATCACAGATAACACCTATCTGTTCATGTTTCATTTAATATACATCATCCTTGGCTTATAACAGTTTCTTAAAATTAATAAAATATAAGGAGTCACAAATTTATCTCACTATGACTTCAATACTAAAAAATGTTAAACCTACTAAAATCCATTAAAATTTAAACTTTAGTAACAATGAAACAAAAGAACTATTAGATTTCGAAAAAAAATCCTAATCTTGAGAGTAGAATTCTATAATTAAATATTTTCTAGAGAATTAGGCTCCGTTTTAGTACATCATCTTCTGAGATCAAGCAAAGCCTAGTACTGGAAACTAGTAGGGAAAGCACAGCTAACTCGTCAGTGTGCTCATTAGCAACTGTGCTGAGTTACTAAAGTGATTCTGTACAATCAGCAATCAAGACATTTGTTAGAGTGAAACCGACATCAGCGAGCATACTGATGCCACTCGGCTAACTCAAGCCTTACGTTTTAACCTTTTGGTAATTAATATGCCAATCTTATAAGAAGTCCTGTCTAGAAATCTCACAGATTATAAACCCAAGCGTTTAAAGTTTAAGGAGTTACAGTTTAGGGATAAAGTAAGCAAAAAAAAAAAAAAATTTTTTTGAAATGATGAAATGACAGGGGGAAAAAAGCCCTACTAACTTTATCTTCTACAATAGGACTGAAACTCTGACCATGGAAAGGACATTCTTTGTCTTCTCCTTACTTCACAGGCGGGCCTAGCACTAGGGTAACCCTTGCTCAGCCCTTTAGCTCAGATTTGAACCACAAGAATGAGCCACCATGTCTGATTAATATGTTTATCATTAGTATGCTACACTCACATTTGGCAAATCAACTGATAAACTGGAAATAAAGAAGTATAAAAGAAAACTGACTTGGTGAATCATACACATATAAAATTTAATTTCAAAATATTGTACACATATAAGATACAGAAAGTCTCAGGTTGTAAGACATCACTGGTCCAACAGGGAACGCTAATTTTCTTATTAAAGCTGACCATGTGACTTAAAGCACAGTCACTCCCATAGGTTTCATGGTGTCACAGGGCAGACCAGTATACGTTAGCAACTGAACTTATTTGAGGGACACTTTCTGAAAATATTCCCTTGAGTAGTTCTATAATGTCAATCTCATACATCCTAGAAATAGTCAAATATGCTTTTAAAAGAAACAAACAAAAAACCTCTTTTATCTATTACTTCTAATTAATTAGTTTTATAACTATCTTACTGTAAAAGATACTCACCTCTATGAGACTGGAGTGTATTCCAATCAGGTATGGCATTGGGGCACTAAATTAAAAATATATATGTGTGTATAGATTCATATAGTTCATTAAAACTGAAACAACATTAACGTCATTCAAATGCTCAAAAATTAAAGTGCTCAGTCTACCATAAGACATTATAGTTTTTCAAAATTATGTAATGTACAAAAGTTAAATTTAATCTTCTAAGCCATTAATACATTTAAGAATGGTTTATATCAAAGTCTCTAAAACCCTTATTTTTAAGTCAAAAGTTCTATATCTAAATAACATTTTATTTAAGAAGACTATCAGGGTGTAGGTCAAAGGTACTGGATGCAAATACATTCTAAATGACTGTCAGAAGTATCTCCATTTCCCTTACACACATCTCTCCGTCAGTGACCTATGATGTCACGGGCACTCAGGCATAGGCTTTATCACTGTGTTCTCCCTGCTCTAGAGCAGCGAGGAAGACACTGTCAGCCCCTCTGTGCCCTTGTCCTTGTGCACCTTCACATTCATTTGACTTTCGTTGTTATTGATAGAATAGTTTAAATAAAAAACGTTAAGTCTAATAATGACTTTGAATTAACTATTTCAGGTCATAACTTCAGAACCATACAAGATCCAGGCACCAGGAAAGAAACTTGGATGCCGTGAGAAACAATGACACACTTCCTCCTGGGTCTTACACTCCAGCAGAAAATACAGATGCTACGTCATTTTAACATGCTATCATACAAACTAGGGAAATGTTAGAAATCATTGTTAGGAAATAGAAGATGCAATGTATTCATCTTGAAATTTCAAATTATCAAAAAGAAAACCATGAGTGCAGACGGATGTCCATAGAAATAATAAATAATATGAGAACAAATAACTTTTTAAAAACACACTTTTGAGAACTCTTTTATAGGTATCTCTGATCTTTAGCCTTTTGCACTAACACAAATCCTGCTTCTCAAAGGCTCTTCTAATGCTCTGAGCATCACTGTTAGGACACAGAAAAGCCCAGTCTCCTCTGCACCTTGCTGCAGAGAAGCAGTAACAGCTGATGTTACCAGACAGCCTTGCCATTGCGACCTCTCAAGTCATCTCAGAATGTTCAAAGGTCAGTTAAGAGTGACTGAACAGTAATCTATATATCCAAGATCCCAGAAACTCGGAGCCATGTAACTTCTCATTACTGTGTACACGCAAAATTTCACTACTACGCTAGTAATTCACATTGCCTGTCGCTTTTGCTTAGCGTAGCTCAGAGACAAGTGGGATCACTGAGCATCGCTGTATAGTTTATTTTTTTCTCACTAGTTTTTAGCAAAATCCAAAACATACAGATGCTTGAATACACTGCAGTATAATTTTCTAAAATCGTAAATGACAGAATGCAGTTTTGATAGAGCCAAATGGATTGGTGTTTCTTTCTCACTCGATGGTACATATCCTACCGTGGCACAAGCCAGCTCTCCTGGACAGTCACTTTGCAGTCCTAGCTGGCCATCCTACTTTGATGAGGGCTTTGGTGAATCAGGAGGGCCCAGTGCTGACCCAGATGCTCTATTGTGCACATGTAAGGCTGTCTCAGGGCCTGCTGTCTGTCTGGGAAACTATTTAAAAAAGACAGTGCAGACAGCACAAAACTAATTCTTCTTTGTGGTTGAACTTTACTCAAAATCACTTTTTTCCTTTCTAAGTTTACTCATAAAGAAGTTGCCCTGACACATACTATTGCAGCAATCACGTAGTCTAAAAGAATTTTTAAAAATTTTTTTTCTTCAAAGCTAAATTTGAATATTTGAAAGAAATAATCAGGGAAGCCAACTAAATGACCAACTTAAGTACCAACTGAACAGATAAGAATTTATTATAATCCTGGTGGTCTACAGCCACACTTCTTCTGATATACTTCACAGTTTTTAAGTATCTGACAATAAATGTGCCATATTGAAGTACTGTTGTTTTGCTTAAGAAGAAAACACAAATGATGTCACTTCCTCCCAAGAGCATTTCTCAACATAGCAAGAGTGCTGTCACTACTGCTCCAGATGCCACCTTTGTCTCTTTTGTGTGACTCTGCTAGAGTTATAGGACTATTCTATACTTGGATGTGTACAGAGAGCTGCATACATAGCTACGTACATATATTTTCTAATTCCAGTGAATGAACAAGTAAAGAAGCTTATTCATTGCATTACAGATTCACAGCTTGCCAAGTAGGTGGTCTTTAAATGTTGGATGGGTGAGTGGGTGAGTTGGTGGGAGGATAGATGGATGAATAGATGGATAGACCAACAATGTAGTAAAACCGTCAAAGGAACAAGATGTGATATTCATCTATGGTCACAAGAGGGCATTATGGTCCTCCAAAGTCTAGGGCGCATCACCAATACCTGGTGCAAACAGAAATATATTTTATGGATCCACAACTATTTCAAGATTTGCAATATCCCAATCATTCTGAAAAGTTAACCAAGATACATGTACTCAGAAAATGTGGCCCCATTTGGAACTTGGTGTGAGTTATTTGCTCAATGACCTTGAGACCCATGAGAATATTTTTTTCTTCCTTCAGCATATATCAGTATAATCCTAATATCAATGATATAAATAGAGAATCATTTTCCTAGGAAACTGCTCAATCTACCATATTTTCTGATAAGAGAAGGAAATTACATAGATGAATAGATGAAAGCTGAAACTCTCATATGACTTTAAGGCTCAGAAAGTTTCAAGTAAGACCCTGTATGGACACTACTCTCTCCTCTGAACTAAGGAGTACCTGTCCTGGATGCTCTGAGGATTGGACCACAGTCCTAAGAGGACTATTTCTAAGCATTAGAAGCAAGCAAGCAAGTAACAGGCGAGAAGGGGAGGAGCTTCTCTACTTAGAGTAGAAGCAGCAGGAAAGACTTGACGGCTGCATCAGAATCAAGAAAGAGTGTTGGAAAGAATGTGTGCATGGTTGAGTACTTTTAAATTAACTTGTAGAAAATTTAAATTTAAATTACATGACAGAGAATTGACCTGAAAGGTGTGTTATCAAAGGCAGCCAGAACACGTTACCAAGAAAAAAAAAAAATTATGATGCCACAAATATTGCAAAAATTCTATCATTGGTTCTCAAAATGATTTTAACTGTATAAAACTTTTAGGAAAGAGATTTTTAAATGTTTAGTTCTAGAATGTTGTATATAAAAATCTACTGTCTATGTCAAAATGAAAAAACTACATTCTCTGAATGAGAAAAAAAGATTTTAAGTGTGTTGGTCAAAGGAAAACTCTAAAATGAATAACAGAAAAGCTTACTCATTGATCTGGCTTTCTACTTAAGATTTGTGTGTGTTACACTTCACAATATAATTAAATTACATCCTGTAGTTTCCAAAACTATTTTTCCTTTCAAGTTCCCCAAGGAAAGAGCTGCAGGAGTGAGTCACTGCCTACCTACTTCACAGCATGGGCAGCACTACTCCTCCACTCTGGAGATACACAGTACAGCAGTGCAATCAGTCGGGACAAGTACATGCACTGTTCTGAAGACGGCTAGTCACAGAAACTTAATACAACACCTACCATGCCTGTGTAGAAAGATGGTCTATTTAAATAATCACAATCCTTAAATACCTTTAAATAATATTTTTCTTGAAAAATTTTAAGTAACTACCATCAATTCCAAAGAACTTTGATTTTTACCAATATTGGCTTTTAGATATGAGGAAACCATCAATAACAAATGATTTCTCTTCTCCTCCCATCTTTCTCTCCCCTGCCTTGTGTGTGTGTGTGTGTGTATGTGTGTGTATGTGCGTGTGTGTGTGTGTGTGTGTGAATCATGCATGTATACAAATGCATCATTTGGAGAAAGAAATCCCAACCAATTTATTTAAAATTAAGCTCTGCATGCAGGTGTTTATAGGACGAAAACAATTCTTTCTCCATCAATACCAAAACTATTGCACTGAATTCTAGCTCTTCTGTAGCTTCACCAAATACAGTCGAAACTTCTGCTCCGAAGTCTACTCCTTGTCTAGCCTTACAATATACAAGCCTTGCTATATTCCAGTCTGAGAGAACAAGGAGGCCATTGGACATTGTTCTAGTGTCAACTGGCCTAACTGAAATCAAGATTACTGAGCGCACTGGGAGCCGTTTCTAAAGCCGGCCAGTTCTCACAGTTACTCTCATACTTTACACACTGTTTTCATGGTTGCTTTAGGCTGAAACTTTGCCTTATACCAGACTCGGAAAATCCTTGTCTTAGAAGCCAGCTCTTTGACTATACTCTGTTTTTAGGGTGCTTCTAAAGAAAGATGTGAAGGACAAGGCTGCCACTGGTAAAGGTATGAAAGCTAACCCCGATAGAGCAAATGGGATTATGGGTAGATTAGAACCCTTGTGAAATCTTTGTGCCACAATATAAAATTATATTTCTTAGTTACACATCGTTTTTTTTTTTTCTACATAACTATTGAAGAAATTTGCAAAATTTAAAGAACTATGCTTGCCAAATCTAAATTTTTACCTTTGGGGGAAAATGCTCTGATACATACTAAAGTACTCATTAAATCAAGTTTCTGTGGTTTCTTTAATCTATACTGACCAAATCTAACGGTTTTTTTCCCAATGGTGAACTCTGGCAAAGGCCAGCTTACCAGCAGTAGTCCAGCAGGTGTGGAGGAAGCACGGGGATATATATGTGTTGCCAGTACATCGGGTAGAGTAGCGCAGCCGATCCATGGAGACAGGCAGTTAACTAAAATTCACAGAAGGGGAACAGTAATGAGGAGCTGCTGACCCTCTAAACACAAAGGCATGTTCCAGGTATCATGGATGAGTGATCATCATAGAACGATTTACACAGTGACACAGCTCACACTGTTCTCACCAACTCTACATGTAAAGTCCGTGTCTCAGAGGCCCCTCTGAAAACACACGGCAAAAGAGTCTCCTTGGGAATCACATGCAGATTCAACTTGAAAACATGGTTAGCGTCAAACTTTAGACCATAAATAAAATCTGAACTGAAAAAAATCAGTGAGTCTCTTAGAAAATATTGTAGGAAATGACAATTTGTGCAGCACAGTTTGCGCATCACTCAGATTAATACAACACGATTAAATATGGGAAGAAGAGAGGCTGAGAGCCCCTGAGGGATATCATTAGGGCAAACTGCCAAGGAATGAGCCATGAGCCAGTCAGGAGAGTCTGGAAGCGGCGCTAACACCAGGGGACTGGAGCGCTCGACAGTTGGAGCTTCAGTAATGTGTGAACTCTGGGTTAGGGTATCAAGAGACGCTGCTCACTGACACACAGAATGTCACTATTGACCAGTGAGCTGCCCAAGCTTGACAGCTGTACTGCAGGAAGCCAAGTATATCATAATTTCATATTGAAACTGCTCATTCCAGATTAACATTTTGTTTCCTAGCTTTATATCACAGCAGCTGCAATTACTGTTGCTACTTTAGAGGTAATTGCCATTTTAATTGTTGTGTTTTGGCAAGCAGTTAATTAAAAGAATTTTAATGCTTAACAAAGGGATACCATTTTTTTTCTCCCTAACTAATCTTCATTCACATTATTTTCTATGAGGCTTTTATTTTTAAAATGATTACAGTTATAAAGTATATTCTTGGTGATTAAAGGCGTAATTAATCCAGTGTTCTTTTTCACTGTGTCAGTATTTTCCGGTAGTCTCCGTGTTAAGGTTCCCAAAGAAGTCCATTTAGTTAACTTGAAAGGAAGAATTTTCTAAAACTATATGAAAATGAACCATATCCTTTACATAAGAAAATAGCTCCGTCATTTTAAAAGAAGTCAAAATATATACACAATAAGTACATTTAAAACAATACATGGACACAAAGCAATCAAAATCTCATTAACAGCACCACTGTTCTACATGTAAGTGTAAATTAGTTTTATTCAATAAAAATCAATTATGATAATGTGATCTAAAATAAAAACATTACAATTTTCAATCACCTTTTGCATGTATATTATGTATTTTCCAGTGAGATGTTTTATTAATGTTATGTGACAAATAGCGCAGTCTGACTCAGACTCTGATACCAAGCCAGAAGCACTCCCGTGCCTTGCAGTGTCAGTTGCTTTGTCAGTTTCTCAGAGCACTCTTTCAATAAACATTATTTTTAATTCCTTAATTACAGCCAACACTATGCCACTAGGAGGCATTCGAATACTTGTATTTAATAAGGACAGACCAAGGATCTGAGTAGATCATAAAGCAGATTGGAGACTGAGAACAAGGCTGGGCTACAGCAGATTAGTGACTGAGTGAGAACAAGGCTTAGCTCCACATTGCCAGTTCTCCCGAGCTTTCAGACGCTGGCTGGGAACAGTGCATTTTAAGTCTTTCTAAGTTAAGAGAGTTTACGTCCTGTTGAAAAGCATAATATACTTTGTTAATGTGGAAACAAATTACTTTTATAATATCTCAGTTAAATTTTAAAAAGGAAAGTTTTGTTATTGAGAAAAGAACCGTGAAGCAAAGGAAATGCTTATCTAAAGAGGAGGCGCTGCCATAATGAGTGCATACGTCCAACAACCAACGGACCCCTGCAGCAACCCTACCCACAAACCAGGGCTCCCCAAGCATGCCATGCAACCTTCACCAGCTAGCAATGGCATTGTGTGGTGGGCGGGATTGGCTTCTTAGAAGATGGCTTCTAAGACCATAAATGCTGCGTCACAGATCCCGGCACTGTCCAGCATTTGGCAAGCGATACCCTTGCTAATCAAGCCTGCCGGAGGAGAACTGCCATACAGCCCTTGGAAACTTTCCAGACAAAAGAAGAGAGAAGAGGAAGAGGTAAGAATACAAGACAATCTCTTTTTAGCTCATGTCTGTCTTAAGAAACCCCACTGCATCACTTGAATGAATATATAAACAATGGAGTTTATTTATCCACTATATATAAACTTCAGAGTTATGTAGGTAGGGCTATAAGGAATTATACTTTCCCAATGAGAGCAATAATAATTAAAAATTCTTCTCAAGTACGACATTCAAGAACATACTTATGAAGACAGACCAAAGATCCAATATGCACTATTCAACCAACAGTGCACAGAGCTGTAAAATTTTTAAAATTGAGCAATTATTATAGCATGAAGTTAAAGAAAAGACAGCAAAGTTACATGTAAATAAAGTCACAATTATAAGAAAATAAATGACACTAAGAAACTAAACACACACATGTAGGCTGTATGAAATCTAGCACTCAGACTACCAGACGTAGAGCTTAGAGGCTGGCAAGCTACATGGCCTGTGGTACCTGACTGCTCACACCAGCTGGTCTCAGTGCCTGCGGTACCTGACCTGCTCACATCAGCTGGTCTGAGTGCCTGATGATCAACATAAAAAGTTTTCTGTGGATGGGGTATAAACACTCTTTGTCACAGGTCAAACACTCTTTGTTCTTAGATGACATGAAGTCATTTCATATTCTCAGTGAAAGATTCCTATCTGAACCAGATGGCTCATTGTGTATATAGTCTACCAAAAATATATTTCCAAAGATTAAGTCTAAATGTTTTAAAGCCTTCTATTAGTTATGAAATCAGAAAAAATCATAACATTTCTTTGCTTATAGCAACAAAAAAATATTGCCTTCTATATGCTATCCCACAAGACAAAGACACAACGTTGAACATACAGAGACCCAGTTTTCATGAAGCTTACATATCTAGTGGAAAGCTAACCACAAGGTTATCATACTTTGCAAGTTAAGCATCCTTATCTCAAATCTCCAAACCCCAAAAGACTCCAAATTCTTTCATTTGTTAAATGCCAACACAACACTAAGTGGAAAACTTCACACCTGACCTCACATAGCAGTTTCCAGTCAAAATGCATGTGTACTAAAATTACTGTTTAAAAGTACCAAGGAGCATATGAAAGCTGAATGAATTCTGTTGGGACGCAGATGTTCTACTCAAATATTTTATAACGTATCTTCAAATATTCCAAAAGTCAAAACACTCTGGTACTGCACATTTCAGACAAAGGATCATCAACCTCTCAGTTATAAATGCCAGGAAGAAGTCTAAAGGAGAGGAAGTGCAGAATAACAGAGACGCTGTGTAGACAGAGGACTTTGGGATAACTCTGATGTGACTGAATGGGGCCAAGTGAAATAAGAAAACAGTCTTGTGAACCTGGGGAGACCACTCTCTGCAAATGAAGCATGGCAGTCAAAATCCTTGCCATGGAACATATGCTGTCTCTCCACAGAGCAATGGGGAGGCTGTTTGGATTGGACAGAGCATGCCGAAGATGGGAGGAAACGAGATCTGGCAGGAAGTGGATCAACTGCAGGGTACGGCAGAGTCTACATTTCACTCTTCCACAATTTTAAAGAGTGGGAATCGTGTAAATATAGCACTGAGTTGTTAATGACAATCAAGGAGTGCTAAGGGAACTATATACACCAGGACATTTGTGTGAGCATGAATGAGGCCAGTGTGACAAGCCAAGGAGGAAGAATCTACTGTGTGCTTTACAATTAGTAAAGCTCTACGCTTAAAGAAAAAAAAACACAGCCCAATGGTCTTTCTGTAAATTAATACGACCTAAGGTTACTGTCTGGCTAGCGACAGGGCTGAGCGTCTCCACTGCTTTCCTACTAGTTAGTTAGTGTCTTTAATCCATCAGCTATTTCTTTAATATTTGAACCAAGTGGATATTATACAGAAATGTTTGGACAAATAGCAATTTTACATATGGCAAAGGCAGGTTTACAGCAAAATGAACAAACCATCCAGACCTCCCATATCTCCACATATGCATAACCTCTGCAATTATCAATATCTCCCGCAGAATGGTGCTATTTACAGTTAGAGAGCCTACATGAACACAGTACTTATGCTACAATCTTTTCCTGGTGTTCTACTACATGCTAAGGATATGAACAGGTTCCCAATGATTCATATCCACATTATACGACCATAAGACATTTATTAAATAATTAGGCATAAACCCACAAAGTATACAAACGAACTATAGAGGGAAAAATGCAAATCAATTATGAAAGAAAAAGAATAACTAAAGTAATCAGAGAGTTAGCCCATGCCCATGAATAGAAAGACAGTGTCTTTAAGATATGAGCTTTTCCAAAATTGATCTACTGAGTCAATACAATCAAAACCCCAGAGCATTGTTCTCTGTACATCTATAAGTTGACTAATACTTTTTGAAAAGCAAAATCCAGAATAGCAAGGAACACATTCTTACAAGAGAAACACAAGGTTGGAGGCCACAGACTATCTGGTTTTCAAACGCAAGTGTAAGGCCACAGAGATGAAGACAGGTTCATACTAGTGAAAGCACAGACAGATGTACTGAACAGAAGAGAGGGTCCAGAATAGACCACATAAATACAATCAGCTGATCTAGGACAAAGAACATTGCATAATGGCAGCATTGTCAACAGATAGCTTTGGAACAACTAGACATCAAAACTGAGTCAAGCCTTAAGCCTTTCACAAAATTTGACTCAAACAGATCACAGGCCTCAATGCAAAATGCAAAGTTATAAATATCACAAAGGTAGCATAGCAGAAAAATCTATATGCCCTGGGGCTTGACTTTTTGATGAGATACCAAAAGCATGATACATGTCAGAGAGACCTGAGAAGCATAAATTAAAAGCAAATATATGTTCTCGGGGTTGAGCATGTAGCTCAATGGTAGAGCATTTTACCCTCATGTGCAAGGCCCTTGAATCAATCCTTACCACCAGAAAAACAAGCAAACCCTACAGATTTATTTGGTAAATAAAAAATGGAACAGAAGGAAAGAAGGAGGGGAGGGGAAGAGGGAAGGAGAAAGCACAGAGGAGGGGCTGACTCATAAACTGCAGTGAAAGACATATCTGAAAGGGGACTTTATTTGTGTATATAAACAAAGGGCTCTAGACCTCAGCAATAAGAAAACTTAATAAACATAGGCTTGAGACCTTAACACACTTCATCAAATACTACACTCCGATGGCAAATGAGCTGTCACACTTCATGAGGGAAAGAAGCAAACAGGAAAGACTCACTCAACACACTGCTATCTCCACTGATGGCCAAAGCCCACAGCACTGACCACACTGGAAAAAGCGTCCTGAGACAGCAGCTTTCAGTCATTTCTGGCATGGATGCAGATGAAATGGCCACTCCAGAAGACAGTCTAGTAGCTTTGTTTTCTTTTCTAAAATCTTTGTTAAAATTACATATTATTTTACATTTCATTCTCTTCTCTACTCCCCTAGGATCGCATGATAGTCCATTAGAACTTCTCTAAGAAACTATTTTAGAATAGACCATATGTAGACATTATTTATAACCCATTTGTAAACAGACATTATCAGAGGTCTGGAGACTGGGAAGTCAAGATCCAGGAGCTGGTAGATTCATTGTCTAGTGGGAGCCATGTTTCCGCTCCACACTTGACACCTTTGTGGCAACAATACATAAGGGAAGTGTGCAGACTCCTTTCATGAATATTCTTGTCTTAGTTAGGGTTTCTATGCTGAAGAGACACCATGAGCATGGCAACTCTTTCTTTCTTTTATTCCAATTAACTTTTTTAAACAAATTTATTTATTGCTGAAAGGAGCCTGATATAGCTGTCTTCTGAGAGGCCCTGCCAGAGCCTTACAAATACAGAGGTTGGTAAAATTAGCCAACCATTGGACTGAGCTCAGGATCCCTAATATATTAGTTGGAGAAGGAACTGAAGGAGTTGAAGGGGTTTGCAACCCCACAGGAAGAACAACAATATCAACCAACCAGACCCCCCCAGAACTCCCAGGGACTAAGCCATCAACCAAGGACTACACATGGCTCCAGCTGCATATTTAGCAGAGGATAGTCTTGTCATGCATCAATGGAAGGAGAGGTCCTTGGTCCTATCAAGGCTCAATAGATGCCCCAGTGTAGGGGAATCGAGGGCGGGCAGGTGGGAGTGGACAGGTGGGTAGTGGAACGCCCTTATAGAAGCAGTGGGGGTGGGGGGAGGATGTGATAGAATGTTTCAGGGAGGTAGGGAGACTGGGAAAGAGGATAACATTTGAACTGTAAATAAAGAAAATATCCAATAAAAATTATTTATATATTTACATCCCAATGCTGCCCTGTTCCAGTCCACTCTTCCAGGGTTCCTCCACCTCTAAGAGGGTGCCCCCCCTCAGGTATTCCCCCACCCTGGTGCACCAAGCCTCTTCCACTGAGGCCAGACAAGGCAGCCTTCTGCTGCATATGTCCATGGCAACTCTTATAAAGGAAACACTTAATTGGGGTTGACTTACAGTTTCAAAGGTTTAGTCCATTATCACCATGGTAGCACATGGTGGCATGAGGGCAGATATTGTGCTGGAGAAGAAGCTGAGAGTTCTACATCTTGATCCATCGGCAGCAGGAGGAGACTGTTCCAAACTGGGTGGAGATTGAGCATAGGAGACCTCCAAGTCCACCCCCACAGTGACACAATTCCTCCAACAAAGCCACACCTACGCCAAGAAGGCCCCACTTCTTAATAGTACCACTCTCAATGGGACATTCAAACAGTGTATGAGGGCCAAACCTATTCAAACCACCACAGTTCTCATCTCATAATTTAATCAGTTTCTAAAAGTAATATTGTCCCTCTGACAAGGTCTATGTATAAAGTTGGAGGACCACATTCAGACTCCATAGGGCAAACTGTGTGCTGCCTGATTCCTAAAAATACTTTCTACTTTTATATCACACCTAATCTTTGGACAGTTCTACTCATGTCATCATGGTCACTGTGCTAGCTTCTCATACATAGCCAAATGACTAAATTTTTCTTCTTTTAGATGTTTTTCTGTCTCTCAGGAAGCTGACACACACTTGTCATCTAGAACACACCCACTAAACATGAGCATTAGTGAAAGTGGAATGGGAGCTACAGCAATGGCCGAAACATGAGCTGCTTCAAGGCGCTAATGCTTTCAATTCCTTGTACAATCCATGCTGACTGTCACACTCATCCTCACAAACTCCTTGGATTTTTCTAACCGCTGCCACACTATCTATCAAGCACACTTCCTCCCCAACTTGTCTTTTTCCCTTAATAAACCCACTGCTTCCTGGTTCCCATTTCAAAGCCTGTTCAATAGTAATTTCAGTACATTTTCTTTATGTACCATTTGGGGTCACTGTCTGTGGGGTCCAGAGAAGGAACATTTCTTTCTATTTCACTACAAAGTCCCTTGAATCTTCAAATCTGCCTTCTCCCCTCTCAAGCACGTAGAGTGCAATTAGAGGACTGTGGGATTCCCATGTAGATAAGACATTCATGCAACTTGTCCTTATTTAGAAAAACAAAAACAAACAAAGAACAAAACAAAACAAAAAAACTGAATGGAAGAATTACTGTTTGTCACCAGAAAGAACTGTATAGAAACTCTTTATTCAGATTTATTTTTGTCATTTTACTTTAGCAAACATGATTTTATTCTATATCTTGTTTCCTCTGAATGTCTTTCTCTTCTCCACATTACACACACGTATGTGCATATTATACACATGTATCACAGAGAGTTACATATAGTGTACTGGCTAGTTTTGTGTCAACTTAACACAGCTGGGGTTATCACAGAGAAAGGAGCTTCAGTTGAGGAAATGCCTCCATGAGATCCAACTCAAAGGCATTTTCTCAATTAGTGATCAAGGGGGAAAGGCCCCTTGTGGGTGGGACCATCTCTGGGCTGGTAGTCTTGGTTTTATAAGAGAGCAGGCTGAGCAAGCCAGGGGAGGCAAGCCAGTAAAGAACATCCCTCCATGGCCTCTGCATCAGCTCCTGCTCCCTGACCTGCTTGAGTTCCAGTACTGACTTCCTTTGGTGATGAACAGCAGTATGGAAATGTAAGCCAAATAAACCCTTTCCTCCCCAACTTGCTTCTTGGTCATGATGTTTGTGCAGGAATAGAAACCCTGACTAAGACATATAGTAATCACATAATGTAGCCTAAACATGCTATAAAATCCTTTCAAGAATTCACCTTTTTATGAACTAAAGTAGCAAGAACCATCTTTGCATTCCACAAGAACCCAATGTGTGTTTTTCTTTGTGGCAGTGACTGCAAACGCCAGACTTGCTTTAATTCCACCTAACACCAGCGCACAGGAACTAGACATGACTGCTGACTGGGGAAGCTTTCTGCACTGACCCACTTAGAAAAAGATTTTTTTTTTTTTTTTTTTTAGTTTGGATTTTTTTTTCTGGGAAAAAGGGTTATGTGCCCTAAATTTTTTCTGTTTATAAATGTACTAAATCATAGCAGAAGAGGGTGTAGAAACAATGTAAGAGCCAGAGGAAATGGAGGAGACCAAATAAATAAGGTCTTCTAAATCAACGTGAGCGAAACTCAAATGAACTTACAAAGACAGAAGAAATATGCCCAGGGTCTGCACGGGTCGGCAAAAGGTCCTCTGGGCCTACTTTATATCTTCCAGTTGAGTGGGTTTTTGAACTCCTAAGTATATGAATAAGAAGGTCTCTGACTCTGGTACCCTCTCTTGTACTCTTTTCCTCTGTCATTCTATCTTATCCAACATTCATATCATAGTTTTTGTTTTAATCTCATATTTTTATATTTAAAATATAGATCAAATAATCCCATTATATTGTTAATTAATATGCAAACTATATTTCTATATATCAGGTATAGCTTAAAAGAAAAACTGACTGCCACTGAAGTGAATTTAGTGTGCCATGCCCCCTCCTCTATTTCTCATAATGAGAGGGTGTGCATGAGGTATGTATGTGTGTGCACAAGTGTGTGCAGTGCATGAGTTTGTACAGCCTAAAGCAAACATCACATATAGTTTTCTATTGTTCTCCATCCTTAAAAGTGGGGGGGGGTCCCCTTCTACTTTTAGCTCACCATTTAAGTTAGAATGGCAGGCTTGTGAGTCACTTGGATCAGCCTGTCTCCTCCCCTTCTATGGTAGGGTAATAGGTGTGGCCATCACAGCCCAGCTTTTATATAGGTACTAGGAATCTCAAACCAGATCCTCATGCTTGTGCAAAAGCAACTCATAGATCCTGAGCCGTCTCCCCAGTTCTGTTAAGAGTTTCTACTAAAATGATAGGCTTTGTTTCATTGATACCACTACAGAATCACAATTTGTAACTTTTAACATCTTCATACATAGTAACTGACATAAGAATTTTAACAAAGTCATCAAGATGAATCAGTAGAGGCTAGCCTCCAAGACTGAAAACCTGAGTTGATCCTCAGAATCCACATCAAAGAAGGCATGAACTGATTCCCCCACGTTCCCTCTAACTTACACACACACACACACACACACACACACACACACACACACACACACACACTGTGGCACACAGACATGCACATACAGGCACACAAAATGTAAATAGATTAATTTAAAATGTTTTGATCAATTTACAAAGAAATCAATACTCTAATTAATAACCTATTTCTAGAAAAATTTGCCAAATGCCAAGTATTTCTTTTAACATAAAGCTCTTCCTTTGTTTTGGGGTGTTAACTATTTCAAATTAACTCCCAGAGTAAAAGATTTATTTGAGCTTATACTTGGAAGTCACAGTTCACTGAGAGAAGTCAGGTCATAAAGTGGTTCAGAGCCCATGGAAGAACACCATTTACTGGCTTGCTCAGCTAGCTTTCTTTACAGCCCAGGACCTCCTACATAGGGATGGCACTGTCCTCATGAGACGGAGCACTCCTACATTAACATGCCAACAAACCAGTCTGATAGAGGCAATCTCCAACTGAGACTCCATCAGGGAAAAAAAATCGACAGCTGAAGCTTACTAGTAGACTAGGGAACTGTTTCTGAATTGGCAGATAAGATTACCCCCAGCCATGAAATCTATTTGCTAAAGAAGTACTGGCCACTGGCCGCAGTGACTGGTTTCAACAGACAAAAGGAAACAAGAGCAAAGAGGACTAGAAGTAGAGCCAAGGGTGTTTCTGTAGTAATTCTTGATACTATCTCAATGCAAATAAATGAATAATTTTAATAACAAGACAACAACAACCCCCATGACTAACTTGGAGATGCTTAAGGAACAAAAGACGGTGTCACTCTACCAAGAAAAACTCAGCCTTCTGAGGTTCTGGAGCAGGATGAAAATGAAGATGCATGGACAAGATGCCACATGCATCAAACACAGTCTCAGGGCCAGTTACAGGAACAAACACAGCAATTTCATTTATGGAGCACATGAAAATGAACAGTGAATACAAAACTAGTCTTACTGAGAGAGAGTCTTACATTTACCTCATACTATACAAAGGCCAAAAGAATCCTAAGCCAGGTCAGCTCACACACTGAACAAGAATCAACATTGCACTATAAATAAGCAGAACTAAAAAGAGTTCAAGATGGATTGACACTTTTTCCTGGAGTCATTAACATTTAGATCAGCTTCTTTAAAAATTAACATCCTGTAACAGAAAACACATACACAAAACCCATCATTTAAAAAAATAAAGTCTAGGGGTCTGGAGAGAAGGCTCAAGGGTTAAGAGCAGTGACTGCTCTTCCATCTGTAATAGGATCCGATGCCCTCTTCTGGTGTGTCTTAAGATAGCAGCAGTATATTCACATACATATAAATAAATAAATAAATTGTTAAAAACAACAACAACAACACAAAGTCTACATGTAAATTGGCCTCTCATGCATAAAAACACAATTTTGAAGTTAAGAAATTGCAACTTAATAAAAAAGCTCAAGGATTTCACTGATACTTCAACATCAGCCTAGCAGTGAGTATAGGACGTGTTCAGGAGTAAGAAGGATGGGAGGAGCTGGAAACTAGAATGTTTTATCAGGGGGAACCTTGAAAACACACCTGGGCAAGAATGAAAGGCATGATTTCATGTATTCACTCAAATGTCCTTTTGTTAAAGCCTGCTGTGCATGACTACTGCCTGAAGAGACAGTCTCCTGAGAGCGACCACATCTGACGAGAGGTCCAGCACAGAGTCCCTCAGGAAGCTGGGATACATTTGGCCCAAGATCCAGGTATTCTACTCTTGGGAATATACCCAAAGGACACTCTGTCCTACTACAGAGACAATAGCTTAACCATATATGTGTGTGTGTGTGTATGTGTGTGTGTATGTGTGTGTGCACGTGTACTCTATTCATAGTAGGCAGAAAACTGTAAACAGCCTAAATGTTCATCAAGAGATAAATGGAAAGAAAATGCACATTTATACTATGGAATGTTGCTCAGATGTTTTAAAAAAATGAAATTATGAAACTCTAAAGTTCATTAGTGGGAATGATGAAATACTAGGAAAAAGCATAAAGATATATTTGGTTTTATAACAGTCATGATTAAAGGGCAAAACTGCATGAAGGTTGAGAACACATTCTTTGAGAGTCAGACAGATTAGTTTAACTACACACTAGTTTTATGAGGATGGAAAGTTTGCCTGAGTTTTAAAAGATCTCTTTTTCAACTATCTACTTTAGACATCAACAACACTTATAACATAATGAGTGATAATTAAATCATTTTAAATTATTTGCTCATAACGATGACTAACACACTATGCACTGTTACAGAGATGATACTGATAATATCTTATGCAAATTGAGATGTTGGTGATCAATATATGTTACTGAAAGAAATGTCCATGAGAAGTGATCGTTCCCTTAACTAAGACAGTGGGCAGCTGGAATGGAGCCAGGGGTCAGAGAAAAGGAGCTGCAGAAGCAGGATCTAGGCGTCTCTGCTGGGGAAGATGCAGGAGTGGATGAGGTCATTGACCAAGTCAGCCCTAAGTAGTAAGGTATGATTATCAAAACAGACAAGGTCTCTGTGAAAATGTTGAGTTCGGTATCTACAGTCAGGTGCTTGACAGTTTATAACCAGAGGGCACACATCAAAAGAAAAATGCTGCCAAACTCCAACATAAGAATTAAAAAAAGAAGAAACCATACAAATACAGAAATCAAGTTATCTTCAGCAGCAGTTTGGGCAAAGAACGGAGAAGACGACAGACAGACAGACAGACAGACAGACAGAGACAGATGATAGGTAGGTAGATAGTAGATAGATAGTAGATAGACAGACAGACAGATAGATCTTTTCTTAAACTTCATGTTTATAATCAATAGCACAAAATCAAGTCATCATCCTTCTATATAAAACCTAATTGAGGTACCAGAAATCCTCCAAGATCAATGCTGTGGTGAGCAGCATTGTAGGAGCCAAGCTGGTAGAATCTGCATGGTAACTGAATGCACCACTAACAGGATGCCATGGCTGTCATATAAAACCTCCTGATGTATGAAGTGAAGGCCAACTGTGTATTTTTAAAAGACAAAGGCTGCTAAGCTCAGCCAGAAAAGGGTGCACACTTCCCTGGAAAAAGAGGGAAACTGTGAGACAGGGGAAATAGTGCTGAGAGTTTTTAAAAGGCCTCTTCCTCCTCTTATTCCTCTTTCTCCCCCTCCTTTCCCTGCTCTCCCCCTCCTCCCCCAGCACCACACCAGCACCAGCAGCACCCTGCACACATGCCTTCCTGCAAAGTGTTTCACAAGCACCTCATCCCAGCCATCTCCCACTTAGTCACACTCAGAAAGCTCTGATGGAAATGTCTGTTCAGAGGGGCAGCGTATATATGTACATAATACACTGGTAAGCAGTCATTATCCACAGTTTCAGGAACTTATTCAGAATATGGGGATTGTAGGATAATGCAAAATTTAAAATTGTTCCTAGAAGACCTCTAAGAAAATTCCAGATCCAAAGTTTACACCGTGCTTCTCTGCTACCATCTTAAACCCAGGGCAAAAGCACTTCAATAATTTCCATCAGGAAGCAAACCTGGGTGCGTTCTGTTCTCTCAACAACTGCTCAGTCTTAATCTCCAGAAAAGCACAGTGTGGTTGAAGTTTCAGTTAAATGAAGATGTCCCCACTAAGAGAAGAAAAATTAATATATCCAATGTAGAGAATGATGTTAAAATGCTCTGGACTCTCTTAGTCAAAACCTTAAAAACTACTATCTAATAGCTGATTTTCTGATCACAAGATGTCTTTCTACATATGCCCTTGATAGAATTAATGAGAAGGTGAGAGAAAAGCATATGCTTGCATGCCTGGGGACAGCAATAACAAAGGAGAACGTATACTTTATTAACACAATTCCAGCACTCACAGCATACCACTCACTCTAAATATTCCAGAAATAGTACGCATCTATAATCAAATGTCTGTAAATGGTATGGGTACATCATTAAGAGGACGATACTTACCAACTATATGTTGGTCACAATAGTGCTAACATTTAGACATCTGCTTTCAAGAGATCCACTGCTTTTACCTGCTTCTACAAACCATAAACGTACACCCTAGTTAACATATTACTGACAGGATGATGAGAAAGAGCTCTTGTCAGATGCTGGCCAGCTGGGTGTTTGAGACAAAATGCACAGCCCCAGCTGACTAGTTAGAGGAAGTCTGGTGAGGTACAATTACAGAGGCATATGACAAGGCTTCACGCCTGACTGATTTGAGAACCCATGACATGGCTTTAAACAGCAGTCCTCCAGATCTACAATCACAATACAGCAATAAGTCAACTGATACAACTGTATAGAATCATGATTTATTTCTCTGCTTTGAATATATGAAACCATAAAATGAGGTTGTGCTAGTCTGCTAGGATTCACTCTGACTTAAAACATTAGGACTGCCTACAGCATGCATAAAATCAACAAGCTTGTTGAGACTTCCAGAAGCAATTCTGGGTACTGAACAATATATACATCAAAGAACACAAGCAAAACTGGTGATGTCCTAACTCATTACACTTAAGCACGTAAAAATATAGTAGTACTAACACTATACTACAGTTCTGCAAATGGGAAAGGACTCATTATAAGTTCTGAAACATAAAGAAATTGATAACTGGTTTGCATAACTTAAAACTAATTATAAAGTTTATACCTTCATGAAAATTACAAATTATCTTAATTGCAAACATTCTATGAAGAAAATCATCTTCAAGTTATCTGATTTACTACTACCAGACACCAGTGAAAATCCCCCTGCAAGTTCCTAGGCTGGCATCTATTTTATGTGAAAAGTATGATGAAAGAGTAATGGCCAAAGGAAAACAATCTCACAAAGTAGCAATAAAATTATCAATGTTAAGGCACTTTAGTGTGTATTCATTCTTAATAGCAACTCAAATGCCAACTACAGCTGTACAAAGTAACCAGGGGCTGTGAAACACAGCTTCATAAATTAATGTTGAGCACGACAAAGTATCTATAGTATATGAAAATACAAAATGTAAAAAAGTTTAGAACCAAGGCAATTATTCTTCCTTTGTGCGTTTTAGTGATTTCATTAAACATTTAAAAAACACACAAACTAATGTTCCTCTACTTTATGTTATAAGACCCTGACCTTCTGCATCACTCTGCACGTAGTTTATAGCACTTGCATTTATTCAGACTGCATATGCAAGAAAACTGTTCAAGGTAGTAAAGCCCCTTCCCATGCATAAGAAGGGTGAAGACATTACAAAAGCAAATTAGAATTATGCTTATTTTATCAGCCCAAATGACCCAGAAATGAAAGCAAAAGAGAACTAAAACATAAGATGGAACCAGGAGCTTTCATGGATTGCCATAAACAATTGATACGAGGCCCACCGTGAACACTGGAAATAATTCTGTTTAATAACAAGCTTTATTAAAATCTGCTTTTCAAAATAATAAGTCCAGAATACTAACAATGTTACATTGATAATCACTGACCAGATATACCATGCAGACATAATCCGAATCATTTCCTATTGGTGTGTCTCCTTACTCTCAACAGCCAACCAAGCACATCGAGATGGCTGTTCCTCTCACTTCACATGTGAAGAAGCAAAGTCAAATAAAGGTTACCCCACCATTAAGAGGGGGCTATATATTAAAAACCAAGAAAGACAGCAGTATTTTTCTAAAGCCTGGATTCAGATTTCCTCATGTGTTTTCCTAAACAGTCATTATATTTCACCCAAAGAGCTCATTCCCAGCTTGGTCCCCATTTGTTTAAGTTCTACCTCATTAGAGATGTAGTCTATCCACACACTCACTTTGTACAAAACACAAACCTACCACTCACCGCCAGCTTGGACATACTCATTTTATCTCTTATAACTTGGTACACATTCCATGGTCCACATGACACAACAGATCCTTTTTTGTTCAGCTGTTTAAGGATTGCACGCCAGTTTATATGAAGACACAAACTGGCCTTGGTTGTCTTACTGCTGAATTTGGCTAGGACAGTGGCAGGCACAAAAATACTGTATGTATGAATTACTTCCTAAAACTACAAGACAGCTCTTATAATAATCTTTGTCATGAGAATAATTCCTGTCAGAAATGTCTTTAGAATTTTAAAATTATGTGTGGAAAATGAGAAGTGAGAAAGGGAAGATCAAGAAGGAGCCCATGTGAGTGGCCAGCCCTGAATGGCCAAGGGAGAATCAGTCAGCCGGGTTCCTCAGCAGCTCTCAGAGGAAACACTAACTGAGTCACTCTCTAGTACTTACGTCCTGATGCTGTCGCCTCATATCTCCATATAATTCCTTTACATACAATTATTTTCAATATGAGCATATTTTCAATTTCAAAGGTAATGATTCTAACAATGTTACTCACTCTGTATCTGCAGTTTGCATGAGTTTGACTCTCGGGTGCAGGTGTAGCTCACACAAAGGATGACCACATGTTTTGTTTCAGACTTTGGATCCCCAATAGCTTTTAGGTTGGGGGTGGAGATTTAACTTCTTTGAAAATGCATTGGTTTTTTGTTTTGCTTTTTTTTTTAATTTAAAGTATGTAAAGTTTGCCTGCATATCTGTGTGTACCATATTGATGTTACAAACCACTATGAGCCACCATGTGGGTGCTGGCACCAAACGCGAATGCTCTGCAAGAAAAGCAAGTACTCTTAACCTCAACCACTGAGCCAACTCTCTGGCACAAGAAAATACATACCTTGTTAAACATTAGCTTGATAACCTGGAAGAATGCCAAAACTCTATGTAGT
This sequence comes from Mus musculus, assembly GCF_000001635.26. Lineage (NCBI taxonomy): Eukaryota > Metazoa > Chordata > Mammalia > Rodentia > Muridae > Mus > Mus musculus. Next base: position 139,064,817 of record NC_000067.6, on the reverse strand, counting down.
CTAAAAGTGCTACAATTTTCTAAAAGAATTTTTTGTTTGTTTCATACATACAAACACACACACACACACACATTATTGGTTATTTTTTATTTGCATTTCAAATGATATCCCCCTTTATCCCATCCCCCTTCCCCCCTGTTTCTATGAGGGAGCTCCCTACCTACCCACTCACTGCCACCTCACCGCCCTAGCATTCCCCTATGCTAGGGCATCAAGCCTCCACAGGACCAATGGCCTCCCCTCCTATCGATGCCTCTGCTACATATGAAACTGGAACCATGGGTCCCTCCATGTGTATTCTTTGGTTGGTAGTTTAGTCCCTGGAAGCTCTGAGGTGTCTGGTTGGTTGGTATTGTTGTTCTTCCTATGGGGTTGCAAACCCATATACCCAAAAGATGCTCCAACAACATATAACAAGGACACATGCTCCACTATGTTCATAACAGCCTGATTTATAATAGCCAGAAGCTGGAAAGAACCCAGATGTGCCTTAACCGAGGAATGGATACAGAAAATGTGGTGCATTTAGACAATGGAGTACTACTCAGCTATTAAAAACAATGAATTCATGAAATTTCACAGGCAAATGGATGGATCTAGAAAATATCATCCTGAGCGAGGTAACCCAGTCTCAAAAGAACACACATGGTATGCACTCAGTGATAAGTGGATATTAACCCAAAAGCTCAGAACACCCAAAAATACAATTCACAGACATATGAAGCTCAAGAAGAAAGAAGACCAAATTGTAGATGCTTCAGTCCTACTTAGAAGGGGAAACAAAATTACAGGAGGTGGAGGAGGGGGGGACTTGGAAGGGAAAGAGGAAGGGGAGGGAAAAAGGTGAGACACGATTAAGAGTGGGAGGAGATGGGAGAAGTATAAAGGGTCAGGAAATTGAATGGAGGTGTGGAGCAATGGGGGATGAGGAAATGGGGGTAGCCACTAGAAAGTCCCAGATGCCAGGAAAGCAAGAGGCTCCCAGGACCCAATGGGGATGACATGAGCTGAATTTTATTTCTATTATAGAATAAAATATTGAAGGTAGTTTTATTTTGTATAAAATAAATGTAGGAAGAAACAAAACATTTAATGATGGTTTTTAATATATCACAGTTTATTCAAATACCTTGAATTATTTTACATATTTTGAATTCAAAACTACTCAAATTTTATGTTTAATGAAAAAATATGAACTGAAAATATGAATACTAGCAAATACTTTTGAGTCCTCTTCTATAGCCTGAGAAAGCCCTTGTATTCTTGCCTTTTTCACAGTAATGAAGACCTTCCAGGAGAATATCAGACTAAGTGCCATAAAACCCGCAATTGATAAAAATGCTACTTTGACTTTTAAGTTATTATCAGCCTGAAGAGCTCCTCCAAACCAGAACTATTATAGGATTCCCTCCTAGGCCCTGCGAGGCGACAAAGATGAATCTGCTATTACCTGGTTAGGAGCAGCTATTATCATGGCCCACAGTGTCATTCAAGTAGCTCCAATGGAAAAAGCTACAAGTGAATAATAAAGATCTCATAATAGCTCTTAAGAGTTCTCTACATGATCAAGGTACTAAAATGAACTCCAGAGAGTTTAAAAGGGGGGAAAAAAACCCACCTTTTCTCTTGATAAGGAAAAATAATTAACTTGACTTAATGCATCTGCGAAGCTTTCTTTAAATCAGGCCTTTATACTTCAAGAGCCAGATAAAAACCATATATTAAAAATATGTAGATATTGTCTTTTAAGTACACAGAGCACAGTTCTAAATGTGCAGACGTGTTTAGGTCTTTTTGTGAAGCACTCAATATGTGTTAGTCAAAGGCGCAAGTGTGAAGGACTTACAGTGCTTAATTTGCTCGAGGTAATAATGATGCGCCTCTCATGCAGCATGCTGGCGTACAGTCGCAGCATGTTGTTGACATCCACGGCAACAAAGTACTCGGTCAGGTTTCTCTGCACGAGGGAGAAGAACTGTTTGAACTACCATACACATGGATACAAGGGAAAACATTTTATACATTTAGCAGTCGTTTGAGAAATACTTGTATAGAGTAGATAATGTTTTAAATGACAGTAGAATGTACTGTGCTTATGTCAGCAGATAGTATTAGATTTAATTATTTTTAATGAATGCCACTTCTAATAATACCATCTTTTGTACCCAATGGAGAAGGTGGATTTATACGCAGGCCTTTGCTTCATTATTAAAGAAAACATGTAGGTTTTACATCGGAGCAGGCTTCCTTTTTACTACTGTGGTCAAATACACCTTTGTGATTGATTCCTCAAGGCAATACACCTGTTAGACTACACCTGTTAGACTTCCACTACAAAACAAACAACAACAAAACAGAGATGAGCTACATTCTTAGGGTCTGTCTGAAGCAAATATTATAATGCATAGAATGTGTAGAGGATGGTGGGTAAAGAGCCAAAAGGCTGAAATATTTTTGAGCAAGAACATAAGAGATCCATCTCTCAAACCTGTAAAAGGCAGAGATCTTACAAGACAAATTGGCAATCATGGCATCTCAAATAAATAAAAGCTGAAGGCTCAGTGAGTGGTGTTCAGCTGCTGGGAGGAGGCTTGCTTCCTGTTTTCTCTGATGCTTCTTTCACCTTCTGACTCAACTCCCTACACAACATTACCTTTGCAACCTACAACAGAACTGCATTTGTTATCATCACAAAGACTGGCCATCCTTATGTGGAAAGGTATTGCCCTCAATATACAACACTGTGAATTTTATATTCTGTTTCCTTAAATAGGACAGTGGGAAAGTGTGCCAGTGATAGCATAAATATTTATTTTTTATATTCTCAATAACCAGGACTTAATAGAATGCTTGCTTCCTTAAATATTTGAAAATAATAGTCTGGAAAGATGAAATTAGAGCTCTCGCCTAGCTTGGCAGGTAAGGCACTTGCCTTCAAGACTAACCTCAACAACTGGAACCCACATGGTGGGAGGAGAGGGCTACACTCTTAACTTGTCATCTGACCTACCCAAAATTCACTCAGTCTCTCCCCTCCCCCGCCTCTCTCCCTCTCATAGACACACAGACAGACAGACAGACAGGCAGGCAGGCAGGCAGGCATGTGTGATGTGTGTGTGTGTGTGTGTGTGTGTGTGTGTGTAAAAAATAGAAAAATTTAAAAAGTAAAATAGAAACTATGAGAAGTTTGCTAGTGAATGTAGGAGAGGTAACTAGAGAGAAAGACGAGGAGAGTAAGTCTGTGAGACTTTCAAGTGACCAGATCATGGCTATCTGAGTCTGACCATAGTAAGCATCCATGACCCAGTGCTTATCAGGTACAAAGGGCAAGGATTCATTATTAGACCTGAGAGCTTGGACGGCCTATCCTGAGCCCACATTGTAAGAGCAAGGTCATGCAAAGCCTTTTCATAGGGTTTATATGAAAACCCTTTCAATGGAATTCATAAGACTTATCTTTCTTGAAGTTTTAATTTGATAGTCTTGAATTGATACTAGAAAATTTACAATTGGGGTGCTTGGGAGATGGTAGAGTTGGTAAAATGCCTGCCACACAACCATGACGACCTGAGTTCAGATCCTCGGCTCCTAAGAAAGTAGCACTTTGGAGGTGAAGGCAGATGGGTTTCAGAAGGGCTGGTGAGCAGCAGCTGTGGCCTCTATCGCAAAACAAAATGGACGTAATAGAGGACATCAATGCTGACTTCTGACCTTACGCACCCACATACACATGAACGTGTACACATGGGTACCCACACACACGAACTCATCCACACATGTACACAAGGAAAATTTACATTTCTATTCTCTGTCTTCATTCACTACTCAATGTTTGAGAAAGCGAATGCTATAATAGTTTGAAAATGTATGAAAATAGCACTCCCCTGAGGTAAACGCAAGTGACTAATGGAAAACAGCACCCACCTGAGTCAATACAGTGACTGCAGGACCCTTCCTGCTGACCTTCCTTTCATTTGATGGTTTATAACACATTTATTTTAATGTTCTAAGAAAAACTAAAGAGAGTCTTTTCCTTTCCCGCAGTTATCAAACAACATGAAAAGATATCTATCACTTCTACTTATTTGTGAGTGCTCCTATTTGTATAACTTTTGAGATGCACAAAGTATTTCCAATATAGCTACAATTAACAATGTAATAAGCATTATTTCTTACAATATCCTCAAATCTAATAAAATGCCTATGCATTAAATTAAAAGCAGGCCATCAACAACCGGGACACTAAGGATTAAACCAACTCACAAAGAGGAAGTCGAAAATTCAATGGGCCATTTAATAAGATGACTGCAAAGGGCAAAATTTTCCTGTTATCATTCTTTCCCACTGGTAGAAGCCATGCCTTGACGCTTCCTCACATTACAGACAGCCATGCTCAGGAGCTAAGTGTATGTGCTTGTCCCTAAGCTGACCACCTTGGTCACAGACATTTGTAACAGAACAGTTTTAGAAGTAGAAAGCAGACACTTACACTCTCCGGTATCGTTGGGAGTCCAGTTATGTCAGGTGTGATGAAACAGGAGTGCTAGTTAGCAGAAATGAAGCACAGGAGGAAAAGATTACATTCCATGTTCTATACAATTTGAAATAAAAACAAGAAAAAAACATTGACTATTGAAGACTACAGACTACCATTCTGGACTTGGTAAATGGGGGAGAGTGTCAGATGACACGGCAGATCTAAAAAACTTTAAGGATTCAAAAGTGAGGCTCCCAAAATAGGAGCCTTTGAAATTGGCCAGAAGCAGGGTAAGAATCTCACAAGTATTAGCACAAAAAAGAATATATTACCAAAAGGTTACATATATATAAGTATATCTAAAAACATGTATTTTCAAAATATTATTTATGTAGACTGAAAAATAAAAGCAGGCTATTTGAAGAGTCTATAAAATAGCTCCTAAGGTTTCTATGATGAACTATAGTAAATACATTTTGTAACAAGTATGCTCTTCAGAAAAGAACAATGAAGATAATCTTTCAATAACTGAAATTTTAAAATGTATTTGCTATCCAAAACTATGAACTTATGGAAACACCAATAAATAAATATTCACTTCCAGAATAAACAAAGCAATATCATCAATTATTTACATGAAAAGGATACTGAGCCTCTAGACTCCACTAACCCCCCAAAGAAACATATTATCTATGCAAATCAAAGTGCAATCATCCAACCGCTCGCTCTATTTTCTGTTCATATTATGCTAAATGATTTTAATGCCTTAATTATATATGAATAATTTAATATTCTTATATCTAAAGATAGGAAGAGAAATGTTCAACAGTATTTTGAACAGAGCTGAACTAGTCAAAGGCTGTCTCACAGAGTCATAGTGCATAATTTTCCAGGATGGAAGAACAGTATGAGATAAGTCACAAGATTATCTTGTGACAAGAAATAATTGTGACAGGAATTTCATGCAGTGAATAACTTCAGCATACTACTGAAAAGAGAAAATGCAAGATTAGGTCCATTAAACACCTTTATTTGGCTGTGTTTTTCATATTATGTGCCTCAGAAATTTAGGTGAAAGAAAGAATAAACAGAAAACATATTCTAATTGATTACTGTTAATAGTCCGTTTCCATTTTCCAAAGACCCATAGTGAATCATAAAGGCATAGTGATCTCAGAAGAGAGATGATAGAAGTCAGCGCCCTGTTCACTCACCGGAATTAGTGAGGGGTCATCTTTCAGAACTTGCTCACTGGCAATAAATAGCTCTTGGTTCTTATGAAAGAAAAATGAGTATTTTACTCCAAAGGGGAAGCTTACACAAAAACATTCCTGTGTACTGAGGAAAACCCATGTTGCTATATTATTTGAGTGACATTCATTATATAGGAAATTCTAAATTCTGACCTGCTAATCTATTCTAGAAATGTCCTGTGCAATGTCTTGAACTGTGTGTAGAAAGGCAGAGAATATTGAATCAGTTTAAAGTACTTTTTAAAAATCACTTATATGTTAACTTTTCATAAAATCTTCAATATTCCACTGATCAATAATTACTTCTAAGAATTCCAGTAAAGATGCTGAAGAGCATCAGTTTTAACTGTGAGATAAAATTAGTCTCCAGGGCTAGTTCACAACAAGTACTCTATTCCTCGAATCATTAATGGACAGGTGCATAGTAATCTGCTATTGAAAGCAAAATAAGTAACTTGAAAACAAGTACACAAGATTTGGAAAATATAATAGACTTAATCCAAAAGCCCAACTGCTCTCAGGTATAGAAAGGTGTCTCACAGCACCAAGCACTAGAGACATGAAAGCCAAAACTGCAGTACTCTACTTCACTCCAGTTTGGCAAATACTCTAAAGCAGACAAGAAGGAGCGATTGCTGAGGAAACCGTAAAGAGAACATTGATGCATAGTTGGTGGAAATGGAAATACACAAAACCACTATGGGCAACAACATGGAGGCTTCTCCAAAGGGTCACACCAAAATGTCCTATTGATCCAGCAATTGACTCTTGAGTATGCACTCAAAAGACAGGACAGCAGTAAAGCTGCAGCCCAAGTTCAATGCAGGGAGAATGCACACCCTTGTTCAGAGAAGCTCTATTCACAATAGCCAAGAAATAAATCACCCTTAGCTTCCACCAGCAGACATACATTCTAAAGGTAATTTTATTTATGCACATGTACTAACATGGCAGACTACTGTCAATTGTGGTAATATGGGAAAATTGGAGAATGTTTCATTAAATGAAATGAGACAAAAAAACCTTGATTTTATTCATGTATTCAATCTAAAACTACTTAATAGAATCAGCAGGATATTACAACATAGCACATCAACAGGTACAGTTATTTTATTACAAAGAAAATAAGGGTCTGGAACACAGTTCAGTGGACAACATGGCCCTGAGTACCACACCAAAACCAAATACAGTAACAGACTTGAATAGAGTACAGATTTATTTACATTTATATGATATGTGTTTGTATTTATGTACACATGTGAAGTTATCTATGGAGGCCAAAGATGGGCATCAGATCACCTGGAACCAGTTAGATGCAACAGTGAGCCACTGATTGGGTCCTGGGCATAAAGCTATCCTCTACAAGAATAGCAAGGGTCTATAATGCAGAGTCACCTCTGACGCTCCAGAGTCCATCTTCAATACTCATTAACCCTCTACAAGTGCTGCTTCTATTATTTAATTAAACACACACACGTTTCATCACTCTTTACAAAGTGTTTGGATTATATATAAAAACAATAGTTGAGAGACTGATATCTTCTTGTCATAACTTCGGGGCTCTTCTGCTGCCCTCACTTCTCCCATCCCTCTACTGCAATCTGACTAACTATGGTCTCTACATTATTTGGATCTCAATGACTTGAGAATCTTGAGTTTCTCCTTACTTGGACTTTTCTCTAGTTCTCACATAATCTCCATTCTTTTTCATGATAGCCTGTCTGGGTGAGCAGGTCTTAGCTTTTCCTATATACTTCCAATAGCCTATTTAGATAGAAACATCTATGCCTGCTGAAGACTTTCAGATTTGAATTAAAAAAATATGTAGCAGAAAATGAACTAGTCAGCCATCATTGGGAAGAGAGGCCCCTTGGTCTTGCAAACTTTATATGCCTCAGTACAGGGGAACACCAGGGCCAAGAAGTGGGAGTGGGTGGGTAGGGGAGCAGGGTGGGGGTATAGGGAACTTTTGGGATAGCATTTGAAATGTAAATAAAGAAAATATAAAAAATAAAAAAGAAAAGAAAAAACAGCCCCCCCCCCAAAAAAAAGATCCCATCTCCTGGCTTTCCATTCCATCTTCTCCAGTGGAAATCAATTCTATCCACTTGGGCAGTTTGCAGCAAGTGAAAACACACGGAGCAAAGTCAGCAAAGGAGAGAACAAACATGGTCAAGTGTGTGGAGAGGACTTCATAAGAGCAGGAACAGGGCAGGTTCTAGAGCCAGTCAGCCGACAAAGGGCTTTGCAGTGAATGGAAAGGATAGTGTTCACTTAAGATGCTGACTAGAATGATAAGACAAGAATGAGATAAAATAGTGAGACAGGAAAAAAAAAAAAAAAAGCTTGGAGTAAAACTAAGTGCTAAGTAGGTGAACCTGAAAGTGGAAGCCAAAAGTTTAGAAATTTTCTATATGAAACAGGAAGTTACAGACTGGTATGCTGGTATTTGGGGGGCTACGACAGAAGGACTAGAAACTGGATGCCAGCAAGACCAGAAGCACAGAGCCACCATACACTCATTACTCTGTCTCAAAATTATATATAAAGAAATTTAAGATTCTGAGTCATTTTAGTAGTGTCAAAAAGGGGTCCATCTCATGGAGAGGTTTTCCTTATGAAAAACTGAATACTACTATTCTGTTGAAGGAACTTAGCAATAAAATGACTGCTAATGAGCTATCGCTATACCCATCCATCAGTGCCTCACTCAGCCTTCATCAGGTAAGATTCTTCTTAAAATAGATGGGAACTAACACAGTGACCCAAAGCTGGACACGGTGCAGAGAATGAGACTCCTGAGTGCTCAGTCCTAAATGGGATGTATTTATCAAAGTGCTCCCTTCAAGACTCAGAGATCTCTGCAAAAGAGGAGCAGAAGGAGTTGAGCAGCAAGAGGTGATGATGTCTCCAAGTACATACACCACGTCTGCCAGACCCAAAATGACTGCAGCACACAGAAACCAGAGACTGTGTCAGCGTGCACACAGCCTGCACTGAGCCTGAGGAGACCAAGTACTGAGAGGAGGGAATGGACACAAGGTCCCGAGACACCTAACTAAGAGTCTACTTGTAATAGATACCTACTAGGAAAAGGAAAATCAGTTTTCTCCACTGGAGTGTCACTGGGTACCAACCACACTTTGGAGCAGTCCCCATACCCATGTGTAGCTAACCAAGATAAAAAAGACTTCATGGTTTCTTGTTGTGTGTGTTTTGGTTTCTTAAAGTATTTTTGTTACACTTGTGGAGTTTTGTTGGTTGTTTTCTTTTTGGTTCCATTTCTATTGTTATTGTTTCTGAGAGGGAGAGGGATAAAGGGGAGAGAACGAGAGAAAGAAAGAGAGAAAGAATGAAATGGGGTACCTAGGAAGGTCAGGGATGATATAAGAGTTTGAAGAAGGAAAAACATGATCAAAATATACTTTATGAAAACAATGTCAAATAATTTTCTTTTAATTTAACATGTGTCTCTGAGGGAGAGTGGTTGCCTAGAATACCAAACGTATACAGGTTCATTAAAAATGTTTAACTTTGTTTAACAAACAAACTGAGGAATTACAATTTTTTAACAAAGAACTTTATAGTTTAAGAAAGTTTACTCTGACACTCTTTATGAGAATGAACTAGAAGAATCACTTAAGGGGAACTGTGTAGAATCTGAATCAAACTGCTGCGTGTGGGGGCTTCAGGAATAGATTACGACAGTACTGCTATTTGCAGATGGTAGAAGCAATACAGGCATGAAGACTGTTATTTTATGAGCAAAACAATTTCATTATCACTCAAAACTGCAAAATGTCTTACACAAATAAACATTTCAAGCTGAATTGCCTAAAATAATTTGCTTGGCCTATTAATGTTTTTCCTTGATCTTGGAGAGAAAAACACCAAACATATTAACAAGAAATAATGACAATAACAATAAATGTTAGCCTATTTTATTTGAAAAATTAACAAAAGATATGAATGAAACCTCCATACTCTGTTATCAACAACTTTTGATGTCAACCAGCCCCCAGAGATCCTGAGCATCAACCTAAGCAGATGTGACAGGGAAAGTTCACTAAGAGGCTTCAGCAAGCCGGCACAGAGGCTTGTTGTTCACACAAATGCTGACCACAGCTCTAGGGATCATAACTACCCTGGAAGGTACATTTGCATGGAAGGAAAGACAAGGGCATTTTAGTCGGAATTCTGCACATTACTAGACAAGTTTCTTTTGTGATGCCCACCTTATTGTAGATATGCGTGTGTGTGTCTATGTGGGCATGTGTGCATACATGTATGTGTGTACATTTATATATTTATTATTTATGGATTTCAGTTATTAGCACCAAGCAAGGTTAACACCATCTTTGACATTTTCATGGAAACAGGGTGATTTTGGCAAATGACTCCTGGAGCAGATGTGCATTCTTCAGTGAGAATGAACTGTGTCTGAAAACAACTTATGAAGTACTTACCACACTCAAGTTGACAGGAGTGTTTGCCTTTGGTACTGGGTGGTTATAGAGTGATTTAAGAGTTTCATTCAAATCCTCTTCCTGAAACAAAGAGAAGATCCTTTAATAATTAAAACATATAAAACCAAATAGAATTTAAGATATCTTTGGATATTACTAATGGAAATATAAAATAGTAAAGCCATAGCAGAAAATAATATGTATGGTTTTTCCTCAAATAGTGAAATACACAATTATCCCAATACTCCATAGTTATACCTCTGACATATGGAGGAAATAGAACAAACCCAAATGTAACTACAAGAATAAGTTGTTTCATTCGTTTGAACTAAAGAATTTATGTATGCCTGGAAAACTCTCTGCCACATTGAGTAGGTCTAATGAGAGAGGCAACCGAACAATCATCCAGGTTAATGTCTTATTCACAAGAGACACAAGGCCGATTGCATGTCTACTAAGAGATAAGTGAGGAAATGACTCTAGTGTACTCATGCAATTATCCAGCTGTACAACAATGGCACAGGACTGGAGCCTTAAACATACTAAGTTAAGTGACAGTAGCAAGGACAGACAAGGGACCACCTGTGTGGGGGCCTCCATTTAAGAAGCTATATAGGCCAGGCAGTGGTGGCGCATGCCTTGTAATCCCAGCACTCGGGAGGCAGAGGCAGGCAGATTTCTGAGTTCGAGGCCAGCCTGGTCTACAGAGTGAGTTCCAGGACAGCCAGGGCTACACAGAGAAACCCTGTCTCGAAAAACCAAACCAAAAAAAAAAAAAAAAAAAAAGAAAGAATTAAAAGAAAAGAAAAGGGAAGAAAGGAAAAGAAGAGAAAGGAAGAAAGAAAGAAAGAAAGGAAGGAAGGAAGGAAGGAAGGAAGGAAGGGAGGAAGGAAGAAAGAAAGAAAGAAAGAAAGAAAGAAAGAGAGAGAGAGAGAAAGAAAGAGAGAAAGAAAGAGAGAAAGAAAGAGAAAAAGAAGCTATATAGATGTCATGGTAGTTGAGAGGGGAGAGAAGAAAATGAAATAGTAAATTATAATTCATTGAATATAGAGTTTGGGTTTGTTTAGATGTGTCGTATTGGTGGTTAAAAACAATATGACTGTGATAAATACCATAAAATTATAATCTACACTGGCAAAAACTGTCCATTCTATGTAATGCATATTTTAACAAAATAAAACAATAGAGAAAAAAATATCAGCTTACCAGTTCCTTGGCCAAGTAATCTGCCAGAGTATTTAGAAGTTTATAATATACTTCAAACCATGGCAAGTAACTGTAAGAAGAATTTAAATGTATATAAAGCACTGGAAATTTAGAATCAATAAATAAACAGGTAAATGGAAAGTGAGTTGCTATTCTTTATAACTGGTTGATCCTGATAACAGAAAAGAACTACAGCCAGGTTTTTTTTTACCCATTCCCTACTCTTAGCTGTACCCACTTCCTTTTTACATCAAAAGCCTCTTCAAAATGACTTATTTCTATCTCAACTCAACCACTGCTTGACAGTATGGAAAGATATTTACTGTGGTATTTATTGTGGTAGAGGGACTATGGATACTTCACATGGCATTTTCAAAAAATGGTGCTAGTCAAACTGGATGAATGCAAATAGATCCAGACTTACCACACTGCACAAAACTTAACTCCAAATGAAACAAAGACCTCAACATAAAACCAGATACGCTAAACCTGATAGGAGAGATAGTAAACTCACTGGCATAGAAAAAAAAAATCTTTCTGAAAAGAAGAACATTAACACAAGTACTGACATCAACAATTAGTAAATGAGACTCAAGAAATTGAATAGTTTTTTCACACCAAAAGACACTGTCCTTTGGACTAGGCAGCAGACCACAGATAGGATAAGATTTTTATCAACTACACATCCAATTAAGGACTAATATCCAAAATATATAAAGGACTCAAAAGCCTGGATATCAAGAAAACAATTTAATTTAAAAGATATAATATAGGATCTAAACAGAGTTTTCTCAAAAGAAACTCAAATGACCGAGAAACAAACATTCAACATCCTTAATCAAATGCAGGGTCAAAACAGGAAAATGCAGGTTGAAACTACTTTGAGATTCTATCTTACATCTGTCAGAATGGGTAAGATCAATAAACCAAATGACAGCTCATGTTGGCAAAGATGTGGAATAAAGGGAACACTCAACCATTACTGGTGGGAATATAAATTTACAGCCACTATGGACATCAGTGTAGCAGTGCCTCAGGAAAATGGGAGTAGACCTATATCTCAAGGTCCACCTGTACCACTCTTGAACATATAATGATATCATGAAATCACATGCAAATGGCTGGAACTAGAAAAAAACAGACCCAAAAAGACAACTCTATGCATTTGCTTATATACGTGCATGGGTTATTAACTTAATGATAAGCAAGCTACAACCCATGGAACACAGAGGTTACAAATAGAGTGAGGGGTTAGAAAGTATAGCTAGATCTCCGTAGGGGGCAGAAAAACAAAAACAGAATAGGTAGTCATGGATGGACAGAGAGCAGGGAAGAGAATGATACTGGAATGGGAGGATTAGCAGAGAGAGGTGAAGGAACAGGGAGGCGAAGGACAGAATATGGGGAGAGCTGGCCAAGATCAAGGGCCATGAAAACCTACCACAGTAAAGCTTCCTAAAATACATACATATATAAAGGTAACCTTTATGAAATCACCAAATAACAGGGAGACAGAGCCCCAACTGGACATCTCTTGTCACCAAATGACGCTTCCAGTACCAGTGTGCCAGGGATGAGTTACATCTAGTTGAGTTGTGCACCAAAGAGAGCTCATGAGATGCCCCAGAGAACCCAGGCTGTTGCCACGGCTGCAAGCTGACAGCAAGGCTCTATAGCTGAAGACAACACCTAAACAATTCATTGAACACAAGGAAGTCAAACTGCTGCCTTAACCATTAAGCTAGAGCCTTAACCACTGTGGGCTAGTGCTTTGGTACTGGAAAGTACTCTACATGCTACCAAAGGAGAAATGCAAATGCTAGCTCAGCTAGAAAGCCTCTAATCTGTCCCTACTTGCAAGATATATGAGTGCAATGGTGACACAGAGCTTATGAAAGTAACCAACCAATATCTGATATGATTTAAAGCCCACTCCTGAGACTAAATAGGTCAGAGACCTAGGGTAAAACAAGTATTACTGTTCAAAACAAAAAAGAAAAAAAGGAAGACTAGCAATAAAAATATATACACCATGAGTAGTTTGTCATATCATAGTACATCCAACTTGAATGACTCTCTACTCAGCCTGCCTGAGTATCATGAGTCCGTGTCCATTACAGACAATTAAATCAATTGCAATGAGTCATCTGTTCTCAACTTTTAATCCTTTTGGAAATAGGTTCTTGATACATGTCCTAGTCTGGTATACCTTCTTGACTCAGCCTCCCAAATGCTGGGATTGCAGGCATTCACCATTATGGTTGGCCACTACTTACTAAGCTTAAATAAGCTAACATGTAGTCTCTCTCCACTGAGCAAAGGCCGAAATGTATGTTTAGTATTCAAAGCAGTACTTTTATATCTTTTTTTTTAAATAAAGTAAAAAACAGAATTTATTTAGGGCATGGGGAGGGGAGTTAAGAGAGTAATTAGAGGCAGAGAAAGGCAAAGAAAAGGAGAAAGAAGAGAAGTAGAGGCCGGCCATGGCCATGTAGAGAGGGGGGAAAGAGAATGGAGGGGGAACAAGGGGCAAGAGAGAGAAGCAGGAGTAAGAGAGAACTTTTATACCTTTTAAACCAGTTTGTCCAGAAGGTGAAAATTTCTCAGATCAATTTAATTCTTTTGTCTAACAATTTGGTAATCCTTGCTAACTCTAGGTTCAATTGCTTGTATATTCTTTATATTGTTAAAAATTTAGAAAAGGACATAGCCACAATGTGGTAAAGATAGCAGAAATCCATGTGTGTAAATGCACAAGCCTAAACATAATACTCGTAATGACATTATCAAGCCGACAGTTTTCTCTTAACATAATGTACTTCTGAAATACTAAGACACAGATTTCCGCAAGATCACTCCCTGACACATCAACATATACTATCACCACAAAGAACCAAGTGCAAGCATATGCTGGTCCCAGTGACAAACTGCTCATTGCAATCAATCACTCACAATTTTTAATAAAAACAGCACCAATTAGAATTAGTCTGTAAACACCCAGGTATGCGCCTAGGAACACGAGAAAGCAAAGGCAGGGTTTTTTTTTTTTTTTTTTCTTCTGCTTCTTCTGCAATTCTGCACCCATCCAGAGCAGAGGCTGCAGACTGGCCATCTGTAGTGGCAGCCAGCCAGCCCAGGGCTTCGTTTTCTATACCAGCAGTTCTATGGCTTTGTTTCACGTAATAAACTGTCAGTTTCTAAATCTCAGATAATACCTTGGAAAAATCTCATTTTCTTTTTCCACTAGAAATCATAATAATTGGAATCTGGCCACACAATATTCCGCTAACAAAAGCCTGGAGTGAGAGGTGCTCCTTCATGCCAGCCATGTGCTGTTCAGAGCATGTATTGTCCTCAATTTCCTTGGCTGAGGCACCTAACCTAGTTCTCATTTGGGTCTTTTACCTGACTGATCCCCGAAGGAAACTTAACTCACAACTCATAGAGGAAGCGCGTGCTCAACAGAAAACTGCACTAACCGCACTTCCCGGTGCTGCACGGAGAGTGAGACAGTCCAGTGTTTTAACAAGATTCTATTTCACAGGGTTGTGGCAAAATAAGTAACATCCCTTTTGTTTTTAAATAAAGAGTGTTTTGTCTACTTTTTATTTTAATATAACACATAAAATAAATATTATAAGCCATATATGTCTTCAAGGGTAAGAAATATGATGGGTTTGAAATTTTGAGTTGTTTAATTTTTGTAGTTTCTTGTGTAATTTCTAAGCAATATATGTTCAAAGTAATTTTCACTAACATAAATTCTTAAACTGATTACCACTAACTTAAATTCTCCCCTATTTTCCCCTACTTGCAAACGTATTTTTAGAACCAAGCACAAGAATGCCAGAAAATTAAAACATTCAACAAAATGTAGAAAACAAATCTGCTTTTTCATTTAAGTATTTTCAAAGTTAACATGTAAGCTCATCAACAAACTGTGTGACTGTTAAAGATTTGCAAATATAGAAACATAACAATTTACAGTTCTACAGGCAGAAGTCTAAAGGATAACTGTGAGACTGTTTTAAATTTCCAGTGTAAACAGGAGGCAAAAGACAGACGCATACACAAACTTGGAAGTTCATCTGGCGGCGTCAGAAGACTCCCCAACACTTGGATTTCCACTATGGCGCTAGTAAAATGTTTACATCCTAAGGTCAAAGGTTAAATAAAGGAAAGGAAATGCTCTTTGTCAAATAGTCTAGCAATTGTGAGCAGTCTGAGAGATCAGCGGGGACTTAATGCAGAGCAATCAAATCAAACTAAGGCAACTGCCTTTCCTTACCAAACCGGAAAGCTTCTGGGGGCTACAGCTGTTTGTCCACTAGAAAATTGACACAAAATGTGTAAAATTGAAACATTCTGCTTCCAGAAGATTTGTCCAAAGGAAGAGCAGGAAGTCTTCAAGTTTGGTATGAGTTACAGGTACCAAAGGGGACTATATGAAAGCCTTAAACATAAACCTGCCTACCTCATTAGAGTGTTTCAGTTTGAACTCTTGGTGACGTTTTTAGAGTTGTAAATTTTTGTTAATGAAATTAGAGGTGGAAGAGTATTTCTTGAATCTTTGCTAGCATATGAAAGCAATTCTAAACACAAGCAATAAGACCTAAGTTAGCGATCTCTGAGGACAGCTTTGAAATCTTGTTAAACCAGGACAGACACTACAGAAAATTAACTCAGACACGCAGGCCTCAAACTAAATATCATTTTAATATTAAATTGAACTGAATTTTCACTTTTTCTTCTAAAAATTAAACAATATAAATAAAATAAGAAGCATTAACTGCAAATATTATCATTCTAGAAGAAAAGCAACCCATGGATTTAGTAGCCTGCGTGCAGTTCCAACTTAGCAGCAGACAAGAGTAAAAGTGACTGTTACAAGAAGACGACAGTTACAGGAGCTCTTATGAACCACGTTAAAAGTATCCATGTATTCTGCAAATTATAAATACTGACAGTTACTTTATACTTTACCCTGATAAACTGCACAGACTCGTAAGTACATCTTTGGACATGTGGACAGAAGTCTGCAGCATAAATGACATACTGCAAGTGTCATGCGTCACAAATATAAATAGGGTTTGGGTTTGGTTTTTTTTTTTTTTTTTTTTTGACCTGTGTGTATGCTCTATGACTTGCTGAAAAAAAGCAAGTTCTTCAGTAAGTTTCAGCTGTATTAAGTACAAAAATTCCACGTCAAATGCTTTTCCAACCTCACTGTAAAGATCTCGTAACGCGTCCTTAGCATCTAGTCATAATCTGAAGAGCTGCTCACTCAGCGACTAGGAGCCTGCGACAAACACGAAGGTCTGGGAAACCGGGTAGCTCTGTAGTGACTCATACTCCTTCCCTGGCTCTTTCACCAAAATTACTATTGACTCTGAGCTTGAAATGTGCATGTAATGTATGTTATACGTGTATATAATGTTTGCATTATCCCAAACTTTTCCTGGTATATTTTCAGTGTACAGGGTACCTTGCTTCAAGGTAATAAGTTTTAGAAATGTATAACACATTTTCAACCAAGAAAACACTTTTCCATTTTACATGGAAATCAGAAAAAAGCACTAAAGTTGGATTCTTAACTGTCACAGTCACCCGTCAGTGCAGTTCTTTTCTGTCCGAGGTCACTCACATCCTCATCTTAACTTTCAATGGCACAGAATACAATTGTCCCATCTCTGCCCTTAATTCTACAGCACTGCCCTGACTAGTGTATGCCTGCCGTGCCCACTGCAACACTAGTTAGATAACTTGCATCCTGAAAATACACCATATATATCTACCTGACCAAAGATGATCTGGATACATTCCTACTAATTTCTAACATAATGGCTAAAGTTCTCATATACTTGATCACCTATACAATGATGGCATCTTAGAATTTTAGATCAGTAAAATTCTACATGAAACAATTTTTATAACCTTACAATATTTTCTTTATTTTTTTTGAACTATAGTATAATTACATCATTTCCCCTGCCCCCTTCCCTTTCCTCCCTCCAACTCTTCCATGTACACCTCTTTGATCTCTGTAAAACTCCATGGCCTCCCTTTTCATTAAATGTTGTTACACAGGTGTAATTTACACCTCCTAAATGAAAAAGCTTCTCGATCTGAAAAGGGCTAGGAGATGCACTAATCTGTTTTATTCCTGAACAACTGATCAGTCTAGATATTGTTACTTGTATATATGTGTTTTCAGGCTGACCATATAGTACTGGATAACCAATTCGTATGCTCTTTCTATTTAACAATTTTAATAATATTTCATTAATTCTTTGAGAATTTCATCATTTTGTTTTGATCACATTTATCCCTCCCTCACCCCAACTCTTCCCATATCCACCCTCACACTCATACCCACCCAACTTTGTGGTCTCTTTCTTTCTTTCCTTCTTTGTTTCTCTCATTCATTCAATCAATCTATTCACTCCAGTATGTGTTGTGTAAATATTGTTTAGGGCAGGGTCTGCCTTGGAGAGAATGGTCAGTCTACCTACCAGAAGTCATACTCTTAAAGAAAACCAAATTTCCCTCTCCAAAAGCTATAAATGACCAATAGTTCCCTGACCTAGGGTCGTACTTCTTACCTCCCTATTCCACGCTGGGATTTTTATCTGGCTTGGCTTTGCACTCATCATGTGCAAACTGTCAAAATCACTATGAATTCTTATGGGCATCTTCCTTGTTGTGCCTTGACAGCATTGTTTCCTTGTAGTCATCGCCATTTCTGGCTCTTAACAATTTTTTAGCCCCTCTTCTATGATGATCTTTGAGCCTTAGGGTGGCAGGAAATGTGATACACACAGTCCTACAATCTCTTATTCTCTACCTGTTGATCACTTAAGGATCCCCATTTTAATTTCCACCTACTGAATGAAAATGCTTCTCTGATAAAGGCTAGGAGATGCACTAATCTGTGGGTATAGAAGTCAATAATCAAGAGTCCTGGTAATGCTATGTTCGTTTAGCAGAATAAGTATAGTACGTTCCCTCTTAGGGCATTAGGACTGACCTAGGCACTGGTTCTCGGGCATGATAATGGTGCTAGGTTTGGGTTCCATCTAGTGGAGCAAGCCTTCAATCCAATCATCACAAAGTAAGAAGTTACTCTCACGCCAAGACAGTCATTCGTAGCTGGCAGGGTTTACACGTGGGTGAGGCAGATGACCTCTCTCCAGGCAGTGTGTATAGCAATCCCCAGTACATGAACTTCACAGATAATGGAAGGACTGGGAACAAGCATTCCGACTAAAGTAACCAAGACCTAGAAAGATAAAAATCTCTTGTTTTCTCTCATATGTGAATAGCAGCATTAAAACTTTAGATGTGCATATTTTACTTGGCATAGCCATAAAAATCAGGAGAATAGTGTGAAAAAAAGACTAGAGATACAGTGACACAAAAAGGGAAACAGGAATAATTAAACGGAGCGGGAAGCAGGATAGCAGCTGAGGAGGGATGACCAACACTAAAGGCCTTTTCAAACAGTCAGATAGAAACTAATTACTGCAGAGGTTTCCTGAAACATACAAACGATTATAAATGTAGTTACTCTATAATGGGACAAAACCCCAACTAGACAACAAATTAAAACTAGCAAAAAATAAATAAGCAAAATAAAACAAAACAACGGGACTAATAATGGGTTATCCTTTTGCCCGTATGTGAGATATTGGCTAACCAAGTCCCAGAGACACACCCCACACACAAATATCACAGGATATTGTCAATACTCTTGGTTACTCTCCAGAACTTGATGATAAGAAGACATCACATTCCTGTATTACTCGGGTGCTGCAATGTCGAAATGATAAAGCAAAGGTCAAAAGCTGAGGGCACACACACTCTCTGAGACATTGTTACAAGTATTTTACTCTCTGAGACATTGTTACAAGTATTTACAATCATATACTAATAGAGTTATTTTTATGAATTACTTCATAAAACAAATAAACTTTTATATGGAAACACATAACCTGTTAAATAACAACTTAGAGCGCTATGACTATTGTTTTGAATTTTTTATCATTTTAAATCATATTATAAACTATTCTCTTAAGCTACGATATATTTGCTTATGGTTTTTTCCACATATGTAACTCTCCTTTTCTCGATCTTTTCATTTAGTTATTCTTCAAACACCTCTTCAGACTATGAAGAGTCCCTTGGAGGCCAGGGGTAAAGTAGGTAGATGCTAGGGATAGCAGAACTACCTGGACCTACAGAAGGAACTTTCTGCTAGAAAGAGCTCTTAGACACATACACACACACACACACACACACACACACACACACACAAACTAAATTCTTTTATTATTTAAATTGGCTTATAAATTATATATAATATTTTAGTATAGTATGCCCTATGTGCTAAGCTTAAGTGACACTAATAAAGTTTCTGCGTCTTTAAAGCTTGTTACCATCAACACTGCTAAACATTTCTACAGACTCTGGAAGAATTCAAGAGCTAAAACTACAGAAACAAGAAACGAAAGAGTTCAAAACTCTGGTATTATCAAGTTTTCTTTCACAGGACTATGCCATCATCTTACAAGGAGTATGTAAGACAGCATCCACGTCTCCTCGCAGTGATTAAAACTACTTAACTTGTGCCTCAGGGAGTGGTACTGCAACACGGGGTCTCACTATGTAACCGATGCTGGACCTAAACCGTCAGTGGCCCCTGCTTCCAGTTCCTCACTGCTAGAATCACAGGAAAGCCCTACCACGCTGGGCAAACCTGCCCTCCTTCACGTGCTCATCATTTCTCCGACCCTCAGTAAAACCAGCTGCTTACATTTTCTCTGTGGGTGAGTTCTTTGGAAGCTTGGTCAATTGTTCTGTCAACATAATAGATGTTTACTATAAAGTTGCTAGCAAGCCCCACCTAAGTGCTCCTCTATCTACTCCTACCAACTTATTACATGAATTTACTAAAAACTGTCCTTCTGTTACATACAGTACAATATAATGACCATCCTTGTAGGATCAAGCACACCAGTCTCTAAGGTTTCAGGGTTTCCTGACAAATACAAAAAAGCTTTCATTACTGTAATACACATTTTTAAAGTGAACAGTAAGCTCCTAGAGTATTTAAAGCTTTATCAATCTTTTCAATGATTTCATGGGTGGTCAAGTACCACCCCTCAGAGTGGCCAAGCTAGCACCAAACCACTATAATTCTTCTCATGCTAGACTTCAAAATTATTTTTGAAAAGATAAATCTGAATACAACTTAAATACATTCACTTATTCATTTAATCACAGCAACATTCTAAATAAGTTGTCACAACATTACATTTCTTATTTACTGCTGGATAATTATATAAATTAGCTGTTCCTCGTGTGAAACATCCTACTCCTGAGCCACCAGAATCACTGTCAGACAACCAACAAGAGAATAAATATAAAAGATTACTTGAATAAAAAACAAATAATCAATGATGCATACCATAATACTATCTTACTGACATGTATAATTTCAATTTTCACTTCTTATATTTACATAATATAATAAAATTTTTGCAGGTAAAACTATTTCTAACTCAGGAGTCCAAATATTCAGCTACTCTCCAAAATGTACAAGTTTGAGACAACATAGTAACTTCTACAAATTAATGACAACTGGCTTACACTACATATTTTTCTCATTTATTTAACAAGTAGTATATTGTGTTTTACATGTTTTAAAATAACAGTAGCTTTCCTATGTGTAAAAACTAGTAGAAACTTATTTAAACTATGTTGAGTATTCAGTAATTATTTAGGCTTATTTATAGTTTCAACATATTCAAAATATTTTGAGTTAAAAAAAGAAAGCAGTTCAAACTCTTTAATTATAAATAGCATCTGAAATTCAACTTGAAGGTAATTGGGTAAACTACTGAATGCAGAATCAAATATAAACAAATAATGTTGATAACTTATTCTCTGGTGAGTTATCACAAACAATAGGGAACAGTGGATTACCCCACTCTAACATTTGTTTGGAGTGTTTTTATTAAATCCTAGGTCTCACTATATAGCAGAGACTCACCTCAAATTTGCAATCCTCCTACATCAGTTTCCAAGTGCTACTATTATAGGCATGCACTAGCATACAGGGCTCTCACTGACTGACAAAGGCAGCTCAATAGCAAATGAACAGAGAAGCCACTCGTTGTATGCCCGGATGTGCTGTTTGAATGAGATGGCCCCCATTCAGGCATTTGAATACTTCTGAATACTAGTCTCCAGTTGGTGGCTGTCTTGGTAGTCTTAGGAGATATGGCCTTGCTGAACAAAGTATGTCACAAGCAGTGGGCTTTGAGAGTTAAAAAACATTGGCACCATTGAAGTTGGCTCTCTGATTTCCACATTCCGGTTTGGAATTCTTAGCTGTTCCTCTCATCATGCCTGATGCATGCTGCCTGCTGCCATATTTCCCTACCATGATGATAATGACTTATTTCTTTCTCTGAAACCCTAAGTCCAAAATACAACCCATCCTTCTATAAGTCGTTTGGTTGTATCACATCCATACAAAAGTGACTAATAAACAATGCTTTCCTCACAAGATGTTAAACTATAAATTGAGTGTTATCATCTGTTGAATCTAGAATTGGCAGTATCTATATTATAATTATAAAGAATTGTACTTTTTATAGGTTACATCTGGATTCTTTGTTTACAATGACATCTTACAGGAACTAAGTTTAAATGCCTTTTATTTCAACTGCCACCATAAAATCTAGCAAGATCATCACATTCCTAAAACCCCTTCTATTTCCAGCTTATCATCTTCACTGGGATAGGAAAGATTTACAATGAACAGATATCCCTCCCTATTTATCTAAAGAAATTAGGAATATAAATTTTACATAGAACTTCCTAAAATGTATAAGGTTAACAACATCTTTTAAGCTTTTTAAAACACCCAGTGGCCTAACAATATTCTCTAACTTCTTCCCAACTACAAGTTTGCAATCTTTGCCTTAAAACCACAATTGAGTCACAAAGGCTGCATGTGTATCAATGACAGAAAAAAGCATCTTAACTTTACTAAGTGTTGTCCTACTTACACATATCACAACTCCCATGTTAATATTTGATTTTCAGAAATAAATCACAATAACTAATCCTTTATTCTTTCTTTTAAGAACAATTCAATTATGTTACTGGAAAGCGATTTACTCTGTATGTGGTACAGAAGGGAGACTATTTCTAACCTTCCTTGGATTTAGACTGAACAAGTAAAGAATTTTTTTTAAAAAATTAAGAAAAGTTGCTTTGTTTTTATTTTTTGAGATCTCAAGCATGATATAGCTGGACAAAGACACAATCTATTTTGTAGCCATGTTTTGATTATAATTACTCACCTAAGAATACATAAACAAATTCTGCCTCCAGATGTGAGCCTGCAGAACCCAAATCGCTGCTTACTTTCCATGTCTGTCAGGACGAAGGTAAAGTGCTGTCCAACTTGATTCTGAGACACCCTTAAGACATAACAATATCATGGTATTAAATCTGTGCTGGTTTTCTTGAGGATAACTTTCAAGAAGACTTACTTGTCATTGGCTTCACCTTTCTAATACTGGGTAATAAAAGCTAGAATGATGTTCTGCAACTAGAAGGGTCATGAATCTATAAACCAACTCATGAGTCATGAGTCAAGCATTACAAGACTTCTAACAGCTTATGGGAGAGCACAGCAACACAAATGCCCCACGTGGAAGTCAAAATTCATCCTAATTTTCAGAAGAGTAAGTTACCCATAAAATCTATCATGAGGTTGCAGCCATGGTTCCTCACTCTGGAGAAGAATCAGCAGATTCAGTCTCTACACTCACCAGCAGCCCTTCTCTTGTCTAATTATTCTTCTTTTCCTGGTTTTTGACTGCCTGTATAGCAAACCATGTTGGTGCATCCTTTAAAGGTGAGCACCATCACCCTGAGTCACTTCTTCTGTTGACATTCCCACCCAACGGACCTCACGCCAAGCACTCCTGTTATCTTCTTAGCATTATTTTAGAACTATCAATAAGCTGCATAATTAAACTCCAACTAAAAGAAGACAACTCCTGCTAAAGAAGCCCACTAGTGGTTGGTCTTTATGAGTTTTATCTGATTTTAAAATGCATAGAATAAACCAAATTACATGCTGCACTTCAGCATAAGGGATGATATAAAACTAAACATTTACTTCTGCTTAAAAAGCATCAACATACTTCCAGATAGTGGCTCAGAAAACCACAATAGGACTTCATGTTCTTTGCCCCAAAATAAAATATTGATAACATAAATTTTGGTTTTAAAAGAGTCATATAGATTTTAAAATTAAATAAATTACTACCAGTATTCTAAAACTATAAATTGTTTTGTCACAAAACAACAGTTATTAAACAAGTTCACATATAAATGGCCAGGACAAGTACATATCTAGTTTTATACATGTCAAATAAATCCTCCAGGGATTAATATGTCCTCTAGTTTTCAAGATTTATAATATCCTCTTTCAGTTTTTCTTCCTCTATTTTATTTTCACTATTGATGTAATACTATAATTTTGAAATTAAAACAACTAATTCTCCAGAAATAAAGTAAATAAATAACTTTTTATCAGCTATATTTATTAGTATCAACTAACCCACTATCAGATCTCTTTTCAATCTATATACTAAAAATTCAGTCTTACTAATATTTGGCAAAATATCTTCATAAAATGATTTTTAAAAACTTTTTACAGTACACTCTTAAAATACAACTAATACTGATCAGTCACATGAAAAACATAAATGTCATTATTTCTAAAGAAAGCTCTATTATGCTAACTTCCAGCTGCATATAAGTTCAGTTAGTGTTGGCAGTAAAATATAAGCACACTGGAACTGTTGAAGCTACTAGGGAAGTTTCCCACAGCCGCCCTCAGTAGCACACTGTTGTGTGATGCTGTTCTTAGAAACAACTAACAAGTTCCCAGCACTCACAAATGCTCTTCCAGTGGGATGAACCTGGAGCGAGCAGTAAAGCCCTGTTTCAAAGACCTTCTGAAGATCATAATCAAAGACCAATGACATACTTTTCTCTGCTAGTACTTACACTCTATACCTGAAATATAAGGAGAAGAAACATAACCTGTGGTCAGGTTATTTTAAGAACACCTATCTGGCCATGGTGGAGAAGCAAAGGACAGAATAACCTGAAAGGCGATTTTACTGTCAGCATTATCTAATTCGGAACCTCACACCTGCCATATTTGCATACAAGAAAAACAAAGATATGTGCCAGTTTCTTAAAATGTATATTTAATCATTTTGAAATGTGTGCTAGCAAAGAATAGCTTTATCTTAACCAGTAACTTGTACTATACCTTTCCACATCGAAGGGAAAACAGAACTTGGGCACGCTCTGCAGAACTTCCTAAAAATGCAAATTCAAAATAAAGAGGGTGCTTTAGAATGTTTTTTAAACATGCAGTTAAAACTTTTTGAGATATTTTCAAGGGGTGGGTGAAGTATTTTTAAGACAAAAGCACAGGTTCTCAGACTGAAATAATTGATTATTAAAAAGGAATTAAGTGTGTGCTTTGGCAGATTGCACTGACAATGCCCGGAAGCCCCAGGAGGGAAAGGCCTGGCCTGAAGGGTATTAACACCCTTTGCATCCCCGCTGGGATCCCCTTCAACAAGGCCATATGGGTCTCACAAGGAGCACTGCACCATATGGGCAAGCTGTGTCTGCTGCAACTAGTACCACAGGCTAGCCACAGGGACTTTTCACAGATTCTGGCTCAGAAATATAAATGTTGTTTCAATTAAAATGCAGGCAGAGAAAAGGGAATGGAGTTGGCAGCAGAATGAATGACTAAGAGGCCTGACAACTCTGTACGTCCCACAACACAAGGGTTAAAAATATTCAAAGATCGTATAGATTCTAAAATACACATTTATATCTTAAAACACTTGTTAGTAAATTTATTTCAAATAGCCCTCTTAAATGTGTAACTTAATACAAGTATCTATTATAATATAGCTAAATATTAAGTATTTAAATAGAAAAATCCATGTTTTATTAAAACACTAATCTCATTAAGATTTAGAGATAATATTTATTAAAAATTACAACAAAATGCAAATAACAGATAATTGGAAAGATAACGGAAGATGTATTTTGATGTATCTAAGCAGCACATTAAAGTTTGACTCTGAATCTAAAGTTCCACCTACAATTAATTACAGACATCACACAAACTAAAGGCAGAGATTTTATAAAGGAGCAGAACCTGAAGACAATTCCTATTAAGAAGCAAAGGAGCAAATATCTTAGCAAATCTGTCACTTCTACAACTGCCTTTTCCCAATAAAGCTAACACCCAGTAAACTGAGACAGAACCAAACACATACACCTCTGCAATCACAGTCTTGAGTACTTCCCATCGACTTTCTTAACCTGAAGCAGTGTGTGTGTGTGTGTGTGTGTGTGTGTGTGTGTGTGTGTGTGTGTGTGTGCAATTATTAGTTAAAAATAAAATAGTGTAGGAATACCTAGGAAAGCTTCAAGAGAGCTCACGCACAGACCAGTAAGAAGAGAAAACAAGCCTTCAGCCTCAGGGCAAGTACACAGGCTTGCTATGAATGTGTGCCATTAAAAGTTGGAGCACAGGCCCATGTTTAGAAAAAGTCATTTTACTCTTGATAATATTTTGCTAAATATAATTAAAGAAGTCACTAGACATGAAATAAATTACTAAAAAACAGTTTATTACAAACGAAGACAGTTGTTTTTATTTGACTGTTGCTTCATCATTATCTTGTGTCTCATAATGTAAAGTCATTTACCATATTTACTACACCTATAAATAATGGTCAGATAAAGTCCTACAAAATTAAGCACATAATTCGGAAACAATAAAAAAACACTCAAAGTCAATATCTGCCTCTAAATATATGTATATTAGCCGCATATTTCACATCAATTTTAATGCTCAAATTAAAGAGGACGCCTCCCCTCAGCCTTAGTCTTCCACAAAGGCCCCTCTTTCCATAACAGCCACAGCTCGCTTCCCAACTGGCAGGAACGTCCCTCAGGGGACAAGTCTTTAAGCCTCCTCACTCTTTAAAATTCAACCAGCCAGCAGGTCTATAGAGGAGTGTATAAACAGTATAGAAAAAAATCCTCCTCTCAGCTCTGCCAGTGACAGAGCAGCTATGCTGCTGACAGTATAAGCAGGGGACACCCAGATCAATGGCTGAAGTCCTGCCACTCCTAAGACTGGATTTCTTCTTAATTACAGGTGCAATATAAACTAGAGTTATGGGGGGGGGGGGGTGAAGAGAGGGAGATGGGTTCCGATTCAGCTTGTGCTCCTTGAGTCATTTTAATCATAGTGATAACTGAAAATGATATTTCTACATATATTAGAAATAACTGAGGTTTTATATTCTCATTCTCTGTTACACACACACATACACACACACACACACACACACACACACACACACACACACTCACATAGAGTTACTTCTAGATATGTATTCATAGGTTTGCCATACTACTCACCATAAACACGAAATACATTTCCTGTGCTACTGAAAATTTTTATTTCTACAGAAATTTTATTAACCAAGAAAAAGTTTAGTTTCAGAATATTTTTAATAAAAATATATTATTCTCACATAAAGATAATTGCTAACATATGTCAAAGATAAAAACAAAAATAACCCAAAGAATGAACTAGAATACGAAATTATCCAGAGGAAAGTACCACGGGCAATAATGGATATTCTGTACAAGTTCCAAAATAAGACAGCTAGCTATCATATTAGTGATTGGAAATAATTCATGGAAACTTCTTTACTGAGTATGTAGCTCACTTGTAGCTTTGTAAAGAAGCCACTGCTGTGAAAGAGAAAACACCCTGTTAGATGGACAGTCTGCTCACCAGGGAAGCTGCCCTGCAGAGTCTAAGCTCAAACAGCAGCTAAGAAACTACTGTTTCTTAAATATTCTAAAGTCCACGACGAAGCCCTAGATCTGCTTTGGACAGGCTGTAAGGTGAAAGTCACCATTTCTGTAACCTACTTCCACTTCCCCACCACTTCCTCAGGAACAAACGGTAGTGCTCTCTGAAGTTCCGTACTCCCCTTTTTCCTGTTCTGCATAACAAATCTGATCTACACAAATGACTTCATACAGCTTAGGCATTTTTATGAAGTCTACAATTATTCATATATTCTTTCACACATCACTTTCTTAATAGTCCAACCTCTCACATTTATACTCTTTAAGGTTGAAATTGTCTGAGTTACAGCCCTTGAAATAGACAGTGATAGAATCCTCTCTAAACATACCCAAACCAATAGTGTGGCATCATTTAGACCCCTCCTCTCTCCCGTACATAACCAATCATTCACCAAAACCACTAAGTCAATGCCTGCTCCCCATAGTTAACCTCCAAACCGCCACTTCTGAGACTTCATTCAGCTAGGACAGAAACACCCACAACTGGGTAGGCTGCAGGTTGGAGTGCCTGGGTCCCCTCTTCTGGGGGTCAGAATGCCCAATCCTGAAGGCTTCCTGTGGAAATCACTGCTCCTCCGATTAAAACTGTAATTGATCCTAGAACACTGTTCAACAGGGTACATAACAGCAAACAGCTGAACACACAGAGCAGAGAGACAAGGCAGGTTATCTAGGCACTGTTTAACTCAACAGCACCCTCCAGGAACCAGGAATCTTCTCTCCTGGTTTACTCTACTAAGCACACTGGCTTTGGTCCTTTCCATGTGCTTGTAGAATGAGCCATGAGCTTTCAGTACATCTCACAAGGACACAGCAGCAGTGTCCAGCATCCAGAGGAAAAAACTTCTCTACACTCACTTTTCTAGAGCTTACTAGACCAACAACCCCTTCCTGAACTAACCATGGAAGGAAGTGGTTACCTACCAGCCTTGCCACAGACATGCATGGAAGCACCAGAATTCAGTCTCACTAGCTTTCAAATGATCGTCACACAGGAAATTTCAGTAAACTTATGTTTGTAAGGCTCTGCACAATAACAGTATCAAATAATAAATTTGCATTAAAGTTCTTAATATAAACATAAATACTATTATATGAGGATATTTCTCAATATCCATAATTGTAATTTATGGAAAAAAATGTCCAAAATCACTTTTACAACAAAATAAGTTCTATTTGGCAATTTTAATTCAAAGTTTTCAAAAAAGGGCATGGTTTTCTAAAGATAATATTTGAATATAATTTCAAGTAAATATGTAGTAATAACAATCATTCTATCTAACTGTACTTTATAAGAGGGGTCTATAAACTCTACAACAACAATAAAATAACCTACAGCTCAGCCACAGAACTTTGAGTAAGAGAACTGAGCTAGAGACCCACAATGAGCACTGAGATGTGACAGGGCATCTGAGGAAAGTGCCAGGGAGACTGCCAGACACATTCCACACCCCATCTTCTAAGGGAAGACAGGCACACAACATGTGGTGACTGAATCAGGGACACACCTTATTGCCAGAGAGGGTATAGAAAATGACAGTGAGCTGGTTTAAATATCATATCCTTTAAGAAATGTTTTAAACTCAGAGTCTATTGAAAACTTGAGAGACTAGGGGCAAAAACAGACTAAGCCTGATCAGATATTGTTTTGTGTTTTTAGTTAGAAATAAAACTCATCTTTACCCATCCTTAAGTGACAGATCTGTGTGTTTTTATATTAATATAGTTTAGATTATTAGCCTAATTGACTTCGCAATAAATCATCATTATGAGACTTCAGTACGTCCATGAGGCAGATGCAGTCAGTGAGGAGATGTGTGGAATGTATTGAGAAGAGACATGCTGGTAAGATTGTGTCAACTTGACACAAACTCAGGACAACTGGAAAAGGGAACCAGAACTGAGAAAATGCCTCTATAAGCTTGGCCTGTAGACAAGTCTGTGGGATGTTTTCTCCATTAACGACTGAGAAGGGAAGAATCAGTCCACTGTTCATAGTGCCACCCAGGGGCAGGGAGGTGGATCTGGGCTAAATAAGGCAAGCGAGGGAGCCGATGAGCAGCACTCCTGAGTGGTTCCTGTTTCGATGCACCTCCAGGTTGCTGCTGCTGTCCTGATGTACCTTTATGAAGGACTGCATGCTATAAGATAAAATAAAGCCATTCCTCCCCAAATTACAATGGAAAGCAAACTAGAACAGATTGTGTGTGTGTGTGTGTGTGTGTGTGTGTGTGTGTGTGTGTGTGTGAGTGTCTGTGTGTGTGTGTGTGTGTGTGTGTATGTCTGTGTGTGTGTGTGTGTGTCATAGACAGTGACATCTCTGCAGTCTCCTGTCACTTCAGATTGATCTAATTCACAACCCAAAGCGTGCTTACACACAAAAGAAGATGAGTGCTGTACCTGGCAACAGAAGGCATAATTCTATACCTCCCATGCATTTAATTAGAGAAGCTTTTAAAAAGTATGAAAATATGTTAATGATGAAAAAACAAAGAAAAGTATGAAAATATATATAAAACAAATAAGGATCTAGAGTTTTTAGTCAAAAATTCCATCAGATAATACCTTTAATGTTTGAAGTTTATAATTTTTAATTTTTCATACAAGTGTATACTGTTTATCTTGAATTTATAGCACTCCATTCTGACCACCCTCATTTTATCCCCTCCCCCTCCTGATAGTCCCCTTTGTTCTCCAGCAGTTTCATTTTTAATCAATGTATACATATATTATATACATCTATATAAAACCTAGGAACCACAAATGAGAAAAAAACATGCAAATATCTTTCTGAGATAGGCTTTATTCACAAAATTGACCTTGAATCTAATCTATGAGCCTGAATTACACATACCTATATTCATCTGAATGGCTGACAAAGAAGTTCACTGTGTATCTATACAATGTTTTCTTTATCTAGTCCTCTGCTGATACATACCTAGGCTGGTTCTATAACTTAGCTATTGTGAATATTGCTGTAGTAAATACTGACACACATTGTCTCTGCAGTATGTGACCTTAGAGTCCTCTGGATAAATACTTACATAGTGGATTTATTTTCACACTTTTAAAAAGCCTCCATACTGACTTCCATAGTGACCACCAACATTACATTCCCACAAACACAGTAAAAAGGCTTCCCTTTTGTCCACACCCCCACACTCTCAACAACGTATGTTGTCATTTGCTTCCTTACTGAATACCGTACTGACTGGGGTGAAATGGAATTTCAAAGGAGTTTTGAATTGCAGTGAAGATGAACATTTTCACGAGCCCACTGAATCTTTCTGTGAACTCCACTTATTTCATTAGCTGTTATTGACTGAGTTGTCCTCTTGCTGATTAGTTGTTTCCTATATATTCTGATGTTAATTTTCCTTCAGATGTACAGCTTATAAGTATATTTTCCCATTCTATAAACTGTCTTTCCACTGCATTAACAAGTTCCTTTGCTGTGTAGAAGATTTCTAATTCATGAGGTCCCATTTATTGGCTACTGCCCTTAATTTCAGATCAACTGGAGTCCTTTGCACAAAGTTCTGCTTTATACCTACAACTTAAAATACTTTCCTTTTCCCTAATAATTTCAGTGATCTAGAGTTTACATTAACATCTTTGATCCATTTGAAGTTCATTTTTTGGACAGACACAAAAATGGAGATTTTAGTTTTATTCCTCACGTGAGTATCCAGTGTTCGCAGTGCCATTTGCTGAAGAGGCTCTCTTTCAACCATTGTATTTCTGGCATCTTTGTAAAATTCAGGCAACTACAGGTGTTTAGATTTACATTTGAACATCCCATTGAATTTAACTGATCTGTGTTTTCTGATAGTACCACTGTTTTTGTTGCGTGGCTCTGTGGTATTACTTGAAGTCCCACCATCACCATCATTTTGCTATGATGGCTTGGGTTACTGGGGGTGGGGGGTCTTCTATGCAACCGTATGACTTTGAGATTTCTTTTCTGTGTAAAATGAGGTTTGCATTGAATCTTTAGATTGCTTCTGTTGAGATATTTGTGTTCACCAAATTGCTCTTTTTCAGGCCAGGAGTCTGGAAGGTCTTTCCATTTTTAGTATGTTCTTCAACTTTTTATTTTAAAGGGTTTGTTGTGGTTGTCGTTGTTCCTGTTGCTGCTGCTGCTGTTGCTGCTGTTGTTTTGGTTTTGGTTTAAGATAAGGTCTTACTATGTAGATCAATCTAACATTAATCTCCAGAGTGCTGGATTAAAGTCATATGCCACCAAGTCTAGCTAGGTGTGATAAGTTTTAATTGCATATGTCTTTCATTTTATGAAGCAGATATACACCAAGGTATTCTACTGTCTGGCATAACTACAGCTAATGGAACATGCCCATGGGCTCTTTCTTGGAAGTTTGCTATTGGTATACTATATACTATTAATTTTTTCTTTGTGTCTTTCCATTTTGCTGGCATTGTTCATCAGATCTAAGAATTTACTGGTGGAGCCTTTTGCTCTCTTATGTAGAAGCTAACCTCTTCCAAATAAGGAGACTTTGACTTCTTCCTTTCATACTTATCTCATTTTTATTTCCTTCTCTTCTGTCCTTACTCTTGCTAAGAGTTTGAGTACTATGTTGCATAAAGAATGAAAATAAACTCCACCCTTGTCTTGTTCACTTTTCTTTTGATTTCAGACTGGGTATCGAGAACTGACCAGTAAATCCTTTCCATACTCAGTATTGATTTTGGAGTAGAGGAAAGGAGGGATTCCAATTCAGTGTGTGTTAAGAGAGAAAGCATGGCTCTGGTCCAAACAGCTGGATCTGTTTGGCCTCATGTGCAAGCTGTGTTACCTGAGCTATGCCAGAGTGTGTGAGGATTGCTCAAGTACACACCATTTCTCTAGTCCAAAACCAACACTGAGTATGTGAAGACTAAAAAATTGAACAAGAAAACACAAATGTATGGCTGAATAAGATGACAAAGACAAACCAGCATCTGGAACCTCAATTCAGTAGAAATAGAAATGCTGATAAGAACTTAAACAGAAATGAAGATGGAATTGAGAAAGTCAATAACCCAGCTAAAACCTCAGGGGAAAGTCTTAAAGTAGAGTGTATCAAATAGCAGAAACAACATCAAGACCTGGGAATAAAGTAGAGGAATTTGACCAATAAGTAAAAAATATGAAAAATTTAAGCATTGGAAAGGAACATGTGGAAATTGTGAGACATCATAAAAAGTCCAAATCTTCAAATTACAGAGAAGGCAAAATGAAGGAGAAGAATCTCAGACTATTACAGAAATCCAAAACTAGTCAAGACACAGATAGCAAGCAGCTCAGGGTGCCAGTCCCAAGTGGTACATCTATACCACATTCCCTACACCTAAGGCTCAAGGAACAACACAGAGCAGAGGACAGAATGATTGTAAGATTGTGTTTCCTATATATGACAGGAAAGTTGAACCCATAAAAATCTCAGCAAAGTGGCTGCCTAACCACTCCTGAACAAGGATAACACCAGACATTAGTTGGGCATGCCAACGTGGATGGGAGAACTCCCACAAGACCCTACTATGCCTAGATGTAGAGCTACAGGCAGGAAATAATTTCTGAGAGGAGAAGAACCATTCTTCCCTTCAGAAGAACTTTCTAATTTGTTATTTAGTATCAATTGGTTAATCCTAAAACATAAATGATTATATAATATATAATATATGATACACTAAAAGGAATCAGCAGATTCTATTTATAGATTTATATTAACATATGTAACAATAAAGAAAAATAATTTGTGAGGTAGTTGGAAGAAGGGTTAGAAAAAGAAGAATGAGGGAAATGACTTAAAGACAGTACTCAAATAATGAAGTTCCCAAATAATGTAAGTTTTAAAACAGAAAATTCTAACGTCCTCTTGATGAATGTCTCTCTAAAAAAGCATGAAGTAGCTGTCTCATGTCCCCTGAGCTCTGGCTTGAAGTGAGTCTATCAGGAGCAGCACACTTGCCTGTGTGCTTGCTGGCTGCACTGACTGTACTGTAGGCATTGCCCCTTTCTGTCGTAAGGCAGCCTTTGATGGTGAGCCACACTTCTCAGGGGCAACAGAAAGACGGATGGAGTCTGCGTTCTCAACCAACCTCCTAGTTTGTGCCTTTCAATTAGGAAACCAAAGCTGTTGATATTCAGAATTATTAAAAGTTTTATATTACTGCCTGTCATACTGTTGGTTTTATAAGATTTCGTCCATTGCCTTTTCTCATTAGCTCAACTACTTATTCTTGCATGCTTTAGTATTCCTCCAGCTTCTGAGGGTGTTTATCTTTTCAGTTTAAGGAGTGAGTGCTTCATGTAGTTCAGATATTTGAAGATACAGCTTAGAAGTCATAGTCTGTTATCAGGAAAAATTAGTTCTTCTTCAAGGATAACAGACAGGTTTTTTTTTTTTTTGGGGGGGGGGGGGCTGGTAGTCTCCGTTACGAGATTCTTTAAAGATCTGGAATACATCAGTCCAAGACCTTGTGCATTTAAGTTTCTGCTGCCAAATCTGCTGTTACTGTTGAACCTGGCGTTTCATTTGATGGCTTTACTTGAAATTCTCCCTGCACTTTCTCCATTCTATGTATTTACAATTTTAACTACAATTTTAATCATGCTTATATAACGAAATATTCACAATATTCAAAATAATCGAGATTGTAGTGACATTGAGGCTTCATTTTTTCCTGCTACACTCTTTGGGATGCCAGCATTATTGTGAGAGACGACTGTCTTAGAAACAATTACTATCAATGGATAGACCACTATGAAAACACAGTTGTTGTAAAAAATAATCACACCTAATGGCTAAGCGTTTATGAAGTAAAGGAATGTTGATAACACTGAAGCATACAATTGTACATTAGTTACTATGAATGGGTGGGAGGCAAAAAGGAAAATAAAACCAGAGTAAGACTAGTTATTAGCACCGTGTTGATGGAGAAAGTATGTCAGTCTACACCTATACTACTCTGACCTCTCTCAACTGACCTCAAACTTCATATGCTCAGACCTCAACAGTATGTGGAGGAGAGAAAAACAGGAAGAAAGAGAAAAAGGGGGTATTGACAAGGCTTGATGGACAGGAGGTAGTTTATGCTAAAGGGAAAACAAAAGGACAAGATAAAATTGCAATCCAAAAAATAATTAGAGGGATGGTAAAATACATGGGAAACAAAGGAGGGGAGTTAAAAGGTTAAATGGGGATGAAGGTGGGGGATGGGCAAGAGGAAGAGATGTTAGGTATGACAACTAAAACTAAGGACATATTAAAGAAAGCCTATACAGAATAAGGAAGTTTCCAATTACAACTTTTTATAAAGAGGGTTCACAAGGTTCACTTTGCATGGGTGAATAATCTGTGCTCCAAGAGGCACAGATTATTAAATAAAAGCCAATGGAATAGTTCCTACTAGTTATTGGCCAGGGAATGCCCACAAGCCTCCAGAGCAACACTGTTTATGGCCATTGTCCTTGGTTATCCAAAATAACCACATAGAAAGACTCTACTCTTAAAGACATCATACACATTGGCTGTCAGACAGAGAAGTCAGGCTCAAATTGACCAGGAAACAGCTCCCTGTTGGCTTGTTTTCATGATTCTGGAATGTGCTATGCAGCCTTCTAAGAAAGGAAAACATTAGTGGTCTTATCAAGTACTGGACATGCATGGTGCAACACTGACCTTCCAGATATGAGGGGGTCACTAACATAATTCTGGCACTACTGTTATAGGATAACTAAGTGCTTTTTGATTGGATATGAGGCCTACTCCACAGGAGGGAATTTCATGGCTCTAAAGGTCATAGGCCCAAGGGTAGAGCCTGCTATTTCTATTCTGTTGGATAGTCATGCTATCAAACTGTCTTCTAAATATTTATATTCACAAACTAGAGTTGTTCATAACCTTGTCTAGAGAGCTTCTTTTTGCAGTGAGCTAAAGTTAAGATCAAGGTATTTCACATAAGAGACCGAGTGTTCAGCCCTAAATGGGACAGCTGTATACTCACACACACACACACACAAACACACACACACAGAAGCACACACAGGCACGCGCGCACACACACGCAAACACACATGTGCGCACAAAGCACATGTGCACCAAAGCTCAGCAAACTCTTTGAAAAAGGAAGCAGAAAGAGCATAAGAGCCAGAAGATGGGAAGAAATGCTATGAAAAACTGTCTTCTAGACATGGCATAGCTATCACTCTCACGCATTCACAGCAGCTGTGGTTACCCCAGGCCCGGCCTCTTACTGATGTTATTGGCAGTGGATAGTTGCTGGGGGGTGGAGAATCACCTTTGTTTGAGGATGTGACCACTGAGTAATAGGATTCCCACACTCCTGTGGACTGCCTCATGCACGTGCACCAATAGGCAGCTCAACTTAGTGAGCTGGCCAGAGCAAAAATTTAAAAAATGAAGTTAGAGGTGGGGCACATTAGATGGAGGAAAGTAGATTACATATTGTCTTTCTTGGATGTATATTTGAAACCCTCAAAAGAGATGTTTAAATTCAGAAAACTAATATAACAATTAGACTGTCCCAAATCTCAATATCCTGCAGACTATAAAACAGGAAAAGGAAAAAGAAGAATAAAGGAGCTAAACAGCAGACTAGAACAGAGCAGGGTGGAACGAGCCTGATAAATTGAAACTGGGTATTAAAGGGTGAAAGTGAAGAGAGGACTGAGTAGGCGTATAGAATTCTAATACAATCCAGCTTCCATGCCAATTTCTGCCTCGGGTCTTCAGGAATTCCTTTCTGGGGCTCACTGATGTCTGACACATACCTGGGCATTCCTTTTTGAGGTCAGGTCAGAGGTACTGGTAACATCCTTAGGTGATCCTTCGTGAATGCTCACCCTGATCTCAGAAAAGTCCCCTGTAGGTTGCCACACAAAAGCTGACCTATCTTCATAGGTCAGGTTGTGCATGTTGGCCATAGGCCAGTGTGCTCCTTCCCAATGCCCACCTATGTTGCCCCTTAGTCTCTAGTACTAAGCAGGTTTTCACCTCATTTGATATTGTGTGGTTCTTATGCTGTTTTTTCTATCATAAAAGATCATAGATTGACTCTGAGGACAATCAGGCTAAATGAAATAAACATCTTTTAGAAAATTCAAAGAAGCATCTAAAACGGCAAGGTTTCCAAAGCACAACGTAGTTGGTGCTGACCAGAGATAGTATACCATTCAGTTGTGCAAGCTGAGTAAGTTCCAGAGGCCTACTAAACAGTTTGCTCAGGGCTCACAATATCTGGAGCTCACAAAATACAGTGGATATATCTCATGTACTTATTCCTACACAACAAAGACACCAGGGAAAAGTGTAGACACATCCTTCCTGTTGTCTAAATGAGTCTTCCATAGTGTAGTTTGAACTACAATGGCAATCAAGAAGTCACGTCTGAATGATGTTCCTAGCCTTAAGTTACTTCCTAAGGCATAAATGAAGCATGTGAAAAGATGCTTAATTACTTAAATGCTCATTATCATTATTAACTCCTTTTACACCAAGAGCAGGAAGCATGGGCACACAGTTAGTTTTTCATGGCCAGACCGGTTACTTTTGTGTTCTTCACACCTAGTTCACATATTTCACACTAACTCTCTGGCAGTTGTTTAAACCAGATGTTGTACCTTAAATTCTTGTGAGTTCTCCCATTCCCTAAATCTTAAAGCTTGAAGCTATATGACATGATTCTTCCTCCTTATTCCCAAGCTGATCAATAATCTAGTCAAAGTTTTTCCCTTGAGTTAATTCAATCAATAATCCAAGACAAGCTTTTTTAATTCTTCAGCTTACAATGCAAACCATTAAATGGTCCAAGATGGCCATCACAAGTTATAAAACCATAAAAGAAGTCAGTATATTACCTATCTCTTACAGAACAAAAATAGCTATAAAAAGCCATAATGGTTAAGGTTATCAAACTAATGTTTTTCACTATGGAGGGGTCTGAGATCCTTGACCTTAAACCTTCCTTCCTCGCAGATTTATTTGCACCAGTGTATTCTTAACGCCACCCTGGCCTGAGGAGCTGCATCCTGCTAGCTGCAGTAGAATATCTAGGACAGTTACATTGGAAACACTTGGCCTTAAAGCTATGGTCTCCCTCCCAGAGGCCTCTGTCCTGCACCTGAATGCTAAGTCTGCACTAGTTTTGAATTTCAAAATTCACAAGCTTGATTTTCTTTGTGTACAAGTATAGCAAAAACTAAGTAAAGCTTCATGAATCCCTGTGTCTATGTTTTGTAAAATATGACTATTAGAATTTACTGTTACTTAGTCTAGGCAAGCAGGTTTAGATAAAGGTATGTTTTATTATTCAGTACAAATCAAAATAAGATATAATCATGGATAAAGCAAAATGAGATAAGCATCAAATTGTATATTTGGATAATTAAGTTTAAAAGAAAACAATTCACATTTTAAATAAAATATTCACTAGTACAAGCAATTAAAGAAGTCAACATATTGTATAAGAACCTAGAAGCTGATTTTTTGCAAATATGTCTATATAAAATGGGCCAAAATTAGAGTTCTCCTTGAAATGTTCATATTAAACATTCTAACATTATACTTTCAAGATTTAAAATGCCTGGCATATGTAAAATCTATTAAAATGCACATAATTTATCTGAATCAACATGAAAATATACCTAATAAATAATGCTATTCATCTGGATCTTTTAGTTCTCCCTTAATATACAAATGTGTTTCTTTTCTCCAAAATACAGCAGCTGGGAATGAAAGGAAGATTTCAAGTGATCATTTTTACATCATATTCCATCGTCTTTTCACTAGTTTCTCTGAGCTTTTCTTTGAGAGAGCCCCTTTCTTTAAAGGGGGGCTTCTTTTGAGACCAATCCATATTTCCATAATCCACAGTGCAGTTTCCTCCCCTTCTCCCCAGGGAGGGCTAACCCCCACATCCCCAGCCATGGCTTACAACTGTCATTAAGCCCTGTAACAATAACAAGACAACAAAAGAGCTAGTGGGCATGAGGCTGGCTAGTACCATATGCTGACCAAGTCCAGTATCTTTAGCTGATAGGGAATATTTTTAAATCTAAATTATTTAATAGTAAAGTAGCCTCACATCACTTGCTTTCCCGAACTGCATTGCAGGCAGACACTTTAAATACCAGTGAGCAACTTCATTCTTTTCAAAAGCTTATCTACCAAGGATGCACTGAGAAAGGAGCAAACAATTAATCAAGCACAGAAGGGTGAGATCAGTTAGTGGAGACTCAACTCTTCCCCCAATTCAACCTAAGCCTAAAGCGTTTCTTAAGACTCGCTTTTAAAGTAGCATGCAGATCACACAGTAGCATAGTCCACGTGAACCAAGGAGCTCCTGTCAATCTGAATACTCATTACTTCCATCAAGAAACAGCGAGGTATCTAACGTGGTTTCCATCTATTCACAGTCAACCATCTTCGCCTTCTTTTTTAAGTAAAAACTTAGGTGTAGAGTCCTGAATAGCCTGAGCAAACCCTCCAGCTAGGACTGCACACTGCCCAATCTGTTTGGGAGGGTTACATCACTCTGGAAAAGTCACTGCCCACTCTGCATCTCTCACACGCAGAACTAAAGCCCAACTTTCCTTTTGCTGACAAAAACATTTCTCTAAGAAACTTGCATTTATTTCCACCTGTATCACATATGACTTTATTTCCATAGGCTGTAGGGCACAGTGAGGCCTTCCTATCTGGGCTAAATAATTTGTAGAGTTAGAATCTAATAAGTTCACTGACAAATAAATATAAAGATGCTACCTCTTAGAGCCTCACTAAAGTGAAACTTTTCACTCTTCAGCAGAGCAGTTATATCATTTTTACAGGGATGCAAATACATCATCTCAAAGGTTTCTTAAATACTTATTTACTACAAATTTGTGAAACCACAATTTGTGCCAGCAAATACCTAATCCGTAAAACCAAACATAGAAAATATCATTTTCTTTCCAAATTAGCTTCCCACAGTTGTCAATAAAAATTTTAATTTTAACAATTCAAAATAAAACATGTATACAGTAAAATAAGAGTGTGGCCATGTTTTATATTAAATTCTCTAACATTTTACTGGCAGAGGAAATAAATATCCTTGTAAGAGTTGACAATCTGGCTCTCTTCTTGAGGCACAGCAACACAGCAAGAATATAACACCGTATAGTCCTACCAAAAGCATACTGACAAAACAGGATTGACATTTTAAGGTTACTAAAATTTTTCAAAATGTTTGGAATATAAAACAATGTAAGCACCT
Organism: Mus musculus; assembly: GCF_000001635.26. Lineage (NCBI taxonomy): Eukaryota > Metazoa > Chordata > Mammalia > Rodentia > Muridae > Mus > Mus musculus. Next base: position 139,025,119 of record NC_000067.6, on the reverse strand, counting down.
AAATGCAATTAAAACTTTTTTATATTTACCTATTCTTGTTATAAATCCTAATATCCTTAAACAATTAACCAATTTGTCATATGTACACACACAGAAACATATGCATATGTATGCATATACATTCCCATAAGAGTAGTGAAATAAAATTTCCTTTCATATAAAAATTGGTTTATTTTAAACACCCAAAGTTATAAAAAATAATTTAATAGTCTATAACTGGTTTTGATTATTTTTCTAATGCTAGAATCAATAAATTATTTCTGAATCATTTAAATCTTCATAAATAAAAATCTTCACACTAGATAAAATTACAAAATATTCAGATATCAATGCTGTTCAGCTTAAATCGTGAAAATCTTTGCATTATCCAAATCCCTTTTAAATCAAGCAGGGAGAGAACGATGAATAAATAAATGGTCACATGTTTAAGAAGCATTGCTTCTACACCACACGGTACGACAGCTACACATGGTTGAACATAAAAGACTGTGGAGTACCAGAGTTTGACTGTCAGGCAGCTAGCTAGCAGCCTGCACATAAGAAAGCCTCAAAAGGATACAGCCAAAAGGCATACATGAAAAAGTATTTCTTTCCCGATGATACACTTAACATAATTTAAACTTTCCAGATACTTCCTACAGGATGTGCTACAGGACCAGCATATTGCTAACTTATTGACATGATGACAGTGACTCTGGTGTGTGTCCTTTTGCAACAGTATTTCTAAGAGCAACAGAAATAAAAAGCAGGAGGAGGAACCTGGTAGGAACTTGTCACTGAGTCAGTGGTGAGCACTCTAACCTTCCATCTGCAAACTCCTCAAGCTACATCGCTCCTTCATACTGTGATGAAACTCCACCATATTTACCATAGCCCTGACAGCTTTCTAAACTGAAGCTTACACAGAGCTCCTGGACTAGACGTAGTTCCTACAACACTAGTTACCTGTCTTCCCGCTGTGGTCAAGATAACCTATAGTGAGTTTACTCAGTTTTCTTTAATCTCTCACTCACTCAGCAACCCAAACATTAATTCACACTTTATTATGTGCCGGCCATGGTGGCATGTGGAAACCAGTGGAAAAAATGACAGACAGTGAAGTAGGAAACAGGTAAGACTTTGATGTATATAAAGGGGCTACAAGACCATACACAGGTTGCTGTAGAAGCTCAAGAAAGCCTTAGAAGAATTAACTTCCGAGCTGGGGTTTAAGATTAAGGAGAAACCTCAGCAATATGGTAGCCCAAACAAGACCTGGTTCAGGCTAATGAAGTCCACATGACAATGTGAATGATCAAACTCTCCTAAAGGCCCACCCACCACTAGATTAAGAGCTACAGGCAATGAATGAGCTCTAAGAGAGAGAAAATCAACCTTCCCCAGGGATGAGCCCCTTGATCTGTTATCCAGTCCCAGGAGGTCAGCCCTAAAACATACATTTGAGCGACACTAACTTGACTCAGTAAGTTTATATTTACATATTTATGCATATATTAACAGTAGTAATTAAAGACAACAGAAATAACATAGGAACAAAGAAGGAGTCTTTGGAGGACCAGCCTGGGAATAGCGGATGTGGGGAGCAGGCTACAACAACGGGGGACTGAAGAGGATCAAAGTGTATTTACATAGGTTTGAAATGCCATAATGAAACCTAGTGTTCTACACAATGAAACAATGCTAATAAAATTTGTAAAGACCATGAGGACACTCTCAGTGTGGTGGTACACAACTTTAGTCCTAGCATTCTGGCGACAGGCAAAGCGGGATCTGTGTGAATTCCAGGCCAGCCTTGTCTACCAAGTTAATACCCATTTGGTCACTTCTGAAAACTTCTGTATGTTCTCCACACGTTTTCTGTCTCAAAGTTGATCAAGAAAAAATAATTGCAGCTATTCATATACAGTACCAGTAGTTCATACTAATAATGTGATATTTCAACTTAAAATGTTTTTAAATTATGTTTCCAACCTGGTCTCCAAAGTCCTCTGGGAATTTCCACAATACCTCAGGATCTGCAAACAATTGACATAGATTACTAAGAAAGATTGGAAGATGTTTAAGGCAACAATTTTGCTAACAGTCTTATAATGATCAATAACAATGGTAATTCATTTCCTTTTTATAAAATTAAATATTTTGACATTTAGGTTTAAATAATCTTAGAAACAGAGTCAAGGGAAATTTATAACTTAATCAAATTACTAAAACCATTCCTTTTAGTAAGCTAGTTACTTGCATGACTCAGATTTTAAGGTTCTGAACAATACATTTTCAATATAACTACTTATAAAAACACTAGATTGGATTGAAAATAAAAATATAAAAGTAGTAAAATAATGATGATGATGATGATGATAATAATAATAATAATATACAACCTCAAAGACTAAACCAAAGCAAATTGCCCAAAAATTCCATTTTACATTCCAATTAAGAATATCTGATCAGTTCTCTATCAGTTTTAAACTCTCATATTTAAACTCTAGAGTAATAGTTAAGTTATACATAAGCTACTAGGCAGATTTAAGACAGTTTTTTAAATAAATTTGATTTTGCAATATATTTTATGAAACAAATATAATCTATATTAATTTCTAGATACAGAATAACAAATCAACAGCTTTATAAATATTCATATTAAGTTTTTATTTTCAAATTTCTGAAGTTCCTGTTTTAAAGGTGGCAAATGATAGTATTGTTAGCTTTAAGTAGTACTAATAAATATTTTGACCATATACTTAATTCTGACAAAAACTCAAGCTGAACATTTCAAATGGGACTTGAAAGATCACCGACATGGATTAACAGCATTTCTGGAAAAGGCTGCTGATAAACTACCAAGCCTAGTGCTGCCAGTCTGACAAAATCTAAACTCCACTCCAAGCCAAGAACTCAGCGGCCCAAAGACCGTCCCCACTCTGTGTACCCAGTCAGTGGACACCCACAGCTCTATTTCACAACTGCCACCATTTTACACTACATTTGTAAAAATAAAAATCAGGGTGCAGAATTTCTTAACTGTTAATTCTAAAATCCATTAAACAGCTAGCGACACTTTTAAGCATTCCCTGGCTAATGTTATACTTCCACATGAAAGTTCAACGGGGTTGTTTTTCTAAGATTTTAACTTTCAAACAAACAAACCATACTTTCCACAAAAAGTTTTAAATTAATAATAACTAAGGAGTTACATTTTTCCATATAAATCAATGTAAATAAGCCATGTAAAACAGCTTGTATAAAACAATATAGTAGAAATGTATGCAAATTTTGCAAAGCCAGACATCAATCACTCATCCTCATTCACATACAACAAATGTTTACATTTCTGACGTTCATGTGAGAAACACCAAAGACCAACTGAAAACCAGCAGGCAGAATTATCTTGCAGGTCCTGTAGATAATTACATTCCCAAATTGTAGAGGTTTATGTAGCACTTTTACCAAAGCTGAAGGCTGTTAAGGTTTGAATGTCATAAAACAAAAGTATGCAGGAGAATTTTCATGAATAAAGTATGACAGTCAACGATGGTAATAAAAACAGATCACCACACAAAGCAGGCTTGTCACAGAGCACAGAACGCTTCCGTGCAGCACAGCATCGCTCCATCCAGGCCACTTTACAGAGCGTGCTCTTCCCTGCAGGCTGCACTCACTAAGTATGATTTCGCTGCCTCGTGTTTCACACACCCCTTGTTCATCCATTCTTTTTCTCTATATACTATACTTCCACAGAAGTGAAACAAATGAGTGTATGGAAAGGTTTATTGGATTAAATGTCTAGTGGAAAATATCCTATTTATTTTCATTAAAATAATCTCATCCTTCAGCAGCATGCAAAACAGTATTAGAATCCTGTGCACTGACATTAGAAACGGATTAATTTAGTTACTGCTTCTGTGGTTATATTTCAACTACATATTTGTAGCAACTTTTCAGAGTAGTGCTAAGGAACAAAAGACCTGAGAAAAATAATCCAATTTTGCTACTTCCAACAAAGCATGAGTTTTCTCTCCCCTGCGGATTACTTCAGGTCCTCATCCTGATCTGTCAGGGCCGATTTTATGCTGATCTTAGGGGTGAAGGGATGAGAACTGTGGGTGCGGCTGTGGAGCGGCCATGGGGGACATGTGCTGTTCTCCCCACAGCCACAGTCCAGGAAGACTGCACATCCTACCTAGACGCACTGTTGCTGACGGGAAGAACATGGAGCTCCATTCCCACAGAATCACAGCATAAGGACACAAATTCTGTTGAAATCAGTAGACCTGTGGATAGCAACAAACTACTGTTTGTGTATGAGCACCATGTTTTACAGTATAATGAAGCCCTTAATGAAAAAATTAAAATACCTGAAGATACTAGTGTGGATTACATGAAACTACCAAAAAAAGGATTAAAAATGTTTCTAGTTTCCATAAATGAATAAAATCTCTCTGATTCTGAGGAACTCAAAGATGAATTAAATTTATAGTTTCCTTATAAATAAGGATTTAGAAAACCACAACGCAGATACTATATACTTCTGGGAAAATTAGAATATAGTACCTTTGTATTTTGGTTGAGGACTAATTTGTTTTGATTTTTACTTTATGTATATAAATGTTTGCCTGCATGTATGTATGTGTACTACATATGTGCTCGGTGCCCAGGGAGGTCAGAAGAAAGCAATGAATTTCCTGAAATTAGAATTATAGACAGTCGGGAGCCACCTGGTAAGTGTTGGAAGCCAAACTGGGATCCTCTACAAGAACAGCCAGGGCTCTTGACTACTGAGCCATTTCTCAAGCAAGCTCTTTGGATATAGGTTTTTCCATGCTTGATTCATTTATATTGTAGAATGAAGTATATATACAAGGAGAGTGGAATCAAACGTGAGAACTTCCCAGTCTCATTATACAGCTAGCTATTTAAGACTGGAGCATTGTTGGCTGAGAGTGAAGGAGAACTTAACCTCAAAGTCTTGCCAATAATAAATATCCTTATCGCCCATCTAACTAAGATCTACCTATGTCATTGAAAACTAAACCCACTGCCTTCTGATTCTCCAGAGCACTCATGGGCAAAATGTCACAGACCGTCTAAGTTTTGTGCAAAGCATTCTTTTAGGAAGATTATTATAGGACAATTCAACTCAACTTGAAGATTCTTTCACTTGATAAATCCAAAAAATGCTGCTAACAAACAATTGTCCCTTATAAATAAATGAATAAAAATTATTAAATAAAAATTAGTAACTTTTGGAAAATGTATTTTTTTACTTTTTCACCTATAATCTGAGATACTATCGTGAAGTTAAAACAGGATCTCATTTGCAGAGAAGAGAGACATTAAATAGAAAGCACATACAAGTAGGTTATGATGGTCCATGCCTTTATCCCAGTACTTGGGAAGCAGACCTCAGAGGTGGAGCTCTGTGAGTTCAAGACCAGCCTGGTCTACATAGTGACTTCCAGGACAGACAGACTGTCTCAAATCCCCCTCTCTCTGTCTCTCTCTTTCTTTCTGTCTCTGCCTGCCTCTCTCTCTCTCTCTCTCTCTCTCTCTCTCTCTCTCTCTCTCTCTCTCTCTCTCTGTGTGTGTGTGTGATTGTGATTGTGTGTGTGTGATTGTGTGTGTGTGATTGTGTGATTTTGTGTGTGTGTGTGTGTGTGTGTGTGTGATGTATGACACAGCATTTGGGAGGCAGAAACAGGTAAATTCTTGGCCAGCCAAGTCTAGGATAGCCAAGACTACAAAGAGAGACCCTGCAGAAAAAACGGGTAGAGGAGAGAAAGAGATGGGCAGGAGAAAGAGGGCAAAGGAAGGGAGAGAAGGAAGAGGGAGGAAGGGGAGGAAAGGGGGGAGGGGAGAGAGGGAAGGGAAAGGGGAGGGAGGGGAAAAGGACAACGGAATAAAGTAGCCATGAGGAAATGTAAGCAATTCAGAGAGTCTCTGAATGGCAGGCTTTGTGGGCAAGTTGACCTCAGCATGACACAGGCTGGAGTCATCTGAGAGAAACCTCAGTTAAGAAAACGCCTCTGAAGATCCGGCTGTAGACAAGCTACAGACATTTTCATAATTAGTGATTGGTGAGGGAGGTTTTTCTCCAGCCCACTGTGGGTGGTGCCATCCCTGGATTAATAGTCCTGGGTTCTGTTTTTAAAAAGTAGGCTGAGTAACACAAGGGAAGCAAATCAGCAAGCAGCATCCTTCCGTGGCCTCGGCATCAGCTCCTGCCTCCAGGTTCCTGCCCCATTTCCCTCGATGATGGACCACAACGTGGAAATGTAAGCCAAATAATCCTTTTCTTCCCCAACTTGATTTTGGTCATGGAATTTCATGATGTTACATAAGAATATTACCTCTAACTAGGAAAGAGGTCCTGCAAAGTGACATTATATTAGCTCCATGAATCTAATCTTCACCAATGGATAATCTGGGCAGCAGAGAATATTATAGACTGGAGAAACAGTATATATGATGACTGGAAGAATAAAACAAAACCAAGTATCATCTGTAAAAGTAAGCAAAATTTACCATATCAAGAACATAATGAACATAGCAGAGCATATGTCCTTGTTAAAAACAAAGACATCCTGAGTTTTGCAGGCAAATGGATGGAACTAGAAAATATCATCCTGAGTGAGGTAACTCAGATCCAACAGGACATGCATGGCATGTACTCACTGATAAGTGGATATTAGCCAAAACGTTCGGAAGACCCATGATACAACTCACAGACCGTAGGAAGCTTAACAAGAAGGAAGGCCCAAGTGTGGATAACTCAAACCCACTTAGAAGGGAAAACAAAACTATCATGGGAGGAACTGGGAAGGAGGAACCTGGGTGCTGGGTGGGAGAGGGGAAGAGGAGGGAAAATGGGAACAGGATTGGGTCTTGGAGGCGGGAGACAAGAGAGAAGCCCTCAGGGCAAGGAGAGTGAATTGGGGGCCAGGAGGAACCTCTAGAAAATCTCAGAGAGCCGGGACGGGTGAGGCTACCAGGACTCAATGGAAATGACATCAGCCAAAATGCCCAACAGTAGGGAAATGGAACCTGAACAGACTACCTCCGGTAGATAGACATGGCCCCCAGTTGAGTCATGGAACCAACCCCTTATCTTCAAAATTTTTGACCCAGAATTGTTCCTGTCTAAAGGAAATGCAGGGCCAAAAATGGAGCAGAGACTGAAGGAAAGGCCACCAAGTGACTGGCCCATCTTGAGCTCTATCCCATGTGTGAACACCAAACCCCAGACACTATTACTGATGCTATGTTATGCTTGCAGACAAGAGACTGGCATGGCTGTCCTCTGAGAGGCTCTACAAGCAGCTGACTGAGACAGATGCAGATAATTACAGTCAGCCATTATATTGAGGTCAGGAACCCCTATGGAAGAGTTAGGAGAAGGACTGAAGGAGCTGAGAGAGATCAAAACCCCATAGGAACAACAACACAGTTAACTAACCCGGACCCCTGGGAGCTCCCAGAGACTCAGCCACTAACCAAGGAGCATAGTCCTAGGAGAGGGCACATAGGTAGAAGAGGACTGCCTTATCTGGCCTCAGTGGGAAAGGAAGCACTTAATCCTGTAGAAACTCAACACCACCACCACCACCACCACCACCACCACCACCACCACCCCAGTCTCCCACTGCCCCCACCCCCACTGCCCCCACCCCCCACCAGAGAAGAGGGATGCTGGCTGGGTGGGGGAGCACCCTCTCAGAGGAGGGAGGGGTAGGGGGGATGGGATGATGAACTCAGGGAGGTGTGATTAGGAAGGGGCAACTTGTGGAATGTAAATAAAATAAAAATTTGAAAAAGAATAGAATGTAGCAGGGAGAGAAAATGAAGGGGGGGGGGCTGGATTAGTCAGAGAAGTGGCAGCAACCAAAGAAGAAAAGACAGCTAGGGCTATTCTGGGTTTTATGCTTTTCTATATGAATTTGAAAATTGTTCTTTTAAGATCTGTGAAGAACGGTGTTGGGAGTTTGATGGAGACTGTGTTGAATCTATCGATTGTTTTTGGTAAGGTGGCCATTTTCACTATGCTAACCCTGCCAATACAAGAACAAGAAAGATCTTTCCATCTTCTGAGATCTTCCAAAATTTCTTTCTTCAGGGACTTGAAGTTCTCATATTGGTCTTTCACTTGCTTGATCGGAGTTACACCTAGGTAGTTTATGTTATTTGTGGATACTGTGAAGGGTACTGTTTCCCTAACTTGTATCTCAAGCCATTTATCACTTATATAAAGAAAGGTTACTGATTAATTTGAGTTAATTTTGTGTCTAGCCACTTTGCTGAAGGTGTTTATCAGCTCTAGGAGTTCTCTGGTATAACTTTTCCATCACTTATATATACTACCATATCATCTGAAATAGTGATACTTTAATTTCTTTTCCAGTTTGAAGACCACCCGCAGTAGCCAGACAGGGATGGGGACACCAACCCACCTTCAAAATTGGTCCCAAAATTGGTCCTGTCTAAAAGAAATGCAGAGACAGAGATGGAGCAAAGACTGAAGGAATGGTCAACCAGTGACCACCCTATTTTGAGACCATCCCATCAGCAGGCATCAATCCCTCACACTCGTTTTGTTTTGTTTTGTTTAGTAAGAACAGTTTATTGAAAACACTGACAAAGAACAGTGAAGCTGGAACAGTGAAGCTTTGCAGATTTGGAAGGTGTACTTATCCAAAACAAAATGTCCTGGAGATTTGAGCTAGACATGAAGGTCCTTTGTTTTATATACACCCAACACATAGTGTCTTTAGTGCCCTGTGTTTTGGTTGGGCCCCTCACGGAGCTGTGGGTGGGAACACTCACCAGTGTCCCTTCTTCAGCGCACAGAGAAGTGGTCAGTGCTGCTGCTTAATCCCTCACACTATCAATGATGCTATGCTGTGCTTGCAGGCAGGAGCCTAGCCTCTGAGAGCCTTTGCCCAGCAGCTGACTGAGACAGATGCAGATACCCACGGACAAACATTGGATGGAGGTGGGGACCCCTATGGAAGAGTTAGGCAAAGAACTGAAGGAATGGAAGAGGATAGCAACCCCATAGGAAGACCAACAGTGTCAAAGAACATGGACCCCTGGGAGCTCCCAGTGACTGAGCCACCAATCAAAGAGCATACATTGGCTGGTCCAAGGCCCCCAAAACATATGCAGCAGAGGGCTGCCTTGTCTGACCTCAGTGGGAGAGGATGAGCCTAATCCCACAGAGACTTGGTACACCAGGGTTCTGATAATACTGGGGGGAGGGGACCCTCTGAGAGGCAAAGGGGAGGAGAGATGGGGGAGGAACTCTACAACAGGGGACTGGAAAGGGGGTCAACATTTGAGACATAAATAAATAAATAAATAAATAAATAAATTTAAAAGAAAATAAAATTCCCAAGTGCTGCAAGCCACAGCGAGGTGATGGGAGCAGAATGACAGCCACAGTTACAGACATAAAGCCATAGGAAGAACAGTAGGGCCAGGGAGAGAGGCAGACAGAGAAGCTGTGGGATAAGCACTGGGCAAGAGGCTTGTGTCCAAACAAATGAACTAAGCAAGGCTGTACATGGCGAAGGCAGAGGTAGAAGATTCAGCTAGACTTCCCTTTCTTTGATAACAATAAGTATTTGTGCATACTGGCAAGAAACAATGACTTAGTGGAAAGCCAGCAAAGAAGGGACACAAGACCCTTCAAAAGACAAAAGGAGAGTGGAATCCTAAGCAGCACAACAGCCTAGAGCTCGAATAGAAGCAAGAGTGTTTTCTGCTCTTATAGGACGAGGATGTAGGTTGTGCAATTCTGAGTAAGTTTGAGGAACTGGTGTGGTGGATTGTATAGAGATGCTGGTTCCTCCCCACACCTTCATGCTATAGGAAGCTCTCTGAAGCAAACTGGTTGTTCATGCTAAGTGTTCAGTTTAGGTAACAGTTTAATCTGGCATCGGAGACCAACAAAGTGGGATTTCCCATCATGATCAATAGCCAAGTGGGAGAGCTATCTGGTAGATCCAATCAACAGTCAAGTTTGTCAGCCATAACTGATGTAAAGAGAGCTTAAATATGTGAGTAGCTATGACTATGAATTAGTTATCACATTCTAACTTCAAATAAAAAGTAAACTTTTTCAGTAAAATCCATCAATGCTATGTATTTACCAAAATATACAAGTGCATTTTAAAAGATGTGTTTTCAGCCGTATGACTGTTTGGAGACAGCATGGCTGAGAAGCAAGATAAAAAATGGAAGCACAAGTGAAATAACAAGCTATGGCCCTGGGAGTGCTGACTCTCCCCGCACTGCATCAGGATGATTCTGTCACCACCAGAGACCATGCTGAAATCCACAAAATCAACCTACCTTCCCCGACTCTGGGCTAAAGTGAAGAACAGCCTCATCTGCTGACCTAAGTATCACACAAATGCCCTTCTTGTACAAGTGCTGTTGTGTAAGCATATTTAAAAGCATATACTTAGATGACCAAAGTAAAAATTTTAATTTCTGTCATATCTGCCAAAGTGTTTCAAACTAATAATTATTGTGACTTTATATCCACCCTGGGTTATATAAAGGGTTTAGGAAAGCATTCTACACAGTTATGTGGGACCAGTTGAAGCTCCCAAGATCAGAACAATCAATGCTTTGCAGTTTCCCCAGCATGCACCACAGCAAAGCATATCTTTACAGAACTGGTGGAAAGATATCACTCACTCTGACAATTTAGTAATGCAAAGAAAGCTGGGATTCACATACCCACTCCGAAAAAAAGCATTATGAGTTATAGAACATTACACATTTTAAGATCACAAGCAATATTTTTAAAAAAAGAAATTCGTTTCTGATAATTCAAATTAGAGTACACTCAATCCCAATAAAACATATAGTCAGATGTTTGTACAAGTTATTTTAAAAGTTAACACATGACAGGTGATAGGCATGCCAATTACCAAGGTCTTAGCATAACACATTAAATACATCTATTGAGATGTCAGAGCTGCCCAATAAATGTGTACAAATACAAAGACAATTGAAATATATACTGTAAAACATATCACTAATACAAAACTTTATTAACTTCTTAAGGATCTGGCAAGCAGTTCTCTTAACAACAGTGTGCAACAAAAATACCAGGAAAGTTCTCACTAAAAGCCCAGAATGTTGGCTCTTATCCACAGAACTTCTAATCCAGCATACGTGGGTCTAACAAGCTCCATGTGGCCCTTATCCTGCTCATTCTACAAGAATCACACCTGAAGAACTAATACTAGACTACATCCATCTTACAAGAATTAGCATTGAGGAATTTAATATATACTAGCTATAAATACTCTAAGCTATGTCAGTAATTCAGAATCCTCTGTATTTTTTGAAGAGTTATTTATGTGTATATATACACACAGAATCCAGTGCTGGAGTTGCTGGTGCCTGCAGGATGCCCAGCTTGTTATATGGGTGCTAAAATCCGAACTCCAACACTTCTGTTTGTGAAGCAAGTGCTCTTAGTCTCAGAGCTCTCTCTCCAACCCCTAGTGTGCTTTATTATGTACTTATACATGCACGTCTTCACAGAACTAGGAAAACCACCATCAATCACAGCAATTGCATTAGGAGATGATGCCATAAAAAACATTACTGGATATTTTTAAAATAATAAATATATGATGATAAATGCTAACATCATAATTCTATTTCTAGGTCCCAGTGAAACGAGAAACTCAAGAAGAAGGAAGACCAAAGTGTGGATATTTCGATCCTTCTTGGAAGGAGGACCAAAATACCCATGGAAGGAATTACAAAGTTCGAAGCAGAGACTGAAGGAATGACTATCCAGAGACTACCCACCTGGGGATCCATCCCATAAACAACCACCAAACCCAGACACTATTGCAGATGCCAATAAGATTTTGCTGACAGGAGCCTGATACAGCTGTCTCCTGAGAGGCTCTGCCAGTGGCTGGCAAATACAGAAGTGGATGTTCCCAGTCATCCACTGGACGGAGCACAGGGTCCCCAGTGAAGGAGCTAGAGAAAGTACCCAAGGAGCTGAAGGGGTTTGCAACCCTATAGGAGGAACAACAGTATGAACTAACCGGTACCCCCAGAGCTCCCTGGGACTAAACCACCAATCAAAGAAAACACATGGTGGGACTCATGTCTCTAGCTGCATATGTAGCAGAGGGTGGCCTAGTCAGCCATGAATGGGAGGAGAGGCCCTTGGTCTTGTGAAGGTTCTATGCCCCAGTATAGGGGAATGCCAGGGCCAGGAAGCGGGAGTGGAATTAAGGAAAGTGAGCAGGGGGAGGGGATAGGGGGTCTTCAGAGAGGATACTAGGAAAGGGGATAACATTTGAAATATAAATAAAGAAAATAACTAATTAAAAGTAAATAAATTTTTTTAAAAAATTGAAATGTTACACAGCATTTGTAGCTGTACCACTTCTGCAGCAAGCATGGAGGACTACAGCCTTACATGTGTCCATCTATACACTTAGGTCAACAGTCCCTATGTCCCTAGGGTATACGTAAGTGTGCAGGCATTCCACTATCTAGATTATCAAGAGGGATCTTTCTATATGCCACACTCTTAGCTATGTGAGGAATACTTTTTGCTGTATTTCTCGAGATGATTTCTCTTATGCTGGTTAGATGGTTAGTTCCATCTAAATAACCAGGAGGACAGATGTCCACAGAGAACACCTGTGACATAAAGCCAAGGCCTCTGTTTTCATTGTTAACTCACATTTTCAAGAAAGAGTTCATGCTAAGACAGAATCTTGGAATTTTCTGGATGAAGGAGAGCCCTCCCCCAGCCTTTTCTGCATCCAGACCTAGAGCTGTGTATCCTTTGTCTCCACGCGAGACACTAATGCAGCAGGGAGGGCACAGGTGTCTGCTTCTGTTGCTCTGCTGCACGCCACAAACACAGCTCTCTGCTCACTCACAGGGCCATGGCTTAGAAGGCATTCACAAGCCTTATTATTTTATTACTGTCTAAGAGAAGATATTTTCAGCAAACCAAATACTAACTTGTTCATTCTAAGAAAAAGTTTGCTCAACAGTAACTCAATAAAAGTTACTCAACAGTAACTGAGTACATGTAGGGAGACCTAGAAATGGCTAACAGTACTCATAGTACTCAAACTCCATTTCAGTATGTCAGTAATAAAGTCATCATTTAAAACCGGAAGTTTAAATCATATATATAATTGCAGAGGAGTGAAAACCCTGTTTTAATGTGTTACATAACCAGTTGCAAAAACCGCTCCCACGGTTATCTATCACTTTACAAGGTAATAGACATATCTAAAGCAATGCTTAAAATGTGCTCATTTTTCACCTTCTTAAAAATGCACATAAGCAATTATCACATAAAGTCCAATTCAAAGTTCCCTTGTTGATGGCCTCATTCTAAACAGCCACCTGGATAACCCACCCACTCCTGTAGGTTTTGCAACCATACGCACAAAAGTATAATTCTAGCCTTACTAAATGTTCCTGCTAGAATGGTATAAAATCCATTTCATAACTCAAAATAAGAATGCTCTTTTTACTTATATATTAGCAAACTCCAACTGGACAATGGAAATAGAACTTCAAAGAACCTCACGAAAATATAACCCAGCACGTAACATATCAGGTCCATCACTGTGCTTCCTCCGTTCCTTTTATACAAGACCTATTATGATAAGATGAAGCCCTCATCAATCACCTGATAGAGTAATTCCAAACTTAGCCAAACAGGGCTAATGGGTGAGAATTGAATTGAAAACACCTTGACAAAGAAAGCAATTTCTTTTCTTCGCACTCCTCTGAAGCTGTGGGTGATCATGGTAATCGAACCATCAACAGTGAGGGGCCATCTGTCCCAAGGGCCCTTCAGGAGAGGTTTGTTGTTTTTTTTTTTTTTTTTAAATCAACAAACAAAAAAGGAAAGAATTGCTGTAGCACAGATGTTCAATCTTGATTAATCTATGACAAGGGGCCCACAACCGAGAATCAATGTTTTGACATTTTTCAGATACCAATCATTAAAAGCCAACACAAAAGTTTTACAAGAAGACAGAAGAAAAAGTGAGAAGCTTGCTTTGTGGAAAGATGCTCTGTGATGCAAACCTGACAGACCCAGCTAATAGTGCAGCTTGGACTCATCACCCATCTTCATGATTTCCTCAAAGGTAAGACACAGTGCTTTGAGTTACTGTTAGTTGTTTATGATTCTTTGTACAAGGTATGACTTTAAAAAACATACTATTATCCACAATATTCAGTATATTTAACTCTTTGAACTAGTTACAAGAAATAACTTTATCATTCTGAAATATAAATTTAATCTATCATAAAGTAGATTCATTTATTCATAGCTAATTTAAACAATGTTCATATTACACCAAGGATTATGATTTGAAGCACAACTTTGGAGCAAGCTTTCATTTTTAACACAAAGGTAATGAAGTAGAGCATACTCCTATACATAACAGAGGTTTTAGTCATTTCACAATAAAGAAGAGATCAGAATCAGAATCATACTAATTATAAAAAATGAACTTGAAGGCAGGCAGGCAGGCAGGCAGACTAAATAGACATGAGATGTAGTTAACTGAGACAGACATAAAAGACAGCAGTGTTATGGAAGCATTGGGAGATGAAAGCAGAGAAGGAGAGAGAGAGCCCAAAGGATAAAAGGGAAAAGACGGCAGGAAAGAAGGGAGAAAGAGACAAGAAAGGAGGAAGGGAGAAGGGAGAGAAAAAAAACACAGGGACAAGAAGAAGAGGGAGGGGAAGAAACAAAGAACAAAGAGAGGGGGAGAGGAAGGGGAAAGGTTTAGAAAAATAAAGCACAGAAAGTTAACTTTCTAAGTCAGTTTCGCTGTTGCTATGATAAAACACTAAACAAGAGCCACTTGGAGATGAAAAAGTTTATGAAATCATACAGGTTCTGGTCCAGTGTCGAAAAAAATCCAGAGCAGGAGCTAGAGGCAGAAGCATGCAGACAGGAACAGAAGCAAAGACCCTGGAAGGACAGGTGCTGACCATTACTGGCTTGTATCCTCAGGCTTGCTCAGCCCCCGAACAGCTGGAAGTAGCCCTGCCCACAAGGAATTGCACCCCAACTCTCCCACATCAGTGATGAAGAAGACACCCCACAACACACAAACAGGACAGTTTGGCAAAGGCAATTCCTTCCAAGATGGCTCTAGTTAGTATAAAGTTGGCAAACATGAACCAGCAGAGTAACATAAATCTGCTTAGAACTCTAAAGGATTAGACCAAAAGAGGGGAGTGTGTATAGTGGAAAAGGAAGGAGATAATATGAGAAGAACTAAAAACTTCCCCAAAGCTGATGAGGCACAAATATTCAGAGTGAGAAACCACAACAAAGCCAAGAAGGATTTCGAGAGAGACACTAGACAGGCATCACAGTGACACTACAAAGATAAGGTACAGCTATTTCTAAAAACCTCCAAGAAAGAAAACTTATTGTATTTATAGGTCTGACAGCAGACTTCTTCAGAGAAGTAATGAAAAACATAAAACAGTGGAATAAATACTCAAAACCTCTAAGAGTGTGTTACACAAAAACTATAGTTACAGGAATGTAGCTAAAATACACTTTCAGAACTGAAAGGAATAGCATTTGGTAAAAGACAAACAAAAGTTAACAATGTGGCAGAACACAGAACCAACTTGCACAAATGAATAGCTTTTCTATATACCAACAACACACTGAGGAGTGGACACATAGCATTCACAATAGCCTCAGAGAATCTAGGAATAAACCTCACCAAGAATGTAAAGGACTTCCACAATGAAAACTTTAAACCTCCCTCTCAAGAAATATTTTAAAAGACTTTAGAAAATGGAAAGGTAATAGAAAATAGGCAGTCAGATCTCTGAATTCAAGGCCAACCTGGTCTACAGAGTGAGTTGCAGAACAGTGAAGGCTACACAGAGAAACCCTGGGAGGAAGAGGGTGGGGAGGGAGGGAGGGAGGGAGGAAGAAAGAAAGGAAGGAAGGATGGATGGATGGATACAGAGCCATAGAGCCATAGTAATAAAAACATTTGGCACCAGCACAAATGCAGACATAGACCAAAGGAACAAAATAAAAATATCCAAACTGAGTATCCATAACTGTAGCGATTTTATATGATAAAGATGCCAAAATATATGTTGGAGAAAAAAATCTCCAACAAATGTTCTTGGGAAAACTGGGTGTCTATATGCTGAAAAATAAAATTGGATCCATATTTATCACCTTGCACAAAAAAATAACTTCAATCTCCATCTGTTGCAAAGAGTTTACTGCAGACAGAAAGACTGTAAGAGCCAGAGGTAATGGATGAGTCCCAGGAAGGAGGGGCTTCCAGGCACAACAGTGCAGATTCACATAAGAACCACCACATACAACACATGTACAAAATCACACCAGACAAAACCGCATTGTGGGGAAGAAAAAGGCCTTAATGGAGAAGCTGTTTACACTAATACCTCACAGACATGGCAAAGTCAGCTTTCGCTGATGGAGTAATACTGGGTAGACCAACCACTCTCTAGGGCAGGACAATCAGCAACAATCAGCCAACACAAAAGGAACTGGTTTTTAAAATGAGGAAAAGATAAAATAGAATAAATGGTTTTTAAAATGAGGAAAAGATAAAATAAAATAACCTTGGGAAAACTCTTCCTAGAAGGTATTCAGAACCGTCCTAAACTGAAAATAGGCATATATCTTTAACCCTTGAAGTCAGCATTTTGACTAATAAATATAATGCCAGGATTAACTTCCTAGAAAGGGAAAAACCAGCAGTCTGAACATATGTACTAATAATTAAGTCCTAGAGCAATTTTCAATCCATTTTCCTTACTGCATAATCCTTACTTATTGGGGTTATAATTTAAAAGAGTCAATTGTGCAGTCAACTGTTCGGAACCAGGGATTGGCCTGGGAAGCTACCCTGAGACGACACTCCAGGAGGGCACCACGGTTAGGAGGCAGCTGAGCATGTCAGATGAACGCATGAGCATATTCACACAGCACTGGTGACAAGGAAGGCCTGCCCACGTGCATCAGGCTCCATTTTGTCCCACTAAAGCAGACATGGCTGTGTATCTTCCCTATATACCCAGAGGTGGCTCCAGGTCTTCCAGCCTCCCTCCTAACTACTTCCTCCTAATCCGCATGACAGTACAACTAAATCTTAAAATAATTTAATCCTTTGCTTCTCTGCACAAAATGGCAAAGAGGAGAATGAGTAGTTTCCATCAGTAATTTAAAACAAACCTCACATTCTGTAGCTTCTTCCTTTCCCTCAGACATCACTTCCTATATGGGATGTAGTGTTCTCAACTCTTGACAAGGGAAGGACCTAAGGAACATCACTTCCAGAACATGATCCCTCGGCTCCGGGGAGGACAGTATTAGGCATCTGGTTGGTTGGTTTACTTCCCCAAACAAGGTTTTCTGTACTTCCCTTGGCTCCAGTGCATACATTATTAGGCATCTGTAATTTTTTTTTCTTTTTACTTCCCCCAAATGAGAAGTTTACATTAGAATCACTGCCCTAATTTTCTTGTAAAGAAAATAATCTTGCCAGGCACTCCTGGCACACGCCTTTAATCCCAGCACTCAGGAGGCAGAGACAGGTGGATTTCTGAGTTTGAGGCCAGCCTGGTCTACAGAGTGAGTTCCAGGACAGCCAGGGCTACACAGAGAAACCCTGTCTTGAAAAAACCAAAATAAATTAATTAATTAAATTAAATAAAAAAGAAAATAATCTCAAGGCCAGAGAGCTAGTTCTCTAGTTAAGAACACTTCTTGCTATTCTAGAGAACCCAGGTTCAGTTCCCAAAACCCGCATACCAACTCACAACTATCTGCAAGTCTACTTCCTGGTGATACAACTCCCTTTTCTGACCTCTGCTGGCACCAGACACACATGTTACAATTACATGCATACTAGAAAACACTCATCCACGTGAAATAAAATCTAAAATAAAAATAAATAATAAAATAAAAATACTAATCTAAATAAGTAAATAAATCTAAAAATGTTTTAAAGAAAGGAAATATTTTTATGCTCTTCAGATTTCAATCACTCATAGATACTATGGCTCACAGAGTGGCATGCAGACAGTGCCAGTGTCACATTCAGAAGGCTTTCTATTGGACAGCATTTGGGCTTTCAAATTTTCTATTTAGCAACGTTAAATATTCTGTACAGATACACAAAAATCTGAAAATCACCCAATCAGAAACACTTCTAGTTCCAATCCTTCAACTCTGCCATGTCACAGAGGAAGCAGAAACCTTTGCAGAGAGGCCCAAAGCACACGCAGACTTCTTCATGGAGAGAGGCCCAAAGCACAAGCAGACTTCTTCATGGAGAGAGGCCCAAAGTACACGCAGACTTCTTCATGGAGAGAGGCCCCAAGCACAAGCAGACTTCTTCATGGAGAGCCAGATAGATGCTGGCCACCTCTTTCTGCCTGAGCCGCTTAGCCGTCCACCTCGCTGCAGGAATGGAAGAGGCGGCAGGCAAAGCTTTGTCATACCTCCTTGCCTTCTTTACCCTGTATATCTAATCAGCTCCTAATCACTTAGTCCTTTTTTAACATGGTTCTTCTCCATGCCTCCTTTTCTCTCTTCATCCCACGCTGAATTCACATTACCTGACAAGTCTTTCTGACACATGGCTCCTCTCAACAGCTGCCATGAAGTTAATCCTAAGATACACATGCTCTCCATAGGAAACAAATTTAAAAATGTTCAGAGTCCTTACTGCTGACATGGACAAAAGCTCCTTAAGGACCTTGCCACTGATGATTCTATCAGAGTCAGTGTTTAACAATACGTAGCTCCATATATTAAGACAATTTATGGTGGCCAGATTCTGTACTTCCTGATTCCTACCTTCCTATCCACTATGAATAGTTACTCAGCCCAGGCACCTTATCTTTCATGCATTTATTCCCAGTCCAAGGATTAACTTACACTCTAACACAGTGAAACCCTTTCTAGAAACCCTTTCCTGTTTGCACATTTGTGGGAGATCTACCATTGCTCTGAACTTAAGCCATGAGGCCTTCCCAAACCCTAACCTGCAGCCTGTTGCCTTTGTAATAATGTCCACTGCCTGCACCTGCATTATACAATTAAAATATTTCATCTTCTCATAACTAAACCTTCTGAGGCAAAAATCATGTTTTACACTCTAATGGTTGTTACATAAAGGTAACCTTTTTGGTTTTGTAATTGAAAGCTTCCACTTACTCTCTCTCAATTCAGGGTCTTTATAAAAATAATCGTTACCTGCAAGAACTGGAAACTGTAACTCACAGTATCCAAACCCTGCACTTTGAGAAACAGAGGTACAGCACACAGAATTTAGAAAACAGAGTGAAAATGTTTTTTTATTTAAACAATTTTTATTAGATATTTTCTTCATTTACAATTCAAATGCTATCCCAAAAGTCCCTTATACCCTCGAATGAAAATAATTTTTAAGATTTATTTTGTGTGTGTACATGCACATTTGTCTAAATTTATACGCACCAAGTATGTTGTCCCAGGAATTCAGAGGATGTTAGATCCCCTGAAACTGAAGTTATAGGTGGTTGTGAGCCCCTTGATGTGGATGCTGGGAACTGAACCTGGCTCTTCTGCAAAAGTAGTGTGTGCTCTACACCACTTAGTTATCTCTCTAATCCTATAATTTACTACAACAGTATATTCCTTCCTTACAGACAGAAAAGATATTTTGAAGTTATTTCAAGGTTAAATGCATTTAGATAATTTGTGCAAGTGTTCCAACATGTTTGGTTAATGTGAATGAAGTAAATCTACATAGCACAACAGAAAACGCAAACCTGTAGTAGGAGACAGAGCCCATGCCATTTCTCAGGGCAACAGGTACTATCTATTCTACTCATATGAAATGTGAATACGACACTGAAAAATTAAATTAGAAAGAAAACATTATAATTTGAGATTTTTCACTATCTTTCAGTTGTGTGTGTACCTCTGTGTGTGTGCGTGTCCATGTGTCTGTGTGTCTGTGTGTCTGTGTGTGTGTGCGCACACATGAGTACAGGGTGCCCTCTAAGTTCAGAAGTGGGTGCCAGCTAGCGCCTGGAACTGGAGTTCAGGCACTGGTGAGCAATATGGGTGCTGAGAACTGATTGCTGCAGGAGATGAAGGTCTCAGCAGTCGAGTCATCTCTCCAACCATGAGCCTTCTTTAGGACTAAAGCGCAGCTGGAGAGGCTGCCCAGCAGGGCTTTGGCTGCTCTTTCAGAAGACCTGAATTCCCAATACCCACATGGCTACTCGGAACCATCTACAACTCCAGTTCCAGCGATCTGACAACCTCCTCTGGCCTCCTTGAGTACCAGTGATGCACAAAGTAAACATACACACATGCAGACAAAATACTCAAACACAAAATAAAAATAAATAAATCTTTCCTCCAAAAATAAATTAATCAAAAAGGAACCAATCACATACTTGATTTTTTTATAATCTGTTCTAATGGCTTTTAGAATCAAGACAGTGTGTTCTCTATGTTCATTTGAATGTTCTTTACTAAATATGGAGAACACGTGTAATTCTTGCTGATTCCAAGGTTATACTTTAAAATGAAATGAACAGGCATGATGCATATGCCTATAATCCCAGCAATTTGTAAGATTGATGCAGGAGGATTGCTGCAAGTCCCAGGTCTAACCCAGCTACACAGAATATTCAAGGTCAGCATAGAATAAACCATGAAACTTTCTCTCAAAAATGCAAAAAAATAAATATATAGCAGATGGTCACAAACCAGTTTACTTGAACTTTGCATTTTTAAAGTCAGAAACAACTTGTTTAATTATAATTGCCACAAACATATTATAGAAATGACATTTTGAGATGCCTTAATTTTATAGACATTTATATTTATGTAAACATCTCCAAATTGAATAGAATTTACTACCTTTAAAGGAACATGCTAGCTTTCACAAATGCTGGTGATATTATACAATAACCCCATATGGTAGTTTGAATAAGAATGGTCCCCATAGGTGCAGATATTTGAATAAGAGGGTTATTAGAGGATGGCAGTAATGGACAGGTTTTGGAAAGTATGGCCTTGGAGTAGGTGTGGCCTTGCTAAAGGAAATGTGTTACTAGGGTGGGCTTTGGGTTTCAAATGCTCAAGACAGGCCCAGTGTCTCTGTCTTCCTGCTTATGTGGAACTCTCAAGCTACTTCTCCCATCATGATGATAACAGATTAAACCTCTGAAACTATGAGCAAGTCCCAATTAAATGTTTTTCTTTATAAGAGTTGCCATGGTCATGACATCCCTTCAGAGCAACACAATACTAAGACACCCAACAATTCCATGGGATAAGCAATTAACAGCCCACAGAACACTGGCCACTGAGGGGTCTGAGAACCAACTTCTGCTTTATTCCACGGACTTCCTCAAAGTAGCCACAGCCAAAAGAATTCATAAAAGAACCAGAACAAGGAGAATCTGTTATCTGGAGCAGCAAAAGTAACTATACAAAGGTATATATAAAAGCGGAAGTATGCACAAGATATACAATACAAGATGTAAAAAATACAAAGGTATGTATAAAAATAAACATCAACTAGAAATCATGGAAGAAAATAAAACAAAAGAAACTTCATGAGATACAATAATGTACATTTGCCAGTCTTCCCTTTACAGAAGGGAGCAACAAGCTTCTATTAGAGCGAGCTGTTCTAAAGAAATAAAGTTATAAAATGAGAAAAATCATCTGAAAGGTAACATTTTAGGTCATGTTTAATTATACCTTCAGTTAATTCCTTACTAATTCAGTTTGGTAGGCAGAAGGCTAAGTTCGGAAGGCTGACTCAATATGGACACATCACACTCTACTTCAGCAGTAACATGTAGTCTTTCTCAAATTCCTTAATATTCTGCCTTGATTTCCACCTCATAAAGTAATAGTGACAACAGCAGCTTCCTTGAGGGACGTAGGATGAGCACTGATGACAGGCACATTGCAGGACACTTGCTCACACCATGAACCCAGAGACTGTATATTGGGGGGAAAAAAACCTTTTCTCAGTTGCGCTGTGGCTTAGCCCTTAGCACACATGTTTAATCCCTAGAGCTGGAAAATAGACACTGCCTCAGTACACACCTCTACTGCCAAACTATGCCAACTATGAAGGCAAAACTTCGTAGAAGGAAACACTCATGTTTGAAAGTGGTGTTTAATTCAGTGGCAGACAAAGTGACAAATAAGAGAAAGATTTGACAAAACAGGATATGCCCAACTCCCACAAGGAGAGACAGGAAAGGGAAGCTACTTAAGAGAGAAGACAGTTTTGCTGGGATAATTGTACAGAGACAGGTTAGAGAGTGAGGAAAAAGAGAAAGGCAGAGAATGAAAAAGATCCACAAGATCAGAACAGATTGGTAGAGTCAGTTTGAAGTCAAACAGAGCAATTCAGGAGAAACTGAGAAAAAGCCCTATTGAATCAGTCAGCCTTAAGAGAGGAATGGGGGTCAAAAGAGCTGAGTTGAACCAGCTACTGAGTTCAGAAATAACTAGAAGAGGTGAGTTTATTTCAACAGCAAGTGTCAGAAGCTGAAAACATCCTATGCCTGAACAAAACTGTATGGAGAAGCTTCCAGAACTTCCAGGACTAGGCCCAGGTTAGCAGAAAGACAGTAAGCTTCCAAGATAATTACTACAGGAGAGTAAAAGTGACTTTTACACAAGCATGCACACATGTTCTGAGCTCACATTGCTCAGAACAGTCTCTAACACCTAGGAAGCCTTGTAACTAACTGTGTTTGTCATCATTAGCATGCAGTATACAGTACAAAGCAAGAATGACATAAGATATACTAGCCATGGTGAAGAGAAGAAATGCACCAACCAAAATGACAGGTTACTGCCATTTTCATCTCTGCATACATACGCTTTCCCTCACCAAGAACCTACCAATGTCCAGCCACTTGTTTCATATGGCATCATGCTTTTATACTTGTTTTACATGGTAATCCCCTAACAAACAAAGATGGGACACATTATACAGCCCAAGCTAGCCTTGAATTTGTAATCTTTCTGGCTCAGCCTAAGTACTAGAACTGCAGGTATATGCCACCAGACCCAGATCCCTAGTGAATCTTTATAGTTACCGCTTTGGACTAGAATTTAAACTCAGAGCATTACCCTACAGCTGCACTATAGAAATCCTTACCTAACTTGTCCACTTTATATTTCCCCCTTCCTTCCCCCTTTCCCTTTCTCCCATTATTCCTCCTGGTCAGTGCTGGTTACAGCCAGTACCATCTCTCCCTTCCTCCCCTTCTACACATACTTTATCTCCTTTCACCACGTGTTTTTAGAATATAGTCAAATCTGACTAACCTGTAACCTACACACGGCTACTCTCAGGATAACTTACATACTTTCTTATTGCCAAATCTAGGGCCTAAATCTATTGCCAAAACTCCTATCTGAGGAGGACCAGTGTGGGCAAGAGAAGGTTAAACAACTAGTTCATATCGGTCATACTGTCAGGGATTAACATTTAAGGTTTTCCTAATCTCCCTTTACATTGCCAGTCTTCACAACATTAACACAGGTTCAAAAGAAGGCTCCAGGTTCTTCCCACGCTAAAGTTGCAACAAGCTCTTCCCTTTGACTGTTTAACAATGCTGACCTCTAGGAGATCTTTGTATTAACAGAATAAATGCCAAAGGGACACGGGCCAAATCAAGCCTCATAATATGACGATACTATTTCTGTGAACATATACCATCATATTAGCAAGCAAAGCATGGCAAACAATGAGGAAAATAGGTGACAAGGCTTTGGTCCACAGTGGCAAACAGTAAGCAATCAGAACATGACAAAGGTCTGCAATGAGCCCTCTCTGGACAAAGAGGAAGAGAAAATGGTTCCTCTTCCATTCTGTGCATCTGTACTGGGCTCTGCTGTACAGGATCTTCCAAGTAAGTTAAACAACTGCTTGAGCATATTGAATCAAAAACCACACTTGGGAATCTGCATTTCTTATTAGGATTCGAGTGCTCGATCTCTCACAGTCACCCACTTGACCTGCTTTTAGGAGCTCAGCACACAGACCTTCATGAATATCCCTCGTCCCTCTCTGCTGTACTAACACATTTTCTGCTTTCTGCATGATTTTATGGTCAGAGGTTAAACTGCTAAGCCTTCACCTTCCAAGAGATGCTTTTCCCCTCCCATAATGGGCTTTCACAGTGTGCTGCAGTCGGATTAGCTCCTCTTTCAAGAACAAAGGCTATGTCTTTGTCCCTGTTATTTGGGCGTGGAGCCCCACATCAGAGGAGGCTGCTGCTCCTCAACATGCACGATTATGAAACTGAGAACCCTGAAAGCTTCTCCGGGTCTAGACTCTCATCCACCCAGGCAGCCAAAGAGAAAATCCTGTCAGGCACTCAGCTGAAAATTAACTAAGGCATCCTGTTGAGAACCTGATGAAGATGTTATTTCACCATACGATAAAACTCTGTTGTTTAACATAGCGAGAAGGAAAAAACTTTGAGCTCATTGCCTTAACAGTTTCAGTCACTAATTCCCACATGGGTGAGTCAAGATATTTTCAAACATATAGCCCTTGTCTGTATATACTCCTAAAACAGGCTTGATTATGTCCTTCTTCTATGTTTAAAAATCTGCCTAACCAAAGACCCATTCAAAAATTACAATTAATTATCTTTTATGTGCAGTTTTTACAACAGATATTTCTCATCCAATTTTTATTGCAATATTTATCAGTGAAGAGACTAATCAAAATGCAAGTCAAAAGACACAATTTTGTTATCTTTTGACATAAATATTCATTTATAAAGTTGAACAATGCTGAAAAACAAACACAGGTAATTAATTATGATTATGAATTGGAAAAGAAATAGTGAGTAATCCATAAATACAAAACTGACTTATAAATTATTTTTAATTTTAAGATACTGAATACATTGAACAAATCAGGTCATATGAGGCAATAAAAAAATTTGTCCATGTCAAATCACAGATGAATTCAGGAATATCTGCTATAGAATGAGAAGAACTACACTTATTCGAATATAATCATATAAACTACATCCACAGCAACAAATGACATTTAAAATTATAACGACTACAATCATAAAGGTGATGTTCAAAAGTAGATGCTTTTAATGTGGTTAAGTAATATTTTACCTGGTTTCAAAATTCTCTAACACAGTAGGTTAATTTT
The DNA here is from genome assembly GCF_000001635.26 of Mus musculus. Classification (NCBI taxonomy): domain Eukaryota; kingdom Metazoa; phylum Chordata; class Mammalia; order Rodentia; family Muridae; genus Mus; species Mus musculus. The sequence goes on along the minus strand of NC_000067.6, from coordinate 138,999,863 downwards.
AAATATATATATATGTATATATATAAGAAACCTTATGGAATAATAAGAACAGTCTAAGATAATGCACTTGAGTGCCATTATTTATTAAGAATCAAATCACTGCATAGAAGATTATATAAACTGATTCCCCGAGTTTCCAAACAATAGAACCTTTTATCCATAATTATTTCAGGTGGTAATGCACATCATAATTAACAAGAGAGATAGATGCACTCTTAGATAGATGCGCTCTAGGAAATCATCGATGCTTGAACACAATGGATGTCTACCTTAAAGAAGCATGGCTTCACTTCAGGATCTCATGCAAATCCGAACCTAGGAAAGAAGCTTTCAAGGTGAAGAGCACAGAACCAAATGCACACACAATGATGGGCAAAAACGTGAACTATTTCATGTCTAGCACTATAGGAAAAAAAATCTACAAAATTTGAATATATTTCAAAAGAAAACATTAAATGAAACCAAACAGCATTTGGTTAAATCTATGATACATGAATAATATAAATAATAACTATAAAAAAGAATCAAGGGCTGAAGAAATGGTTCAGCAGTTGAGAACACTGGCTGCTCTTTCAACCAAGATCCCATGTCTTTAAAACAAACAAACAAACAAACAAAAAAACCCTACTTATGCATTAAAAACACAATGTTGGTAAAGATACTGAGGAAAAAGAATTCTTAAACAGTGCTGGTGGGAGATTAAATTAGTATAGCCAATATGAAGAATAGTATGGAAGTTTCTCAAGAAAAGAGTAAAAACTGGGCTGAGACTAAATCTCACCTTATCACACACGAGATCCTGACATCAATCCCTTCGAACCCTCCTCCCACACCAACAATGTTTAAAAGTCTACTATGGTTTAAGGAAAAGAATATCAACATGTTTAAGATACATGCTCTACCATACTCATTGCTACACTATTCATGATAGATAAGATGTCACCAGCTTAGATGCCTGTCAACAGATAAATAGATAAATGAAATGGAAATAACAAAAAATATGATTCATTCACAGAAGAGAATGCTAGCATTTCATCTGTATAAGAACAAGTGGAACTGCAGGGTACTTTGTTAAATGAACTAAGGAAGACAGAAAGACAAATACAGTATGTGGTCTCTCATAAATGGAAGCTGGAAAATGTTGATCTGAATTAGTGATTACTAGAGGTTCATACAGAAAGGGCTGAGCTACATAGATGGAGGGTTTAACAATGAGGTATAATGAACTCTGTTAGAATGACACCTTCTGGAGCTCTGCAGCATGGTAAGGAGACTACCATTGACGGGAAACTTTATATATTTTATGAATAACTAGAATAAGCTCCAAACACAAAATAACCAATGATACAGAAGTGTTTGTGGCCTTGATTTGATTAATGTATTATAATATACATTAATCAAATGTGCACTCATCTCCTGATGTTAAATTTTAAGTCTGTTGTTAGACATAAGCCATCTAGGATTTTTTTTTAAGAATTATTTATTTACTTTATGGATATGAGTACTCCATGGAAGGAATTACAGACACAAAGTTTGGAGCTGAGACGAAAAGATGGACCATCTAGAAACTGCCATATCCAGGGATCCATCCCATAATCAGCTTCCAAACGCTGACACTAGCAAGATTTTGCTAAAAGGTCCCAGATATAGCTGTCTCTTGTGAGACTATGCCGGGGCCTAGCAAACACAGAAGTGGATGCTCACAGTCAGCTACTGGATGGATCACAGGGCCCCCAATGGAGGAGCTAGGGAAAGTACTCAAGGAGCTGAAGGGATCTGCAATCCTATAGGTGGAACAACAATATGAACTAACCCAAACCCAGACTCCCGGAGCTCCTGTCTCTAGCTGCATATGAATCAGAAGATGGCCTAGTTGGCCATCAGTGGAAAGAGAGGCCCATTGGTCATGCAAACTTTATATGCCTCAGTACAGGGGAACGCCAGGGCCAAGAAGTGGGAGTGGGTGGGTAGGGGAGTGGGTGGGGGAGCGTGTGGGGGACTTTTGGGATAGCATTAGAAATGTAATTGAAATAAATACCCAATTAAATAATAATAATAATAATAATAATAATAATAAAGAAGTATTTATTTACTTTATGTATATGAGTACATTGTAGCCATCTTCAAACACACCAGAAGAGAGCATTGAATTCCATTACAGATGGTTGTGAACCACTATGTGGTTGCTGGGAATTGAACTCGGAGCTTATGGAAGAGCAGTTAGTGCTCTTATCCACTGAGCCATCTCTCCAGCCCCCTCATTCTAAGATGAAGAAGAAGAAGGAGGAGGAGAAGAAGGAGGAGGAGGGGGAGGAGGAGGAAGGAGAAGGAAGAGGAAGGAGAAGGAGGAGAAAGGAGGAGGAGGAGGAGGAGGAGAAAGGAGGAGGAGGAGGAGGAGGAGGAGGAGGAGGAGGAGGAGGAGGAGGAGGAGGTGGTGGTGGTAGAGAGTGCACGCCTTTAATCCCAGCACTTGGGAGGCAGAGGCAGGAGGATTTCTGAGTTTGAGTCCAGCCTGGTCTACAGAGTGAGTTCCAGAACAGCCAGGGCTACAGAGAAACCCTGTCTCAAAAAACCAAAAAAAGAAAAAAGAAAAAAAGAAAGAGAGAGAGAGAGAGAGAGAGAGAGAGAGAGAGAGAGAGAGAGAAAGAAAGAAAGAAAGAAAGAAAGAAAGAAAGAAAGAAAGAAAGAAAGAAAGGGGAAGGGGAAGAAGGGGAAGAAAGGGAAGAAGGGGAAGAGGGGAAGGAAAAAAAGAAAGAAAAGAAAAGAAAAGAAAAGGAAAGGAAAGGAAAGGAAAGGAAAGGAAAGGAAAGGAAAGGAAAGGAAAGGAAAGGAAGGTTAAAAGGGAAGTAGTGAAAGGAGAAATATGAGATGAAGGAGGTCTACAAGAGAGACTAATAGCATGATGTTGGCCAGCAGTGCACATCACTGTGACATCAGAGAAGGCAACAGCATGACAGAGGCTGGCAGTGCACTTCACATCACAGTGGACACCAGAGAATGAACCAGCTTGATGGTGGCCATCAGTGTACCATAGTAAGCATAAAGCACAGTAAGCCTAAGCCATAACGCATGACAGTGATCCACAGGACACATCGCCAGGGACAGCTGGCATTTTCATACAGCTTCATCATAGTTCATAGTTTATCTACTGTAAGTGTAACTGACCATTTTAGTTCATAGTTTATCTACTGTAAGTGTAACTGGCCATTTTTGGCAAGCTCAATTCGAATCTGAAGAGTTAGCTACTTCCCATCACTCTTTCCCTGGTAATATTTTATTACTTATTTTCTATGTGTGTGTGGGAATGCCTGCAGCCGTGTCTGTGCTGTACATTTATGCAGTGCCTGTGAAGGTCAGAATAGGTGTCAGGTCCCCTGGGACTACAGTTATAGATGGTTGTGCTACATGTGGGTGCAAGCAATCAAACCCATGTCTTCTACAAGAGCAGCCAGTCCTCTTAAGCATTGAGCATTTCTCTATCTTCCTTCCTTGTAATTTTTTAAATCCCTGAAATATGCAGCAACTTGCATTTTGAAATTAAGAAAGAAGAAAGAAGGAGAATTTTAGGCAAAGAACTGACAATGTAGCCCGTGCTGCTTCTATGTAGGTGCTCAGACGCCTGGAGCTGGAGTGAGCTCCTGAAGGCGCACAAGGCACCAGTTCACTACTGCAGCGTGAATGGCTAAGTGCCTGTCAGCTTAAGGAAGGTACTCTTCCCCTCTTCCTCAGCACTTGACCAATGAGAAAAAGCTACCATTTCCAGTCTCCTTTTAAGTGAGGCTAAGCATTGTCAAGGACCAAGTCCTTTACAAGGAAAGTGATGTATGAAGGATGCCCCTGCCTGACCTCCGAAGAAATTTCCTCCCTGAAGTACTCCTCTTGCCTGTCATATGACTTGAACTTAGAGTTAGTGCCTTGGCTTTGACTCAACAGCCAAGAAGAAAAGCCTAGATAATAAGAGAAAATCAAGGGGAAAGAAACTTGGTGCCCTAGATAACTATACAGAGTAGCACCCTCCAGATGGACCAGCTGCTTCTCAGCCTCCACATTCTCTCAGGCTTCTGTTTGGAGGATTTCCATTCCCAGCAGATTGGCCATTATTCTTTAGAACACAGATTAAAACTGAATGGACAGTTTTGAAAGCTGATTTAGAAAAACAGCTTTAGGGATTATCCTCGAACACACAGGAGGTGGAGAAAGGACCAGAAAAAAAAAAATGTGATCTTCAAAGCTGGCTCTGGACACCAGCATAACTTGGACTCTAGTGTCACTGTGTGCCCCTGGTACTTTTAGAACAAAGGCTGCAAGTTCATATAGATGGATGGATGGATGGATGGATGGATGGATGGATGGATGGACTTTCCCCTCCAGAAAGCAACATGAGAAAATGCACAAGATACACAGATAGTTCTCTCCTTAATAGCAAAACCATGACAGTGTTTCAAAATGGAAACATCACTTCCTCATATCAAAACTGAAATATAAATTTCAGCTCCCTTGTATGTGTGCACGCACAGAAGCTACAAGCTGAGGCAATGCACAATCACTCTCTACCTTTTTTTTTTCAGCAAAACCTGTAGTTCACTGATTCAGACTGAATGGCTATTCAGCCAGCCCTCAACATTCTCCTGTCTCTACTTGGCCAATACTGTAGTAACAGGCTGTGGTGGTTTGAATAGGTTTGGCCCCCAAAGACTCCTGTGTTTGAATGCCTGGCCCACAGAGTGACAACTATTAGGAGGTGTGGCCTTGTTAAAGTAGGTGTGGCCTTGTTGGAGGGGGTGAGTCACTGTGAGCTTTGAGGTCTCCTAGGCTTAAGCTCCACTCAGTGTGCACCCAGGAGTTCCAGCCTCATAAGATAGTCTCCTGACGGCTGCCTTTAGATCAAGAAGTAGAATTCTCAGCTCCTTCTCCAGCACCATGTCTGCCTGAAGACTGCCATGCTTCCTGCCACAATGATAATGGACTGAACCTCTGAAACTGTAAGCCAACCCAATTAAATGTAAGACATGCCTTAGTCATGGTGTCTCTTCACAGCAATAAAGCCCTAAGACACTGGTATACACCACTTGTTTTTATATGGGTTCTGGAAATCAAAGTGAGGTCCCCAGGCTTGCACCACAAGCATGTTACTGGCAGTCACCTCCCCAGCCCAAATTCAGTTTCTTATCTCTGCATACACAAGATTCAAACTTCAAAATATAGAACCTTAGCCAGGTGGGGTGGCACATACCTTTGATCCTAGAATTCAGGAGGCAGAGACAGGCAGATCTCTGTGAGTTCCAGGGGAAACTGGTCTACAGAGCAAGTTCCAGATCAGCAAAGGCTAAATATAAGACCCCGTCTCAAACAAACGATCATAAATAAATAGGTAAAGAAATAAATAAAACAAACCAAATTTAGGTCAAATTTGATTCTCATTCGGTACAGCAACTGTATCTCTTCAAGTGATAAGGGCGGAGTGGTCCTGCCCTGCTACATGTTCGCAAATAAGCCTGACTCAATGTTTCTCTAGTTAGCAGAGAATTCTGCTAGCTCCAGAGAGAGCATTTTAAAAGATAACCTGGCTTTTAGTAAGAAAGTAAAAATGTAAAGTTAAAAGTCCAAGCTGAGATTTGTCTCAGTCTTCACTATCAAACCTACTTTAAAAAATAATAATAAAAGTCATTAAGTTAGTTTTCACGTAATTAGGCACACTTCCTGTTAGAAGCAGGACTGGAAGCACTGCCCAGCAGTTTACATTCACTTTAACATGAACTATGTCACATTCACTTTGCAATAGATATTAGACTTTTGCTAATAAAATATATTAGAAAATGAAAGTAAGGTCATCTACCAACTCTCTAGAATTCATAAACCACAGATTAAAATGTTTCCTGAACTTAATCAAATTGTACATCAAATATCTAATCCAATCTACTCATTTTGAGACTCAAAGACACAAAATGGTTTGCCCAATCACTATATTTTATTATGAAGTGATAAATACTATAAATGCCATAGAAATTACCCTTAAGAAACAAACATTTTATTGATGTGATCTTTATAGATGTGATCGCTGAATTATATCCAAGGCCCTGCGGGTTTTGTGCCCTTCCTTTTGTGACTACCATATTTTTGCTGCGTTACTCATTCTGAAAACAGCTTCCTCATTTAATGAATGCAGAGCCCACACCCAGCCCTCCATTCTTTGTCTCTTTGAAACTGATGCATAAATAAAATTTCTTAATATAGTAATTCCTCACTATGTGGCATTAGTTCCAGTCTGCCCCACAGATAGCCTCGGATGCTCAAGTTTCTCCTATTAAATGGCACAGATTAGCAGTGTGCTAAGGTAATGTTGGCAATGCCATGTATCTATGTGAGAGATGCAGTGTACCATCAGGCCTAATCTAATGTCATCACAATAGTCACTGCCCTCTACTTGTGCCGGATCCTGACCTAATCAAGAGTCCCTAAGAAGGGAGTGTGAAACCTTGGTAAATTGGTCAAATTCGCTCTCACTGAGAATGAGGATCTTTGGAGACTGTAAAGGAATAAGCCAGGCAAACAAGATGATGACTACCAAGGGCAGAAGGTAAGATGCTTCAAGTGGACTGTCTGCCATGTTTCAGGCTGAACAAGTAAACCAGTATGGCTGCAACTGAAGGAACAAGAAGAAAGATGCAATAACTAAAAGATGAAATCCTAGCTGTGATCATTTCAGATGTAGTTGAAAGCACAGTATACTTAAAAGTGCTTATACTAAAGGGGCATTAAACAGGCAGTACATTTTGTTTTAGAAAGGAGCTTTGGCAGAAAAAAATACTATCTGCGAAGTCATGCAACTAGTTCTCATGCCCAGGAAGAACTTGAAATGAGCTCTCTCACAGGCCCTGTCCACAGCAGCAATGGATACAGGGCAGACTGCAGACTAACACTGTAAAGCATCTCCTAAACAGATGAGCATTGGTCATTGTCACTCGCCTTTATGATGTCCAAAAGCCCTTCCCTGTAATGCTGCAGGAAAGCCAAGCTCATGTCTAGGTTAATGCATAATAAACCCAGTGGACAGAAAGATAAAGAGCCTCTGTGCTCCGACAACAAAAGAAGCCAAAGCTTTACACATAAAGACTATTCTCTCCCTAACAAAAAGTCTCTGTTTCCTGAGATTTCTCAAAGTTACAAAGGAAAGAGGATAAAGGAAGTAAATCATTATCCCATGTGTGGGTAGAGCTAGAGTCTTTCAGTCAAGATCAAACACCACTGGCTGATACAAAATAGCATTGCTGCCAAGTCCTCTCACCAAAGCACTAGTATCTGCCAAGCCCTGGGCTACAACAGCCAGCATAGTTCAGGCTCATACTCCATATAACCCGCACTTCAACTCAACCAAGGAGATAGGAGCCAAATGAGTCACAGAGTGACTATGATGCCACCTTCTATATACTTATCAATGGGACAATGGTCATGAAAGCAGACGCAAAGAAGTGATTTCAAGTAGATTCTAAAGTTAAAACATTAAAGCAGTATGAAAATAAATCCCATATAGAGATGTATTAATGAATAATCTTCAACAAGGTGCTTTTTTTTTATGTGTATGGGTGTTTTGTGTGCATGTAACTAACATTATGTGCACCACAAGCACGCGTAGTCCCAGTGGAGATGGCAAAGGGGTACGTGAACTAGAGTTATCACTGAAGCTAAAACTGGGCGGTTCGGAAGCACACTCAGGTCCTCTGGAAGAACGATGCGTTCTGGAGCCCCAGCCATCTCCACAGCCCTTTAACAAGTGGGGGAATGTGATTGCTTGCTTGCTTGCTTGCTTGTTTTTGGATGTTTGAGACAAGGTCTCTCAATGTAGCATCCCTAAAGGATGAGCTTCTGAAAATCATGCCAGTGCAGAAGCAGACTCGGGCTGGCCAGCGGACCAGGTTCAAGACATTCATCGCTATTGGGGGCTACAATGGTCACGTTGGTCTTGGTGTTAAGTGCTCCAAGGAGGTTGCCACTGCCATCGGAGGAGCCATCACCTTGGTCAAGCTTTTCATCATCCCTGTGCAGAGAGGCTACTGGGAGAACAAGACTGGCAAGCCCCACACTGTTCCATGCAACATGACAGGCCGCTGTGGCTCTGTGCTGGTGCGTCTCATCCCTGCCCCCAGAGGCACTGGCATTGTCTCTGCTCCTGTGCTCAAGAAGCTCCTGATGATGGCCGGTATAGATGACTGACTGCTGCACATCAGTCAGAAGGCAACTTTGCTAAAACCACCTTTGATGACATCTCCAAGACCTACCTACCCGACCCCCGACCTCTGGAAAAAGACTGTTCACCAAGTCTCCTTATCAGGAATTCACTGATCATCTTGTGAAAACCCACACCAGAGTCTCTGTTCAGAGGACCCAGGCTCCAGCTGTGGCTACCACATAAGGGTTTTTATTCAAGAAAAATAAATGAATTAAGTCTTTAAAAAAAAAAAGCCAGGCTCAGCACTCTGGAGGCAGAGGCAGGCGGATTTCTGAGTCTGAGGACAGCCTGGTCTACAAAGTGAGTTCCAGGACAGCCAGAGCTATACAGAGAAACCCTGTCTCAAAAAAATATATTTTTTTTAAATAATAATAGTAAAATAATTTTTTAAAAGTAGCCAACTCATTATAAGGAATATAAAATTAAGCTAAATATTATAGAATAGTAAAAATACCTTTACTGGCATAAAGAAGAAAGATCAGAAGAATGAAGAAACAAAGAGCCACTGGACTAAAACAAACTAAAGAACCATATAGAATACATAGAACTTAAAAACAACAACATCTTTGAGTCAAACAAGTCACTCCGTGGGTCTAACAGCAGACTGGCAGCTACTGTGTAGATCAGAGAGCCTGAACAGAGTGGGAGGAACTACACAAACCAAAGCAGCAGCGCAAAGGGACTCCAAGTGAGCAAAGGGCCACCAAGGCTTGAGGAGTGGCATCAGATAGGCTAACAAGCAAGAGCTGTGTATGTTCCCAATACACATAGATGTATAAAAAGATGCACAGGAAAATCGCTGAAAAACAATGATCTATAAATTTACAGATCAAAGAGCCCCGCCCAGGGAGACAAGACAAACTCAGACAAGCATGGAAAAGTCACTTCTCTGAAAATCCCCATGCAGAGGAGACACTGAAAGCAGCAGTGGGAGCACAGCATCACGCAGGGCGGGACTGGCTAACATGTACACCGAGGCACCACTGAAACCTATGGCTGGCGTGGTAGCACACCCTGTCAATCAGCGCTTGAGAAGCAGAGGCAGGAGATCATGAGTTTCTAAGGAGTCCAGGATGGGCTCCACAGTAATCTCCTTGTTCCTACCCCCACCAAAAAAAAACAACTGGCACGATTTTTTTAAACTAGTAACAAATGACTAAATGGCAGATATCATCCTAACCATATCAATAATGCATCAAAATGTAAATGTACTACACACTAACTATAATCAGTAACTGTCAGGCTAGGTATAAAAGCAAAACTCAAATATGTTAACCGACAGATATAAATAGTTCATATAATTTTATAACAGAAATAGGAAAAGAATTTCATGCAAACATTAATCACAAGAAAGGAATTCAATTTATATGAAACTAAATGAAGACAGAATGTATTACTAAAGACAAAGGAAACAGCATATATTAAAAGAGCTAGCTCATAAAATAAACTACTGGAGCCGGGGCCGAGGCCGGGGCTGGGACATTAGCCTACAATACCTGCTACTCAGGAGGCAGAGACAGAAGAATCAAAAATTCGAACATGACTTGGCTGCAGAGTTAAGTTCAGGCCAACCTAGAGGTCCTGAAACAAAAGGCAACAAGGCACCGGGGATGCAACTCAGCGCGATCACTTGACCAGCATGCATAGGAGGTGACCATCGGAACTGTGCATCTCACAAAATAACTTCAAAGTGCATAAAGCAAAAATGAAGCATCTGAAACATGAGACTCAAATACACAACCACATATGAAATTCTTACATTCCTCTCTTAGTAATTGAAAGACACAAAAATGTCAGAAAAGACATAAAAAATTTTGAAGAATACGACCAATCAACTTTACCTGACATTTATACACCAGGGAAACTCCACAACTGCAGGATATAAATTCTAGTTATGGCATAATCTTCAGCAAGACAAGCCACATTATGAAGCCATAAAGTAGAATACACATTTTTGAGGACTAATAGTATATAGAGTATATGCTCTGACTCAAATTAAAAGAAAAAAAAAAGAAAAATTATAATCAATAGTAACAATATACCAGAAAAATGGAAATTTGCTACATTTCTAAATAATGCATGTATTAAAAGCAAGACACAGTAGAAATTAGAAGATATTTATAAGTATATAATTATGAAAGCAAATATCCAAACTTATGGGTTGATGTGAACTACTGCCTAAAAATAAAATTATGTTTTTATGTCTGTATTAGACCAGTGGTTTTCAACCTGTGGGTTGTAACCCCTTTAGTAGTATTGAAGACCCTTCACAGGGTTCCCTAAGACCACCAGAAAACACATATATTTACATTACAATTCAGTAACATAGCAGAATCAGTTATGAAATAGTAATAAAAACATTTTATGGGTGAGCTCACCACAACATGAGGAACTGTATTAAAGGGTCACAGCCTTAGGAAGGTGAGAACCACTGTATTAGAGAATATTTAAGGTCAGTGGTCTCGGTTTCCAAATCAAGAAGCCCTAAAGAAACTAAAGTCAAAATAAATATAAAAACAAAATAATAATGAGCAGAAAACAACAAAACAGATTAAAATAACTGTTTTACTTCCTGACAGGAGCCTAGCATGGCAGTCCTATGAGAGGCCCAACAAGCAGCTAAAAGAGCCAGTGCAGACACTTATACCCAACCAATGGACAGAAGCTGGGGACCCCTGCGGTTGAATTAGAGAAAAATGGAAGAAGCTGAGGAGGAGGGCAACCCCATCGTAAGATCAGCAATCTCAACTAACCTGGACCCCCGAGATCTCTCAGACACTGAGGCACCAACCAGGCGGCATACAATAGCTGATATAAGACCCCATATCACATATACAGCAGAGGACTGATGGGTCTGGCCTCAGTGAGAGAAGAGGCATCTAATCCACAAAAGATCTAAGGGCCACGAAGGGAGGAGGTCTGGTGGAGTGAGGAGGGGACAACCTCGTAGAGAGGGGAGGAGGAAGGGGATGAGGAAATGTCGGAGGGTGGACCCGGAGGGGGATAACAACTGGACTGTTAAAAAAAGATTTAATAATAATAATAATGTAAACATTTTAAAAAAACAACTGTTTTAATAAACCAGATCCCTAGTTGGTTAGCACCTAGGATACACTATTAAAGACAGGGATGATACACAGATCATCAATCTTGGAAGCAAACCGGATCTTTCCAGATCCAGTGACTGCAAAAATTGAAAATAAGGGAATTAGAGAAATGGCTCAGCGGTTAAGAGCACTGACTGCTCTTCCAGAGGTCCTGAGTTCAATTTCCAGCAACTACATAGTGGCTCACAGCCATCTGCAATGGGATCTGGTTCCTTATTCTGGTGTGTGTCTGAAGAGAGCGACTTTATGTAGTGTACTCACATACATAAAATGAATAAATATTTAAAAATTTTAAAGTAAGAAATTATATTAGCAGCTTTGTCCCATCTAATTTTAGAATTAAGTGAAGAAAACTCCTTAATAAATGCAAATTATCCAAAATTATACAAGAAAAATACAAAAAATTTGAATTTTTTATTTATCTGTTTAAAAAATTGAATTCATAATTAAGATTGTTCAGCAAATAGATCTTTAGTGTCAAATGGTTATAGTCATTTAATTCAATTAACTTGAATTTCTCTACATAGTTAAGGTGTCATTGTAACGAGACAATTTTATCAGAAACATCTCTGATGCCTTCCTAGTGTTCTATAAATCTTCGGTGAAAGCAACAAACACAGAAGTTACTTTGGGGCTGGGGACGGGGGCTTGGTGGCTGAAGTCCATGCTATGCAGCGTAAGGACCGGAGTTAGACTCTCAGAGCCCACAGGTGCACACCTGTAACCCCAAGGCTGGAGAGGAGGGGACAAGCGGATCCCTGGGACCCTGGGACTTGCTATCAGCCAGTGTAGACTACATGGATTGCAGGCCAGTGAGAATTCTAGGCTCAAAAAATAAAAAAAAAATTTTAAAAAGCAACCTTTGAGTAACAACACTGGAGGTTGTCACCTGCCTTTCTTACATTCAAACTTGGGAGGAAGCTAACCAGCAGGAACAGATAAGATTGTCAGGCCGAGAAACTACTGTGTGTGTCATGCGGTAACAGAGAGTGTGGACCATTATAAAATTGTCCAGACTGATGTAAAACATCTGTCACTGCAGAGACAATGGAGTGTCAATGAGAACGTCATGGTATGGCCTTGGACAGAGAGCATTATAAATCTGTTAAACATGTCCAGAAAAATGAACAATGAAGTCTGTGTGGACATTGGGTGAGAAGATGCTATGTCAATAGAGAGCCACTGCTTTTAGTAACTCACATGCCATTCTGTGTAACTCTGTGCATCTGTAGGGCAAGAAATGTATGGAAACTCTGACTTCCCATAAGTTTCAAACTCAGCATATAAGACAGTCATTATTTCCTGGTAAATTCTAAGCTTCTCTAAAAAGTAAAATATTTCTGAGGCAATGAATTGGCTTGGTAGATAGAGGTGCTTGCTATCAAAGCATCATGGCCTGAGTCTGATCCCCAGAACCTCTACGCTAGAAAGAAAAACGAACTCCCACTGGGTATCTTATGAGCTCCATACATGCCATGCCATGCATGCATCCACGCATATAACACATGCACAAAAATGTAATTTATTTTTAAAGTAATGTTTATACTTAAAGATTTTATGGTATATGCTACTCAACTAGACTTGAATGAATGAATGTACATTTAGAAAACAATGTAATTTCAAAGATTTGAAAGTTTCAAAGTTTGAAAGTAATTTCAAAGATTATCACTATCAAATGATCTAAACTGCTTGAGTAATACTTAATACTGATGAAATAGTGAAGTATTTTTATATACCAAAGTAAACTATTTCGCCAATTTCTTAAAACAAGGGGTGAAACCTCACGTGGTTGAGAGCACTGATGAATGCACAGAGAGCTTATGAAGTGCAGAAAAGGGCACGCATCCCTGCTGACTGGACACAGTAGTAAAGGAACCCCTAGTAACATAGCCAGGATCGGTGCATCCCTCAACCTTCATTTGGGAAGCACAAAGGGAACCTATATAATCTTCCCAGCCCTCCACGGGCTCCCTAGGAAAGAAGGAGCTGAAGGAGTGCTGATGCCTGAAGCAGTGGATGGCACATGTGCAAAACCTGAACGAGCCCAAGCCAGACCAAATCCCAGCATGGGATGAACAGGGAACTTGGGCACACAATCCTACCTAGCCATGAAGCTGATGGCAGAACTGCTAGCTGCTGAAAAAAGGAGAGACAGTTTTCTCTAGAAACTGCAGTCCCTGGTAAATGGACCACTCTCCCAAGAATGAAGACCACACATCCAAGATTGAGCAACACAAACCGAATGTGTCAAAACAAAACACGACAGAAAGCTGGGTAAAAGAAAGGACTTGGATCTGAAAAACTTTGGGGAGGGGAATGAATATGACCAAAGCACACTGTACAAAAACTCTCAAAGAACTCACAAGAATAAAGGAACAGACCTTTTGTGAGGAGATAAGCAGCCAACATGTATTAAAAGTTACTGACATCCCTAAGTATTTATTTAAAGTATATAACAATACACATGCAATATAGCCAGGCGTGGTGGCGCACGCCTTTAATCCCAGCACTCGGGAGGCAGAGGCAGGTGGATTTCAGAGGATTTCTGAGTTCGAGGCCAGCCTGATCTACAATGTGAGTTCCAGGACATCCAGGGCTACACAGAGAAACCCTGCCTTGAAATCCCAGCACTCGGGAGGCAGAGGCAGGTGGATTTCAGAGGATTTCTGAGTTCGAGGCCAGCCTGATCTACAATGTGAGTTCCAGGACATCCGGGGCTACACAGAGAAACCCTGCCTTGAAAAACAAAATAAAACAAAACAAACAAACAAAAAAAAAAACCCACATGCAATGAGATACATGAATAGCAGGTTCAAACAATGGGATTCTCAGAGCAATTCAATCTCAAATAGATATCTGTTTTCAGAACTAGAGGGAGCCTAGGCATGGTGAACACTTTTAACTCCAGCACTTAGGAAGCAGGGAAAGGCAGATCTGAGTGTGAAAGTTGTCTACATAGAGTTCCAAGCCAGCCAGAGCCACATAGTGAGACACTATGTCAAAACATACAAATCAGAACTGCAAAGATGTCTAAACTAAACTGTCAGTTAGTGATGAGACCATTTACGACAATGTGAAATACCGATGCACATATATATTCATATATATATAAATCCAGAGATTTATATAAAGATATAACAAGATATTAGCCATGATGTTCTCATAGGACGGCATTTAAAGTGGCCTCTAGTTCCTTCCTATTATCTTCTTATTCATTTGGATTGTATATGATGAGCCTAAATTAGAAGTGTTTACACTCACAGATCAACATAGACATACAGCAGCAATATAAGGTATTCATGGCCAACCTAGCTCAGCAAGAACAAGTTCATTCTATTTAAAGTCCATCAAGTGACTCGTCTAGGCCACTCATAGTTTACTCGTTTTTAATTATGTGTGTTAAAATTAGAATAAATCTTAGAACTAAAGTTTCCCAGTTATCTATGTGTGGTCACTTCATCTTTATACACCAGTTTCTTCAACATTTTAATGTCTATTACATGACTGACATAAAAATCAAATAAATAATTAGGAAAGATATTTTGTAAATTTTAGTAGTAGTAATATACCTATATGAGCAGCATACTAAAAAATTGGGGGAGATATTATACAGGATATCAAAAGAGAAAACTATCTGACTTTCGGAGTTGGAGGGCAAATTAGTAAAAGGCCAGCATTACCATCCATTAGCACATGCTCATCCAAAAGCCTTCAGAGAACACAGCACCACACCAGGGATATGAAATTCCGTTACACTAACGTTAGTTATTGCATTTGAAAATTTGACTTAAGGAATTTACTAGAACACTGTTGTCGGATTTCCCCTGTCCAATCCCATTAGGGCGGCAGGAGGCTTCCCCCAGGAGCACAGCAGTGTGACCTGGCCCACTGAGAGTTGGCCGGTTCAGTTTTTCAGTATTTCCCACAACAGAACACCACACAAATATAAATGCAATGCAGAACTGGGACTTCCATGGAGCCAATCAGCCAGACAATACCATAACCCAGGAATAAGAGAAAGCCTGCGCCTTAACTGTTGTCATAGGCCATCTATGGTTCTGGGTTACTGGAATACCCTAGGGCTGGCCACTCATCTGCATGCTCCTGGAGTGCACTGATGACAGCTATGAGCAGAAATAGGCATGTGTGGGGATGCTCCTGACTACCTTCAGAGTCAATGGCTGGACAGGAAATTCAAGCTTGGTCCGGATTTCCCTAACCATTCAACTTCACAGATGAGATAAGGATCACCTGGAGTAATGCAGTCTTGAGCTACCTCACTGGTAAGCACAACACGTGTGGTGACACTAAAGAAGAAAAGACAGGAGTGGGCATCAGGAGAAAGCGAATCATGGACTTCCATTCACAACTTGTATGGCTCTGCTACAGCAGGGGCCTGAAAGTCTGACGCCACAGTGCTAGGAATAGCTACCTACGCAACTTAAACACACGTTGTCGTTACTCCTGGGGAAATTCCACAGTTTACAAGGGGAAAGCTCACCTTTGTGGATTTTCTCACTTATGAACCGTATGTTTGAGCCCAAGCGCCTGGATGAGTTCCCAATCAGAAGGTTCTCATGTGCCTCTTTAATGGAGAGAACTGTGTGCCTGCTGCCTGACCACTTTTTCAAGATGCCCACAACAAGATGCCCAAGTGGAGCCGCAGCAAGGGCACACACCAAGCAAGAGATGCTTGCACTGCTTCTTGTGTTCCATCCTGCCCTTGGGACCCACACTCTGTCCTCGCTGCTCTATCTAATAAACGTTAATAAAACAGAAAGAAATACATGACGGCATGAGTCACCATAACTATATCAGAGCTGCAATAAAAGCAACGTGAAGCACAGCACAGATTGACCGTGGGAATGAAGCTGGCTGGGTGCCTCCTGCTGTCAGTCACAGCCAGAGGGAGAACTGGTCTTCTGTAGCTACTAGATGCAATGTTGCCAGCATACATATACTAAACATAAAATAGCCCTTCAGTGTAACACTTAGTCAGTGTTGAGTGTTTATTAAAATCGTGCCAAAAGTGAAAGGAAGAGAGTCATAGGGAAATAAATGTTCCATCACTCCTCCTCCTCCTCCCTTATCCAGCATTAAAAAAGTTGAAGGGATTTTTTTTTTTAAATCTGGAGACCCCAAAAGCTATGTAGTAAAACACAAAGACAAAAGGCTAGCTGTAATGCCATGGTTTTCCTGGCTGATTCAGAGCAGCTCTTCCCATCACCCTCTCGGTAATCTTCAAACAAGAAGTGGCAGTATTCAGCAAGCACAGTAACAGTAGGGAAGTGCACTCACCCAAAAGCAGAGTATACTAGTTTATTAGTTGTAATTACTTGGTTCTCAAGAATTCTGTCTTTATGAGAGAAGCAGTCCCATGTGGTGCCTTTTTAAAAATCTAATTTAGTAAGCACTAAATTTATTTCTATCTCACTAAATTGCACACTTCTTTGGTCGCTGGACATAGGGTTATCTACACATTCCTTTAACATCATGTGACATTTTAAAAGATGATCTGACAATAAGAGAGAAAATATTAGAGAACAGGGAAGGGGACTCCAGAGAGTGAAGGGCGGATGAGCAAAAAGCAAAACGGCAGTGTGGCCAGGAGCAAGCATCAGCTAAGCACTACAGCAAAACGGCAGTGTGGCCAGGAGCAAACATCAGCTAAGCACTACAGCAAAACGGCAGTGTGGCCAGGAGCAAGCATCAGCTAAGCACTACAGAAGCAGCACAGTGAAGCCAGTGTACTAGTATAATTGAAATGGTTATCGAAAGGGGGGCCTTTGTGTATGTTCAGCAGATGAACAAGCATCCAGTGGAACAATGTGCCACAGAGACTTTGAACAGAAGTTAAACAGAATGCTTTCAATGTCTGGAGACAGAGCTGGTCATTGAAGACCAGACACACTCCTATAGTGGCAGAACGACAGTTAAAACAGAAGTTAACTAAAGGTGGAAGAACAAGTGACCAGTGCAATGCATCCTCCCCGCACACTGGCAGAAGATGACATACATCCAGCTAGAACGTGGAAGAGGAGATGGAATCAACAGAGGAAGTGGACAAGGAGGAGAAACGGAAACCGAAAGCCAAGTGAGCAGGATTGAGCGGCCTACACACCAGCAGCAGTGCAGAGCCTCTGGGGACAGAGGCTGTGCTTCCTTGAATTACACTTAAGGAAATAACAACAGGTCTCCAAGAAAAAGAACATGCTGTTCTTTCACACTTGTAGACAAGAAGCAGTGTCCCAAAAAGATACACAGCATATTGTCCAGCCATCTTACCAGATGACTTCACGGTGACACCCAAGAACCACTGCACTATACCACCTAGGAACATGAGGCAAAGTGAGGTCTCAACAATAAAACTTTCAGGCTCTAGTTGGTATAAAACTGTGGCAGACACTTAAATGTCCTGATTCACATTTTCACCATGGCCAGCAGCTCTGTGACAAGTTGTCAGGTTTCACAACAGCTCTACAGACATCTAGGAAAACCAGAAAACTTGTCACCAATGGTATCAGACACGTTATTTTATTAAATAATGAAGGATTATCCCGAAGAAAGTTATTTTATTAAATAATGAAGGATTATCCCGAAGAAAGCAGCTACATGACTGAGAAACAGAATGTTTTGCCAATCATGATTAGCAAACTTAATATAATTACCTACTTTGTAGATTTTGATGTCAAGGCCAAAGCATCCTTATAATTCTTAATTTTTATTGTCATTGTTAAATCCTACAATTCTCCCCTGTACAAGATTTAAAATCAAAAGCCCTCACTGGTATACTGTGTCATTACCTCAATATATATTAAAAATGTATCTACGCATACAGTGCAGAAAGGGAATATTAAAAAGAATGTGCCTGCTTAAATTATAATGAAAATTCCTGTTTAAAACGTGTGTGTGTGTGTGTGTCCCAGGTGGTGGTGGCACACGCCTTTAATCCCAGCACTCGGGAGGCAGAGGCAGGCGGATTTCTGAATTCGAGGCCAGCCTGGTCTACAAAATGAGTTCTAGGACAGCTAGGGCTACACAGAGAAACCCTGTCTCAAAAAAAAAAAAAAAAAAAAAAAAAGTGTGCGTGTGTGTGTGTGCCCGCGCGCATGTACACGCACGCATGTACGATTTGCTATTTCTATTACTCATCACAGCTATCACAGCTTTATGACAAAAAGAAAAGGGGCTTTAATTGCTCTCAGTTTAAAGACTTTTTAAAAACTAAGGCTCACTGGGTGGTGGTAGTGCACTCCTTTAACCCCAGCACTTGGGAAGCAGAGGTAGGTGGTGCAGCCAAGGCTACACAAAGAACATCTGCCTCAAAAAAACCAATAAACAAATACAAACAAGCAAACTTACATACATACATGCATACATACATACACGCATATATACATACATACTTAGACTCAAAAAGCTTATTACGCCATAATTCTAGCCCAAATTCTTCCAAGTCAATTCTCACTGTAGAGTTCTGCCACTCTTTCACTCGATGAAAGCAATGGGAAAAGTAGGTTCTCACCACAAAGGCAGGAAGGAAATGTCTAGTGTATGTCAGTAACGGGGGAGACTGAGACCATAAGGAGCATGCAACCCTGGCCTGCCCAGCAGAGTGACCCCCTGTCACTGCAGGCCTATTTCCCAGGTGTACCACACAACTACTGGCATTTTCTATGGCAGCCATAAATAAAATTGAGAAACACTACAACTGAGACATAATGTACAAAATCTTAAGCAAATTAAGTTTGACAAATACAAGCTCCATGAAATTTATTATATTACCCATAAAAAAGATGTATATCAATAATTTAACAAAATCTTACTTCAAAGACTCCAATTAAATTTCATAACCAAGAAAGTTATAAACAACTTGCCTCAAGAAACTTGAAGCCACCAATCAGCAGGAAGTAGTCTAATGATGTTATTCCTTTCCAAACCCCTGACTTTATTCAGGAATCTCTTTCCATTCCTCTCTATCCTTTTTGCTCTCTTATATAGTAGTAGGGGATTGAAAAGGTAGAAGAAAAAAGTGGAGAAGGGTGAAGAAAGAAGAACTCAGAAAGTAGGCTGTTGCGTGCTCAACTGGCCAGGAAGAACGACGCTGCTACAGGATCCTTCTGCACACGTTTATTCAGTCCTGTTTCTTCTTTCTCTATATTTCCCTTGTTTATATCTCCCTTGTTTATATCTCTCCCTTGTTTATATCTCCCTTGTTTTTATATCTCCCTTGTTTTTATATCTCCCTTGTTTTTATATCTCCCTTGTTTATATATCTCCCCCGAACCCTGGGCCTCTCACTCCTTTTATACTCTCAGTTCCCATCCACGCACAGCAGGCCACGCCACCTCACCAGGCATGCAGCTTCAGCTAATCAGGGCAGCAGGGGCAAATCTCCACCAAATTGGATTCACCTGTATCCTGGTACACCTGCGCAGCACTCAAGATGTTTGTGTCTTATATGAGGAAGTCAGGTGCAAGTCATATGACTTAGCTGCAGTCTCTGGCGCCTTTGGGACTGCCGCCACACCCGCTCCCCACAATTCCCCCTTTTTTCTTTTTTTTTTTTTTTTTTTTTTTATTTATTTATTATATGTAAGTACACTGTAGCTGTCTTCAGACACTCCAGAAGAGGGCATCAGATCTCATTACGGGTGGTTGTGAGCCACCATGTGGTTGCTGGGATTTGAACTTCGGACCTTCGGAAGAGCAGTCGGGTGCTCTTACCCACTGAGCCATCTCACCAGCCCCCGTGAGTTTCGGCACCACTTGTTGCGTGCTCAACTGGCCAGGAAGAACGACGCTGCTACAGGATCCTTCTGCACACGTTTATTCAGTCCTGTTTCTTCTTTCTCTATATTTCCCTTGTTTATATCTCCCTTGTTTATATCTCTCCCTTGTTTTTATATCTCCCTTGTTTTTATATCTCCCTTGTTTTTATATCTCCCTTGTTTTTATATCTCCCTTGTTTTTATATCTCCCTTGTTTATATATCTCCCCCGAACCCTGGGCCTCTCACTCCTTTTATACTCTCAGTTCCCATCCACGCACAGCAGGCCATGCCCCCTCGCCAGTCACGAGGCTTCAGCTAATCAGGGCAGCAGGGGCAAATCTCCACCAAATTGGATTCACCTGTATCCTGGTACACCTGCGCAGCACTCAAGATGTTTGTGTCTTATATGAGGAAGTCAGGTGCAAGTCATATGACTTAGCTGCAGTCTCTGGCGCCTTTGGGACTGCCGCCACACCCGCTCCCCACAGTAGGCAAAGACAGCTATATTCCATTGTGTAAATGTACCATATTTTCTTTATCCAATCTTTATTCAAGCAATGTTGTTTCCAGTTTCTGGCTATTATGAATAAAAATGCTATAAACACAAAAAGAAAAAAAAAAGAAAGAAAGTTATAAACAAATCCAGATGTCGACGTGATGTCATTAGTAGATAGGCTTGCATTTACTACCTTTCTAATTATAAACTGCAGTCCAGACTGACATTCCTAATCCAAAACTCTGAACACACCCTCAAACTCTGACACCACAAGCATCAGCACGGCATCGCAGGTGGCAACGTCCACATCTGACCTCCTCGAGCGCTAACCCAGCGCTTGGGTACCAAGACAGAAGGATTACCAGAGGTGATTTAAATAGTGAGTTCCATGCCAATTCAGGACTGAGACATTGTCTCAAAACACCAAAAGGTATAAACAAGCTCTGTGTGTTTGTGTGTGTGTGTGTGTGCACAGACATATATATGTATATATACCTTCAATAATTTATATATGGGGCTGGTGAGATGGCTCAGTGGGTAAGAGCACCCGACTGCTCTTCTGAAGGTCCGGAGTAAAAATCCCAGCAACCACGTGGTAGCTCACAACCATCTGTAACAAGAACTGACTCTTCTGGAGTGTCTGAAGACAGCTACATATAATAAATAAATAAATCTAAAAAAATTATATATGTATATATATAATGTATTATAAATTAACTTCAGCTATAAATAAATTAAATCTTATTTTAAATTTTGGTTCCTTTCCCAGATATGGCACATGAATGTATGAATATGCATATTATATGTATGTATGTGTGTATATATGTATTATATGTATATATTTAAAATCTAAAATGATACTCAATTATTTTATATATAGGTAAAATTTACACATACACACACACATACATATACCCAAAAATATTCCAAATTTTGAAAAACTCTGAAATGCAAAACAGTCCTTCCCAAAATTTCATAACCTCTTGTTAGGATTGATTTTTATAGAACTTAGCTGATTACCTCAGATCCCTCAATTGATACTCTCCTTTACTTGTGTAATGTCTTCACTCTCAACAGACTCATAACAACTTGTGAGCTTCTCAACATTGACTCTTAGAAGTTTGACAACTTACAAACATAAGGTACTCCCATCTTACTAGGATTTGCATCTGTGAACATTTGGGGCGGGGGATGAACAAGAAAGGTATGTCCGGGTGGAGGTACAGCAGTGGCAAGGCATGTCCCTAGCATCGCAAGGCCAAGGATCATATCCCCAGTGCTAGAATATGAGGGAGGGGGCAAGAGAGGAGAGGAGGGCACAGAAGGGAAGGAGAAGGGAGGAAGGGCAGAGCCACAGCTAATGTCTTCCTTGTCTCACCTGAAACACACACAAGTTTAACTGGTGCTATCACTATGGTGATGCAGACTTCTCTGCCAAATTTCTCTTGTAGTACAAAACTAATTTCTGAGCTCAGAATAGCTCAGAGTCTTCAGTCTGCCCCTAATGCTTCCACAACACTAAATAGGAGAGGTGGAAGAAGCCAGTCGCTGACTTCCATGAAGCTGCCCCTTCTTCCAGGTTGACAGTTCTTATTCAAGCGATTAGAATCTTAACACAGATAACCACCACAGAGCTTAGGAACCAAATAAACACTTCTGCTTCTAGAACGTTCAGCAGCACAATTTACAAAACTCTTCTCCACAACTATGTTCTTGGGTCTCATAAAAACTGAATATGGCATGCAAAGGTCTTACAAATATAAAAATGAAAGCAATTCAAGTCAAAGGACTTGGCCAATAACATGCTCCTAGTCAGTAGTGCATTCATTATCAAAGGCACGGCAACAGCAAAGGGTTAGGACAGGCACACCTGCCTCACCGGCCATACCCAGCAAAATGATACACTGTACGCAGAATACTATGGATCTAACTATGTCTTTAACTGTGAGTCTGAAATCAGACAAATATTTACATATTTGAATCCTGTGTCAAAACAAGTAATGCATGTCAACATTACTATTATTAGGATAAGCATTCGATGTCACTACAAATACTATAATTGCCATTAAACATTAGCATGTTATAATTTTTCCTATCAATTTCCAGCCTACATTTCTTTATTAACACATCTAGATTTTTTCACAGTAAACATACAATCTTGATAAAAATGCTGCCCCTTACTGTCAAGATTGCACTGCAGGTATTCATCATGAAGCCACGTGTGTCAGCAAAACAATAAGCACCAAAACTTAGTGTTTACGTCCTCTGTGGTAATAAAATGTGTGTGTGTGTGTGTGTGTGTGTGTGTGTGTGTGTGTGTGTAAGGTAGATAGATAGATAGATAGACAGATAGATAGATAGTAAATGTGATAACAGTTTATTAATCCAAATAAATTAAGTTCATTAGTTGCTTTACAACTATTACAGAAATACTATTTGACTTATAGGAAAAAATTAAGTTATTCAAGATCTTTAAAAGCAATCCCAAAATATTTACAATTTCCTGCTCCATAACTGGGACCTGAAATACTTAGACTCTAACAGGAACTATTTCTAATTCCCTTCTAAAGCATTTTTATGCATACTATCTCAGGAACAACACAATACACAGACCCTAAAGATATGTCTTGTTCCTAAGCATTAAACACACCTATATGGATGGACAGATTGCTCAATGGTTGAACACTATTGCCTAGGACTAGAGTTCAAGTCCAACACCACCCTGAGGTGCCCCCTCAGGCACCTGCATTCCTGTGCACACATCCATACACAGGCACACACATACACATAATTAGAAATAATAAATCTTTGCAAGCACAAACACACCTGAATAGGTGGAGTCTAAATCTAGCTAATGTTAAGGCCTAGAAGGCACATAAATAAATAGTAGTTGGCTATATTTCACAGCTGCTCGGGAAACAAAGTATTAAGCCTGCTTGATGGTAATTAATTATAAATGTGATGACCAAACACACCCTTATAGGACTGCATTTCTTCTACCAACCCCAGAAATATCTACTTCTGAAATGACTAATTTCTGGAAACTTACACATGACAGATAACCACTGAATATACTATCCTGATAGCTATATGCTTTTTTTTTTTACAGGTTCGAGTGGCAAATAAGAAGGAACTGAAAGAGGAAGGGCCTTGTCTGATCTTTATCATTTCTGCCTACCAAGTCACAGTCTGTGGTTTATCACAGTCCTACTTTAAAATGTCTTAAATGGAGCACCCATTTGATGTGATGATCAAGATCTGCAACCCTTCAGTCTTTTACATTGACATTTTCTAAAAGATTTCAAAATCCCCACTAGACTTGAGGAGTACAAATCTTATTCTAATTTCACTTTTGCCAAGTAATTCTGAACACCATTCATTCATATACAACTTCCCAAGGTCTCAAGTGAGGCCAGCACTTGACTTCAACAGCTGAAAATCTAGTGGACAACACTCAGGATGTCAGTGGCCTAAATTACTCTTCACCTTGTTGGTGTTGTTTTGAAATTCTGTTAACTTCATTTTCCAAACTACGTGTTTATAAAGAAAGCAAGTTTGATGAGCAACCTCTAGTAAATCCTCAATGCCAGCTGAGGAGAGCAATGCCTGTCCAGCCCAGAGGCTGGGGATGTGGCTCAGTGTAGAGCTCAACCCCGGCACTGCTACAAAAAAATACACTCAAATACTAAGACTCCTGAGACAGCTCGACAGGTGCTTTCCCAGTGCTAAACTCACTGTACACACTGAGGAGCCTGGAAGAGCCAGTAATGCCCAGCCAAGACAGGTTGCACTACACTAGCCGGAGGAGTTCTTGGATTTTCTCTTTAGCTCAGTGGTTCTCAGCCTTCTTAATACCGTGACCCTTTAATAGAGTTTCTCATGCTGCAGTGAACTCCAGCCATAAGATTGCTTTGTTGCTACTTCCTAACTGTAATCTTGCTGCTGTTGTGAATCATAATGTAAATATCGGATATGCAGGATGTCTGATATGGGACCCCTGTGAAAGGGTCACTCAATCCTCCAAAGGAGTTGCGCTCCACAGGCTGAGGACCACTGCATTACATGTGTTCATACCAAAACAGTCTATCTCCTCTGAATCATTCCCAAGAGTTTAAATAGGAAAACGATAATCACCTACCACCCAAGTGATGCTGGGGAATGTCTACTAACCACACCCTCCGTCACCGCACAGATTCCCTGTCCTCAAACACACACAAAAACAGGGTGTGGAGCGGGGTGGGTAACTTCGTGTTACTGCTACATACCACGGCCTGTACTGCATTATTATAATTTGAAAGTGACACACCCCATTCAACAATGCCATCTTTTTACCTGTGCCTGACTCTAACTGGCACATGGAAAAGCTCCCTGGAAGGAATGAGAAGACTAAACATTCACATGGTGCTTAGGCACATCTTCCCTCGACCTTGTTTATAGGAATACCATACTATAACTCTGGGACAGTGAGATGGCTCAGAGAGTAAATGTGCTTGCAGATTGTCCTCTGACCTTCTCCACACCCAGGCCATGGTACAAGCGTGCATGTCCACATGCACTCTAAATGATAAAGAAATGCAATCTTAAAATTAAATAATAATTAATAATAAAACAATTGTAGCCAAACTTAAAATTATTAGGGATTTCCAAAAATGCCTGGCTTTATAAACATCACTGTGAAATATCTCACTCATGTTGAAGAACTGATTTACGAGAAGCCTAATGGTTAAGAGCTTGGGCTCCATAGCACAGAAACAGGTTCAAATCCCAGGCCTACCTCCTGAAGCTGTGCATGTTGGGGAAATGATTTAACCTTTCTCAGCCTCCATTTATCTTCCTGAAAAGAACAGTCTCTATCTCCTATAATAATAGTAAAGATAATTGAATATATAGATACCTGGTATATTTCCAAATATGAATGAATGCCAAATATTGTTTTTAATCACTATTTCTATAAAACATCTAGCTTGAAGTCTACTCAGGCAAATAAGAACATAATTGAGGGCCTTTAACTATGATGCTACAACTTTATTTTATTAACTGGGAAAGTTATACATATAAGAAAATTTAATGAATTTACTGCACATATATTCTAAATATACTTATATACTTATTAAAGCCACTAATTCAAAAATTACCGAACATTAATGAAGCTGGGAGAAAGCCAGTAAGAGCCAACTAGACTGTTCCTTTATGGCTAGCCACACCTGCTTTCCGTTTTATCTCCTGTCATGCTTTGGCTGTGATGCAGATTAACCGAGGGATCGCACATGCCAGCCAGGTTCTCACCACTGAGCTACATCTCCAGCCCTAGACTGTATCTTTTTAATTAGTCTGAGTTTACAAGGCTTTTTTTAATTTACAATGTTCCCTTGAGGGCTGTCTATCAGTTGTTCACACCTCACTGTAAACTTACTCATAAAAGTCCTTCAAGTGACACCCACCCACTTGATGTGTCATTTGAAGAGTTGGGGGGGAGCAGCTGGGTAATTTTCTAACAAAGTGCTTGGGATTGACGCAGCCCTGGGTAGCAGGTAACTGCCCCAGCCCCACAGGAAGAGAGAGGCTCACAACTGTTAAAACAACAGAGCAACTTCCCCTCTAGGAAACTGCAAGTTCCCCGATTCATTCTACTGTCCTGAGCATTAATGTCATCCAGGGCCTCACCCATGCTAGTCAAGAACTTACTGCTGAGCTATGGCCTCCTAAATAAAGACCTCTCAAAACTCAATCCAGGGCCAATGACTGGCCCATTACACTAATACACATTCTTCTATAGATACAATTAATTGTTATCTGAAATAAATCAACTTATCATGAATTTTTATACAAATAATGTCCCACTTTGCCTGAAACATCAGTTCAATCTTTTGTTTGTTTGTTTGTTTTAGTTTTTTTCGAGACAGGGTTTCTCTGTATAGCTGTCCTGGAACTCACTCTGTAGACCAGGCTGGCCTCGAACTCAGAAATCCGCCTGCCTCTGCCTCCCAAGTGCTGGGACTAACAGCAAGCGCCACCACTGCCCGGCAACATCAATTCAATCTTAAAACACAAGAATCTTAAGTGTTTAAGTGTAAAAATGTATACCACAGTAGACAAATATTGCCTCAGACTCACAAATCAAACACACATATTTGCAGGAAAAGACAGGAAACAGCATGAAAACACAAGAGAAATCTCCTGGGTACAGACTATTGTCACAAGTATTGCACAGGACAGTGAACACAAGTGGGGGTCCTGAGGCCCCACATCACAGTGAGGACCATCAAAATTCAAAGTCAAGGAGTCAACCTCAGACTACAGGGGCAGCAAAAGACATGAAACAACTAAAGCAGCTATTAAGACCACATCATGGAGTACGAAATTCAGTTGCACCCTCCCCAAGTCACAAGGAGCACATCTAACCCAGTGGTACTTAACCTACACTACACGGGCAGCAGCTCTGGGCAGAAACCCTACCACCTCACCCCACACAAACATGAAAGAACTCTGCACTACTGGCTACTGGGGAAATGGCATATTCCACGAATATGGTTCTAAAGAACCACAGTCAATTTTGTTCCCAGTTAGTATCTACGGGGAAATGAAGTAGTTTCGTTTTCTTGAGCAACATAGTAGTATATAAATATTTCCAGTACAGATTGCCCTAATATGCCCTAGTACATCTGGATAGAGAAGGACTTGCACAGCACGCACATGTTAATGCACAGAGACCAAGTATGCTAAGACAGGGATTCTAAGTCCATTTGACTTGCAGAATTTCTGATGCTGGTCAGGAACGTCAAATCTCCTAAAGCGCTTCTACTCCTGGGCTGACTGGATTCTTGTGATGTGAGAAGAGGAAGGGAAGCAGGAATACTTGATATGAGAAACCTACGCACTGAGTACATCAAAATATCTCCATGGTGTGTGTGTGTGCGTGTGTGTGTGTGTGTGTGTGTGTGTGTGTGTGTGTGTCTTTGGAGATGTGGTCTCACTATATAGTAGAATGTGAGAATGCAGGAGATACTGCAATGCCCACTCTATATACAAATATGTTTCTGTTAGGTTTCAAACCTGGAACAAAGTGGAGAGTGACACCAGATTGTCTCTGCATCCCTCAGTCCCTAAAAGTTACAGGGTCCTCCTTGCAGGGTCCTCCTGACTGATATATCCTACCATACCGTGAACTTTCCAGTAGGTAGAAAGGACTGTCCTTCCCTATATAATACAACCATTTTGGTTGCCTGCTGGCTGTTGGGCTAGCTCCCCTCTCTCCTCATGTGGCTCAGCTCAGTCTGGTCAGACATGCCCTGGACTCTTCCACTCTAACTGCACTCTATGTTCTCGCACATACCTACAATAAACTTACTCCTCCACCACACCTAGGAATAGCCATAGTTCCTTTCCTTTTTTAATTCTTTTTTTCATTTGGTGCCGAAACCCAAGAGCAGCCATTTTTGTTTCCTTTGCATTTCTTTCTTTCTTTCTTCATTCACTAGTGCTCCTGTACTGCCATACCCAGTTTGTGTTTAAAATTGCTCTACAAGCACAGTTGTTGTTTAAAATAACTTCTGCAAGTAGGTCTCTGAATTAACTGTCTCAGCATGTGGTCCGATGGCCAGCACTAGCCTACATCCAATTGATACACTTTTTCATCCTGTATTCACTCAGGATGGCAGAGTCTGTGGTGAGCTTTCTCTTAGGAAAATAAATAATGTGGCTCATGGAAAATTTACTAGAAGGTAAACAGACACTTAATCAAGCTACCTCTATAGCTACGCATGACTCTATTAAACTCTTTATGAACACAGTGAGTCCCAAAATGCTAATATGCAGCAAACTATATCATCACACTATCGAGAAAAAATAGTGAAATGCAGGCTAATAAATGCTTTTTTCTACATGGTACAGGGGAAACTAAAAATTATTCAACTTAAGATTCTGATTTAAGAAAATGAATGCTGTCAAACTATTAACATGAGTTGGAGATTTAAGAAGTAGATAATTCAATACCAAGTTGGATGATCTCATCAAAGTAAAATAAGATAAAAAAAAAAAAACCCTGTAGCAAAGGGACTTGATCCTCAGAGAAATAATCCAAATAATACAGAAATAAAGGAAACAAAGTTTACTAAGGATATGTTTGAAACTGCTAATAACTAGAAGTGTTAGATCAAAAGCATTTAATTTGAAGACATAAGTCATAAATGAAGAGGGGGAATCCAATCTTCTCAGTCTATAAAGAGAATTGTACCAGGAAAAGTGTGGTAATTGCTTTAAGAGGAATTATAATTAATTTATTAATTTCAGAAAACACATAGGATTCGAGTTTTAAATGACCTGTAGCACATATCATTAATACTTTGTGCCCTCACGATATAAAAACAGGCCAGAGCACTGGGACAGTGATTAAACTCAGAGCATGGGGACAGTACTATAGACAAATTTCTTCATTTCCCTAGGCTTTTAATTTCTTCAAGAGAGTAACACTTCCTATACCATAAGATTTCTGTAAGACTTAAGAACCTCGTCTACCTGGTGTGGTGGCACACACCTTTAATCCCAGCACTCGGGAGGCAGAGGCAGGCGGATTTCTGAGTTCAAGGCCAGCCTGGTCTACAAAGTGAGTTCCAGGACAGTAAGGGCTATACAGAGAAACCCTGTCTCGAAAAAACAAACAAAAACAAACAAACAAACAAAAGAACCTCGTACATTTTTTTTCTACAGACTTGTGCTTGGCTTCAAGTAAACACTCCATAAATATTAGCTGCTGCCGCTGCTGCTACTTCTTACAGTTAGCAACGGGGATGGAAGGGCACAACACAGAGAGAGCAGAATCCTGAAGCCAAAAAGGAAAGCCTTAGAGAAGGCATCTCTGACTAAGGAAGCGTTAGTTTTCATTTCTGTGAAATGTCCGTCTCTTTGGAGAAAGTGCTGTCAGCAGAGGAGCATAAGTTTTGTTATTAGAACTCCAGCAGGCTGTCTCTGCTCTCTCTCCTTCCCTGGCTGCCTCTGTGGGAAAGTGGGCGAGCAGAAGGGTGGCAAAGGCTTGGAGAGCCACCAAGAACAGCATTAAGATATAAACCGTGCCACTGTGCTCTGGAATACAAGCTACTGGAAGATTATCTTACCAGGAAAGTCTCCATTTAAAAAAAAGAGGACAAAGCCAACATGAAGACATTACCAGAAACAACTCTATTAACCAGAGGCTGAACAGAGACCCATAATCAGTTCTCTCAGAGCAAGCTTCAAAACTGTAGAGAATCAAAACAAAACTAACTTATTTTGCAGTATTCTAAAATGTGTTGTGTCCAGAAATAAGAATAAAATGCCTTGAAACAAGTGCAGACTGCAACAGACTAGATGAAGAGACAGCATGTCAAGCTATAGTTCACCAACTAACCAATCAAATCCAAATGAACCAAAACAGTTAGTTAGTGACTTCTCTCTGGGAACTAGAGAAATGAGTCCCCAACTAAGTAAGAGCATTTGTTGCTCTTGCAGGACTCAAGGTCAGTTCCAGTAGCATCCAGGCCAGGTGGCTCACAAGCACCTGGAACTCCAGCTCCAGGGGACTCCCAACCGTCTTCTGACTTCTATAGGCACCAATTTGTGCACACATACATTCACATAAAGAGAAATAAAATTTATTTTTTAATTTTATATTTGACCATATATATGATGAAAAAATGAATGAGAATATCAAATATTTTGACATGAAGAGTAAAAATGTTGACCCAGGGCACATTTTCTATTTGATGAAATAAGCCAACAAAAGAACAAAGTGGTGCTCTCAACGACCCTTTACAAAGAATACTTCGGCTAGTCTCCTAGTATCTACTCCTTGCAAATTACTTAGCAGGCCAATCACAATGACCCTGACCACAGCCCTCCATCCCTACAGGGTCAATGATGTCCTCCTAAGTAA
Source organism: Mus musculus (assembly GCF_000001635.26). Taxonomy (NCBI): domain Eukaryota; kingdom Metazoa; phylum Chordata; class Mammalia; order Rodentia; family Muridae; genus Mus; species Mus musculus. Next base: position 138,969,353 of record NC_000067.6, on the reverse strand, counting down.
TGGTCATAGCCATGACAACTCTGGCCACTGAGGTTCAACAAGACAGTTTCTGACGGATTTTAGCAAAGAAAATTTCTGGCTCTAAAGAAAGAGTCATAAAAGCCAAGGCCCCAGCCGGGCGGTGGTGGCGCACACCTTTAAACCCAGCACTTGGGAGGCAGAGGCAGGCGGATTTCTGAGTTCAAGGCCAGCCTGGTCTACAAAGTGAGTTCCAGGACAGCCAGGGCTACACAGAAAAACCCTGTCTCAAAAAAAAAAAAAAAAAAAAGCCACGGCCCCCTCCTTCTCCCCTTCCAAGGTCTGCTGATAGCCATCTAGACACCACAAGGTATCTAACCCTTCAGATGATAGGACTGTAATTTCATAATAAGAGCTAATGATTCACCCAATGGCATCCCTCTTATGCAGACTGTCAAACGCCTAATTTACATGGCTTAGTCTCCAAGTGGATCATAATGATGAAACAAACTTCCAAACAAGCCAAAATACAACCCAGTGTCTTGATAAAACAGACAAGTATTGACAGTTAAAAAAGAAATATGCTAATACTTTTCAAAGAATTTCCACATATTTCCCTTTATATGTTTACCAATAAAAAAGGTAATTAATAAGAGATTATAGACACATCAATCTCTCAATCTAGCATAAAGTTATACGTCTATAGAGCCCACTTAGTTATGAATACCATGACTTTTTAGGACATAAAAGATTATAGCTTCATAGAACCTAAAATATTCATTATATTTATAAGATTTAAAGCATCAGTGAAGGAGGAAAAGGTAATGTTTTTGATGTGGTTGAAAATAGCTTTAAAGGAAGTCTTTAAGCCAGGTGTAGTGGCACACCCCAATCCTAACACTCAGGAAACTAAAGTACAAAGATCCCAAGTTTGAGGCCAGCCTGACCTACAGTAGTCAAGATAGTGAGAAACAGTATCAGAAAAAAAGAAGAAAAGAAGTTCTAAGTCTTTAGAAGCTGCTGTACAATGGATGAGGAGCTGAAGCTCCAGCTCGGTGGTTCCAAGTTTCATAGAATGTGCATGTGGTATTAAGTTCAGTCTCTAACAATGTCCCAGTTGGGGGATGGGGAGGGGTTGATTGGAGGTAGTCCTGACAATTCTCTGAGCTACAAAGATGGATCAGTGGGTAAAGAGCTTGCCTCCCGTATGTAAAGACCTAAGTTCAGATTCCCATAACTCAAGTTCAGTGAGGTAGTAGGCATCCGTAATCCCAGCTCCAGGAGGAAACAGGAGGTGGAGACAGACAACCTCCCCAAGCCCACCCCAGAAGCCAAGGGCAGCTAGCCTGGTGGTATACACAGGAGCTGGGAACAACAGAGACCCCATCACAAACAAGGTAGAAGGTAAGGGCCAACACTTGAAATTCTCTTCTGACCTCTACACAGACACTATGGCAAGCATGTGCTAGCACTCACTCACACACAGGAACATAGACACTACTGTGTTCACAAATCACAGGCACAAAGAATGGACTGACCAGCTTGAGGAGGGGCTGAAATTGTTTACCTTGTCCATTTATGATATGTCCCACTTTGCCAGACCATATAAACTGCTAAAATACAAATGAAGACGTCCCTGGAAAGCACTGACTTTACAGCAGCCACAAGGCGAGATGGCAATAAAAGAAGTTAGTAACAGCTGTACACTGGAATAACCAGTCATAAAAAGCAGAAGGAGCGAAGGGAGGAAGCAAGGACAAAACCACAGAGCCATTACACGAAGGTCTCGGACTCTCTAACACATGCGCAAACCAGCTGTTATAGGAAGCAGTTTCATACTTTTATAAGACTGCTTTTATAAGACCTGAAGAACACACACAATGATAAAGTGCCGATGCTTCCCAAAAGAACCTTTCCTGTTGTATAACATATCTGATGAGCATTGCTCCACACACCTGAGGTTAATATCATGGTAGTTCTTTTAAGGCTAACTCATACCATCAATACACTATAAATTTAAGTAGGGTTTGAAAAACTAATACACAAGTGTGTGTGTTCGCTGGAACATTCCCAAACTGCACAGAGGATATGGCTGTGCCTGGGGAGAACACATGGGAACAAATGACCTAGAGAGCAATGAAGATGATTTCTCTAATTGAGGAGAACCTTAGGAGTTCTTGTTAGCCTGCAAACCTGAGCAGAGCTGTAGTTCCAGCAGACCAGAAATGAAGCACACGAGCATTCTGGAGCCAAGAATGCGTGTGATTTCCTACCTAAAATTAGGCATGCCTATTTCACCACAGCTGGGTTGGGCTGGGCTCCTCTATTTTAAGGTGTGCGGAGCCAAATTACTTAAGAGTATATAATTGCTGACTTCGGACTAAGAATGTCAGAAACTTTCCTCCCAGGCTTCAGGATGGCTAACTGGTTTCCAGAAAACCCCACACTTACTGGCCTTGCCATTTGGGGCTAAGTATCCTGCTAATGAGCCCTGTACTACACACAGCCATGAAGACATACCATGCACAAGATAAGCAAAAACGAGATGCCCCTTTGTCTGTGACTGATACGCCACTCCCAAACATACAGATGTTATAGCAAAAGTGATGGAAGATGGACAGAAGTCACAATACTTTAAAAAGTAAATATTTGTTTTTCCATAAGAGTGTATAGGTCTGACCATGAAAACCTTCCAAGTTATGCCACCCATGTTTACCTCCCCAAGTGCTGTGCAACTAGAATAAACCCTACCCAAGAGGCTACTCAGCCTACACACTTCACTCCAGAAACATCAGGAGGGACTGCTGAAGGTGCCTTTGGTACTAGCAGGAGAATTTGTGTTATTTTCTGTTTAATGGTGCTGACTTTTCAAATACAGATGAAAGAAAATGGCAAAAGCATCCCTTCCCACCAAGAACAAGGGCAGTTTTGTCAACGGGGAACAAAACTGAGCTGCAGGTTGAAATCCAAGCTGCACAGATAGCATCCGTGATTTCTACAACCCCAAAGCAAAGGCCTAGCTCTCTTTTACCACTAGCAATTTGAGATAGTGGAATAGACACCTGGAGCTATCAGGTTCCTGACACTATCATGCTCCGGCAGAACACAGTAGGAACACTTGTCTGGACACACTCGATTACGTTGGGAGTAAAGAAACACACATACCTTCATTTTCAGAGGCATGACACTTCACTTTCAATACCAAGTCAAAAGTTCTTTCTGGATTTTCCCTAAAATAAAGAGAATCTTGTTATATTTACTTTGCACAGAAAAATAGCCATTATCTATAAAGCTTCTATACAAGGATATTCCTATACATGTGGGCTTTTGTGGTGCTAAGAATTAAGCCCAAAGCCTTTCCATGTTGAAAACTCCATCCCTATAATTTACTGACTTTTTTTTTCTTGTTATTTGGGACAGGGCTTCTCTGTGTTGCCTTTGTTGTCCTAGAACTCACTCTGTAGACCAAGCTAGCCTCAAACTCAGAGATCTGCCTGCCTCTGCCTGCCTGCCTCTGCCTCCCGAGGACACCACCACTCTAAATCTAGTCTTATTCCTGTCTCAGCATACTCTATGATATTCCCGACTTGGTAGCAAAAATAGACATGAAAATGTTTTATCAGTTTGATAAGAGTTATAGCTCAGACTTTGGAGTTCTGGATCAGGGGGCAAAGTGTGTCAGCTGTCAGAATGCTTTCTCACCTATAATGCACCCTGCCCATCTCAGAGTACCAGCAAATCAATGTGGGAAAGAACACTGTAGAGTAGTATTTTCACCCTCCTGAATCAAAAATGGAAAGCCAGTACACCCTTAAGCATCCTCTCACACTGTCACAGATCTAACATAGGCTGGCCAGTTTTCTCCAGAGGATAAAAACCTGATTCCAGACTCACAGACACGCTCTCCATAGATAGGATATTGTACACAGGCTTTCCTGAAATCTTTATTGTACTTGAACATGCTCAAAGTAGAGAGCTGTTCACACACTCCAAGGTAACAAAACCTAACAAAAATTATTTTCTTAATATCAACTATTTTTAAGGAATTTGGACATTGGCCTCCTCATTAAATCCCCCCCCCCACACACACACACACACACACACACAGAACAGAAAGTTTGTTTCAGTTCCTTCACAAGTACTAGTTTGGGTTTGTTTTTTTTTTTTTTTTTTCTTCCTAATTTCTTATACTACATGCTTAGCCCATTTATTTGGTACATTTCAAAAGGCAGACTGAAATATAGTGAGATACTCAAAGCAAACAAAAATTTGGTATTGTAGAGTTTCTTTCCATCAGAAGGTATAAGATTAAGTCTGGGGATGTAGCTCACCAGTGCACAGTATCTGCCCTAGAGTGCTTGAAGCCTTGGGTTTGACCATAATGGGAGGGAGAGGCAGGGGACTGTTAAAGGAAAAGACATCACAATGCACAAAAGTGATGGTGTATATTTCAATTACCCTGTTAAGACTAGTGCCTTTGTACATTGGCTTGTTTAATACATAATTTCTTTAAGATATTAATGCTATCTCTCACTTCTAAACAAACATTGATTTTAAATATATATATATATATATATATATATATATATATATATATATATATATATATATAACATGACATTCTTTAGAACTGGAGGGAAAGACAACCCATACAAATTAATTTATAAATATCCACTTCTCCACTTCCTCATCCCACCCGCTATTAACTTGTTTCATGAGCATAAACCGGGCTCCAGCTATCTTTTTTTTTAATTCCCTCATAGTACAATAAATTGTCCAAAGAGTAAGTTGTGTGTTTTTTTTTAATCACCCTGTCCTCTATGGTGTCAAATATTAAAGGAAATATTCTAAAATGTGTAACATTTCTATCTTCATAAGATATTTAGAATTTGTCTTAGGTAAATAAATCCTGACTCGGTAATACTTCTCTGCAATCTACAGGGCCTTTCACTGTGGCTCTAACACACAGTGAGGTAGAACGGAAGAGGAGGGGGCGGTCAAAGAAGACGAGATTTCTTCCCAAAGTAAAGTTTCCAGAGAAAAAGCTGCAAATACCCATCTCTAAGACACCTCCAAGCAGAGCCGCCACCGTTATTCAAATTGCTTTTTACCTACTCCCTACAAGTAAAATGGCCAATGGTGAAGAGCCACCTTAGTGCATATACCACTCTGCAAGCAGCACACACACTCAGCGGCTGCACAAACAAACACCGCTTTCATTTTAAACGAAGGGAAAGCATCAGAAAGCAACCCTGGCCACCCTGAAAAATCACCCTAAAGGGAACCACGGCGATCCTAACGCCGGGGGAGCGGTTCCCTAACCACCGCTCGCAGAGCCGCCCGCCCGTCCGCCCGCCCGCCCGCCCGCCGCGGCGCACGGCCGACCCGGCCCGGGGAAGACCGGTCGCCGGCCGGGCAGGCTTTGCGGCCTAGCGCCGACCTCCGCGCAGCGGGCCGTACCGGGCAGGCCGCACCCGGGGCCGCGGAGGCCTGGCCCCGCCGCCGCTCACCTGGTCCTGCGGTCCATGGTCACATGTCGCTGCGGGGCTGCCGTCGCCCCGCGCCCGCACGCCCGCACGCCGTCCGGGACGCGCTGCTCCGAGCGGCGGCTGGCCCACGGCGCCCTCCGCGGCCTCGCGGGGACAGCACCGCGGCGACGCCGCCCCCGCCCCTGCCCCTGCCCCCGCCTCTCGGTTCCCGCGACCCGGCCGGCGGCGGCTTCGCCACCTTCCGCGAACCAGGAAGTCGGCGGGAGGGGGAGGGGGCGCACGGGGACGCGCCCGGCGGCTGCACCTGGCCGCGCGGGCTCCGGGCAGGACCTGCCCTCCTGCTGTCCTGGGCACCGGCTCCTGCGATCCCCGGCCTGGGAAAGCACTTCTGCCCCGGGGTTCCCACATCACGACTCCCATTCATTGCAAATTGGGAGCTCGAGTGGATGCTCTGACTTCCGCCTCACTCCTGCCCGTGGCCCCGGTAGTGCTCTCTCGGAAACCCAGAGCCGCCCCCTCCTGATTCAGGAATGTTCAGACTTCATGCACCTGCTAACCAGCTCTGCCAAACTGCTCAAGGACAGGCTCCAGTTGCCGGCACATATGGGAAACACATTCCTGCCGCAGACACCGGACGCACAGCCAGGGACTTAACTTTTGAACACACAGTAGCAGGCCCCCTAGAGTGTCGTTCTAGGGGAGCTGAGAGGGCACCACGAAGGATGGAGGAGGTGGAACCTGATGTGTTTCTGTAAGCAGTGACAAACACTGGCTTGGTGTTTTCAACACCTGAGCTATAGGTAGGTACCTTAATCCAGAGCAAGAGACTGGATCTGAGATAAGGAAGCAGTAGGCAGTGGCAAAGTTGGAATCTAACCAAGCTCAGCTGCTGCTGATTCTTACTGTGGCTTCTTACTGCCTCGTCTGCTGCTGTCTCAGATGCAGGATCTACTAAGAAGACATTTAGAAAGATTTATGGTAGACGTTGAAAACATTGTCCAGGGCTGGAGAGTCACACAGACTCCTTAGGGACTGGAGAAGGCTTTCTCCCAGCTAGCATTCCCCCTTGACAAGGCTAGAGTGACTGTCATGCAGTAAGGGTTACTTCAGACTGTATCCATCCACACAGAAAGTACGAGAATGAGGAAACCAACATGGTATGAATGTGGTATGAGTCACGACACATAAAAGTCAGACACGGAGCCTTGGAAAATAAAGACTAGATTTGATCTTATACTTTCCTGCTAAAAAAAAAAAAAAAAAAAAAAAAAAACGGTGTTGCTCCATCAAGATAGAAAGATATAGTCCACAGCCACAAACCTCTTACTTTAAAAAAAAAAAAAAAAAAATGAGCTCCCAATGTGGTTGAAAAACAAAACAAAATGTCAGAGCATACTGTTTTTGTCACAGCTTGTCTTGGCGTGGGATATTAACTTCAGTTTCTCGCTTCCTACATTTGTAAAATGGGAATTATGATTCGCCTGTCACATGAGGACTGTGCTGTTCAAGTTTAAAATTGCAATGCTTCTTGTGAGATATTTGGAGAAATCAGTGAATTTCAGTTTCACAATTAGGCCAACTATACCATGTTTATATGGTTTTCCCATATAAAGATTTTTGCTGCCTAACTAACAAGTTAGCTTACTAGAAAGACTTGAAATAAATTCTGTAACTAAAAACGACTTCTGCCCCAAGAGTTCCTGAAATGTGAGAGTTTCTTCTTTCATTATAATTAATTCTTCTCCAAAGTAAACAATCCTGTCTAGGGTGACTGTGCCATGAATTCTTAGTTTGGGGTGAGAAAATAGTAACAAATGTTTTCAATGTCCGTTGTTGGAATTATATAAAATGACAGTTACTCTATAAAGTTAAGATTGTTACTTATTCAAGCTATACTAAGTATGAAGACAAAATGTCCCATATATTTACTCTGTATCAATCACATTTGAGGCCAACTACAATAAAGAGTTAGATATTATTGATCTTAATAAATAAACACAGGCAGGTATGATTTATATACATAGTTTATCGAAAATTAGTGCAGATAGAAGTTGGAATAAACCTGTCATGTTTATTGAAGTAAACCTATGTTTATTGAAACCAGTGATATAATTTTGGTAATTTTCGCTTCATAGAAAACAACATTACTAATAGAGAAGTTTATAGAAGGCAAATAATCAAATTGGTTGTCACATTTTCCCAAGATCATATTTCAGCAGTAATATTTCCTACTTGACAATAACATTTTTAGAACCATAGTAATTCAAGAACCAGATACTATAATAGTATTGGCAAGGAGCACATAACAGGACTATAGATTAGTGGCAGAGTAGTTGCCCACCACCTACAAGGTTCTGGTTTGATCCCCAGCACAAGAAGAGGAGAAAAAAAGTAAAATATATTCTTCAGCTCATGACTGTAGTAATCTAAGAATATGACCTTGATGATGAATGTGGTGATGTCTATTACTAAGTTGGTTTCAGCTTTGACACAATTTAATAGTGGGAGAGAAGGTGAATTAAGATACACTAACATGTCCATAGGCCTACCTATTTCAACCTACACTTCTGTCATTTTTTTGGTTGGTTGGTTTCGGGTCTTGTTTTGTTTTGTTTTAATAGTGGTTTCCTAGTAGTAGTGTAGCTCTTTTGATCTTTTTACATAGAAACTTTCTAAACCATTATGTTTGAGCTTTTTCTTCAATACCTGATTGTGCCCATTTTCCTCAAGCTACACCCAAATGGTCTCTGGCTGATGTCATTACCTGTTGGAGATGTGGGAGAACCCAAGTCTGGTGCAAGCATGGTTGGTCTTGTGAACCAGCTCCTCTGTTTCTCAAAGTATGGATAACCACAGAGATAAGCACGTGTGCCTTCGAAGTGACATGTTATTAGTATACAGGAGTGCCCCTTCGCAGCCCCTTCCCTCTGGGAAGAAGAAAGAGGCACACAGACTCTCAAAGGTATTTAGAAAATAATTCCAGCACTAATGTTTTAGATCTAATGCAGCCCAAGCATCTGGGCTCTTAGAATAAGTATCCGTTATATCTGTTGATAAATTGTATTTATTTTTGCTGTTAAATGTGCTTCCCATTCATCTTTTTTCTTTTCTGTGTTCCTTCCCAGATTTTTAAAAACTTGGTATTTTTCATGTTATCATTTCTGACCTCCTTCTACTCTAACCTATAGCTGGGAAGTGGTGGACTCCCTGTTCATTAACTAAACACACCTGGGCTCTGTCTGGGCTTATCAGTTTATCTCGAAGTTTAAGGTTTCAAATAACTAACTTAGAATCCAGTTTTTGAGGCACCCTGCTCCTCTACTGTAGCTGCCACTGCCACATTCCAATCGGCCATGCCCCAGAATCTAACTCTACGTGGCTTCCTCTTAACATAAGCAAATAGTTATCAATCTCAAATGATGAATTATATTAATTTTGCTATTAAGCACTTAATAAAAATATTATCAAAAACCCATGTGACGAAACATCTTTCTTTCCTCTTCTCCAAGCAATGTATCCCAAGTTGTAAAATAAATTATCTTACCTCTGACCAGCTTCTGCTAGTTCACACTTATCTCCATTCCTCAGCCTGCCAGACATTGGAAAACCTCAAACAGCCCTTGAAATGCAGAGCAGAGATTATTGGCAGGAGAGCAGGACCAGGAGATTATAATCAGAGGGCTTGAATTTTCTTCAGGGACTCTGTAAAGTCTCTCTTGAACTTCGAGAAGCATACAATGTTTGTGTAACCCTACACACTGCATGGGAAGCAAGCGCCTGACCCCACCCACAAGATACTTCACATAAATAAAACATCATCATTGTGTGACAGCCCTGCTCACACCCACTGAATGCTTCAGTAGAGTGAGTAATCACATTCAAAGAGCAAGGTCATTAGAATTAACTGGAAGGACTCAGAAAAGACTGACTAATACGATACTGGTGATCCAACAAAATCAGCAACCTCTATAAACAACCTTAATCCTGATTTAAAAGGACATTCCAAAGAACATATCCACTTGCCAGGTTTTGCTTTCCTAAAATGCAATCAGTCACTAGATAAACATGACAGGTATAACCGTACACAACAGGTGCAGGGGTGCAGGAAGATGCAGCATGCCAGCCATTAGAACTCAGTCAAATAAACACCAGGGCAAAAACATAACTCTATGGCACAAGGTTCCTTGAAGACCAAAGAGACTGACAATCCCAACAGGTTTGATGGCTCCCTCCCTCCCTCATTTCTTTCTACCTCAAATCAGACAAGATAAAAATTAAAACCAGGGGTTCTCTTGGGTGCCAAAAATATGGGCATCGCCTCACCTCCTTACTGGTGTCTGGTGTCTGGGAGAGTGAGAAAACTGCTGTACCCTTCTGTGGGAAGGCAGAAGAAACTGCCCAAGATCTTAATTCCATGTGGCTTACATTTATTTTCTTTGTGAAAGATACTGTCTCACACACCTTTCTCCATTCTCTCTTCACCATGGAGTGGTTTTCTTGCCGTCTTCTTGAGATGACAACAGGGACAGCTGGGCGTGGCTAGAATGGGAAGGAAGCTTTAGAATCCATGACTCAGCCTGATCGTCACCTGTCATCTTCAGGTGACAACAGTGTTCTTGCATTGGTGAGGACAAATGGCACTTTCAGCCTGCTACCTGGGTACTTCCCGAGTCTTTCCTTCACTTCCTTCATGGAAAGAGTTAGGTATCAGGAACAGGCACCCCAGTGTGTGCTGAGCACAGTAATTACCCTGTGTCCTCAATGCAGTCACTCAAGGCATCTACCCAATAAGCACTGCTAATCCCTATTCTGTGGTGGCATAAATCAAGCCATTGATTGCTACGTGATTCATTCACTCATTACCTCTGATTTCCAACACAAACATGTTGTACTTCTTCTTTGAATAAGCAGGTATTAATCCTGAAGTAATGCGTGCCTGGATGTCTGTGCCAAGCCCTAATAGTAGGATGGGAAGTAAAGCTTTAAATCTAGTGGTCTTCTCAAGCAAGCCAACTGGTAAACCCCTTCTAATCTGTGAAAGCAAAGAGGTGCATGTTTTGTCTTGATATTTGAGTCACCATATCATGTCGTACACCAGGAGCACAGGCTTTCTCACATCTGCCTTTATCATTGCCAAGTTCTTTGTGACCATTGTATTAGTTGGTCCCTCCACAGGCCTGTGAGGTGTAGATGGTGGGTAAAGCAGGCTCCATAAAGGAAGCTCTCTCTCTCCGGGGACATTTTATTCCTAAGATTGACTGTATGGAAGAGTGTACTTCCCCATCTACCAGAGGCACCCAGAAAGAGAAATTAGTCCACATTATACCACAGAACCATTTCTGAAACCCATTTTCTTCATAAAGAACGTGCCTTCTCTCTGGCTGGGACATTAGCTCATTCAAAACAAAACCAAGCTTCAAGTGAACCTCTAGCATTTGCTACTTGATGGCATCTGGTAGTTTTTAAATGGAGACAATAAACAATACTCAATGCTTAGGTAGGATTTAGAAAGCCTTATATAAGAAACTAAAAGAGGGCTGGGCACTGGTGGCACCTGACTTTACACTCCTTTAATCCCAGCCTTTAGGAGAGCGAGGCAGAGGTGGGCAGATCTTTGTGAGTTTAAGGTCAGCCTGGTCTACAGAGTGAGCTCCAGGGTAGACAGCCAAGTCTACAGAACAAAACCCTTGACTGGGGGGTGGGGGTGGGGGAAGAAAGGGGTTGGAGAGAGAGAGAGAGATTAATCTGTTACTGTTTCTACTCCATCCTCATATTACAAAATTAAAGCTAAAGTCAAAAGAAATTTTATTAATCTGTAGAAACACTGATTGGTTTTTTTTGGGAGTGTCTTTTGGTTTTTAGTTTTTGGTTTTTTGGTGTTTGTTTGTTTGTTTGTTTGTTTGTTTGTTTTGAGACAGGGTTTCTCTGTGTAGCCCTGGCTGTCCTAGAACTCACTCTGTAGACCAGGTTGGCCTCGAACTCACCGCCTGCCTCTGCCTCCCAAGTGCTGGGATTAAAGGTATGAGCCACCACTGCTTGACTGAAACACTGATTGTTTAGGAAAAACTTTACTTAGAAACTCAAAGATTTCTGGTTCTCAAAAATAAAAAGGAAAAATTAAAAAACATTCATGGACACTCTTAAAAATTAAAAATAAGCATTATGATTATCCCTCTATATTTATTTAATATACATTCTTGGTATAAAACTATTCAACATATAAATTTTAACAATTACACTAAAATTATATATTAGGGAAATTATGCATAAGTGGATGTTTTTTCTTGTGTTTTGTTTTGTTTTGTTTTGTTTTTTGAGACAGAGTTTCTCTGTATAGCCCTGGCTGTCCTGGAACTCACTTTGTAGACCAGGCTGGCCTCAAATTCAGAAATCCACCTGCCTCTGTCTCCTGAGTACTGGAATTAAAGGCATGCGCCACCACACCCGGCATTTTTTCTTGTTTTGAGAGTGTATGTGCTACTGGTAATGGGTGCCAGGAAGTGAATCTGAGTTGACTGACAGGCACAGTCACTAACCCTTAAGCTAAACTGGAGCTGTTTACGTGGTTTGCTTTCTGCTTTGGTTCCTTGTTGCCTCTTCTGGTGTGGGTTATTCTATGCAGTTGTCCTTTCCCTCCCATGCATGAGTGAACAAAGTCCCCAAGGACATTCCTCCTTTTATTGTGAGCTAGCTTCTGAATTCTTTTACCTCTTCCAGATGACTGCATGAGTCCTGGCTCCCACTGCTTTCTGTCGCCTTGACTAAACACTCCATGCTGGGTAATGTATAATGGAGGTTGATTTTGAAAATGGTTCTGGAAGTGGGAAGTCCAAGAGACTGATGCTGATATTATAGAACATGGGGTCACAGTCTGTGCCCCAAGATGTCATTTAGCTACCTGTCATCTATAAGTCAACTGAAGGAGGCAAATTAATAGTGAAAAGCAGGAAAGGTGAGATTTATTCAAACTTTGGAAAGAGAGACAAAGAGATCAGCAATCCATATACACACAAGGTTAACTCCAGTTGTGACAGGAGGGTGGTGTTTAAATAGAAAGCAAGAGCTATGCATAACTATGCAATCTGTCCAAGGTGTGGTCCCCAGTCCACCCTTGTCTCATTTCCTAGTCTCTCTTGCCAGGTGAGTCTCTCCTGCAAGTTATTCAGACAAATTGTAAATTTTTTCCTGAAGACAAGTTCCTCCTCTCTGGAACAAATTCCTCTTCTGAATGCCCCAAGGCTTTTGGCCTTTCTTCTCCCAGCAGGAGATTCTTATGGAGATCTCCTTTCTAGAGGCCCATGCTTCCTATAGTCTGTTTGCCTGAGTGGATCACAACTGTCTCCTTAGGATGTGTTCATCCCTGCCAGACTGACTGGTTTCATTGTCATCTGATGACAGCCTTGTTGATGCTCTATAAGATGGTGGTGGGGGATCACCTAATGAGAAAGAGCAGGACTGTGACTCTAAACTATTGCCATTTTTGTCCCTAGAGATCTACCTCAAGGGGGTTTATAATCTAGGAATCAGAGACCAACAAGAAACACGTAAACATATACATAATGAGTCGCCTTACAGTGACACGTGCTAAAGCAGACCAGTGAACCTTTGTAGCAGGCTACTTTGGCTGCAATAGATGAGGAAACATCTCTTATGTGCTGTCATTTGAACTGCCATTTGAAGGATAAGATGACTGGCAACTACATGAAGAGATGCAGGATGAGGCTCCCTGACAAAGAGAACAGGTATGCCTGTTCGAGGCGGCTCAAGGAAGGCTGGCATATTGAAGTGAAGCCAAGGTGGCTGGAAGTGATATATGATACAGTACCAGAGGTGAGAGGAGTCCAGACTGTGAAAGGCTTTTACAAATGGTGAGAGACCAGGAAAATGTCTATAGGATTACGAACATGCTCCAACGAAATACCTGAAATTGAACATTACATGTTTTTGCGAGCATGAGAGCAGAAAAGACCCACCACATAATGAGTACTGTCTGCTGCAAGCAGTTCCTGTAAGAAAGAAGGTGCAGAGATGATTACAGCCCAGCCTTGACTGGCTCACTTTGCCCCTGGCTGTCCAGTCAGGCACTGGAAGGTGCTGATTAATTAATAGGACAGAAGCCACTTGGACCAAGAGCACCGACTGCTCTGTTTGGCAATCACAGCATCAAGTGCGAGGGTAAGCGCACAAACACAATATTAATGCCACCAAGCACTAAGGTATGTGTAGATGACAAGTCACCTTGAAAGAGGGAAGTGTGTGTGGGGGAGTGTTCCTTCCCCTTTTTGTTGTTCTGTGGATTTTGGGAGTGGGGCAGTTGTTAGTGGTGTTTGAGACAGGACCTCAGTATGTAGCCCAGGCTAGCCTAGAACTCATTATATATCTAAGGCTGGACTCAAACATGCAGCCGGTCTCTCAATCTAATAATAATAATGATAAATAATAAATAATAATAATAATGCTTTAAGTTTTAAAGGTCTTTAATTCACCTGGTATGTCTGCCATCCCAGCTTAGCAACACGGGTCACAGAACTGGTTAGTTTTATGCTTGTGACTGTGTGGCTGACTGAAGCTGCAGCTTGCTGCTACTGTTGGGTGTCGGAAGAGAATATTGTACCACCAACGGCTAGCCAGGAAACTGTCAGTATTCAAATGTTGACACGTGGTTTCTACTGAAAGCGTTGTCACTTCATACCACAGTCAAATCAAAAGTCATGTATCAAACCATTGTAAGTCAAGGAATGAGCTTTCCTTGGTCTATTTAAGGCCTGTTTACTCCTCTCCTACTCTGCCAGAATGCAGGGGGTTGAAAAAAGAAGAAGATAGTGATGTCTGCAAGGTGCCAGAGCATGGGTCTCCACGACTTCTCTCTTCACTTAAGCATCAGTGTGAACAACTAACTACTCCTGCACATAAGTGACCTCATGGCAACTAAGAAGAGAGACTATGGCATATGGCTGAGCCACAAAAGAAAGAAAAGAGCTATCCCAGGACCTGTGTCTCACCCACCTTTAGCCCACAGAGCATGGTGGAGAGATGAAAGCCTTCTCCGTGAAGAATAACCAAGTAAGCTAACACTGAAGCTCTCTCCTGCACCCAGATTGTCCCAGTGAACTTGGTGCCACTCGGCACCAAGGAGTCAGCTGCCTTGTCGATCTAAGCCCCATGCGCACCCCAGCACCAGTCAGGTTGCTGCTGCCCTGGGTTCCAGGAAAGCCACAGCCATAAGCCAGCCACCACAACCCCAGACACAGCTCTAGAACCACCCCAATGACTAAACTCAAATCTCTGAGATCCCCGAGGTCTGAGCATGCTTCCGCCTCACTGGTCTCATGCCCATCTGGTGGCACGGTCCACATGCGATCTACAGGCTATGACTAACATTTGAGGAAGAGCCTCTGTGTCCACCCAGGGTTTGGTCAGCTCCCACTGCCTCGGGTTTTGCCACCTAATACAGATGAAGGCCTGCCCCAGGTTCCAGATCCACCCAAACCCAAGTCAGTCCGTACAGCAATGGGCGTCAGCTCTACTCTAATGCCAGGTTTACCACACCTAGTGTCAAGCAACAGGCCAACACCCATGAACACAGACTTCAGGCCTTCCCACTAACAGGTCAATTGCTACGACTCCATACATCAGTTCAGGCCAATGACTACATCCATGATCCCGGGCTCTAGTGAAGCCCCCAGAGACCCTCTCCTAATACTACACAACCACTCCTGCTCCAGTTCCAATGGGCACAGGATACACTAAGGGGATTCTAGACTCCCAGCTGGTCTCTGGTGAAAGAGGCTCTAGGCTAGTCCCCATGGACTCTGGTGGACCCAGAGTCAAAGCTTACATCAGAAGGCCTACATTCCAGGCACTGTCCACATCCTCTACTTGCTATGACTAATGCTCGAGGAAGAGCCCTGAAGACCTTGCTTCCAAGCTTGCTCCCTTAGGAGCCAAAATTACATCTCATCCTTTGGACTCACCATACCATCAGAATAGCCCTAGAGCATTCAGGTTCCAAGACTGGTCTAGTAGACCCAGCTTTCTGGCCTGCTGGCCAATCCTAGTGCCTGCCTATCCCCTGGGGACTAAGACATGAGGTTCCTCCAGTAGACCAAGGTTTCAGACTGGCTTCACAAGTCTAGCCTGAGGTTGACTCTAGTGGATTCAGTTGCCAGGCCCACCTGTTGATCTTGATACCATAGAAACCTGCATGGGGGGAATCTGCCAGCAATTCTACCCACTGACCATGCCAATTAGGCTTGGATGGACTGAATGGTAAGAAACTTACTCAAACCGAGCTAGTCTGACACAATGTATATCTGTCTTGTATAGCTCCTAACAGTATACCATGAGCTGTTAACAATAAGAAAAATGTGACAGGCTTTCTTTTTTAAGGCTGAATGAATGAATGAATTATCCATAACTGGCTCTTAAAATTGGAGGTTTGTGAGCAGGACATTATGAGAGGTGCTTGCATTTCCAACTCTTTTGACACTTAAATAAGAAGATCCTGTGTTTGAAACTAGCCTGTGCTACATCGTAAGACTTCTCAAAAACAAAATAAAAGATAAGAAAAAATACATATAACTCTTTGTCATTTTGTATATAAATTGCCAGAAATTTATTCATTTTACAAGTGAAGATTTGAATTCTTCAATCAATATTTCCTATTGTAAATGTCAGGGTTTCCTTTATTTAAAGGTTAAATAACACCCCACTGCTTACTACACCAGAGGGGTTTTTCTCCTTTGTCACTGTCCGGGATTAGAGCAGCTCCTTACTGTGGTGCTGCGCCTAACTCTGCAGAAAGCAAAGGAATGGCAATGTCTCTTTGACGCACCGATTTCATATCCTTTGGATACAGCATGTAAATAGATGGTTAGATGACATCATTGTTCTAGTTGATTGTTGTGGTTTTTATAGACCTCCAGAGTACTTTCTAATGCCTATACCAATTTATGTCCCCAGAGGTGCACAAGGGCTCCCTTTTCTCTGCCTCCTCAACAATGGTTACTTTTGAGGGATTCTTCAACAGCCCTCCTGATAGGTGTCTTCCTGTTTGAGAGTGTTAGCATATTTTAATTTTACAAAACTATAGGTTTCATTGTGATACTGCCATGCATTCATAAATCATATCTTAATATGTCCATCCTTCTCCATGACCATCCTTTCCCTCTCTTCTTGCCTCTTGCCAATCCTGTTCCTCTTCCCTAATGATCTCCTTTCTACTTGGATGCTTTGCTTTTTCAGGTTTTGTTATGAAAGAAAGTGTGAAATAATTTTTCTGTGTAACTTATTTCAGTTAATATGATCAGTAGTTCTGTATATCTCTCAGCAAGTAGCATGATTTTGTCCTTTCTATGGCTGAATAATATTCTATTGTAAGCATTTTGTTTATCCTTTCATCTATTGGTGGGTAATGAGGACAATCTGATCATTTAGCTATTGTGAATGTTTCAATAAACAGAAGCATGCTGGTATCTCTGCTCTTTGCTATCTTTATTCCTTTGTTGTGGTTTTGACTTTTATTTCCATGATGGTTAGTGTGTTGAGTGCTTAGTCATATATTGCTGGCACTTTATGAAAGTATAGTTTTTGTGTGTAGCCATTGTTCTTGTCAGCCTAAAGTAGACTTTCATAACTATATAATGCTTTATATAAGCCTCATGACAATCAGAAAGGAAAACCCTGCAATAAGAAACCATGCAAGGCTCAAAGGAGAGAAGCAACCAGCAATCCTACCCAGATATGATGCCTATAACCCACAACAATGACCAGCATGGCACCATAACCCCACCAGGGAAGTAGGGGCATGAATATCTTGGCACTAACCGACAGCTCTGTAATTGAACTTAGTACCTAGTTAATAAGAGGGAAACATGCCTAGAACCAGAAACCTAGACAATTACCCAGCACTAGTAAAGTTATGGATCTTGAAAGAGAACCTACAATCTCTGTTTTTCTCAAGCAGAGTTACCTCCAACTACATAAAAAACAATTGTCCCTCTGCCCATAGGTAAGAACAGCCCTCACTTCTCTTTGCCACAGATGGGGACCATTATAGAAAACCATAACCGATCAAAATGCACTTTCATGGAACCTAGTCCCAGTGAATATATTTATAACACAATTCTAGCATGTGAGGCTCAGGGAACATTGTGGAAAAGAGAACAGAAAGATTTTTTTTTTAAAGATTTATTTATTATATGTAAGTACACTGCAGCTGTCTTCAGACACACCAGAAGAGGGAGTTAGATCTCCTTACGGATGGTCGTGAGCCACTATGTGGTTGCTGGGATTTGAACTCAGGACCTTCGGAAGAGCAGTCAGTTCTCTTACCCGCTGAGCCATCTCACCAGCCCACATATTTACATTCTTAATATACAAATACAGCCTGCTCTGTCTGTATAATGTTACTTGTATGGATATGTGTTCAAAGCTGACCATTTGGCATTGGATAACCAATTGGTGTGTTCTTCTTGGTGGAAGACTATGGCTTCTGCTTTCAGCATTCCATAGTTGCATATAGATCTTTGTATAGGATGAAAGCTCACAATCATCTGTATAGCTACAGTGCACTCACATACAGAAAATAAATAAATCTTAAAAAAAAAAGAAAAAGTAGTGTAAAAAAGAATGTAAATATGTATGTTTGTATCTGTTTATGCATGCATGTAACAACAATTAATGAAAAAAGTGGCCAAGAACTGTATGTATGCACTGGCACCTATGCATATATGTTATCATAGCCATGTGAGCATGTACATATAACACATACACACACACATACAACACACACACACACACACACACACATACACTATGCTAGCTTAGGGTCAGAATGTTTGTGGTTGTTAGTTTAATTGTGCTACCATCCATCTCCCATCCCTAAGTCCCTAAGCCCCTAAGCTGGATAGTTGATATTTTTTGTTGTTGTTGTTTTGTTTTGTTTTTTGGGTTTTGTTTTTGTTTTTTTGTCAATTTGACACAAGCTAAAGTCATTTGAGAAGAGGGAGCCTCAATTAAAAAAAAATGCCTCCATAAGATGAGGTTGTAGACAAGCCTGGAAGGCATTTTCTTACACAGTTATCAATGGGGGTGGGGGGAAAGCCCAGCCCATTGTGGGTGGTACTACTCTTGGGCTGGTGGTCTTGGGCTCCATAAGAAAACAGGCTGAGAACGGGGCGTGGTGGCGCACGCCTTTAATTCAAGCACTCAGAAGGCAGAGGCAGGCGGATTTCTGAGTTCGAGGCCAGCCTGGTCTACAAAGTGAGTTCCAGGACAGCCAGGGCTATAGAGTGTGGGAAGCCACATGTGCCGTTGCAGAGTGGCACTGACTACTGCTGAGACACGCCTCTCCTAGGCCTATAAAAGCAGCACCAGTTCTGGGCTTGAGGTCTTTTCGCCTCTACAATCAAGCTCTCCCAATAAACGTGTGCAGAAGGATCCTGTTGCAGCGTCGTTCTTCCTGGCCAGTCGAGAGCGCGCAAGAAGTGGTGCCGAAAACCCCGGAAAAGAAACATCTTCAGGCACGAGCGAAGACCCCCTGCTACAGGGAGGATTCAGAACTGCATCACGGGGAAGGAGCAGTTAATAAAGGTTCCCGCAAAACAGACTGCTGAGAAGGATCCGGCGTGGATTCAGAACTCTTCAGCTGTGGAACGGTGGTAATGAAGTGTTCCTGCAAAACAGACTGCTGAGAAGGATCCGGAGTGGATTCAGAACTCTTCAGCTGAGGAACGGTGGTACCGGTAAGTCTCCCAAATTGATCCCCAGGTTAAAGGGGAATATGTTTTTTAAGAAAATGAAAAGGGAGGAAAAATAAAAGGAATCAGTGATAAAGAAAAGGAAACAGTAAAGGAAAGGAAAAGGGAAAGGAAAGAAAAAAAGGAAAGAGAAAAGGAAAAGAGAGAAGAGAAGGAAAGAAAGGATTGAGACGATAAGGTTCCCGGCTTTGGGACAAGTTAAGGTTCATGAGTTATGCTTTTTTCTCCCATTGACCCTTTGTGGGTAGGTCTGATAGTTTTGGTCTTGTTTGTTCTGATATATGGACTCTGTTACTGTTTAAAACTGTGTGTAGAGGCAGTCAAGACAGGTCAGAAAATCCTTACAGAGCAACAAGAAAGTATGTCAGAAGAAGAGAAGGGCTTAAAGAGAAAAAGGAAAAAGAAAGGAGACACAGTGTTATCAGGTGGACCAGAAGAAGAAAGTATACAGCAAGCTTACGGCTTGCTTAATGAAACTTTAAAAAATAATGGCTTGATTATTGCACCAGAAAAGGTACAGCAGTCTAATGTTAGTCATTTTCTAGGAGCCACTATTACTTTACGATGTGTCACCCCACAAAAGATTAGTATAAGAAAAGATCATCTAAAGACACTAAATGATTTTCAAAAATTATTAGGAGATATTGTCCTACAGTGTGGTAAATGTGTAGAATTTATTAATGCACCTTCCATGGGTGTTAATCCTCGCGGATTGCGACCCCTAGATGTTTGGCAAATGGATGTCACGCATATCCCATCTTTTGGGAAATTACAATATGTACATGTATCCATTGATACCAGTTCTGGTGTCCTACATGCCTCTCCCTTGACAGGGGAAAAAGCAGTTCATGTCATATCTCACTGCTTAGAGGCTTGGGCTGCATGGGGCAAGCCCCTAGTGTTAAAGACAGATAATGGTCCTGCATATACTTCTTCTAAATTTAGCCAATTTTGCAAACAAATGCAAGTAAAACATATTACTGGATTGCCCTATAATCCACAGGGCCAAGGCATCATTGAGAGAGCCCACCGCACTCTGAAACAATATTTGCAAAAACAGAAAGGGGAAATAGAGGCTATGACGCCAAAGATGGCTCTATCCCTTGTAATATTTAATCTTAATTTTCTAAAATTAGATGATGCTGGAAGATCACCAGCTGAAAGGCATGGACAATGGCCTCAATCGCCCAATGAAATGGTCAAATGGAAAAATGTCCTTGATAATAAATGGTATGGCCCGGATCCTATCTTAATCAGGTCCCGGGGAGCTATTTGTGTTTTTCCACAGGGTGAAGAAAATCTACTTTGGGTCCCGACGCGACTGACAAGGACCGTGAAAGAGCAAGATGAACCCCAAGATGATTCTCCTGCTCCTGATGATTGAAACCAGGATAAGTATACCTTTATGGGCCATAGTAAGATCATGGCCAGTACCTTTACCGGTACATTCCAATTCTTCTACCTAGCCTTTGTTTTTTGCAAAGGAATGTTTTTTGGATGTGCCTTATGCACGACAAACTCCTCAAGAGCCACGGGTGTATAAGAGTACTAGTATTCATTTAAATTATACATTATGCTTTGTGCATAATGTGGATAAACCTTTTACACCCTGTATATTTTTTAAGAAAAAGATTATCTCTAATTGGGCAGATCAAATTAATACTGCTGACACTATAAGTCAGATAGCAGAAAAAACGTCTGAGGCATTGCTTAACCTGCAAAGGGTGGATTCTCATATCCCCTCAGGGTTAATGTTAGTGAATCAGAGTGAATATTTTACAACATGACATCGAACAGATGATGGATGTCATACAAATGAGTTGTGTGGCATCCACTTCGCATGTGTGCATTACTCCCAATAGGTACATTAATAATTCTTTTATTAAAAGTACAGACCTATCGAATTACCTGAAGGGGAACTGGTCACAGGAGCTGGAGAGGTTGCAGACGAGACTGCAGATGCAGATCCTGAACCTTAATGGGACCAGAGTGGAACCAGTGACCCTCGGAGACTTTACCTCTTGGATTACCTCTGCTTTTTCTTACTTTAAGGAGTGGGTGGGAGTGATTTTGTTTGGTGCTGCCATATGCTGTGGACTGGTGTTCATGCTCTGGTTGGTATGCAAATTCAGAACCCAACAAAAACGTGACAAGGTGATTATAACTCAGGCACTTTTAGCTATTGAAAACGGCTCCTCCCCTGAAATTTGGTTATCCATGCTCAAGAATTAGTTGGCATCTGAGTTCTCTACTCTTGCACTCCACGGCACTGAGATGAGAGAGACTCAACGATCATTGATCAGCCCTTGCACATCACTGAGGTTTCCTCATTGCAAGCGATAGAGTGATCATGATTTCACCACTAATTCATTTTTTGGCTGGCCTCTTTTACAGAGTTCGCCCTAGGTCATTTAGCAGTTATTGTCACACAGCACTGCGGTATCCAGAGACGGGCAACTTTCCTCGTGCACAGTCCAACCTAAGACATGGGGCCCGGTGGCGATAGGGTTACCCTATGACAGGTAAGGCTGTGACATTAGAGGAACGACCTAAAACAGGAGCCACGGCGGATGGGCATAATTGCACAGGCCTAGTCCAGCCTCATTTTATTAAAACAAACAGGGGGAGATGTGGGAAGCCACATGTGCCGTTGCAGAGTGGCACTGACTACTGCTGGCCACCACGCATAAGTTTGGACAAACAACCAATGTGTACATATACAGTAAAGTTTTTTGCAAAGACACTGCCTGGCCCAGGCATGATAATGAGGTTCTGTAAGGTACTGAGAGTATAACCAATCAGATGTGAGACATGCAAATGAGGTATGATAATGAGGTTCTGTAAGGTACTGAGAGAGAGAGTAACCAATCAGATGTGAGACATGCAAATGAGGTATGATAATGAGGCTCTGTGAGGTACTGAGAGAGAGTAGCCAATCAGATGAGGAACATGCAAATGAGGCGTAGTGCATAACCAATCCAGGTGTGAGACACGCCTCTCCTAGGCCTATAAAAGCAGCACCAGTTCTGGGCTCGAGGTCTTTTCGCCTCTACAATCAAGCTCTCCCAATAAACGTGTGCAGAAGGATCCTGTTGCAGCGTCGTTCTTCCTGGCCAGTCGAGCGCGCACAAGAATAGAGAGAAACCCTGTTTCAACCCCCCCGCCCCCCCAAAAAAAGAAAACAGGCTGAGCAAGCCATGAGGAGCAGGCCAGCAAGCAGCATCTCTCTATGACCTTTATACCAGCCCCTGCCTCCCGTTTCCTGCCCTGTTTGAGTTCCTGTCCCTGACTTCCTGCAGTGATGGGGATGTGGAAGTATAAGGCAAATAGACCCATCCCTCCCCAACTCTGAATAGTAACTCTTCTCAGCAGCCCCCAAGTGAAATTTTTTACATGTTAAGCTCTATTTATCCTTTAAGTGCTTCTTAACGTTTGCATATACTATCCCTTATCTCTATTTACCCCCACTAATTGCCCCACCCTCCAACCTGCTCTGAAATTCTTTCAGAGGCATCATCAAGGACCTGGCTTTCCCTAAGGGGAAAATTCCTCAGGCTACTGATGGCATTGTGGGTCACGCCTCCCTGCCACCACGGACCAGTCTTACACTTCAACAACAGACGGTTTTTCTTTTTCTTTTTCTTTTTCTTTTTTAAAGATTTATTTATTTATTTATTACATGTAAGTACACTGTAGCTGTCTTCAGACACTCCAGAAGAGGGAGTCAGATCTTGTTGCGGATGGTTGTGAGCCACCATGTGGTTGCTGGGATTTGAACTCTGGACCTTTGGAAGAGCAGTCGGGTGCTCTTACCCACTGAGCCATCTCACCAGCCCCAGACAGTTTTTCAAGGCAGAAAATCAGCGGAGTGGAGCAGCATCACAGACTAAATGAACCCTTGCATCAGGAGCAAAGAAACATCATCATCCGCCAGGATCCACAGGGCCGTTCTTCAGGGAAAATCAGGGCACATCATAAAGCAAGTGTGAACAATTCAACAAGATTGACGTTAGGTCAACTATCTTTTCCAACTGCAATGACAAAAAAACAAAAACAAAAACAAAAACAAAAAAACCCAAAAAACCCCAAACCTTAATACCAACCCCAAAATATCACCGAATCAAAGCAGAAATTAAAAAAAAAAAAAAAACTCTTTCAAGTAAAAACAAAATATATGAAAAATTTATGGACTACAACTAACACAATTTTTGAAGGCTGATGATACCAACAAATACCTACATTATGAAAAAGAAAATATCAAATACAGAACCTAATTTTTATACCTCAAGAGACAAAAACAGAGTAGTAAACTCTATTCAAAATTAGCAGAAGGAAATAAATAGTAAAGACTAATATCTACGTGAATGTAATTAATGTAGAAACTCAATAGAAAAGTTGGTGAAACTAATTGTTTTCTGAATGATAAAACAAAATGAAGTCTTTCACTAGACTAAGTAAATGAAAGTCAAATAAATACTATAAAGGAGGAGATATTACAACTGATATCCCAGAAATACAAAGGATCCCATCTCTGAAGACTGAGTCAGGTAGAAACAGACATCTGAAAAAGCCAGAGTAAGGACATGGGATCAATAATTGAACATCTGCCATTAATGAAAAGCCAGGTTCCTGGTGGCTTCACCTGTGAACTCTATAAAGTGTTTAACAGTTAACATAGTTTTTCTTCAAACTCTTTTAACAAAATTGAAAGGGACAGAGTATTTTCAGATTCATTTTACAAGGCCAGCTTTTATATTGATACCAAAACCTGTTACAGATACTGCAAGAAAAAGAACCAAGGCCCACATGTGGCCCAAAATATCTATGATTCCAAATACCACACTTGTGATTTTTTTCATGGTCTCTGGGGATTGAACTCAGGTCCTCCTGCTTGCCATTCAAACACTTGACTGATCTGAGTGAGACTGAGCTATCTCCCTAGTGCCTTCCATCACTGCTTTGTTTGGGATTGTTTCTCTGTAATCCCTTGGTGGAATCTACAGTGTCTCAAAAGAAAACAAATCCTTCTCAAAAGAAAAGTTACAAATGGTTTCCATTATTCAAGATAGTAGACAGATGCTACGTTCTGGTCAAGCCAAATGCTAAGGCATTCTGGTCTGTAGAGAACATGAACAAGCTAGCTTGCTTGCTTGCTTGCTTGCTTGCTTGCTTCCTTCCTTCCTTCCTTCCTTCCTTCCTTCCTTCCTTCCTTCCTTCCTTCCTTCCCTCCCTCCCTCCCTCCCTCCCTCCCTCCCCCCTCCCTCCCTCCCTCCCTCCCTCTCTCTTTCTTTCTTTCTCTTTTTCTTTTTGTTTTTTCGAGACAGGGTTTCTCTGTATAGCCCTGGGACATACAATCTTTCAAAGATCAGTTTGAAAAGGCACGATATGCAAAAAGCATACTGTTGGATTCTGAATATATCAGGACAGACCAGCAAAACTGGAACGACATCTATTTCGCTAGCCACAAAAAGTGTTTAATTTGAGTTCAGACAGATTCTTCTATAAAAGCTGGTTATGTGAGAGTTTATACGAAGAGTTCAGTAAATAAAATATGCCTTGAAAAATGCAGGTATATTTATTTTATTAATTATTTTCTGAGAACTATAATTATATTATTTTCCTTTTTCTCTTTCCTCTCTCCAAACTCTCCCACACATTCTGTTCTTTATTCAAAAATCATGGCTCCCTTTTTTAAAATTAATTGTTGTTACCTATGTATATGTATATTTTATGCTAATATGGTGGAAAGGGGAAAGCCCAGGAGGCCTCAACTTGACACAAAGAACACAAAGTTGCCTATAGTAACTAAGGATTGCCGAGAGCAGGAGAAATAGTCTTCCCTAGAGAAGAGCAGACAAATTGGTGATTGGATATTGAACTGTCAGGCCTGTGAATACACACAAAGTAACAATATATAAACTAACCAGTTTAGACTTAGGTATTTAAGAATATGTAGATATTTCTAAGTCAGTCTCTCTTGTCAGACTGCATTAAGCAAACGGAAGAGTTTAGAAAACCTCTTGAGAGAAGATAAAGAGTCAAGCTGCGGATGCAGTCAGTGATTTGGTGGGGGATGACACCTCTGATGCTGTGCTCAGGGCTCAGCCCGCCGTTGTTATCTGTGGTACTGATGATGGATATTGCTCCTGAAGCCATCATGTCTTCAGTGCCATCAAAAGACACAACTAATAGACATGCCAACTTGGAAATAGGATCATCTCACCTGGGACCCACCTCTAGACAAAGAACTAAAGGCAACTACTGATAGCACAAGGAAGGACTTAGCTTTTCCAAGGTGAGTCCAGTACTAAGGGGTCAGCCCTGAAGCCATGTACACATGTGCACACAAGCAACAAAGTGGACTAAGCCAGTTGTCTATGCATTTATGCATACATACATACATACACACAAATTCACATACCTATTACACACACAGTCTTAGTTAGGGTTTTATTGCTGTGAATAGATATCATGAACAAGGCAAGTCCTATAAAGTACAACACTTAATTGGGGCTGGCTTACAGGTTCAGAAGTTCAGTCCATCATCATCAAGGCAGAACATGGAAGCATCCAGGCAGGCATGATGCAGGCAGAGCTGAGAGTTCAACATCTTCATCTGAAGGCTGCTAGTAGAAGACTGACTTCCAGGAAGCCAGGACTAGGGTATTAAAGCCCACTCCCACAGTGACACACCTACTCCAAGTCCACACCTACTCCAACAAGGCCACACTTCCAAATAGTGCCACTTCTTGGGCCAAGAATACACAAACCATCACATACATATACATATACGTATACGTATATGTACATATGGATACTAATAATAATCAAAGAAAAGGAGCCTAATAATATGAGAGTGCAGGTAATATGGAAGGAGTTGGAACAAAACACATAGATGCACACAGACACGCACACACTAAATAAATAACTGTAAGGTTTGTTAAACATTTTGGAAGACTATGGCAGTCACGAGGGCAAAGGCATTGACCCATAATCAGTTCCCAGAATTCCTGAAATTGTTGATACTGATAATGGTAGTATTGTTTACTTTCTGGAAGGAAGATAGCTAAGTCAAGGCCAAATGTAGAAAAGATTTTATGATTCATGACATGTTATCAGGATGCTTATGGATTCAAAAACACACTTTGTGCCAGAACTTGACTATTAATCAAAGCAAACGATTTTGTGCATTTCAACATGTTGGCTACACCTGTGAACTGTACAAACTATGTAGCCTCGATTTTCAAACTGATATAAGAAATTGAAGATATATTTTTTAATACCTGGAGAAATGATATTTTGATGGTACATTTGTACCTCTGCTTTCAGTCACTATAACTATTTTACTGTCAGTTTTTAAATTGTCATGGAGTTCTGCCACCTGACATTAATTTACAGGAAATTCTCTTATGTCTCTTTACTAGACTTGTCCTGCCTTTGCAGACACAAATATCTCTCCATTCACTACCACACCCTACTCATATCATAGCTTCTTAGCAGTGCCTCTATCATGAGCAAATACTTTAAAATGAAACACACACAGAGTAAGTAGAACCAAAATACTTGAGGAGCATCTTGGATGCTCTTTGAGAAGTACAGGTAAGCCAGATACTGATACATGGGGCTCAGATACAGTATTAAATAGCTCACTAAATTTTCTAGGGTTTTCTTTTCTTTTACAACAAAAATATCAAAAACGAAGTTTTGTCATTTAAAAAGTACATGTTCTTTATCAGTGACCTCAAATTTGGGATCTGCTTTCCTACTGTCAAAGACTCTTTGAATGGGGTGTCATCTAATTAGGATATGAACCAGGGTCTTTTTCTTATCTGTAGAGGTAGGGATCATGAGAAATATACACAGGCTTTTTTAAAAATTAGCTTTCATTAGTGTTTGTGTATTTAGTATGTGTATTGTCTGACAAGACTTTTCCTGGGGAGACACACACACATATCTATTCACCTATCAAATAGGGAACCCACAACAGACCAATGTACAGACACCAGATTCCAACTTGGTGAGACAGTGAAATTTACTGGGGTTACTGATAGGAGTATAGACAAGGGTTACTTTCAGGAGCAGAAGTGACTCTTAAGACAGTTCCATCACCAAAGATCATCTTAGCATGGGTGACATTTAATAGAAGCTCAGCACTTGGAGCACACTGAACAACCTACAGGCAGCTCCAACAGGTTGGATAGTGTCTTTTCCAAGTGACTCAATTCATCAAAACCTCTTCCAGGTAGCTCTGCTGGTTTCTGCTTCTTTCAGGTAGCTAGTCTGGTCTTAGCATCCTCTTTGTATCTGTTTGTGTGTGTGTGTGTGTGAGAGAGAGAGAGAGAGAGAGAGAGAGAGAGAGAGAGTGATTCTGTGATTCTGCGCAGTCTTTACTGTTTATTCTTGGGAGGGAGATACTTAGTGAACCTGGTAGGCTTCAGGAACTTCCTGGAGCTATTTTGAATTGTTTTCCGTCTGATTTAAGAACTGACCCACAGAGATAGAATGTTTCAACCTGGGAGGAAACTGCTACACAATAATATGATATGCGATAATTTGTCTTCATCCAGTGTGGCCCAAAGAATCCAAAACTTTGGACCTCTTACAGTAGACCCATACCCTTGATAAACCTTGATACCTAAACTCCATCATTTGAGGGAAGACCCACCCTAAATCTGGGCCATACTGTCTCATGACAGCCTAGCTAAAGGCCAAGGAAGAAAGAAACGTTTACTCTTTGCCTGCCTGTCCTCACTCTCTTCCCTGGGATTAGAGCCTACTACTTTGGGATTCCTACACATAATGAGGACCAGCTAAGACATCCAGCCTTTTCAACTTTCCACTGAAAAACAGCCATTGTTCTTCTATCAGTCTGGTCTGTCAGTTCTGAACATCTACAGAACCGTGACTAATACACCCATGGAGTGTTGTTGGCATTTCTGTTGAGTATTAATTTATTAGTTAAATGTGCACATTTATTATGCGCTCTCTATTCTGTCCATTTGGTCTATATATGTGGTTCTGTGCTAGGATAATTTGGATTCCTATTACATGGTGATGTATTTTGAAATCATATAGTATGCATCCATTGCTTTGAGGAGTGTAAATTGGTACAAATGTTTTATAAAATATGAAGGTTTCTGAAAAAAAAAAAAGGTATAGCTCATTGGTAAAGCTCACACCACTGACATATAAAATATATTCATTCTTAACGCCCCTAACAACAAAAGATCCACCATATGACCCAGCAATATTACTTTAAGATATACTTCCAAAGGACACAATATTAATAAGTGACAGAGATGTTCTCATACCTATGTTTACTACAGCATTATGAATAGCCAATATATGTAATCAATGTAAGCGTTCATTACCAAATGACTAGAAATAGAGAAAACCTTATATACATCGTGGGAAAGTATTCAGCCTTAAAAGTGAAGTTTGGAAAGTTAGTATCACGTGGCAGAACCTGACAAACGTTATGAAACACAGAAAGGGAAATAGCGAATGAGTTCACAGGGGAGTGGACAAAGTTGCTTCATGTTGGTCAGTTCTGCAGAATAGGTGGTTTTTGTAGGTCAAATAGACAGCATGGTGACCATAGTATAGTCACATTACTGTGTGTCTGACACTGGCTAGGAGAGCAGGTCTCACATGTTCTTGTCACAACGTGGACATGATATTTAGCAACATTATGGCAATCGTTTCTGAATGTATGTTTACCAATACGTCATATTGGACCTTTCAAATAAATTCAATTGTCATATGTCAGTTATAAGTCAGCAAAGCCAGAGGGGAAGAGGCTATGAGAGAGAAAAGTGTGATTGTTCTGAAAATCCAGGAGTGAGAATTTTCAGTTATGATTATATTCATTACTGCTTTTAATATTACTGTTGGCCTAGATTCAGTGAGATTTTGACTTCAAAATAGAAGTAAACAAACAAACAAACCATAGAATACCTCTTGCGACAGGAAGCTTTTAGTGGTTTATATTTTTGTTAATTTTGGGGGTGGTTTTTCATTCTCTTATAGGAAACATAGTGACCACTGCTGTGTCTCAGTATACACTGTAGAAATATTCCATGTCAGGATTACATAGAGTGAGATGTAACACGTGGTAACAAGTGATGTGGTCTTCATGAGTAGCACTGCCTATTATACGAGCAGAAAGAGAAAGCATGGGGGCAGGGGGGGTATCCCAAGAGCCAATCATGTGCCAAGTGGCTTACTACATTTGCATATCTCATCCTCCCAATCACTAGATGAGGTCATGTTTCCCTTTATTACAGTTGCGTGTCAGAAAGGTAGCTTTTGGGAAGTCACACATATGGGCTTGCGAACCTTCTGCATCCTAAACCAGCAGAGCTCTCTGGTTTACTATGCTCAGCACAGACTACCTACGCAAATCAAACTGCAGCAAAACTGAAAACGAAGCTTTCTAAAACTCCCAGGAGCTAACCAAAACTCTTAATATATCAGCATTTTTCTGAGTTGTGGGCAAGTTTCAATTGTTCAGTTAATTAATTAATTCAGTCTTCAACACAAAACATCAAAACTCAAAATCAGTCTCCAAACAACGGGGCCTGGCGGTTCTCACTGCAGCATCTCCAAGTCCGGAGACTCTACAGTCTCCTACATGCTGTGAGATCTGTGCCTCACTGTGGCTTCTAACTCGGGATGCGAGAAGCATCTGCCATTTTCTCACTCCCCATGTCTCTGTTCTAGCCCGCCCCCATAAACCTTCCCCCTTCCTCCCCAGCCTGTAAGTTCCTCCTTGTTCCAGTTTTGGGGTGCACTAACCTGTCAGTCCCTGGTATTTTAGCTCAGTTTCCGGCTGCTTAATGTTTGACTATCCTTTGCTTTATTTTGAACATGTAACAACTTCAACAATTCGATCTGCAGTACATTAATTAAAAGAACTATAAGTTCTGTTTTGTGTGTGTGTGTGTGTGTGTGTGTGTGTGTGTGTGTGTGTCTGTGTGTGTGTCTGTGTCCCCTTTGTAATATCCAAGGACATTTTGGATCCATTTGATATTCAATATTTACTGACTGATTACTACAATGGGGTGATGACCAGTAGACAAACAAACAAGCAAAAACAAATAGACAAAAACATTGTCTTCATTCCTAAACCTGGATTTGCAGGGTGAGGCTATGGCTCAGTGGCTCAATTTGTTTAGTACATGTAAGGCCCTGGGTTAAATTACTACCACACCCTATCCCTAAAAACAAAATAATAAAAGCATTTAGCTATTTTTAAATGTATTTATTTTTATTCTTAAGGTTATTGGTGTTTTGCCTGCATGAATGTCTGTGTGAGCGTGTCTGATCCTCTAGAACTGGAGTTAGAGACCGTTGTGAGCTTCCATGTGGCTGCTGAGAATTGAACCCAGGTCTTCTGGAAGAGCAGCTATCCATATACAATTTAGGCATTCTAATAATTGCAAAATTATTTATGCTTCATGTCTTTAAGCGAGAAATATTTATCATCAGTAAGGTAATTTAGATATTTACCACTGAAGTGTCATAGTAACTAAGTTAATCCAGAACAAGGTTCTCTGCTTTCCAGACCCTTCCCCCAAGTTGCTCAGCCTGTGAATATCATTTATTGTCTATTCAACTGTTTCTGAGTACTTGCTTGTTTCTCTGGGGCTTTGTTTGTTTATTTGTTTTGTTTTTGTTTGGTGGCTTGTTTGTTTGCTTGCTTGTTTTTTCCAAGACAGGACCTCTGGCTGCCCTGGAACTTGTTCTGTAGACTAGGTTAGCCTTGAACTCAGACATCCACCTGCCTCAGCCTCCTGAGTGCTGGGACTGAAGGAGCACACCCCCATGGCCAGAGCTTCTCTATATTTAATGGTTGTGCTAACTGAACTCTGCGAGTATGTGGTATGTGTTACTCTTGTTTAGAAAACATGCCTTCTGTGTTTGCATAATGCTGTGGGTTGGACAGCTCCCACCACTGTAGATCATCTTGCTGCTGGCCCTTGCTCACACCTACTGCTCTCTGGCTGACAGATTATTTTGCAGCAGATGTGGCAAGTGTAGAAGCTGTTAGGAACATTTTCTGTGCTAAGTGGTGGGGATTCCTCCCACTGTTTCCTCTGAGCTCCTCCCAGGGTGTAGTTAATGAAATTGAGTCTCTTGTCACATGGTCTTCTGAACTAGGCAGCAGCGACTCCCTCTTGGTTTTCCTGAATGGTCATGAGTTCACACACACGATAGCTGAGTTGTGATGTTAAAGACTTAGCAACCAGCATACCTAAATAGCGGTTTGACCAGTACGACCAACAGCAGTCAGATTTCACTTGACCCTTTGCTTATAGAAAGCCTATCTTTCAATTGCTATCTAATGTACACAGCTACTTTTCCTCAGCTTTTCAGTACGCTGGACTTTCCCCTCCATTTATACTTGCATGTAAGCCTAAATTCCCCTGGCAGCACCACATGAGGAGCCCAGTAATCACAATTTCCCAGCATGCCTTTACACTGGCAGATCTGTCAATTAGCACATACCCCATACACCAAGAGTGCTTCCTTGTTGTCTACCTTTAAAAATCCATCCCGAATGCATTTTTACATTGGACAAGCTCTTTATACATAGCCAGGGTCTTATATCCCATCAGCTGGAAAACCAACTATGCAAAAGTAACTATATGAGACTGGCTATGGCTGCCTCGGCATTTCCTAAACACAGAAACAGTTCTGTCAGCAGGCACTGACACTCAGTTTCTGGTCTGAAAATCAGAAATTTCAATGCTAATTCCACCATCCCCCAAATGATTTGTTTGTGGTTAGAATTTAAAATACCCAAATACTTTTGTTGAAGAGTTTTTATCCATTTAATACTTTCCAAAATAGCTGAGACAGGAACTAGCAAATCACACTAAGGATAGCTTTAGAAATTGATTTAAATATTATGTAAGCCCATAAAAATTTTACCATTCTCACCCAAGCTAACTTGGGCCTTATTGCTTCATGGATTCTTTTATAGTCTTACCTCTCTATCAAGCCTTTGTCTAGGTACCAATTCACTGCTGTCTCTGCCACATCATCATCATGTCTGAACCTCGGCTATTCAAGGTAATTTGTGCAAACCAATATGGACTCAGTTCCTCTCTGAGCCCTTGGTGACGCTGACCGTTTGTATAAGCTCAGCCCAGGGAGTGACACTATTAGAAGGTATGGCCCTATTGGAGTAGATGTGTCACTGTGGAAGTAGGCTTTAAGACCCCATCCTAGCTGCCTGGAAGCCGCTATTCTCCTAACAACTTTCAGATGAAGATGTAGAACTCTCAGTTCTGCCTGTACCATGCCTACCTGGATGCTGCCATGCTCCCACCTTGATGATAATGGACTGAACCTCTGAACCTGTAAGCCAGCCCCAATTCAATGCTGTCCTTATAAGAGTTGCCTTGGTCATGGTGTCTGTTCAGAGCAGTAAATCCCTAACTAGGACAGCCACTAAGATGGTATCAGGAAGCAAGAGGAGGAGCTTTGTCGTTGTAACCTTCCACCTTCGACAAGCAGATGTTTCTCTTTCTTCAAGTCCCACCCCATCAGTTAATCTAAACTAACGTAAAAGAATGACTTCTCAGCCAGTGCCAACTAATTAGAAGACACACTTAGTTTACTTGTTAAAAAGGAGTGTGGGAGAAGCGTTATTAAAATACGCTCATTATATGTCTGGACTGGGAATTTCGGTGGTTTTCTTAGTCATTTACCCAGAGGCAATGAAAAGATAACACAGCAGAACACATCAGCCTTGTACAACCTTGCGGTTTATAAATTCCAACCCAAGCAGTTCGAGTCATTTTCAGCTGTTCAGAGTTTGTACATTTATGGATCCTATTTCAAAGTTTCAGAGTTGTTATAGTTAGCATGAAGCAAGAAAGGATCCCAGCTGCTTGTTAAGACGAGAAGAGAGAGTAGCCAGGAGGAAGATTTATGGAGAGCTGGTCACCTTGAGAAGAGCACATCCTTTGGTGACAGAGAGAAGCTGGAAAACTCCAAGGAGAGGATAAAGAGATGAAATGCTTTTCACTCCTTTTCTTCCCTTGGGATTCTTGTTGCATGTAGAAAAACTACAGAGACCAAAACAGGTGGCACAAGGACCTGCCCAACATAGATAAATCAGTCACCCTGGTCCTGACATGGAAGTTTTTCTCTGCTGGCTAGATTTCATCATGCTAGACGGTGCTATGCACAGTAACACACTACCAGCGGAGAAAAGTAGTTACCACACTTCCCAGCTGTAAACCCTGAGAGCTACCGTCATAACTGGCCAACAAGATATGCAACAGTGCCATGAAATGGTAAAGGAGAAACTTTTTGACTGGATTTAAAAGTCTTCTCTACAAGATGGAAGGTATGCCCAGTATCATTAACTGAGCCCAAAACCCATGTCTAGGTAGGTCAAATGCCTTAAGGGAGAACTTACTATCATTCTACTAAATAGACATAAACTACCTCCAACTTCTTCTCTTTGCTTTCTTTGGATGAATGCATCTTTTAGTCCTCATAAGAGAAGCTTCTTTTTACAATAAA
This sequence comes from Mus musculus, assembly GCF_000001635.26. Lineage (NCBI taxonomy): Eukaryota > Metazoa > Chordata > Mammalia > Rodentia > Muridae > Mus > Mus musculus. The sequence continues at coordinate 138,935,605 of NC_000067.6, read as the reverse complement.
TTGTGATTAATATGAAGAACCATAAAGAGTCAACAGAAAATAAAATCTATGGAGTGTTCATACCTAAATAGTATATCTAAATCGCACCCCCTCTCATCCCAAGGCTCAGGAATTATCATGAAAGGGGAAATGGAAAGATTGTACAAGGTGAAAATAGGGGAAAACTACAGTCTCTGGATACGACAGATGACTCTGTTTTCTGGATACAACAAGGTCATTACACTCATGACCTCAAGGTGACCGTGATCAAATGCCAAAGACCCACACCAGATAATGGTGGCCAAAGTCCCAGCATGAATGAGGAACAGGCATTTGATGTCTGCTGGCAGAAGGAGATCCAATATTCTTAAGGCACACAGCCTCTAATAGGCTACGAATGCTTCATAGATAGCCTTACACACATTCACATACTAGCCGCACCAGTGTTTTGTTTTGTTTTGTTTTGAGAACACATCAAGTCAGGAGGGAAGTGGGAGGGAATAAGAAAGAAATTGGAGGAAGTGAGATGGGTGGATTTGATCAAAACACATTACATATAGGTACGTAATTCTCAAGCAATTAGAAAAAGAAGAGTCCACATCAGGTGTTCAGGATGACAAGCAGACTGGGGCAAGATGGAGAAATGACAGAGAAGGGGAAAGGATGTGTTTGCCCATGGACCATGGGGGACTATAAAGACTTTATCTGAAGTCGTTTGGAAGAAAGTAAGTAATACATTCAAAATTCAAATCTCGAGCATATTAAAACAGAGCAAGATGCTATTTGCTTCCTCCATCCTCTCTTCCAAAGAGCACTAGCATAGAGTTTGAAGGGAAAGGGGGAAATGCTCTGTTGGCATATTTACCCACTGTGGGTCTTTCATTTCAGAGCAGTAAAGTCCAAGGCCTACCCTTCCTATGTCTATATCTTTATGTCTCCTACACCCCTTTCACACACACACATATATACACACATCTTGTACACACACCACACACACTGTACACCTACACATCACACCACACACACACACTGTATACCTACACATCACACCACACACACACACAACACATCCTACCATCTTCCATCTGTTCTCTGTTTACTGGGACTTACTGAGTATCAAATGACTGACCCTGAATTATGCTGCATCTGACTGGTTCCTTTCAGGGTTGAAGTATTTAGGCACACTGGTCTCTATAAAGCCCTTGTGAATGTAGTAGAAGAAATGAGTTTCTCACTCACATTTTTCCTCAAATTGATTTTTTGAATGGAAGAAAATAAGAAGCTAAAGAAGACTTTTATTTAAACATAGAACAGAAAGAAAGAAAACACACACACACACACAAAAACTTCCCTTCATTTCCAAATACCGCTAAAGCAATTGACCAGGAAACTAGGAGACTGTATGCCAGCATTCAAAAGGACACTTGTTAGAAACAGAAAAGGCAATTCACGAAGCCTTCTAAGAAAAGCTGAGCTGGTCTGGTAGTGGGAGCAATTCATCCCAACACTTGGGAGACAGAGGCAGTTGAATCTCTGTGAGTTCGAGGCCAGCCTGGTCTTAGAGAGTACCAGACTAGCCAAGGCTACTTCGTGAGACTCTATCAAAACTTTTTTTTTTCCCCCCAAGAAAGACAAAATTATTTGTACCAAGATACAAATTAATTTCAGCCACTGTTTAGTCTATCACAAAGTCATTAGAGGCAACATGCACTTCAGAAGAAAGCAGTTAAAAATAAGTGATATTTTACTTACTTATTTTTGAGATAGGGGACACACTAGGTATTCCTGGTGGGTCTGAATCTAAACCGATACAGGTAGGCAGAGCACCTCTTTGTGCTTAACATCCTGAAGCTGCAGTTAAGTTCTTCTAGATATATCAGAAATTAATAATTGGATGCTTTTCCAAATTGCCATATGTATGTACTAATTAACTATATATATTGTGATATATATATATATATATATTATCATTATAACATCCCTTGGTTGTGACTTTAAAGTAACCCCTCCCATGGACCTCTCAAGAGCATCATCCAAAGAAACACACTAAACAGTGACTCTGTCTTCTCTGATGTGGGAAGGGGAAAAAGGTCACCTTACCCATAAATGTGACACCTCATTCCTACATGTTTACTGAAACTTTATAAAAGCCCACACCACACCACAGATCTGACTGTGCTGCTGTCTACACCACCATCCTTTCCAGACTTTTTTTTTTTTTTTTTTTTTTTGGAGTATGTGCTTTACTCTACTTTGCTTAACTGAATTCTCCCAATTAAGATGATAAGAACTAAGGTGAAACCTCTCCCTGATACTGTGTGCAACAAGACATTGTTGTTGTCATTTTCATCGAGGTCATCATAGTGGCGGAGGTCATCGTCATCGTCATCATCATCATCATTATCATCGTCGTCATCGTCATCATCAGGTTGCTAAGGCTCATCCAAACAATTAAAAATATCTTCTTTAACTTAAGAAAACTAAACGAGGGGACCAGTTTACTTTAAGGACGAAGGATAGGTTCTGTACAATGCAGAAAACCCTCATCCACAGTAGTAGGTATTCCAGGGGGAAATGCCCAAGATGCCGACTCTGAGATGGAGGTCAGCATTCTGGAAGCTTATTAGGGAATGTTATTTTGAAAGGAAGGAAAAGCTGAGCTATAATGGGGTCTCAGAAAAGGTGCTATGACTTACACAGGGTTCATTTGCTGAAGCTTAGGCTCTAAATAGCAGACTCCAGAAATGGTGGACTCTGTAGGAGGTGGAACCTCAGGGGAATAATTAAACCAAAGGGCTCTAACCTTAAGGGATTAAGGACCGTGCCACAAGAGTGAGGCGGTTCTTTAGGGACTGAATTAAGTACAGTGAGAGCGGTTTGTTATAAAGTAAGACTACCTTGTGCTTTATCTGTTCTCTGTATGCCCCTTACTCCTGGCTGCTGGTCCTACCATGTGACGTCATTCAGTATCTTATGAAATGTCACAAAATTCATATCATGAATTACTTCAGCTTCTATAAGAACACAACTTTTCTTTCCCAAGTCTCAAGTATTTTGGTAGAGAAACACAGAAGGCCTCTTAGCCAATCCTACAAGGAACTCCAATCATGGCTAGATCTCCAGCGGGTGGTAGAAATTGTTGGTGACATCCACATGGTCATGTTTTTGAAACCATGAAAAATACAAGAGTGAGGGGATTGTGGAAATTGAGGCTAGACACTGTACAGCAACGCTGGAGCTAATGAACAGAAGCTCTACAAGACCATCACGAGATCATGATAAGTGAGAAATGTGTAGACCCTTGAGTTTTGATGAGATGCTGGGACCCTAAGACATCCATAGAGGAGATCTGCTGGTGTCCAATGGAGCCAGTCTATGCGACAGATACAAGCTGTGTGCATTTTAGTTAGCAGGGCTGGAAGACTGAAAATGCCTGGCCTTTTGGAGCTCATGATTACACTAGAAGTCTCAGATGTCAGACGTTTCTGTGCTATATTTGGTCAGCTTCTTTCATGGTACAGTTTTTGGCTTTTGAAATTAGACTTTTTTAAAGGCTTATTTATTTTATGTATATTAGCATGCTGTTGCTGACACACCAGAAAAGGCCATCAGATCCTATTATAGATGGTTGTGAGCCATCATGTGGTTGCTGGGAATTGAACTCACAACTTCTAGAAGAGCAGCTGGTGTTCTTAACTGCTGAGCCATTTCTCCAGCCTGAAATAAGACTCTTTATTCTGCACTATTATAGAAACCCTTTGCTCTGTGCTACCATATGTAGGAAGTACGTAACTTATGTTCAGTTCTGTAGACATTCAGTTGAGAGTCTTAGGACTTTTAAAACATGGGAACTGTTAATGACTGTGGGGACTTTTAAGGTTAGTATATAGAAACCTTACATTTTGGACTGATATTTATTTATTTATTTATTTATTTATTTATTTTATTATAAGGTGCCCATGAGCTTATGTGACAGGGATTATGACTTAAAGTTATATGTTTGTGTGTCAGGTTGACAAGGAGTGGAGTTGTAGATTAAATTGTCAACCTGACACAATAAAACTACCTGGGAGAAGGGCTTCAGAGAATGTCCAAGAGGGAGTTTCTTAGTTATGTTCATTGATATGAGCAGACCCACCCAAGGTGAACTTCCCCATTCCCTTGGCTTGGAATCCTGAACAGTGTCAGAGTGGAAAACACGAGTGCTTAACTCACACCTCCCTGCTCTGAATGTGAATGTAGTGTGACTGGCTAGTTTAAGTTCTTGCCGGCTTAATTTCCCAGCAATGAGGATTGAAACCTGAAATTCTTAACCTGAAATTGCTAACCCTAACCCTTTCTCTCTTAACTTGCTTTTAACAGAGCAGGGTTTTATTTATTTATTTATTTATTTATTTATTTATTTATTATCAAAACCAGAAAAGAAGCTGAAACGTCTTTGGAAGCCAGCTTCACTGGGGCTGAGTCATTTGTAGTTTCTGAAGAGATCTGTAATTGAAGACTGACTCTCTGACACCCACACTGGTTGCGGTTGGGAGACACTGTGGTTTTCATATGAAATACACCCCCCACAGGCTCCTCTGTTCATTCTTGTTCTAGCTCTTGGGGCTATTTTGGGAGGTGACAGAAATTCTAGGAGGTGGACCTTACTTCAGGAACTGATCCACTGAGAGTTTTCCTGGTCTCTTCCGGGCTCTCTAGTCCTAACTGCCATGCTATAACACAGTAGCCTCCCACCTCCTCCACACACTCCCTTTGCCATTATGACCAGCCTGCCTCTGGCCCAAAATAATGGAGCCAGCTGCTCTCAGAGTAAACTAACTGAAGCCATCAGGCAAAATAACTGCTTCCTCCTCTTTCTTAAGGTTGCTTAGGCCAGGTCGTCTATCATGACAAAAAAAAAAAAAAAAAGGTTACCGGAAGATAAGCTGTTTGCTCCTGGAGGTATAATTCATCCCAGTGCCCACCACAGAAATGTCAAAGCATTAAAATTAAGAAATCTACGACTAAGCATTAGAATCTGGGAACTACATGAGAGAAAACAGCTGAAAGGGAGATACTTAGTAGGATGGGGAAAGGGGAGGAAGGAAGGGGGCAGGTATTGCTGTTTTCATTACAAGACAAGAAGTTCTGAGGAACACTGAAACTAAGTGCCTGAAAGCTAAAGTGTGGGCAGTTCTTAGTTTTAAGCACAGGTAAGGAAGTGGCCCTAAGGCGTGTGTCGCTATAATGACCGTAGTCCTGACTCCTATGAAGACCAGAGGTCACAATGTGGAAAAGGACGGAGGTAAAGCTTCCTGAGAGGAGGAAAATGAGGGCTTAAAAAAAAAAAAAAACACTCTGCACAAGAATGTGGAAGAGCAGCTCCAAGGCCAAGCAGCTGGATGGCTTTGCAAAGGGAAGTAAGAGGAGCTTTTAAAAGGTGACTCTCTAGGGTGGGGATTCAGCCCGGCTGTTGGACTCTCTAAAATACCAGGACCCTGGACTGATGCCCAGCACTCATCACTGGTCGATGGTTCATTGTGGTGTGGCTGGGACAATATGACAGGAAGGTGATATGCTGATCTGTGTCTGCATCTTAGTTTAACAGACTGTCCCATCCAGGTACAATGTAAGCTCCACTTCCACTCCAGAATGAGCTTGCAACTTTTCTCCTTAGAATATCGAGCAATATGAATTCCCAAAAATGTGCGTCACTGTTTCCAGAGCAGAGGGGTCACTGTCTTTTTCTTTAGCGTAAAAGGCTAGGAGGATGGTGTTTCACGTGCTAGCCTCTGATCTGGCTTTGTGTTGAGAGCTATGGAAGCAAAGCCTGCCTTGGAAGTTGTTCTACAACTGGGGCTGGAGAGATGACTTAGCCGTTAAGGGTCAAAGGTTAGGAGAACTGGAGATTGGTCCCCAGTACCCACATGGTAGCTTACAACCTTCTGTAATTCCAGTTCCAGGGAAATCCAATGCCCTCTTCGAGCCTTCCCGAGCACCAGGCATGCACATGATACACATACATACATACATACATACATACATACACACACACACACACACACACACACACACACACACACACATAAAGCAAGCACTCTTATCCACTTAGCCGTCTCCACAGCCCCCAAGGACTAATTTTAAATGTGATTACTATTCCTTTTATTTTCCCTAGCCCATCAAAGCCTTGCATGCCTATCCTGTAATTAAGAGAAACTTCTAGCCTAGGGAGTCCTGTGATCTCTATCATCATTATGGGATGGACCAGGACCCTCAGGGATCTCTGGAACTTTCCTATAGAACGGGACAGAGAAAGTAACCAGAAGCCATCTAGGTTTACACAGCTCTTGTGCTGACTCATCGTGGTGGGGTTGGAATAATTCAGTAAGAAGGCTATGATGTGCTGAACTGCATCTGCATTCGCATCTGCATCCGCATCCGCATCTGCATCTGTATCTGCATCTGCGTCTGTGTTTGCATTTGCATCTGCATCTGTATCTGCAGCAGATTGTCCCTTCCATGTGAAACAGGAGCTCCACCTCCCCTCCAGAATGTGCTTGGAACCATTCTCCTGAGAAAACCTGGCAATATTAGTCTCCAAAATGTGTCAGTGTTTCAAACAGGAAGTAGATAGCTCTCCCAAACTGGGATAAAGTCCAAGAAAGGCGTATTTACCAAGTGACTCATTGCGACGGAATGGCAGTGTTGGGAAGCCACAGAGAACAGTGTAGTAGGCAGTAATGGTAGAATAGTCCAGTCTCTAGAGCAAACGGGATAAAGTTAAAGATTATCAAAGACCAGAAGGGAAAATTCTGCATAGAGCATTGAAAGGGGCGCACACAGGGAAGGACACAGGTTGCCAATAGTGTGCTTGCACTTCTGTGAAGGCTTCCCACTGATTAGCCTGCTGGAACCCAGAGGGCAAAGGTGCTTCTGAGTTGGTGCTTTAAAGTTCAGCCTCCAGGGTGAGAAACAGGGTGAAAGGTGAGGAGCTTTAAGCCCAGGAAAAGGGACAAAACACAGCACACCTCACAACATCCAGAATGCTGAGAACTGGGATGTGTGATTAAGTAGCTACTGTTGTGCTTCCTAACTCAAATCTATTTCTCCGACTGAAGTGTATGGACTCTTACCGCGTAGGAAGCACGTACAGTCGTCAAGAGCTTACCAGACTTTTCTTTTCTTTCTTTTTTTTTTTAACTTCTATCCTGTACCCATTTCTGTATGGTTCAGTTTGACCTTGAACCTCCCACTTAGCAAAGATAAGAACATATTACCTACCCCAAAATCTTAATCAATAAAACCCAATAAAATTTTGCATCTCTGTCTTCTCTCTCTCTCTCTCTCTCTCTCTGTCTCTCTGTCTCTCTCTCCTCTCTCTCTCTGTCATGTATTTTTGTTAGGAAGAAGCCTGTTAGGAACTTTATATTGAAGACAATATTGTAGTATTATTCAAATAAACAAAAGTGCTAGCAGGAGGGTGGCAAGTTTGGCCTTATGAACATGCACTATTCTCTTCTTCAAAATCAGTATTTATTCCTCTTCCTCCCACTCTTCCTTCCTTTGTGTGAGTGTGTGCATATGTGAGAGAGAGAGAGAGAGAGAGAGAGAGAGAGAGAGAGAGAGAGAGGGTGATGGACACTAAACCTCGGGCTTCATACGTGTTAGGCAAGTGTTGTACCATTGAGTTATCTCACCATTTTTTAAAAACAGTTTTTAACATGATTTCTTATTTTCTGTGTATGTGTAGGGTCAGTGTATGTGTGCACCATGAACGTGCAGGTGCCTGTGGAGGCACGAAGAGGACATTGCATCCCCTGGAACTGTAGTTGCAGGTGGTTGTACACTGCAAGGCTTGGGCTCCAGGAACTGAACTGAGCAGGGTCCTCTGCAAGAGAAGTGCCTCTTAAGCTCTGAGCCATCTTTTCCAGCCTTGGGTACACTTTGGATAACAGTCATGTACTGGGTAGTGACTGTATTAGGAGAAATGTGTCCTTAGTGATTTTTCTCATCATGTGAGAAGAGCCCATTTGTATAAATCAAGAAGCTATGATGTCACTGGGTAATTTGATCTTTTGTTTGTTAGTTTGTTTGTTTTTGAGACAGGATTTCTCTTTATAGCCCTGGCTGTTCTGGAACTCACTCTGTAGACAAGGCTGGCCTCGAACTCAGAAATCTGCCTGCCTCTGCCACCCAAGTGCTGGGATTAAAGGCGTGCGCCACCGCTGATGATTTGACCTGTGAGTCCATTGTGGTATAGGCTGGCTGTCATTGACTAAAACATTATGAGATCCATGACTTCCTGTCATTATAGTATTAAATAATGAAGAAGAGCATTTTCATGTATTACTTTAATACCTGACAAAACCAGCGAATTATAGGAAATTTACATTTTCCTTTATTCTTGAATGTCTCACATGCACAACCGCCACTTTATTTCTGTGTGTTTTTATGAAGTGGATGAAAATGGATATTATAGATTTACTTGACCAATAGATTTAGATTTTCCTGGCATACTTTATGCTACTGCTGCAATATTTTGCTTTACCATCTCAACTACATGATAGGAGCTTTATATAAACATAGTGAATCAACTACATCTGTAATTTTCTGATAAAAACATAACAAACATACAAGAGTAATTCTCCAGTGAAGAAGGTGCAATCCTCAGACTCCAAGCCATAGAAACCTAAGCAGGACAAAGGGAGCTGGGGGAAGGGAACGAAAGAGGCTCTGGAGAGCATCGGGAGGGTAAATTGTCTATCCCTAATACCAAGGAATACACAGAAAGTAGTAAAGGCACTAAGTCTTGGATTACATTTCTAGTCCTTATTCTGTCTGCTCCTACCCAATGTGATGAGAGGAAAGGGAGGAAGTGAAATAAAAAGGAATAGAAACTGGAAAGAAAAGTTAAGCTGTCATTATGCACAGGTGATGATTATTATGGACTTAAAAAGCTAAGAGAATCTACAAAACAGCCACAAGAATCAGCAAACGCCTTGCTGGATGTAGACTGCTATGCAAATATGCTGGAGGATATACATCAATGGCTGGATGAAATTTTTTTAAAAAAATATTATTTTTTATTTATTATTGTGAGAGTGTTGTTACTAAAATCCTTCTTTTGGAGAGTCTAAACCAAGTCTGCCTCTCCTTCCAAGGTCCCAGTGATCGATGGAGTCAGATTCTACCCAAATTCACTCTGGGGAACCAAGGAGAGTATTGATCTTCCTTGCAGAGCTTTGATGAGGCTTTCTTACAATAGTGTGGGCACTCCTCCTTCAACTAGCCCACACCTGAAAAGCCTTACCCAGCATTAATGAGGACTTACCCATAGCCACATGGATGAGGCACCCTGCCAGTGTTCCCTGGTCTCTATAACCTTTCCCTAAGATCACGTGAAAGAGTTGCCAGGTGGCAGGGATCAGCTGGATATGAAGACAAGGGTCTCCATGCCCTGTTCCCCTCCCTGTGCTGAGCCATAAACCATGAACCAGTGCAACTGGGATGATATTTTGCAAAGAAGGGCTGGGGTGAACTCCTCAAAATAGCAGCTGCTTGACTCAGAAGACAGTCATTTATAACAAGGAACAACATCTAAAAAACAAGATATTAAAGGATTTCATATTGAACACTACAAAATACGATGGGAAGAAAAATTTCAGACCCAAACAAATGGTAAAATGTGCTTTCGTTGAACATGCAATAGAATTAAAAGGTTAGTTGTATATCACAGGTGATATACAGATTCAATGCAAAATAGTCAAGTTTTTGAACAAGTTATGTTTTGTTTTATGAAAGTAGGCAAGTTGAGTCTACAGAAAAGAATCTAGAAGAATAATAAAAAATTGTAATAAGGTTGGGCTAGGGAGGTGGCTCAGTGGGTAGAGTGCTTGCTGTACAAGTGTGAAAACTAGACTCTAGGTCCCCAGTATGCACAGAGAAATTATAACCCAGTGCTGCAGTGGGAGGGAGGGGGAGGAGTTGGGGGAGGGGGGACAGTGACAATACATACAGAGTCGAAACATGGAGAGCTGTGCTTCATAGCCAGTCAGTCTTGCTGAGACAAAGAGCACCAGGTTCAATGAACAACACCATTCAAAATAATAATAATTAATAATAATAATATGATGATGATGACGATGACGTGAGAGGCAGAGACATGTAGACCAATGTAAACCTAAGGATAGCCTTGACTACACAGCAAGTTCTAGGCCTCCTACAGGAAAGGATTTATAGTCCTATATTTCAATGTTTTTTAATTTAGTCACAGTTGTGGAGATGTTGAGCTATTGATTCTAACCAAAGCAGCAAAAACGGAGGCTACAAAGCTGACCCATGTGTACGACCACCTGGTTATCCGCATGTTAAAGCAGATCAGTAGAGAAAAATGTGAAAGTCTCTTCTTAATGATGATGCTTAAGTAGATGGAAGGAAATGAACTTTGCCCTACTTCATTACCCAGGATAAAAATAAACTGAGATTTTTTTTTTCAGCATTAAATCTGGGCTGCAGAACAGCGAAGCTTCAGTAGGAGACCTCAGTGAATGTCTGATCATTTGGAATATTGAGGACTTCTAAAGAGAGGACAAAAGGCACTTGGCAAAAGGGGAAAGCTTAAAATTACAGTTGAGAGTTCCTCTACAATCAAAGGCTTGAAAACCAGTACAAATTGCAGAAGTCATACACATGTACAGAGCCACTAGTCTTTGGAGATGTAGCACAGCTGTGTTTGACACACATGCATACTTATGACCAATGTACCTATCCGTATCTATGTACGTTTGTATGTGACATCTGAGTCTATATGTAACAGGGGACTCAAATAATCCACGTATTGAAGAACTTCAGACTCATTAATTAGTAAAAATAAACCCAAAAATTGAAAAAGACCTTTAAATAGTACTTCTTATAGATGACCAAATGGATCACAAGCACACGAAAAAATGCAAATTAAAAAGAAAAAAGTTGCAATACACATACTACATACCTATAAAGGTTAATTATACCAAGGGTGTTAGTGAGCTTCGAGTTCCTGGGACAAAATACTTACGAAAGCTTAAAAGGATGCCAGGGTTATTTTGATTGACAGTTGCAGAGGTGTGGACACTCAGTTTGATCAGTGTCTAGGGACCTGTGGGGAGGGGAAGTCAGGACAGGGAGTTCATGGAGAGGTAAAGCTTACAGAGGCCTGAAAACAAATACAGAAAGGAAGGGGCTGGGCTCCAGTGCTCTGACCCTACTTCCATCTATGGCCCTCACCTTTTAAAGGCCCCACCACTTCCCTGTTCTCTAGTGGTCAGACCTTTAACACAAGGCCTTTTGAGGACATTTCAGATCCAAACTATAACATCACTGGTTTTTAAAGATTTCTAACAACTGGCATTTTCACACATTTTGGGTAAGAATGTAATTTGAAACGAATACCAAGGACAGCATCTTTGTCAGTATTGGCTGAACCAAAGCCTACACAGCCTCCTACAGCATAAAAAGACTACTAGTTTGAAGTGCTCTCAGGACATCAAATATGCGTGAAGCTCATACCCATTCTTAAGAGTCAAAACCTGGGAACAACTAAAATTCCCATCAAAAGGAATCTGTGTAAATAAACTTCTCTGTGTCAAATAGGAGACTATTTCTCAGCAGTGTAAAGAATAAACACTTTCATATGCCACATAGATGAATCCTGTAGACAAAAGTCAAGAAAGTGAAAGCAGGCACAAGAAAATGTATTCTGTATTGTTCCAGTCCTGGGAAGCAAAGGCTATGAAACTTTAATTCAAGGGTGGGGAGCAAGGGAGGGAGAGAGAAACAGACAGACACACAGAAAGAATCTCTGTGGAGGGAGGAACGACTGGGAGAAAGATGTAGATGTCTTTTGGAAATGTTCTAGACTGAGCTAAGTGGAGGTGATTTGATTGTATGCCAGTGTGAACCCTCATTAAGCTCTTTTGTTAATGTCTATGTTCTTCATAGTATTAATACCTAAGCTAAAAGATTGAAAAGTATATAAGTGCTTGTTTCTGTTTTCTTCTATTTATTTTTTTATTTTTTTGTTTATGTGTCACTGTGTCTGTATGAATTCATATCATGTGTGTAGGTGCCTGTCCCAATCTGGGCACTGGGCACTGAAACTCAATTAAAATCTTCTAGAAGAACAGCAAGCATTCTTAGCCACTGAGCAATCTTTCTAGATACCTTCTTCTTTTCTAATTGCTACAAAGTTAACCTAACTTATTCACTAGTCTACTGCTTAAGAAGGGCTCAATTTACAATGGCACATGCTCTAAAAAGTCATAACCTCTTAAAAAGGAAAGAGCTGAGTTACTTATAGACAAGAGTGTGGAGGTCAGTACGGAACAAACCTCCATCCATAGCACACGTGGTATGTTTGACATTTTCAGGTCTAGCCTTAACTCATTGAAAAAGAAAGTGTGGGCATAGGATAGGAGAGCACTTCCAGAACAGCCAATTGGGGTTCAGGGAACAACTTGCCTTAGAATTTCTCTTGATTGCGTGCGGCTCAGAGAACATCCCTGAAGGGGAAGTAGAGAGAACGTAAGAGCCAGAGAAGGGAAATATGCAACAATGAAGATGACTGGGCGTGGCACCATTTTACACTCACGGACTCACTACATAAGGGCTTGAAAGAGACTGAGTCAGTCAGAATTTCTTCATGGAGACTGCATCCATCTTTGAGGGAATATTGGCAGCTAATGGTTGCTAGATGAAGGGGTATCACCTTCTTCACTGGTGAAGCACTGACAAGCTGTCCATGCTCCAGTGAATAGCCCTTCACCAAAGCTCATGCAAGTGACGTGTTTAAGTTTTGAGGGCCACTACAAACAGAAGGCATGAGATTAGTAAAGAGACTTTCTAGAAGTATTTCAGGACAGCAGCAGTGGGGGGGTGGGGTGGGCGGTGATGAGAAAGGGAAGTAGGGCAAGTGACTAAAATTGGTTCTACACATGTATTAAATTGCCCTAGGAAAATGGAGAGAAAAATACACATATTACATACAACCACACACATTCATATATATATAACATACACTCATGCACCCATCACATACATTTACACACTAACACATACTCTCATACACACATTACACAGTCACACCCATTACACACACACACACACACACACACACACACACATACACTTTAAAGAATGGGCTCACATGACCGAATGTGGAAAGACCAGTGAACTGACACTATCTTTATCCTTGCAGGATGGTATAATACCCAGCAGAACAGTTGTAGCTTCAGGCTACATTCCTGCACCCACCACCCCATATCTCACAAGTTTCCAAAGGATGGACTTCTACAATTTCCTGTTGTAGAAGGAAGGTCAATTCTTCTTTCGAGCCACCTTGAAGATCACTGCCCCAGACAAGATGTATTCAACCTTTAGAATTCCTTCAACACCACATAACCAAAGTCCCCAATATCTTGTAAACACCTGGCCATTCTGACTTCATTTTAACTTTTAATCTCTAACTTGAATTTTCTCTTTCATGATTCAATCATCTGTCTTTTGTGGAAATCTCTCCCCAGATATGATAACCCCCTATGACAGCCTTCATATAGCAAGAAGCTGGCTAGATTCTGGGTCGCTGTGCTCATGATGGTTTTGGGTTGACCTCATGTGCATGTATCTTTCATATTTTAGGAAGTTTGACATGGGGAGGCAGCCTTTGGAAAAGCAAATAGGAATGCATGATTTTAAAAGTCAAGTGTTATTGAAATGTTAGCTTCCTCGACTCCCCTCTCTTTCAGTTCAAAGCAAGTAAATATTCTAGTTTCTGTTCCTGACTTTCCCTCTCTCGCTAGCCTATTTATATTCCCCCGAATTCACACATTTTCTTCCTAGCAATTAACCCTGATACACTGTCCTCTCCTGTTACTTCTGACCAAGACAAGTATGTTGACAAAGGGCACCTGCAATAGCCTGTATAGGGTCTCAGAGCTCTGAGCTAGCACATGCCAGTACCTTGCAGAGTTCACCTCTGGCCATCCCTCAATGAGGAGAATATTGCAATCTTGGAAGGGGAGAAGAAGGTCAAAAAGAATGTTAAAGTATTATCCACCAGTGTGGATGTGTAAGAACCATATACTAAATGGATTGGTTACTTTCTACAGTTCTCTTGCAAAATTGTACATTCATGTGTACACAGTAGCTTCCTGCTTTTGTCTTATACAGGGTTTCCAGTATTGCTCCTCTTGTGTGCAATAGGTAGATTTTATCTAGAACTGATGATTCTGTAGGGTTAGAACACTTCCTACTTCGGGACAAAGTTTAAATATTTTCTGTTTACTATGTCCAGGAAAGAATACAGTGATTCCACTTTTAGAAAGTCACATTAAATGAGTGCTTGTTGGTTTGAGCATTTTGCCGCAGAGTCCCCCAAGAGGACCTTACTTCATGGAGATTAATTTCAACACAAAACCCTAGAAACACATACTCCTTACCCAGATGTTCCAGGCTGCTGATCTGGGGGCTTGGGATTTAGCCCCGAGGGTTTGTGGCTGTATTCCAATTTGGGGAGATGCATGCTAGCAATCAAGTATTTCCTGGTCTTTCAGTTGACTCTCAGGCTTTCTTATTGGAAGTTCTAACTCACCTGCTACAGGTCTCTTTGCTGGGTTGGGGTGGAGAGAGCTGTGTTCTGTTTGAACAGGAAGTATGACAGATAACAAGACATGCATGCAATTGTTTAAGGGGAACAGAGAAAGATGAAGCCCAGAGGAGATTCAGAGCTTCTGTGTTTATTTATTCTCAGACTCTTTCTCTGCATAGCTGATCAAATTTAGTGGGTCCAATATGATTAAGAGTCTTGGAAACACTATGAAGGAGCGGTTATGTATTTCTATTTACATATCAAACACACACACATACACACATACACAAATTAGAGTACTTTTTAAAAATTGTAAGAGTATAAAATATGTTGGATTTTTTTTCATTTTTTGAGATTATAATTTTTAACAAAATAAAAGTCAAGGATATCCAATGAGATAGTGGTTTTTTTTAATAATCTAAATGCTTTCTATGAGCTTTTCCTACTAATTCGTTTATTAGATAACATTTTAGAAATAAAAGAAGAGCCCAAGAATTACTAGACTCCTGACTTTCAGTACAAAAACCTCCTCATGGATATTGCTACTCTCAAAAAATGCAAGTGTCAACTTGAGAGATTCAAAAATCTTGGGAATAAAAATTTCAATTCCCCAAGAAGCAAATTGGGCTTCTCAGAGGGAGTCACTGAAGATGAACCGCAGATCACTGATGGCCCTGACTTACGGAGGATAAGGCAGGAGCTGAGTCAGCTCCTGGGACACCTAGCTGGAGGAGATAACAAGGCCTGAACTGAGCTGGTCTACAACATTCTTCAAGGTTTCACTAAAGATAATGAAACTCACATAGCAACCAATCAAAACTGTACTAATGCCACTGCTTTGCTTCTACCCACAGAGGTTACCTAACCCTTCTGGAAAATTCTCCTCATCCCTATAAGAAGAGGACCTGTGAGCTCCTCGAGTTGTTGCTATTTTGGGTTGACTTCTGTATGCTGGCTATTTCTGCAGAATAAACGCTCTTTGCCTTTGCACACTATTTGAGTCTGGGATCTCCCTTTAGCGATTCCCTAACAAATTCAGAATACAAATCAAGCTAGACACATTATTTTTTTCTTTTGTTTTAAAGTATAGGCACTGTGCTGGTTAGCTCCTTGTCTACTAGGCAGAAACTAGGGCTGTCTGGGAAGAGGGAATCTCAAATCTCAGATTGGCCTGTAGGCAAGGGCGTGGGGGCTTTTTCTTCAACAAGATTGATGTGGGAGAGCCCAGCCCACTGTGGGTGGTGACACCCATGGCCCGTGGTCCTGGATTATATAAGAAAGCAGGCTGAACAAACCATGGGGTACGAGCCAGTTTAAGCAGGTTTTCTCCTCAGCACCCGCTTCAGTTCTTACTTTTTAAGTTTCCACCTTGAGTTCCTGCTCTCGCTCCCCTCAGTGATAGACTGTAAGCTGTAATATGGAATAAATCTTTTCTTCCCTTAAGTTGTTTTTGGTCAATGTTTTATCACAGCAATAAAGAAACACAATTACAACATGTATTCAGCGTAAATAAAAAGAGGAAATGGAAACATATGTTTGTTGGAAAGAAAAAAGCTTAAAAAAAGCTATGCTGTCACTGAAATAAATGTTGTGCTTGTAAAACATCTCACAGAAGTTCTTAGTTGAAATTGACCTCTGGTCTTAATATTGCACAGAAAAATGTAAATGCATCTTTGATTTAAAAGTAAAACTGTACTAGAAAAAGGTTGAGATTTTATTAAGAAATAAACATGTATATTAAAAGAACGGAATTTTAAAGCTCACATTGATCTAGCTGAGCAGTAGTGGCACATGCCTTTAATCCCAGCACTTGGGAGGCAGAGGCAGATGGATTTCTGAGTTCAAGGTCAACCTGGTCTACAGAGTGAGTTCCAGGACAGTCAGGGCTACAAAGTGAAACCCTGTCTTGAAAAACCAAAATAAATAAATAAATCTCACATTAATGTTGTATTTGTTTTTTTATGGCCATTGGACCATGTTACCAACATGCCCCCATGACTTTAAATAAATAAATAAATCTCACATTAATGTTGTATTTGTTTTTTTTTATGGCCATTGGGCCATGTTACCAACATGCCCCATGACTTTTACTGCCATGCAAACTCACTACCTTAGAGTTCAAGGCTAGATGTCTAAAAAAAAAAAATATCTTAGGGACCAAAATTCATGGTTAATAAAATCATGCTAGATGCTCTAGAGAACTGGTACTCAAGCTGTGGGTTGTGACCCTTTGGGGATTGACTGACCCTTTTATGGGGGTCACCGACAACCATCAGAAAACACAGATATTTACATCATGATTCACAACAGTAGCAAACTTACAGCTATGAACTAGCAAAGAAAATAATTGTATGGTTGGGGGTCACCACAACATGAGGAACTGTATTAAAGGGTCGCAGCATTAAGAAGATTGGGAACCTCTGCTCTAGGGGAAGAACACGTTTCCTTGCTTTTTGTGATCCATTATTTGTGGTGTTAGTAATCAACCCTAGTCAAGGGCTCTACAGCTGAACTTCATTCTCAACTCCTTTAAAAAAGTATAGCCCTTATCTAACACACACACACACACACACACACACACACACACACACACACACACACGACCCCAAAGAGAATGCATCATTTAAAAAGTAATTCTCTCATTTTTCTTAAACTATAAATGAATACAAATAGAAACTTCTCTCGGGTTGTCGAAATGCCAAAAGTTATTGTTAAAGGCTTTTAACACTATTTTTCTGTGTTCAAATCACATGCATTGTATCAAGAGAAATAAGCAAATTAGCTATTGCAGTTTCACACCTGTCACAAGTAGAACTATAATTAGAGATGCATCTTCAATGTGGCATTATGGAAAGTCTAAGGGCTTGGAAGGTATTAGCAAATAAAACTAGAAAGTAGGTGCTCCCATTTGATTCTGTACACTAACAACTGCAATATTGATATTTTCACAGTTAGCAGGAGGTTTTGCCAAGCAATCGTTACCTTTGCTTTGTTTAGCAGTCTTTCAGTCACCTTTTCTTTTTCTTATTTAACTTTAGGTAGTTCATACACTCGTATAGAGCTTTCCCCTTGTAAGTTCCTCTCTGGAGCCATGACCATGTCTTTGTTTTCTGATCCACTAGTTTAACCAGAGCCGTCTGTTTAACCAAACATGTGGAGTTGTCCATTAGAGTCTGGTAGACTCATTAGGGGGTTCACAACTGATGATAATGATTCCCCCATAGCATCCCTCAGTGGCCAAACTTCACCAACAAGGCTATGTCCTCTTGAAATCCTACTGCATCAATGGCTGATTATTATTTTTCCTGCACTGTCTAGGCCCAGTGCAGATCACTACAACTGCTGTAATCCCATAATTGTAATGGCTGTGTATATGTATTAATATCTATGACCTATCAGGTAGACATTAAATATCATTTTATATGCAGATGAGGAAAATGAGAAAGAGGAACACATGCAATTTGCCTGAAATCAAATAAACAACTCACAATGGTATGATAAAAATTAAGACAATTAGGCTCCAGTATTTAACTGCAATGGAATGTGTCGCCTCAACAGCATGTGTCACCTCATTCGGCCTTCTGACTGTAACACCATCAGCAAGCACTAACACCTTCTCTCCAGGCTAAACAGTAATAGATATGATCTTGGGCACATAGAAAAGTCTCTCCTCTCATAGGATGTAGCAGAGCTGACCTGTACTGGCTTCAGGTACTAAGTGAAGTGGGCAAGAGGGATATACACCCAGTCCAGTTTTCATGAGCCTGGTAACATGAAACACAGAGCAAAGTCTGTCCTGTCCCTGTCACGGCTCTGAAAAAACCTACTGCTAGTCAAGAATGGAAAGCTAGAATCTTAAACTAGTGATTGTGCATTTTGTATTCTTTGTTTTGACCCAGTCCTCTTTCTGTAAACTTTTCTTTGAGTATTGATTCAAGTTTTGATCCCTGTCAGGTTTTGATCTTCTGAACTTTTGAGGTACTGGTGTTTGGGGAATTTTATTCAAAAGCGGTCAAACGATCAAAGAAAAACTTTCCCAGAGATGGTGTTTTCCTTGAAATCTCGGTAAATATTCTTAGCTACTCTGTATCAGTATGAAAAAAAAATTCTTTTGAACCTCACTTTTTCAGGCTCCTTTACCTATTTATTTTGGATGGCTTTATTTCTTTGTTCTCTCTCTCTCTCTCTCTCTCTCTCTCTCTCTCTCTCTCTCTCTCCCTCTCTCTCTGTCTCTCTCTCCATCTCACTATTTTTCTTATCACAACATTGTCCCTTCAGATTCAATCCCACAAGTCAGGCCAATTATTTCTGGCTCTATTTCCAAGTAATAACGTTTTCCCAAGGATGTCACTTCTGTTGTTACTTGGCATTTACTTCTTGATCTTACAGAGCCACAGTAACACAAACTACCTTGGATGGCAAAGACAGTGCTACTGAAGCAGTTAATGCTACTGAGCATCAACAGAAGCAGTGTTTCCCTGCAGACGTGAGCCTCATCAGCTGAGCAAGCCTATAGCTTCCGGGGCTGCCTTTGAGATTTGAAATATTCCATGTTAGATTAGCTTGAAACAAAATAGTCATCCTGCTTCATAAATTGTCTTACAACAAAGTTCCTTAAACTTATGAGGCCAGATTTCTTCCATTTTGGAAAAAAAACCAACAAAAATAAAACAACAACAACAACAAAAACCCCTTATTTTTATTGTATGTAAGAGTGCTTTGCCCACATGCATCTGTGTGTGTCACATGCTTGCAGTATCCCAGATACTGCAATGGCCCTTAGAGTCTCCGGAACTGGAGTTATCTATGGTTGTGTGGCTCAAACTGGGTGCTGGGAATCGGACCTGGGTTACAAGAGAAGTAAGTGATCTTAACCAGGGATCCTGCTCTCTACCTCCCTCTTTTCATTTTTATCCTTTTACCAGATAAAAACGTGATGAGTGCCTTTCTGATTCTCCATCTGGGGGTGAAACCATCAAGACGCACATGTTTGTGAAGACCCTTACGGGGAAGACCATCATGATTGAGGTTGATCCCTAGGATACTGTAGAAAATGTAAAGGATAAGGCAGAAATTCCTCCTCCTCAGTAGAGGCTGATCTTTGCTGACAAGCAGCTGGAAGATGGCCATACTTTGTTCAAAAGGAGTCCACCCATCATCTTGTGTTGAGACTTCAAGTTGGTGCTAAGAAAAAGAAATCTTACATCACTCCCAAAAATAAGCATAAGAGGAAGAAGTTTAAGAAGTTTGGCTGGGCTGAAATACTGTAAGGGGAATGAAAACAGAATGTTAGCCGCCTTTGTTGAGCGTGTCCTTCTGATAAATGTGGTGCTGGAGTTTTCACGGGAAGCCACTTTGACAGACATTACTGTGGCAAGTGTTGTCTGACTTACTGCTTCAACAAACTGGAAGACAAGTAGTTATGTATGAGTTAATAAGAAGAAGGAACTGATGTTTTTAAATAAAGGTGATGAGTTGTGTAAAACGGAATTGAATTCCTTCAATCTAAATCCCTTGCTCAATGTTAAGCAGCCATTCGCCTGCGTTCTAAGCCATTCGCCTGCGTTCTAAGCCTCTTTCTGAACATAAGATAAAGGTACTCATCAAAGGATTAACTTTGTTTGTTTGTTTGTTTGTTTTTTCGAGACAGGGTTTCTCTGTTTAGCCCTGGCTGTCCTGGAACTCACTCTGTAGACCAGGCTGGCCTCGAACTCAGAAATACGCCTGCCTCTGCCTCTGCCTCCAGAGTGCTGGGATTAAAGGCGTGCACCACCACGCCTGGCAGAATGAACTTTTGAATAAGACACCAAAGCAGTGTGGAAAACAACAAACAAACAAACAAACAAACAAACAAAATTCTCCAAATTGCTTATATGAACTCTTTAAGGTTTATGCATGTCAAAGAGACATATTAAATTTCAGTTCCTGAAATATTTTTTCTATTCCCAAGATAAGGCAAATTCTTCCCTTTTCTTTCGACCCACCAACAAGAAGATTGTTTTCTGTTTCCTGACAAGTAGGTGGCATAAAACAAAACCTAGGAAACTCTGGTTCCTTAATAGTTTTACTCTTATTCAAATGACACAGTTTGCAACTCAGACACAGTTTATTAGGCCCACTATGTGGCAGACACACTTTGGAATTTAGAATTCATACAGAAAACTTTAGAATCTATTGTTACATGTCAGCCTATGTACTACTATATTCCTTCCTGCCACTCAAAAAAACCAAACAAACAAAAACCTATAACATCAGCCACATGGTGGTGATGCATGTTTTTAATTCCAGTACTCTGGAGGCAGAGGCAGGCACATCTCTTAGTTTGAGGCCAGCATGTTCTACAGAAGAATGTGTTTCAGGACTACCAGAGAAACCCTGTCTCAAAAACAAACAAACAAACAAACAAACAAATGCAAAAAACCATAACCATCTAATTATCATTACAATGATTTGTCTATATCCTCTCAGAGGTTTTTGAGCTTGCCAAGGCTTGAGTTTTTACGTAAAGTGTTCATTTTTCTACACCCCACCCCCGTGTCTAATACAGGGTTAGGCATAAGAGAAGACATATAGTAAATATGTTGAAATACATGGGTGGAGAAAAATAAAAAGCATAGCAAAAACTGAATCCCAGGGGTCAAGGATGCTCAAGACCATATTGTTAAACAGCAAAGCTGAGACTAGAATTCCAACTTCAAGAGGGAGTTAGTGAAATATAATGTCATGCTCATATTCACTGCTAAATTTGCAAACACTGAGAGAGTGTAAGAAAGAACAACAGGGGCAGAGGGGGGGGGCAACGTTCTTTGGTACAAAACAGGTAAAACAATTTTCTTTTTAGTCTGTCTGGCTTCCCAAACTCAAAGCATCTATGATGCTACAAAGATGAACCTTATCTGTTCAGAGAAAGACCCTCGTTGTTCATGGTATGTTTACCATGAATAAGCTAGAATTTATTATTCACGCTCCTTATACTACATATGACTCCCCCCCTCAAATAGTTGGCAAAAAGCAGTAAGTCCTTCTACTGTTTCCTTCAGTTCCACTATGAGGTCCTAATCACAGGGGTTTATCACTCATAATACTAAATTATTATATTTTATGTAGAAATATAGAAATGTTCAAAGTGTATATATTAGTAAAATTTAAATATATTTATCACTTTGGAATTATCCCACAGAAATAAATTTATAACATTTTTTAATAACAGAAACAAGTGTGAATACATGATCCAAAACTGTTCCATGGAGTTTCCTATATTTGGACACAGGTCAGAGGTCGGCACATTCTGCAGGCAAGAGTTCCATCGAATTCTGGGAAACCCTTATCTTTGTGGCCATGAAAACTCCCCTGCCAGGTAAGTACAACACAAAAGAAAAAATCTTCAAATTAGGGGCTGGAGAGATGGCTCAGCAGTTAAGAGCACTGACTGCTCTTCCAGAGGTCATGAGTTCGATTTCCAGCAGCCATTGGTAATGGGATCTGACACCCTCTTCTGGTGTGTCTGAAGACAGCTACAGTGTCCTCATATAAATAAAACAAATAAATCTTTAAAAAAATCATCGGACTAAATAAAATTTGATATTGTCTTATAGTATGTGTCCTTCAAAGTCTGTCAGCTACAATCATGACAGAAAACACGAGAGTAGAACGCAGCTCCAAGGAACGCGAGGGAAGACACGCTACACTTCGGATTTTGAGTTATTTTCATTCATGGTAATAATTGCCAAAAGACAGGGTCATTTTCCAAGAAATTTATGTTTTGTTTTTTTGGACTCTCTGCTCCAGCTGGTGTAGCGATTTCAGAGTACTCCGTTCCAAATCTCAGTTCCAGCTCCTCGCTGTTTTATCTCCCACCCTGATCACCAAGGAGGGGCTCACAGGTCCTGAGGGGACAGAGGGAGGGGGAAGGAGGAGGAATTCCTCTTGACTCTTAAAGCCCAGTGTTGACCCACATTTTTTAGGGTGATATAGCCATTTAGACACACTGACTACAGATATACTCCCTGCTTCTGGTTTTTTTCTACGCAAGGGAAGACAGGCTGTTTTGCAGTAACCTTTTCCACTCCTGCCCACGCTGGTGGCTCCAGACCATGCTTTAAATCATTGTCTTCATGAGCTACAAGTAAACGCTCTCGCAAAGCGCTTCAAATTCAATGGCATATTGTAAATCACATGCTGGCTTTTTCAATTGCCTGGACATTATTTTTGAAGATCTTTAACTATTTTTTTTTAAGTGCAGCAGATTTGTGGGAAAAAAAAATTGGCCAAACTTTCTATATCATTTGCCAAATTCTGAATTTTAACTGTAGACTTTCCATTAATCTCATCGTTAGTTTTAATAGATGTGCTCTTTGGTGCTCAGTAAACAATAATTTCCTTTTACTGATTATGATATTGTCCTTCAGAGTCAGGTCTCACCAAGTCACACAATGACTTCCGACTGAAAACTCTCCACAATGTCTCCTAGCACCCAGGGGGATAAACAGAGATGGAAGCCAGACCCATTTCTCACTCTTGTGAAACACCTTGGCTCCGTTAGCGTCCATGTCCTCCTCAATGTGGCAATGCTGTCAGGCTTTTCCTCACGTAGTTTCGACAGCTTCCTAGTGCGCCCTCTCTGTCCTTAGAGAACACAGCAAAGGTTTCTCTTTCTTCCTGTGCCGAGAATTCATTTTGAACATTTTTCTGGTGTGTCAGCTTAGGTAATCACACAGACATGCTCTACCAATGATGTCATCTTATTTGTGTCTCTCTAAGTCCCACCTACTCTCACCATCCTCTGTACAATGAAAACGATAGAAAGCTGTAGGTGCTGAGAGAATATACACACATAAACAAACTGCCTGGCTCATGCTAAGTGCTAAACGTGTTGGTATACTTCTTCCCTCTGTGCCCTACAATTTAATTTGTTTTATGTGGCTCAGTCCTGACCTCCCAATAAAATGCCCCCAAAGAAATAATTATATATACCTTTACTTTGAAGCTTACAAAACTATGTTCTGGGAGAAGCCTGTGGGACTCAGGAGAAGTCGTAGGGAGATAATCAACTGGAATTTGAATTAACTTGTTTCCTGAAATAGATTAATGAATGTTTGTGGAGACTGAGTTGGGTGCTCATGTTGGGAAGAGAGGCTCTTGGTACTTCTTGCTGATATCCTTGTGGGCAAACCTAAACAGTCTGCCTGACTCAGTGCTGGCTCTGCCACTTGAAGAATGCTTCTGGGACTCCCCTTCCTCTTCTGTGAAATAGTGGCAGTGGTGTTCCTATTCATTAATTGGTTCTATCAAATGAGTATGCAAGCATATGCACACATATGCAGTTTCATTCACATGAATGGCATATAAATGCTTGCTGCTGTAATGATTTTACCATTGTTGTTGTGCTGTCCTTAACTGTGGACAAGATGCAGCAGGAAGCATGATAACTTGGTGGAAGGGTGCAGTCTGTATTCAGACAGATCTGGCAGGTCTATCTATATCTAACTTGGATATATCTATATCTAGATATAGACCTGTCTATAGCTAACATATATCCCATATATATTAACTCACTTGATACCTGTTCTTTAGTATACAAAACAAGGCCAATACCTGTATATTATTACTTTCTTATCTCTTTAGATGTGATGATAGTTCCAAAACTAGGGTTGGTGGCAGGTGGTATTTACAATTCCAGTACTTGAGAGCCTGTGTGTGGCTCTTAAAAGGACCATGAATTCAGGGCAAGCCTATGCTATCGAGGGAGATACTGGCTCCCAACCTTGCAAAAAATATACTAATTATAAAGTAATTAATACTGTGGCTAGTGCAAAGAAGGTCTTAAAAATGAAATTGATATGGATATCATTGTTGTGTTATTTTATTTCTTTTACTTTAAAATGGGCCATTATTTTATTTTTATTTTTTTAATGAAAGAAATACTAGCTAATTAACAATGGGCTATTAAGATAAAATGTATTCTATTTTCAGGTAACAAAGAATAAAGGAAAATGTCTTAAAGGTTGATTAAATATACTAGTTTTGCTACATGAAGGATGACAAAATAATCCTCTGTAGCACATCCACAGACTTGGAACTAGAGGCTGTGGGAAGCAACATTTGAAGTATAGCCAGTCCTTCGCTGGGTCAGATGTTTCAAGGCCTGAGGGTGTGACAATATTGTTTTTGTTGCCACAAGCACGGCAGAAAGCTACTGGGAATGTATGTCTTTACATGGATTTTTTTCTTTTCCCCCAATATCTTGACATAAGTGATTCATCTAAACACAGTGAAACTAAGCTGTTGGTGGAATGTTACCATTATATATTATTATAATGGCCTGCTCCCAGGCATCTCTGTTTTAAACTCTAAACCAACCTGAACATAAACTGCGTTTCCCATCTCTTTAGTTTGGTAGATTTTTCCTTTTTAATTCCAGTTATACATTTTACTTCATTTGCTCTGGGTAATCATGAGAAAAGTTTCTCCTTTTCTTTTTCTGGTTCTCAGACCCTACAGAATAAACTGAATTGGGAGAAGCACTGCGACCAGATGTTTGATAGGCACAAGGAAAACAAAGAGAAATCTTTATTCTTTGGGGGAAACTAAATTCCGAGAGTGTGGCCCTGACCGGGTAGACAAGGAGCTGGGCTCTCTCCTTGCCTGAGCACATCTTCTGATTAGCTTTGCTTGAAGGCTGACCGGGATGGGCACAGTGTCTTTCTCATTCACATCTAGGCGATTTGGGGGTGTTAAATTTTACACAGAGAACTAAGACCTTTGCAATGCCAGAATCTAAATCATTCCTGCCACGGAGTCTAGTCTAGCACCATGCCTCATCAGATAAATGCTGCTTGCTCTGTGTCATAAGAGGTTTGGAATCAGCTAACTTTAAAGTTTTACAATATAACTATTTCCTTTTCGTTCCTACTTGTTCTTCATTCAATATCAATCTCTAAATGGCTTTTTAAAGAAATTGTGCCTTATTTTATTTCCAAGAAATGCTAGGGTGTGCATTCCTAGTCCAATTGGTGAACATATGGCTCTCATCTTCTTGGCACTACAGGGTGGAAAAGGCCAATTATCTGAGATCAAGAAAAGATCACAGAATAGGAACGTGTGTGGTAGAAGGGCGACACCCATGCATATTTGCACAACCTTTCTATTTATAGCTGCAGCATGTATGTGCTGCCTCCAGCCAACAGGGATATAGTTGGTGTCCACTGGAGAGTATTAGATACTAGCCAAGTGCTGGAAGACATTCCCCCTCCCATGCAGCAGGCACTCCTTTGTGCTATTTTGAAGCAATGTGGGCAAGACTCTTTGTTACAAAAATAATATAAATATATTTCCTAAGTACAGCTAAACAGCAATTATTTAGATGCAATGGTAATACTACTGAGTAAAGCTGGAACACACACACACACACACACACTCGTCCCACCACACCAATTTAAGATGGAACACAGTCAATTGGCCACAGCATTCCTGATAAGTGTCTCCAGCCCTGATTCTTCTTTGTAAGATGAAGAAGAGGGACAATTTGAAACAATCATTAACCGCCTGCTGTTTGAAGGCAGTGCTGACCAACAGTAATCAGGCAAACATTTGCTTAGGAGAAGGCTTGATGCTCAAGCTCGCAGCCATGACAACAATAGCATCCTAAGTAAATGTACTTTTGGTCAGGCATGTTGGCACATGCCCAAGAGCCCAAAATCATTCTTCGAGATTTCAAACAGTAGAATTGTATACGAGTCTTAACTGTGATAAAAATCAGTAATTCCAACACAAAGCCAAAAGAGTCTCAGAATAAAACTTTAAACTATGAAAGGGTAAAACCTCCCCTAACTCCTTGTTCTAAAGACTGTGCTAAGTGGCTTTCCCAGAGAACAGACTCTGAGATAAAGTTGGGTCATATGCGGGTATGATATGTATAAAATGAGGAAGAATGAGTGGGGGAGGTTATTAGATCTGAATGCAGAACTGATAAGATTTCTGCCCCTTGCATGGATTCCAGAATCAAAAATGTCTTCCAGGGCATCTTACATTAGGTCGAAATAGCTTGAACATTGACTAGTTCTTTGTTCAGTCATCGTCTGGGGAACCCCTTCCCAGCGACAGCATGAACAAGAGATGGGTCAGACGAAGGTAATAGCTGGACACAGCCATCCATCTACACACTTTACATCTGACAAATGAGACTGTTTCTGAAAAATGGTTCCGAGTGGGGCTTCCTTATGAGCTACAAAGATAATCTCCTGTATTTTCTTTCAAAACAAAATAATTTTTCCACCATAAATATGTTTTTGAGTGAAGTATTCTTGAATTAGAGCTTTAAATTTCTCTGTCATTCACTAAATCATCCATCGCTTCCTGAAGAATTTGAATGTAGCCGTCTAATGAGACTTTGGAGGTGTTGTGGGATAATAGATTTGGAGGGCTGGAAGGAAAATCCCTTAATTTTTGTGCTATTTAAGGATTGCACACACAATACACTATTTGTGTGCATTATGATTTGGATCTCATTTTTTTAATGTCTAGTTGGTGAGCAAAGTGATAAATTCAGCTCTGATTCATGACACTATATTGTGAAAATACTCTAACACAGGTGATTGCAAGTAGACAATGCAATGTCACCTGGGGAAGAGGTGGGACAAGAAACATAGTCACACACAGTATAGAGTATTTCCTTAGACTGCTATCATAACTGCTAATAGCCTCAGGCATAGATAATTCTCATGCACTCAGTAAAATAATTAGTAAGAGATTAGCTTTGAGTATTACCTTTGTTTCAATACAATTCACTTAATCATATGTTCCTATTATACAATTTTAATAGCTCTTGGGTTTAATAGCCAAATCACTAACTTTTTAGAGATTTTAGAAATACAGGGAACTCAAGAGACAGCTCAGTGGTTGAGAGTGCTTATCTCTCCGGCAGAGGACCTGTTTCTTTGCCAGCACCTACATCAGGTGGCTCACAAATCTCCATTAACACCAGCTCCAGGAGATTTGATATCTTCCTTTGGCTTTTGTGGACATCTGAACACACATGGCACAGACTTCTTCAGATATACATAGACACATACATGTTTTTAATGAAGGGGAAAAAATGCCAATAGAGCTGGCATGGGCAACTCTAGTCCAACACTGTAACCTGGACCATTGCCTGTTATAACAGAGTAACTTCAGGACACATGCACAAGGTCTTGGACATGAGAATCTGCTCCACAGTGCTATTTATATTAAGGAAACTCAAAAAATGACAGAATTATCCATAAGGACAAAGTCGATAATCTTCAAATAGGGCCATGTCAATTAGGCCTTCATACAACAACAGAGATCAGCCTCAAATGAAAATTGCAAATAAGCATAACAACAAATATGTAAAAATGTAATATGCACATACATATTTTGGATCCACTTTAGAAAAATATGCATATTTAGTTAAAGTGTAAAAAGCATGAAACACACAGACAGCACTGTCTTTTGCTCTAGGGAGGGAAAGAGTGAGATGGACTTTAGCTGTAACTATAATGTTTTATTTATTTAATAAAGATAGGAGAACAAAAGAGCACATGAACATGTGATCTGAGCAATAGTCAGGAAATACAAGTGAAGACAATGCTCCCCCGAGAGAGGTGTGCATCCTATCTGTACAATATTCCTACAGATAAAAGGGGAATGTATAACCATGCCAATGTCTAAATTCAGGTCTCATGGTGGTGACTTCTAAACTTAGAGTGAGTTTCTTCAACAAGTGAGTTCCAAGGAAGATAAACAGAGATGGGCACAAGGACTCCTTAGATTGAGTTAAAAGGGTTGTTTAACATTTTCTTTCTGATGATAAACAAACTTAGAAATTACAAAAAAATAGAAAGCGGGGTTGGGGGGATCTAACACTGACGGACGCTTTTGAGCACATTAGGGAACTGCTATGAAATGGTTTAGGTGACATGATATTGTGGATATATTTTCTAAATAATCCTTGTCTCTTATAGATGTTTAGGCAATGGGAAAGAATGGACAAGATTTCCTTATAAATATTCTAAGGATGCGCAGAGGCAGGGTGGCGTGGGGATAAGATCGTTGCTTTCCTCTTATATGTGTAAAGATTCCTGGAAAGCTCTTGCTGCTGCTGTTTGTTTGTTTGTTTGTTTGTTTAAGAAAAAAAGGAATGGACTGGAGAGATAGCTCAGTGGTTAAGAGTCCTGACTGCTCTTCCAGAGGACCCAGGTTCAATTCTCAGCATGCACATGGCAGCTTATAAACTGACTTTAACTCCAGATACCAACACCCTCACATAGGCACGCAAGCAAAACCACCAATGCACTACATACTAATTCTTTAAAGTAAACAAAAACCAAGTAAACACTGATGAAATCTAAATGGATTAAGATTTGTTTTTTCTACCAATGTCATTGCTTTCTACATAGATCTGCTTAAGCTATTTTATTTGCTATAAATATCTCTGCAATGCCACACATGTAAAAATATACCCTGGCTATATTTCAGCTGCATGATCCAGCCTCACTACAGAATACAGATAAGTTATCAGGAGGGAGCCTGGGGCTTCCCACAGCCTGCTCCTCAATGGTGCCAGACACTTTTGATTTACCCTCCTCCCAGATTCCCTCACCCTGTCCTCCGATAGTGGACAACCATTATCTAGTGCCATGAGCCAGATTTAACCCCTCATACCTACTTGAACAAAAAAACCCTTAGTCTTCCCAGCAGCCCGAGTGGCATGATGACCACGTCCCCTTAACTTTCCCTTCCAGTGATTTACAGTTTGGCACTCGGTGAAAGTCAGAGTTACCGGATTCATCCATCAAAGATATCATCCCTAAAGTGTAGCATGCCTTGCTTTTGTGAATGTGAACGTGCTTGGGTGTGTGGAATGCTCAGAACAGCCTACTTATACAGTCTATAAGTAGACTTTCTATAAGTAGATGATATATTCCTAAGTTTAGGCAGCCATTCAGCAACAAAAATAGAAAATATTAATACCTATTTATGTTGCTTTGACATATCTTTGGGCCACTGAAGTATGGTTAAACGCTTTCAAATGCTTCAGAGTGATTGAACATTATCCATGGCATACACACATTCATATTTACTGGTACATATTAACTCTAATGGTACATATTTACTCTACTTAATGGCCACTCACAAAGAAGTTAACACTAGTGAGAGACAGAGAACAATTTCTAAGACCTTCTAAAGACCTTGTGCTTAACTTTAAAAACAAGCAAACAAGCAAACAAACCCATTGTTCCCATAATTATAAGCTTCTGTGCCAAATTCCATCTATTTTTGACCAATGACAGCATTAAAGAGAATTTCTCATGAATGAATAGGTACTAGGAGATATCTGAATGAACTCCATATAAGCAACAGCCAAAAAGGTACAAAGATGTCTGGGTTAGGCGCTGGGATAAATGATTTACTATAGAGGCAATATGTGGTTCTTAAGGTTGTGGACTTTGAAACCAGAATACTTGCATTAAGGTTTCAGCTGTGGAATTCCTTGCAAATGAATGTACCCTGGGAACGCTATTGGATCATCTTGTGTCTGAGTCCCTGCTGCCTTAGTAGGAAACTGAAAATACCTATCTCATATGTATACTGTATTAGAATTACATAACTGTAAAGCATTTAGAACCCAGGATAAATAAGGAAGCTCAAAACTGTGATATATAAGTGTTCACCTTATATATTTAGAGGAAGCACGTAAGAGATGACTCAGCAGTTAAGAGCAGTTGCTGCTCTTCCAGAGAGCCTGACTTCTTTCCACCACCCATAAACAGCTCACAACCACCTAGAACTCCAGCTCCAGGACATTTGATACCTTCATCTGGATTCTGTGAGCATCTCACACCTATACACACAGACAGACAGACACACACACACACAGAGAGATAGATAGATAGATAGATAGATAGATAGATAGATAGATAGATAGATAGATAGATGATAGATAGAGTTTCAAAAATATCTACATTGAGAGCTAATGATCCAAAATTGAAAGAGTTTGGACATGAGTTAGATTAGAGTGCCAGGTAATTAACATGTTCACATGTACATTCAGGATATCTGAACTATATGTTATGTTAGATTTCATTAATAAGTTCATGAATGTTAATTGTTCTAGAATTAACTATGAAAACATCATGAGTCATAGCAATTCCTTTCAGGTTACCCTGAGAAAAGATTAATTGCAAGAGGAATTTCATATGTGAAATCAAGTGAGAAGGAAACAGGGTAAAGCCATCTATAACCATTAAGATATAGACACAATACTCTACCTACTGCTCTGCTCTGACTCAACTATGTCCTCTGAAACGATGTACTGAACTCTTTTTATTTATTTTTTGTTTGTTTGTTTGTTTTTGTGACAGGGTTTCTCTATGCAGCCCTGGCTGTCCTGGAACTCACTCTGTAGACCAGGCTGGCCTCTGCCTTCCAAGTGCTGGAATTAAAGGCGTACTGGAATTAAAGTGCTGACTCATTCCTTGTTCAAAGCCGGCCCTGTACTGAACTCTTATCCCGGTGCCTATGGCTGTGATTTACCTAGAAGTGGAGTCTGCTATCATCTGAATTCAGTATGGTTCAAGTCACATGTTCTAAGTTTGGTCCCAGTGTGGTGATATTGGCTAATAGAGCTTTCCAGAAGTAGACCCTACGGTTGAGTCATGAGGTAGCCATGACTTCTGTCCTCAGCTTCCCCCATGGCCAGGTGGTCTCCACGTCTTACAAGTATTCCTGCTGTGAAGCCATGCTTAGAAGGCCTTTCACAAGAGACCTAGCGAATGTGGCCAAACAACATTGGACTGTCAACCTTAACAACTAACTGTAAGTTAAAAAAAAAAACCTTTGCTTCAGAAGTTAGGCATTTTGTTATAATAATGAAAACTAGATTAATGCAATGTTTTTAGAAATGCGGTTATCTCTTGTTTGTTTGCTAGGGCCGCCCTCTTAACCTCATGCACATATGCAGATTACATAGTCCAGCTGCCACAACCAATAAATATTCCATGACCCCATAGAACATTTTGTACTCTTGCTGCGGTAAATTTCCAGCCCAAATAAGCCCCAGCAATGAAACACACAACTCAATTAATATGATTACATGCTGTGCGCCTAGATTGGGCAGATCTACTGCTACACTACCATCTTCCACATCTATGAGATCCCTTAGAACTTGGGGTTTCTCCAGGTCATGTGCTTCTGCTCCACTTTTCTTCTTCTTCCTCCTCTCCCTCTTGCATTTTCTCCTCCTTCTCCAGTCTTCACCTTCTGCTCCACCTTCCCTTTATCTGCCCAATCATCAGCTCTCCTTTATTTTACAAATTAAGGTGGGAAGCAGGTTTACAGGAAATCACCTGAGTGCTGACTCATTCCTTGTTCAAAGCCCCTCACAGGAGACCGGAGTTAACATCAAGTATAATTAGCCCTAGGGCTACCCACAACAAACCCTGAATACTTTTTTTCTGAAACTAATAAAATATATTTAGTGTTATTCTCATTTTTGGTACGTTTAAAGATAAATACACATAGTCATGAAAATTGTATGTGAAGCAAAAAGAATACTGGAAGTTATGATTCGGCATTAAATGCTGATTAATATGAAATATAGCGAACATGTACCCTCGAAGTAAGTAAAGCTCTATCTTGATAATGCAGTCACAAGTTTGATAGTTTTAAATAAAGAAAACCCTCTTGACACAAAAATATGTAATTATTTGAAGATGCTTTGGGGTTTTTTTTGTTTTGTTTTGTTTATTTGTTTTAAAAACTGACTAAGCCAGGCGTGGTGGCGCACGCCTTTAATCCCAGCACTCGGGAGGCAGAGGCAGGCGGATTTCTGAGTTCGAGGCCAGCTTGGTCTACAAAGTGAGTGCCAGGACAGCCAGGGCTACACACAGAGAAACCCTGTCTCGAAAAACCAAAAAAAAAAAAAAAAAAAAAAAAAAAAAAAACTGACTAAAACCACAAATAAATATTCAGCAGTAGAATAATAATTCGGAAGATAATTTTCAAATAGACTTCCCTAGACTAGTGTCTTCGTTATCAACCATTTCGTGTTTTCTTTCTGCTTTGAGTCAGAATGAGGGAAATAAAAGTTACCACGTCTCTTTAAGGGGAGTCACTGAGCTCACAGGCACACTTTCTTCCCCGTGTGCACCGAACCTAAGTTATATGTGGGGCCTTCTGAAATATAAGCAGACAAAACCATAAATAATTCCCTTGTTTTCCAACATAACTTTTCTGCAGTGAACATAAATATCAAGCACATAAATGTTGTCACAAAACTGGCGCTCCTGAGGTGCCTTCCTGGTGCGCTCTTGTATTTGCGTGGTTTTACCTCAGTAATTTTCTTATCAGGGAGGCGTTGAAAGAATCATCTCAGATTTTCAATGAAGAATAGAAAACTCATAATAACAAAGAGGATTTTTTTTCAAGCAACACCTTAAGTTTCAAATCCAATTATTATTACAGTGATCTAGATTCATAAATTCTAAAGAATAGAATTTAGGTCAAAATGGGGCCCAGTCCTCCTTTCAATAAATACTGAAGGGGCAGGCAAAACCAGATGCAAGCAAAGCCTCCTGAGAATTGCAAAGTAGGCCTTTCAACATAGCAAACCGATTCTGCCCAGAGAAGTGACATGAGCAAATGTAAATAGTCCTCTGAAATGATAATTAAAAATACTGGAAACGTGTAAGCTTAATGTCTCTCTGCCATTAAAAGCAATAAGGCGATGGTGAGCAGAGTCAGAGGCATGGGACGGGCTGTGGAGCATTTTCCAGTCACCGCTGTACAGTGA
Source organism: Mus musculus (assembly GCF_000001635.26). Classification (NCBI taxonomy): domain Eukaryota; kingdom Metazoa; phylum Chordata; class Mammalia; order Rodentia; family Muridae; genus Mus; species Mus musculus. Next base: position 138,902,213 of record NC_000067.6, on the reverse strand, counting down.
ATTTAAACGCTCCTGCATCAGCATTTGTATCAGACTGACTTGGTGCCTGTACATGTTTATATAATCCCTTTTAGCAGCACAGATTTCACAAAGGACCGTTGGGTCCTTCAGGAAGCAGATGCTGATGCAGCGTTTGAAGAGCCAACAGTTTATTGGGTAACAAGACCCATGAAAGATCAAAAGATGAGGTTGCAGAACTGGGCAGGGAAAGCCTTCCAGGCATGGTGTTGAGCAGAACCGTGTGAAAAGAAATCGGGGAAAGGAAGGAGAATTTGGCAGGGAGATCTCGCGCCAGAAGGCAGATCTGGCAAAGCCTCAGCCGCCGCAATACACAACTTAGAAAAATATTGTGTTCGGAGAACCCATGTTGGGCAGGGATGACAAGGCCTTAATCTCCCCTAGTGCTCAATTACTGGCTGGAGGGTGACCAAGAAGATCATGGCTCGGTCCAAAACCTGAGCCATATCCTGAAGGAGAGGCGACTGGCGGTAGACCTCTATCTGCATTCCTTTGAACAGATTGGCTTTTTTTCTCTTGAAGCTAGATCAGAGAACCACATGGCTTTTATGCAGAGAAAACCATGCAGCTCTGTGCCTCACTACTCTCCCTGCCCTGTATCATCCCACCGCCATGTTCTCACTCTCTCAGCCCTGGGCAAACACGGTCGTCAGCCCTGCCTACAGGAACGCCCCAACAGACCTCCAGCTTCTTTTACTCTGATTTTCTCTTCATGCTCACTCAGGCTCTTAGAATTAGGAGTGACAATATAGTCATCTACTTTGTGGCTTCAGAAGTTGTTTTTGCAGGATCGCTTTGAGGTAACAATGAATCAGAACCTGTAGCAAGTAACAAGCAATTTTATACCCAGCCCACTTGCAAATGGAAGAAGCACTTCCTATATTATTAGATTTTTCTATGTTGATGTTCATGTGCAATAACTCAAAATATTTACTTAAGGGCTAGAGGGTCTGACATTAGCAGCTAAGAACAGTGGCTTACTTCTTAGAATGCCAGTGAGGTGGTCCCTTTTCAAGGTTTATCATTTCTGGTTATTCCTAAAATATCCTCTTATTCACTACATCCAAGCTGTGTACTCAGGAAGGCTTGCAGACTCAAGAGGTTCAGGAGATAAGTTAGGTACCTCATAATAAAGAGGCATAATAATGACCCAAACATCACAGTGCATACACTAAAGCCTGAAGCTCATTACCACCTGGCACAATGGCCAAACTTTCGATTTCTAACAACAGCCACACAGATGACAAACATATTTGCAAGGCCATTTGCTAAACCATGAAATATAATATGTGAATATGCTTATTGTATCCTATAAAAACACCTTAGCAACTACACAGAACTATGTATAAAATGGTATATGATATGTTTATGATAGTGCAAGTGGTGGAAAAGTAAAAGATTATCCATAAAGGATTGGATATTATCAATAAAGGATTTATGAAAATGGAAAAGGAATATATAACCATCCCTGTCAAAGCATTTCTCTCCTCTCCTCTTCTCTTCTCTTCTCTTCTCTTCTCTTCTCTTCTCTTCTCTTCTCTTCTCTTCTCTTCTCTTCTCTTTTCTCCTTCTTCCTCCTCATCCTCTTCCTTCCCCAAGACAGGATCTAATTCTGTGGTTCATGCTAGCCTGGAGATCCCTATGTAGACCAGGTTGGCTTCAGCCTCATGACAATATGCCGGCCTCACCCTCTGGAGTGCTTGGCTTACAATTGTGAGCCACTTTACCTAGTATATCTGTGCATTTTTATCTTTCTTCTTCCCTTTCTTTTATAAGTCTCCCTTCTAGAGTAAAACAGCTTAATTTTTCCTATTGATTTTTCCCTTTAAATCATCTGTATCATAAACGAACACAGAGTGTGGTCCTGGTTCTCACCTCCCTCTTGCTGTCCTTAAGTGCTGTTGCTTAGTTTCACAACTTCAAGAACACCTCTGGACTCGGGGAAACACAGCAGAACCATTCATTTGATTTAACAAACTGCCCCCTCGCTTGATCCATATGTAACTTATTTATATTAGACCCCTCCAAAAAGGAACAACCCATACCTAAAATTCTGAGACTCTCAAATTCCAGGTCTGCAAGGCCTGTGGCACAAAACAGGTGGGCTTTAAGATACAGTGGAGATGCAGTGGCCTTAAAGGGATGTCTTAGATGAGTCCATTCCAAGGCTGGAAAATTAACAGAAGGAAAGCCATGGTTGCTTCCTTGTGGCTGCAGCCCAATGCTGCCCTAAGGGAAGGGACTTCATGTGGAATCTCAGCAAATCGCTCAGAGCCCCCAGGTCTTGAGACCCCAGGCAAGCTTTAGATGTATACATATATAATATATTTTAGGAGTATATGTGTGTGTGTACCTGAGTGTACATCTGTGCACCAAGTACATGCAAGAGCCATGGAGGTCAAAAGGGGTATCAGATCCCCTGAAACTGGAATTACAGGTAGTTGTGAGCATCCAGGTAGGTGCTGGGAACAGAACCAGTGTCTTCTACAAATACAGTAAGTTCTTTCACCTGCTGAGCCATCTTTCCTGGCCCCAGGCAAACTTTTCCTTCCCACAAGGAAACACATTTCCCTCCCTTGGTGCTCTGGAGAGACACTTTTTTTTTTTTTTGCTTCAACATCTAAACTGTAGAGAGCTCTGACTTGGGAGTCACATTCTCCATGCTATAACTGAGATCCTCAAAGGCTTTAGACTAGAATAGATGAAGACATTTTTAGAATGCCACTGGTCATGTGAGCTGAGCCAAATTACTAGTCATTCTGAGAAAAGTATTTTAACTTTGTCATTAACAAAGCTTAACTGCAATAAGAAATTATGTGAGAAATTTAATTCAGTAAATTCTTTTTTTTTAAAGATTCATTTATTTTAATGTATGTGAATACACTGTCGATTGTCTTCAGACACACCAGAAGAGGTCATCAGATCCCATTACAGATGGTTGTGAGCCACCATGTGGTTGCTGGGAATTGAACTCAGGACCTCTGGAAGAGCAGTCAGTGTTCTTAATCCCTGAGCCATCTCTCCAGCACCTAATTCAGTAAATTCTTGCTAAGACATATAGACTTAATTGTATAAAGCTGATACTGTGTATGATGTGATATAATTGGGTAAAAATTGTAAGCATAGACTGGTTGCTGTATTCTGGGAACTTATTATCTAGAACTGGGTTGTTCAATATGTGGCCATTAGTCATAACTACCTATTTAGACTTAAATGTAGAAAAATCACCTGAAATTTTAAATAATCATTCTAATCACAGCATCCATATTTTAAATGATATCTACTCACATTGACATTATCCTAGAACTTCTATGGACAAGGCTGAGCTAGAATAGAGGGTAGGCAGTTCTTCTCACTCTTTCTAACCATAAAGAGTCTGTCATAAATACTATAAATACTTCTTCTACTGCTTCCATTAACAACTTCAACAAGGAACAATCAAATCAATTTGGAGATTCCCATTAAGCTATTGCTAGAAACCGAACTGACAGCAGACGAGATTGTCCTGGAGCCTGTCCCCAGACAGTTTGCTGACCCTCATCTAGAAAAAGAAGCAACCAGAGTATGAGGCTGTAAAATGGGGACAGAGAATAGAACAACTTTCTCTATTTCTGGGATACTTTTTGTTGTAGTCATTTTTGTGGTAAGGATTGAACCCAGGGCTTTGCACATTCCAGGCAAGTGCTGGGCTACTGAGCAGTTGTGCTCCCAGCTCTCTCTGGCTTTCAGATGATTTGTTGCATAGAAATAGACGATGGAAACAGTAATGTGTCTTCAATGTACTAAAGTACTGACCATTTGACATAATACATATTCCAGTGTTCAAATTTTATATCCTCTATAGAGCCCATATCTCTCTATTGCTCTAGAGTGAATTTCTCCATGAGCTGCCCCACTCTTGTTTTTCAAGACAGAGTTTCTCTGTATAGTCCTGGCTATCTTGGAACTCACGCTGTAGACAAGGCTGGCCTCGAACACCATCCACCTGTCTCTGCCTCCTTAGTGCTGGAATTAAAGGGATGAGACACTACTCTCAGCTGTCAATCTCTCCTTTAATGACCATGAACATTTTAAAGTCTCTGTGACTGCATATTGGATCCTAAATATTTTCCCTGGTCTCCTCCTATGGAGGTAAGCAAGCTTTTTAAGAGCAAAATTTGTGACTTTTTCACCTTTGAATCCCGAACATTTAACAGAAGTTTGGGATCTAGTGGATAGGTAATAGACATTTAAAGTTAGTATATCCATGACTTGCTAGTAACAACAGTGCCTTTGCACATTTAGGGCTTCTTAGTCATTTCTGGGACTCTACATGTTTGGGGTTTCCTCAGCTCTTATCTACATTTTTCCAACAGTTCACCCAGGACAGCAGGACACCAATGTCCTCTTGTTCCAGAATAGTGAAACTACTTGTTCTATGCTACAATGGGCTCCAACAAAGATACATATCATCTCCTAACTCCATGGGTCCCCATGTTCTTGCATCAGAATCTCTGAAGTGACTGTTCTCTATGATGTCTTGATAAAATATTTGTGTTCCAGGTACTATAAGAGGACTAAAAGTGTGTTGTGTGTATGTGTGTGTGTGTGTGTGTGTGTGTGTGTGTGTGTGTGAAGGTCTATGTGCATGTGTGAATGTTTAATTATGAGCATGTGTAAAAGTGTGTTTATGTGTGTATGCATGTATGCATGTGGGTGCATGTGTGTGTACATGTATGCATCTATGGTGTGTGTGTGTGTGCATGCATGATTGTGAGTGTGTGATGTGTGAAAGTATGTATATGTGTGTATGCATGTATGCATGAGTGTGAATATATGTGCATGTACATGTGTGAGTGTGCATATGTGTGAATATATATGTGCATGTATGAGTGTGTGTGTGTGTGTATGTGCATGTGTGTCTGTATGTATGAGTGTATATATGCATCTGTGGTGTGTGTGTGTGTTTGTGTGTGTGTGTTAGATGATGTCATAAATATCTTGCTGGAACTTTCTTTCACAGTTACCAATATATCCCAGGCCTCTCAACTTTAAAAACAGAAATCTAAATCATTATTTGAAAGTCACTTAATATTCCATAGTAAGATTATGCCACGTTGAATTATTGCTAGACAATCATACTAGCTACTTTTACTGCCACAATCAATGTTCTAATAAAGACTTTTAAATATACCCTTCAATAATGTTGTTTATTTTCCTTAGGAAAAAAAGTTGAAGTGGAGTTGGTAAGTCAAAGAGAATTTACATTTTAAATTACTGTAGTCACTAATAATGTTTGTAATGTTTATTCTCATTAACAATATACTACAATGACCACTTTCTATGTTTTTGGGTCTCTGGCACCCATAACTGGTTTACTCTATGAGGTCAGCACATGGATGGACTTAGGTGTGGTTTTCTTTGTTCTACTCTGCAGTTCCCAGATTACCTAAGGAGATCATATAGCTAGACTGGTACCACCCAGGAAAAAAAGCATGTAATATGGGTGACTGCTACCATTGCCACATTTAAAAGATATCTTGATATTTGAAATAAAACGAGAGAAACACAAATCTCCAGGGTTGTAGGAGCTTTTTAATGCTTAAATTTTGCCTATAAATTCCCTACCATTTTATTATTCTACCTCTGCTTAAACTTCCATAATGCTGTAGACCATACAAAAGCAGATATTCTGTTCATTTGAAAATGATAAAACGAGCTTGTATGGAAAGTTTATTCTGTACCAGACACAATTGTGTGTGCATGGCAGGAAGTATCTCATTTAATCCTAACAAAAACCCTAAAGGGGAGGACTTGCAAGAGTATCTGCTTCACAGAGTAAACCGAGGCACAGATCACACAGCTGGTTAGTGGCTGGGTGGATTTGAAGTCAATGGGAAACCACATGCACCCTCTGTACCCTGCTGCCTCCCAGAGGTAGGTTTATAAAAACGGTGGCCATTACTCACAATGCTGAATTTTTCTTCTGGACATTTGCTTCATTGATCTTATTTCTACTACTCTTATCCTCATGACCTTTCTTAAAGTCTTTTACATAAGACAACAGTAAAAATGTTTCTCAGTTGCTCCAAGGTGCTCCCTAAGCGTTAGTTCTAGAAGCCAGAGAGTGTTTAGTGGAAGCCTAGCAAAGACCTGCTTATAGACCCTACTCAATGGTCAGGATGAGAAAAAGGAATTATTCCTCTTGCTAATTGCAAACTCCAAGATGGGCAGAATATGAGTCTTCATGGGAGATAGTGCTAAGCTTTGCAAGAGGAGGGAGCAAGTCCCCAGAATTAAAACAAAAGAGTATAGGAAAGATAGTGTTATTATAGTATCAAAATTTCAGTCAAAATCCATCAAGAAAATGCTCACTGCCGAGAGACTCCCAGTGAATATCTGAAATACCTAGGAATTACGTTGTTAAGGGGCACAATGACAAGGGAGAGAAGGACACTTTCAGGAGACAAGTTTGCTAATATATAAATTAAAGGAATTCAAGGAGAACAGAGAACATAGTCATGAAAATGATCTTAATATTTGCATTTATCATGAAGAGGGAGTTAATAGAAATGCAAATGAAATCAGACAAAAATCTAGTGTCAAAATGGAAATAAAATATGAAAATATAATTATGGCCACAATGAATATCTGCATATTGAAGTTTCCAATCTGATATAGACTATATATGTTGCAAGAAAGCATGGCTGTGAGCCTCTCCTTCAGGCTTTTATTGCTAAAATACAAGAGTGATTTAATTTTCATTTGTCAAGCTCTCACTTATGGAATTATGTTTTCATTGTGCTTTGCAGTTTCTACTGGACTAAATTAATTTAAGAAACTACATAAAATACTTCTGTGAAAGCTCCATACAGAAGAAGTAATGGTTGGGGTCTCTGTGCTGCATGGACTCCTTTCTCAGAGGCTCGGCCCTCATTTTGACCTTTGGTACCAAAAGAAAATCAAGAGCTTTACTCTGCTATTGTGGATTGCTTTGTTTATCATACTTCTTAGGTGCCATTCATAGGCAAGAAGTTTCTTCTTCTTTTCCTCCTCCTCCTCCTCTCCTCTTCCTCCTCCTTCTTCTTTTTCTCTTCTTCCTCCTCCTCCTCCTCTTCCCTCTCCTCCTTCTTCTTCAAGCAATGAACTGTTAAAGATTATTGTTGAACCCACGTACATATTTCTGTAACTGGTTTTCTCTCAACTTGACTATTGATTGAATAAATGTGTGGCAGTCTTTGTTGCAAGGACGGTGATATAGCTGTCCCTTGTGAGACTAGGCCGGGGCCTAGCAAACACAGAAGTGGATGCTCACAGTCAACTATTGGATGGATCACAGATCCCCCAATGGAGGAGCTAGAGAAAGTATCCAAGGAGCTAAAGGGATCTGCAACCCTATCGGAGGAACAACATTATGAACTAACCAGTACCCCGGAGCTCTTGACTCTAGCTGCATATGTATCAAAAGATGGCCTAGTCGGCCATCACTGGAAAGAGAGGCCCATTGGTCAGGCAAACGTTATATGCCCCAGTACAGGGGAATGCCAGGGCCAAAAAATGGGAATGGGTGGGTAGGGGAGTGGGGGGGGGGGACTTTTGGGATAGCATTGGAAATGTAATTGAAGAAAATACGTAATAAAAAAAAAAAAAGAAAAAAATGTGTGGCAGTTAACTAGATACTGTTACTTTCAAGATTTCTAAATTTAACTGAAGTGCCAGAACTCTTAGGATATGGACTTTACCCAACCCGCAGCTGGAGCAGAGACTTCCTGTTCTACCAGAGAACATGTCAGCCCCAGAAGTCCCAGTAGACTGTCCTCTCCCAATCTTTCACTCTCTCATTGCCCCTCTATCCTTCCCCAAATCCCTACCACTTCCATCTGATTGTGTCCCAGTCCCTATGTCAGGTGGAAACCCTGCTCAACCAGATGCCAAAATGGTCAACAGAAGTCCAGCCCCCAGCTTGGGTGGAAAACCCCTGCTCATTCACAGGCCATAGAGAGCAGAAGACCAGAGAGGAAACAGAAACCAAGTAACAAAACACCAATCCAACAAAGACAAACTCAGAAATCAGCAGCTAGACCTACAGTCACCCTAAACCCAGATGCCTAGATGCCAGAGTAGGAACACATCAACAATAGCCAAGGCAGTATGTCACCCCCTGAGGCCAGTCATGAACATTACAACACAGCAAGCCATGAACATTACAACACAGCTGAAGCACACACACACACACACACACACACACACACACACACACACAAGACCTCAAAATCAACTTTATGAAGATGATTGAGGTCTTTAAAGATGAAATTAAATCCCTTAAAAGAAGCCAGGAAAACACAATTGGGATAAATAAATAAATTCCTTAAAGAAAGCCAAGGAAAAACAACAAACGGTTGAAGGAATTGAATAAAACAGTTCAAGACCTAAAGCTAGAACTAGAATAGATAAAGAGAACACAAATTTAATAAATTCTGGAAATGGAAAAATCTTGGTAAGCAAACAGGAACTACAAACACAAGCATCACCAACATAATAATACAAGAGATGGAAGACAAGAGTCTTGGGTGTTTAAGATACAGAATAAATAGATACTTTGGTCAATGAAAACATTAAATCTAAAAATTTTCTGAGACACAACATCCAGAAAATCTGGGACACTATGAAAAAACCAAACCTAAAAATAATAGGAACAGAAGAAAGAGAAGAATCCCACCCAGCTCAAAGACAACAGAAAATATTTTTTAGAAATCATAGAAGAAAAGTCCCATAACCTCAAGAAGGAGATGCATATAAAGCTTGCAGAACACCAAATAGATTGCAATATTAAAGAAAGTCTCCTTTTCACATAATAATCCAAACATTAAATATACGGAGCAAAGAAAAAATATTAAAAACTGAAGGGGGAAAATAGTAAGTCACATGTAAAGGCAAACCTGTTAGAATTACACCTGAATTCTCAACAAAGACTCTAAAAGCCAGAAACGCCTGGACATATATATTACAAGCTCTAAGAGACCACAAATGCTAGCTCAGACTACTATATCCAGGAAAACTTTCATTCACCATAAATGGAGAAAACAAGATATTCCATGACAAAACCAAATTTATCTTATCCACAAATTTGGGTTATCTACACCCTAAAAACACAGAAAATAAATAATCTCACACTAGCAAAACCAAAAGAAGGGAAGTACATTGATTTCTGTCAATATCAGTGAACTCAAATCCTCAATAAAAAGATACATACTAAAGAATGAATTTGAAAACAGGATTCATCATTCTGCTGCATACAAGAAATACACCTCAACATCAAAGATAGACATTACCTGAGCATACAGGATTGGAGAAGATTTTCCAAGGAAACAGACCTAAGAAACAAGCTTGTGAAGCCATTCTAATATCTAACAAAATAGATTTTCAACCAAAATTAATCAAAGGAGACAGAGGATACTTTATATTCATCAAATGAAAAAAATCCACCAAGATGACATTTCAGTTATTAATATCTATGCTCCAAATGCAAGAGTACCTACATTTGTAAATGAAACATTACTAAAGTTTAAGTCACACATTGACCTTCACACATTGATAGGGGAAAATTCAACACCCCACTCTCTCCAATGAACAGGTCATCTAGAGAAAAACTAAACAAAGAAATAATGGAACTAATGATATTATGACTTAAATGTACCTAAAAGATTTCCACAGACCATTTCATTCAAACAAAAAGGAATATACCTTCTTGTTAGCATCTTACAGAAAAATTTCCAAAACCATATACTTGGTTCTAAAACAATTCTCAGCAGATAACCAGATAGAAGAAAACTGAAACAGACTCCTGCATTCTATAAGATCACTTTAGATTAAAGCTTGATTTTAACAACAGAAACAACAAGTAGCCTACAAACTCATGCAAATTGAACAACCCTCTACAGAATGACTATGGGGTCAAAGCTAAAATACCAAAGAAATGAAAGACTTCCTAGAATTCAATGGAAACGAATGTATGATATATTCAAAATTATGGGACACAATGAAAGTGGTGCTAAGAAGAAAGTTCATAGCATTAAGTGCATACATTTAAAAAAAAAAATGTCATCTGGGTATATGCCCAGGAGAGGTATTGTTGGATCTTCTGGTAGTACTATGTCCAATTGTCTGAGGAACCATCAGACTGATTTCCAGAGTGGTTGTACTAGCTTTCAATCCCACAAGCAATGGAGGAGTGTTTCTCTTTCTCCACATCCTCACCAGCATCTCCTGTCACCAGAATTTTTGATCTGAGCTATTCTGACTGGTGTGAGGTTGAATCTCAGGGTTGTTTTGATTTGCATTTCACTGATGATTAAGAATGTTGAACATTTTTTTCTGGTGCTTCTCAGCCATTCAGTATCCCTCAGTTGAGAATTCTTGGTTTAGCTCTGTACCCCATTTTTAATGGGGTTATATGATTTCTGGAGTCCAGCTTCTTGAATTCTTTGTATATATTGTATATTAGTGCCCTGTTGGATTTAGGATTGGTAAAGATACTTTCCTAATCTGTTTGTTGCCTTTTTGTCTTAATGACAGTGTCTTTTGCCTTACAGAAGCTTTGCAATTTTATGAGGTCCCATTTGTAGATTCTCGATCTTACAGCACAAGACATTGCTGTTCTGTTCAAGAATTTTCCCCCTATGCCCTTATCTTCAAGGTTTTCCCCCACTTTCTCCTCTATAAGTTTTAGTGTCTCTGGTTGTATGTGGAGTTCCTTGATCCACTTAGACTTGAGCTTTGTACAAGGAGATAAGAAATGGATCAATTCACATTCTTCTACATGATAACTATTTGTTGAAAATGCTGTCTTTTTTCCACTTGATGGTTTTAGCTCCTTTGTCAAAGATCAAGTGACCATAGGTGTATGGGTTCATTTCTGGGTCTTCAATTCTATTCCATTGGTCTACCTGTCTGTCACTATACCAGTACCATGCAGTTTTTACCACAATTGCTCTGTAGTACAGCTTGAGGTCAGGCAAGGTGATTCTCCCAGAGGTGCTTTTATTATTGAGAATACTTTTTGCTATACTAGGTTTTTTTGTTATTCCAGATGAATTTGCAAATTGCCCTTTCTAATTCGTTGAAGAATTGAGTTGAAATTTTGATGGGGATTGCATTGAATCTGTAGCTTGATTTTGGCAAGATAGCCATTTTTACAATGTTGATCCTGCCAATCCATGAGCATGGGAGATCTTTCCATTTTCTGAGATCTTCTTTAATTTCTTTCTTCAGAGACTTGAAGTTCTTATCATACAGATCTTTCATTTCCTTAGTTAGAGTCACACCAAGGTATTTTATATTATTTGTGACTATTGTGAAGGGTGGTGTTTCCCTAATTTCTTTCTCAGCCTGTTTTTTCTTTGTGTAGAAAGAAGGCCACTGACTTGTTTAAGTTAATTTTATATCCAGCTACTTCACTGAAGCTGTTTATCAGGTTTAATAGTTATCTGGTGGAATTTTTGGAGTCATTTATATATACTATCATATCATCTGCAAATAGTGATATTTTGACTTCTTCCTTTCCAATTTATATTCCCTTGACCTCCTTTTGTTGTCGAATTGCTCTGGCTAGGACTTCAAGTACAATGTTGAATAGGTAGGGAGAAAGTGGGCAGCCTTGTCTAGTCCCTGATTTTAGTGGGATTGCTTCAAGTTTCTCTCCATTTAGTTTGATGTTGGCTACTGGTTTGTGTATATTGCTTTTATTATGTTTAGGTATGGGCCTTGAATTCCTGATCTTTCCAAGACTTTTATCATGATGGGGTGTTAGATTTTGTCAAATGTTTTCTCAGCATCTAACGAGATGATTACATGGTTTTTGTCTTTGAATTTGTTTATATAGTGGATTACATTGATGGATTTCTGTATATTAAACCATCCCTGCATCCCTGGGATGAAGCCTAGTTGATCATGATGGATGATTATTTTGATGTGTTCTTGGATTCGGTTATCGAGAATTTTATTGAGTATTTTTACATTGTTTTTCATAAGGGAAATTGGTTTGAAGTTCTCTTTATTTGTTGGGTCTTTCTGTGGTTTAGGTATCAGAGTAATTGTGGCTTCCTAGAATGATTTGGGTAGAGTACCTTCTGTTTCTATTCGTGAAATAGTTTGAGGAGAATGGGAATTAGGTCTTTTTTGAAGGTCTGGTAGAACACTGCACTAAACCCATCGGATCTTGGCCTTTTTTGTTGTTGTTGAGAGACTATTAATGACTGCTTCTATTTCTTTGGGGGATATGGGACTGTTTGGATCATTAATCTGATCCTGATCTAATTTGGTACCTGGTATCTGTGTAGGAAATTGTCCATTTCAGCCAGGTTTTCCAGTTTTGTTGAATATCGCCCTTTGTAGTAGGACCCGATGAGGTTTTGGATTTCCTCCTGTTCGGTTGTTATGTTTCCCTTTTCATTTCTGATTTTGTTAGCTAGGATACTGTCCCTGTGCCCTCTAGTTAGTCTGGTTAAGGGTTTATCTATCTTGTTGATTTTCTCAAAAAACCAGATCCTGGTTTGGCTGATTCTTTGTATAGTTCTTTTTGTTTCTACTTTGTTGATTTCAGCCCTGATTTTGATTATTTCCTGCCATCTACTCCTCTTGAGTGAATTTGCTTTCTTTTGTTCTAGAGCTTTTAGGTGTGTTGTCAAGCTGCTATTATATGCTCTCTCTAGTTTCTTTTTGACAGCACTCAGAGCTATGAGTTTTCCCCTTAGGAACTCTTTCATTGTGTCCCATAAGTTTGGGTATGCTGTGGCTTCATTTTCATGAAACTCTAAAAAGTCTTTAAACTCTTCCTTTCTTTCTTTCTTTCTTTCTTTCTTTCTTTCTTTCTTTCTTTCTTTCTTTCTTTCTTTCTTTCTTTCTTTCTTTCTTCCTTGACCAAGGTATCATTGAGTAGAGTGTTGTTTAGCTTCCAGGTGAATGTTGGCTTTCTATTATTTATATTGTTATTGAAGATCAGCCTTAGTCCATGGTGATATGATAGGATGCATGGGATAATTTCAGTATTTTAGTATCTGTTGAGGCCTGTTTTGTGACCAATTATATGGTCAACTTTGGAGAAGGTACCAAGAGGTGCTGAGAAGAAGGTATATCCTTTTGTTTTAGGATAAAATGTTCTGTAGATATCTGTTAAATCCATTTGTTTCATAACTTCTGTTAGTTTCAATGTGTCTCTGTTTAGTTTCTGTTTTCAGGATCTGTTCAATGATGAGAGTGGCTTGTTGAAGTCTCCCATTATTATTGTGTGAGGTGCAATGTGTGCTTTGAGCTTTACTAAAGTTTCCTTAATGAATGTGGCTACCCTTGCATTTGGAGCATAGATATTTAGAATTGAGAGTTCATCTTGGAAGATTTTACCTTTGATGAGTATGAAGTACCCCTCCTTGTCTTTTTTGATAACTTTGGGTTGGAAGTTGATTTTATTTGATATTATAATGGCCACTCCAGCTTGTTTCTTTTGGCCATTTGCTTGGAAAATTGTTTTCCAACCTTTTACTCTGAGGTAGTATCTGTCTTTTTCCCTGAGGTGGGTTTCCTGTATGCAGCAAAATGTTGGGTCCTGTTTGTGTAGCCAGTCTGTTAGTCTATGTCTTTTTTATTGGGGAATTGAGTCCATTGATATTAAGAGATATTAAGGAAAAGTAATTGTTACTTCCTGTTATTTTGGTTGTTAGAGTTGGGATTCTGTTCTTGCGGCTATCTTCTTTTAGGTTTGTTAAAGGATTAATTTCTTGCTTTTTTTAGTGCATAATTTCCCTCCTTGTGTTAGAGTTTTTTCTTTATTATCCTTTGAAGGGCTGGATTTGTAGAAAGATATTTTGTGGATTTGGTTTTGTCATGGAATACTTTGGTTTTTCCATCTATGGTAATTGACAGTTTTGCTGGATATAGTAGCCTGGGCTGGCATTTGTGTTCTCTTAGGGTCTGTATAACCTCTGTCCAGGATCGTCTAGCTTTCATAGTCTCTGGTGAGAAGTCTCATGTAATTCTAATAGGTCTGCCTTTATATGTCACTTGACCTTTTTCCCTTACTGCTTTTAATAGTCTATCTTTATTTAGTGCATTTGTTGTTCTGATTATTATGTGTCAGGAGGAATTTTGTTTCTGGTCCAGTCTATTTGGAGGTCTATAGGCTTCTTGTATGTTCATGTTCTTTCTTTAGGTTAGGGAAGTTTTCTTCTATAATTTTGTTGAAGATATTTACTGGCCCTTTAAATTGAAAATCTTCATCCTCATCTATACCTAGTATCCTTAGGTTTGGTCTTCTTATTGTGTCCTGGATTTCCTGGATGTTTTGAGTTAGGATCTTTTTGCATTTTGCATTTTCTTTAATTGTTGTATTCATGTTCTCTATGGAATCTTCTGCACCTGAGATTCTCTCTTCCATCTCTTGTATTCTTTTGCTGATACTCACATCTATGGTTCCTGATTTCTTTCCTAGGACTTCTATCGCCAGAGTTGTCTTCTTTTGGATTTTCTTTATTGTTTCTACTTCCATTTTTAGATCTTGGATGGTTTTGTTCAATTCCATCACCTGTTTGGTTGTGTTTTCCTGTAGATCTTTAAGGGAGTTTTGTGTTTCCTCTTTAAGGACTTCTACCTGTTTAGCAGTGTTCTCCTGTATTTCTTTAAGCGAGTTATTAATGTCCTTCTTAAAATCCTCTACCAGCATCATGAGATATGATCTTAAATCTGAATCTTGCTTTCAGGTGTGTTGGGGTATCCAGGTCTCACGGTGGTGGGTATACTGGGTTCTGATGATGGTGAGTGGTCTTGGTGTCTGTTAGTAAGATTCTTACATTTGCCTTTTGTCATCTGGTAATCTCTAATGTTAGATATTCTAGCTGTCTCTGGCCGGAGCTTGTTCCTCCTGTGATTCGGTTAGCCTCTGTCAGCACTCCTGGGAGTCCAATTCTCTCCTGAGTCCCAGTGGTCAGAGCACTCTCTGCAGGCAAGCTCTCCTCTGGCAGGAAAGGTGCCCAGAGATTTGGGTCTCAGCTCTGCCTCTTGGCTGAGGATGAAGGCCTGAAGGGACCCTGTCCAACTTCTGTAGCCCACGTGCTCTCCTTTGTGGACTGATCTCTGAGAGACCCAGGATACAAGATGGTGCTCTCACCTGAGTCCAGGGGTCAGAACCCTCTCTGGAGGCTGTCTCTCTTCAGTGATCCTAAGATCCTGGGTGTGGTAGGGTGCCTGTGGCATGGAGAGTCCTCTGGAGACCTGGGGATCGTTTGCAGAGTTCACACCCAAGATGGCTCAGGGCTGATGCTGACTCAGGGAGAATTCTTGAATCAAGTATGTAAAGAATACATGGAAGCTATAAGAATTTCACTCATTTAATTTTTTGATAATTTTATATTTTAAGTAGCAACTGGGCATATTTTAACCACTTTTGAACATAGTTTATTGAGAGCTTTTGGAGACCCAATTATAACACCTGTTAAGGGAACACATGAAACATTTTAAAAATAGAAAAAATATTGTTGCAGGTGTATGGCTCTCATTTCATTCCTTCACTCAAGGAAATAAAAGTGACATACATTTACACAGGTCTGTATATGACTAAGATAATTCCTACTTTCCCTTAAGGGAACAAAATGGAGGTTGATAAAATATTACATAACTGATATACCAAACCAGACTAAACATCTAGCTGTTATTTTTAGTCAGAAAGATATTTGATAACTAAAAGAAGTGCTACAGAAATAAACACATTGTAAATTTCTCATTGAAAATTAAAAAACACGATAAAATGAATAAAGTTACTTGTAGTATGCAATGGCAAAGCTTAAAGAGCATCTGCTCCATTCACACTAGTAAGGAAATGGAACCAGCATAGATGCCTATAAATAGAAGTGTGGGTTATACAAATGTGATTCATGGGCTGGTGGCTGGTGAGATGGCTCAGCAGTTAAGATCACTGACTGCTCTCCCAGAGGTCCTCAGTTCAATTCCCAGCAACTACATGGTAGCTCACAAGCATCTAGAATGAGATCTGATACCCAGAGCAAGTGAGGCCAGAGTGAGAAGAAAAAAGAAAAAAGAAAAAAAGAAAAGAAAAAGAAAAGAAAATGAGATTTATATGTACAGTGGAATTCTATTCAGCTATATAAAAAAAGTTACATTATGAAACTTTTAGGAATAATGAATGGATCTGGAAAAATTATATCAAGTCATTCTTAAGAAGGGCAACAACAAAATGCTGTCATGGTCATATGGGTATGACTTGGCCATGACATTCATGAACTAATAACAGCTATGGTTGCCTGCATGAGGCCTGTAAGACTTGGCCTACTTAGTCATTGATGGGGAAAGAGCTTATGGGCTCTGCCTGACTCAGGGGAGCGGATGGCTCTCTTATAGTCAATGATGTAAGCATTATGAGTTTCTTATACTGCAGAGGATAGTTTTAAACCCATGCCCATACAAAAACAAAACAAGGAGAGATGAAAGTGGAATGGGGAATGGGAAAATGGGAGGGAGGAGGATCAAAGATGGTGAAGAAACAAGCGTGGGAAAAATGTGTTATACACGTGAATGACATTGTCAAGAATAAATTAAGTATTTAAAGAACACTGACAAAAAACTGGTAAGATCGTTTACATGTGTAAACAGAAGTGACTTTAGTTAAAACTTGGAATACGCAGTACAGATGGCCCCTCATTTCCATGGGTTTCACAGATTCAACCACTGATCAAAATATTTGTTGTGAGTGGAAAGTGCTTGCAAGTATGAGAGCCTAATTTCCACCCTCAAAAAGCAGACAGTTGTGGGTAGCCAGGCATGGTGGTGTGTGCTCCTAAGTATAGCACTGAGGAAGCAGAGACAGGCAGATCCCCAGACACCCTGGTTATCTAGTTTAGCCTAATCAGTGGCTTCTAGGTCACTGAGAGAACTTGTCTCAAAATTTACTGGTGAGGAACATGTAAGGTTGACCACTGGTCTTCATACACATGTATGTGTAGCTAGAGATATACACAAAAAAGTATTTCCAAGATGCATTTATTATAAACATTTACAGAAATGTTTTCTTACCTTCCCTAAATAACACAGTATAACAATGATTCACATGGTATATACATTGTATAATTTAGAGATGACAAAATACATAGGATGATAGGTATGGGTAGATTCCGTACAGCTTTCTATGATGAACTTGAACATCAATGGATGTCTCCACCACAGATGAGTCTCCATCAGATTGTCTACCTAGTACTCCCATTACTGAAGGTTAGTTGCTGTTTTGCTACCTGTGGGGTTTATGTGGTGGTGTTTGTTTGTGGTGCATGAGGTTTGGATTCCTTGTGTGCCGTTTGTTTTTAGCAAGACTGTTATTATGTCAATTTTATGGGACAAAAAAAATGAAGTTTATCCATTCTCTAGAAAGAACATACTTATTTTCAGTTCTCTCAGGCAACCTAAGAGGGCTTCCACCAGTCTATCATAAGATCTTGTTATTCTAATTTGGATGTTCATGAAAATATATGATTGTTTTTTGTTTTTTGTTTTTTTTTTCTTTTCTTTTTTGGGGGAGGGGGACTGTTGGTTTTGTTGGTTGGTTGGTTCGTTGTTTTTGCTTTTGGCTTTTTGCTTTTTTCCCCTTCGAGACAAGAGTTTCTCTGGGTAGCCCTGAATATTCTAGAACTCACTCTGTAGACCAGGCTGGCCTCAAACTCAGAGATCCTCCTGCCTCTGCCTCTGCCTCTGCCTCTGCCTCTGCCTCTGCCTCTGCCTCTGCCTCTGCCTCTGCCTCTGCCTCTGCCTCTGCCTCTGCCTCTGCCTCTGCCTCTGCCTCTGCCTCTGCCTCTGCCTCTGCCTCTGCCTCCCAAATGCTGGGACTAAAGTGTGTGCCACCACAACTTAGCAAATCTATGATTTTTTTAACACAAAGCTTATTTGTAAGCAGAGCATTTGTTGTCCATATTCAGGACAGCACAAACCCAGACTGGTAATTTTCTACCCTTCCTATTGCTGAGAAAAAGATTTACTTCATAATTCTCCCTCCTATTAAGGTTGGGCTGTGACAAAGTTAAGTGGCCCTACTCCAGTTAAGGGTGGAGCTCTCTGAATGGCTCAGCTTCACAAAGGATATTGGTCGAAACTATTCATCTGACAAAAGCCATGCACTAGTCCTGGCTTCATTCAGCTGCAGAAATCTACCACGATCGTAAAGATGGTGAGGATTCTCCAGGATCACTGCAGTGTCAGAAACAAATACAAACTGACATTTGGGTCCATTTTTAGGTGTAGGTACCCAGATTTCCCCTGCTATTTGCAGGAAAGTCTTTTATGAAAAAAAAAATAGCATTGTTTATCTAATGAGATAGTCTGTAAATGGTGTTTTAATGAATATTTGTAGTACTATATTCGAGACAGAAATTCTTATATAGGAATAAAAAATCCCTTCCTTACTGGGCTCCAGATAGATTTACTTCTCATGGTCATTGGCCACATGTTTTTATAAATATATCAACAGCCAGAAACATGGTGTTTCCAAAATGGACTTAAGACTTGGTAATCTATACCTCAGGGACACATGGAGGAGGGAAGGACAGTGAAATACAACTTAGGGAGCAGGGAGGGAATCACCTTTTGGGAGATAGAATAGACTGTCTGTAGCCCGGATAATTTAGAGGAGACTGGGGAGCCTAGTCTGATTACAGCAGAGCACTTGATGTCAAAAGTAATAGGGCAAAAGATTGGAAGGGTTCTGCAGGGGTCAAGGTGCGGGAGCATCTTGTATACCTAGATAATGAGTTCATACTTTACCCCATATGGAAAGTAACAACACTGGGGATTTGAAGCAGAAAGTGATAATGAGAATGGTTTGTGAACTAAGTCAAGAGTGGTTATCTTGTACATAGAACCTTGGTGCTTGGGAGGTAAGAACAAAAGGATTGACATGAATCCCAGGAAACCCTGGGCTACAAACTGATGAGCTATTTAAAAAGAAAATACTGGTGACTTATTTAAAAAGAAAAGAAAAACCTTGAAAACCATATAAACTATATGAGTACATCCATGTAGATATTGCTATTTTGACAAGAGTGTTAGGTATGAATTAGAGAATAGAAGTAGTAAATTTTATTTGGGAAGCATTTGTCACATTACAGACTGAAAAGATAACAGACTGAGCAATGTTGGGGAGCAACAAAATTTAAAGGAGGAAATGGAATTTGATAGTTAAATTCAATGTATGACCAGTTATTTTTGTAAAGCATAAAGCAAGAGAGGGGGACTGTCATTTTTCTCAGTGGTATAGCCACTATTACATTGCCCATATATGAGGAAATAACTCATTCCCATAAAGCAACATTATTTAAATATAGTGTGTCAAACTTAAACAGACATCAAAGTAGGAAGACAATTACAGGGAGGAAAAGACAGGTGGATGAGAGATAGTAATGGGCTACAAAATGCACACTCATTGTATATATCTATGAAATCTATTAAAGAATTAGACACACACACACACACACAGAGAGAGAGAGAGAGAGAGAGAGAGAGAGAGAGAGAGAGAGAGAGAGAGAGAGAGAAGGGAGGGAAAGATGTAGTGGTGCACACCTTTAACCCCAGCACTACATAAGAAGAGGCAAGCAGATCTCAGTGAGGCCAAGGCCAGGGGCATCTACATTGTGAGTTCCAAGATAGCCAGGGTTATGTTGGCAGAATTAACAATGGCTATATTATCAAAATCAAGCTACAGATTTGGTACAGTCCTAATCAAGATTTCAATGTCTCTCTTCACAAGATAGATTAAAGTAATCCTAAAATTCATATGGAAACACAAAAGGCCTCAGATACATAAAAAAACATAAGTAGAAGGACTGATATTGGAGGTATCACAATGCCTGGTCTCAAACTACAGTTTAGAGTCATACCATCAAAAAAAAGCAGCATGGTACTTACACAAACACTGACCTATCAATCAATTTATTAGAATATAGAGAAGCCCCAGACAATTGCAGAGACAGAGGTACCGGAAACATACATTAGAAAACAGCCTCTTCAACAAATGGTGACAGGAAACCTGGATATATTTAAGGATAAAACTGGATTCATATCTTTTATCTTATACAAAATCAATTCAAAATGGATCAAAGTTCAAAATGTAGTATCTGTAACTTTGAAACTGCTAGAAAAAAAAAACACAAGTTAAATATTCTAGTGTGCAGGCATAAGTAAGAGCTTTTAAAAAAAAATTCTCATGGGCTAGAGAGTTGGCTCAGTGGTTTAGTGCACTGGCTGTTCTTCCAGAAGATCTGAGTTCGATTCCCAGCACCTACATGGTGGTTCACAACTAACTGTCTTTAGCTCCAGGAGGTCCAATGCCCCGTTCTGACCCTGACGTCACTAGGTACACATGTGGTTCACAGACATATATGCAAACAGCCAAAACACCTGAACCCATAAAAAATGTTATATTTTTAAAAAGGACTCCAACAGTATAAGTCATGAAATCACATGGAATAAAATGCCTTCTATACAACCAGGGAAACAATTGCCACAGTGTAGAGGAAATACACTTAAAAATTTGAGATTCCACCTCACCCCAGGAAAAATGTTTATCATCAAGAAAACAAATGGTGACAAATACCATTAAGGTTATGAGGCTCGCGGAATCCTCGCATAGCACTGATGGGCAGAGAAACTTGCGCAGTCAATGTAGAGTCGATGTGCAGGTTCCTCAAACCCATAAATGTTGTACCACATGACCCAGCTACATGTCTCCATCACATAGCAAGAGGAGTCTAAGTCCATGACAAAGATATCTTCTCATCCATGCTAATTATCTATCATTGTTTGTTTGATTAATGTTTACATATGAGGTCTCCTTATGTCGCACAGGCTCTTCTCACACTCTTGATCTCCACATTACAGGATCTCCCTTTTTTTTTGAGTGAACAGTATTTTTTGGCCACTTTCCCTCACTGGACATTCTCTTGTCTAGATATGATTCTAAAATGGTACTAACCTACACTGACCTTCTGAGGTCAACAAGGATGTTGTTGTGTGTCCTTGGACTCAGCAGAAAACCAGAGCCGAAGGATAAAAATGACTTTGTTTCTTGTTGCTGTCACAAAGCTGAACCAATCAGATGCTGTACCCAACTCTGGTCTTCCTGTCCAGACTTGATCAACATGTAAATCCTTCTCCTCTCCTCTCCTCTCCTCTCCTCTCCTCTCCTCTCCTCTCCTCTCCTCTCCTCTCCTCTCCTCTCCTCTCCTCTCCTCTCCTCTCCTCTCCTCTCCTCTCCTCTCCTCTCCTCTCTCCTCCACCTTTCTTTCCCTCTTCCTCCTCCCCCCTTTCCCCATCTTCCTCCTCTCATTTTCCTCTTCCTCCTCTCCACCCTCCTTCTCCCCATCCTTCTCCTCCTCTATCTCCCCTTCCTCTCTCTCCTCTGCCCTCCTCCCTTTTCCTCCTCCTCCTCCTCCTCCTCCTCCTCCTCCTCCTCCCCCCCCCCCCACTTCCTCCTTCTGTGATAGTGATTGAATGCAGGGTCTAGACATACTAGGCAAGTATTCTGCTTCTTAGCTACATTCTCATCCTAAATGTCTTTGAGTAAATTTGGTCTTTATAACTATTTATGATAAAAAGTTTACAACTAATAACATATACTAAAGTTCTCTTCTACAGTTCTTCCTGCCTACAAGGTTGTCATTCACAGTGGCATTAAAAGTATAAACCTTCCTTATATTCATGATAAATATTCATAGTATTCCTTGTTAGTACATCAAGTTTTATTTTTGTCATAGACTTTCTCACCAAGTGGTTTTCTAAATAACCTTATCACATGCTCAATATAGATTTATTAAATGACTATGTAATTTAATTTCATATAAGTAAACAAGTTTGTCAACATGATTTCTGGAATCCTAAGCTGTAAAGTTCAGTTACTGTACAAACACTTGTGTTATATTAATGGGAAAATTTGTTTAATTATATACATATATCCAGATTTTATCATATCAGTCAATAAAACTGATAACCATTCAACCAAGCTAAGCTTCATGCTTTTAAGAATCGGTTAAGTAGGCAGCTAAAGTGCTAAGTATCAGAGCACAGAAGTAGGTTCTAGTGCGGTGACATCAGCTTACAGTTTGGCCCACACTGGTTTCCCAGCACCCTACTGGATGGTTATATAGTATTTCATTTAATGATCACAATAACTTAAAGTTGGGATATCACGGAGGAAGGTTCACATTCTTTTTTTTTTGGGGGGGGGGGGTTCGAGACAAGGTTTCTCTGTGTAGCCCTGGCTGTCCTGGAACTCACTTTGTAGACCAGGCTGGCCTCGAACTCAGAAATCTGCCTGCCTCTGCCTCCCGAGTGCTGGGATTAAAGGCGTGCACCACCATGGCCAGCTGAAGATTCACATTCTTACAGGCTTTTTTTGTTTTGTTTTGTTTTGTTTGTTTGTTTGTTTAATATTTTTTATTATGTATTTTCCTCAATTACATTTCCAATGCTATCCCAAAAGTCCCCCATACCCTCCCCCCCCACTTCCCTACCCACCCATTCCCATTTTTTTGGCCCTTGCATTCCCCTGTACTGGGGCATATAAAGTTTGCAAGTCCAATGGGCCTCTCTTTCCAGTGATGGCCGACTAGGCCGTCTTTTGATACATATGCAGCTAGAGTCAAGAGCTCCGGGGTACTGGTTAGTTCATAATGTTCCACCTATAGGGTTGTAAGCTTTTAATTATCCATTTCTCACAAGTTGAAAAAGTAAGTACATGGGTTTCAAGCCCGTTCCAGGTCTTCAAGACTTCAACATCACCTCGCCCACATATTATGCTGCCACTGGAGGATTTATTTACTCATGGACTTATGGCTTAGTCACTGTTTTTCATTCATTAATTTATTCATGTTTCTTTTGAGACAGGGTCTCATTTTGTAGCCTTGGCTGGCCTGTAATTCACTATGTAGACCAGGTTGGCCTCCAACTTAGAGACATCTGCCTGCCTTTGCATCAGGGTGATGGGATTAAAGTCATGTGCCATCACACACACAGGTTAACCACTGTTCTTAAATACAGAATAAAATTGTAGGTATAATGTACATATTCTTATTACCAATCATGGAATTTAGATCTGGTAGATGACATCACACTATTGCATTCAAATAGTTCACAATTTCAGAACTCACTGTGTAGATACAGCGCATATATTATAGTGCTTAATCAGTCATGTAGCTCTGAATTTAATTTTATTATTGGTTCCATGAACTAATGGACACAATTTAGTTTGTAGGAATGCTGTCCAATGTGTGACATAATGAAACATTTCAGAGCTTGGGCTGATACTCAATTTTTGCAGTGCTTGCTTCAAATGCATAAGGCTTTGTGACTGACCTCCAGTATTGCATCAAATCTAGTATAGGGATACATGCCTATAATCCTAGCTTGGGAGGTGGAGACAAGGGTTCAAGATCATATCTAAACACCCGTTGAGTTCAAGGTCAGACTGAACTATAAGAGGGAGCTCTTGTCTCAAAATGCAAAACTAGAGGTTGGAGAAATGGCTCAGTGTTTAAGGCACTTACTACCCTTGCAGAGAATCTGAGTCCAGTTCCCAGCATGAAGATGGCCACTCACAACTGTCTGTAACTTCAAGTCCTGGGAATCTGATGGCCTCCCTCTTCAAGCTCGCATGTGGTACACATGTATATATACAGTAAAACACTCATACCTGTGAAATTCAATAATTGTTTAAAATAAATAAATGGATGAAACCTGATCAGACAGGGCAGCTAAAGTGGATGGCATCTTGAATAAATGAAACAAATATGACCATACTGTCTATGGCTATACCACCCTGAATGTGCCTGACCGCCTTTGATCTGGGAAGCTAAGCAGGGTCAGGCCTGGTTAGTACTTAGATGGGAAACAAATAAGACCATGTTCCTGCAGAAGTAGAATTACATCCCACAGCCTTTGCAGGTGCCTCAGCTTTACACCTGTGGAAACCCTAAAGGGGTTGCGTGTGTCGTGCTGATCACTGAGGCGTAGCACTCCGACTCGCCACTGGGAAGATATTAACATGTATCCTACTCAGTAGACTAGTCGTACATGTCAATGTCATGGATATCTGACCTGAAACTCAGTGCGCCTTTCATTCCAGTCATGGAACAGTGGACATGCATTCCCCCTCAGGCAGCACCAAGAGTGCAGAGAGCAGCTCTCTGCATTTGTAGACTTAGCCAAGATGCCCGGTACCGATGTGTTGTTGTGTGGGAAAGCCTGTAAAACTGTGCTGTCCCTACACTTTCAAAGCACAAATCAAATCCTTGTATTTTAATATCTATATCTATCTATATATGTATATAGATATATTTTTAATTTAGCCGCTCTCTTTTGGGAGATCCCACAGTTCATACTGAATAGACATAGTTGTAGGCTTTCTTTTTAATGCTTGCACAACAGAAAGGCTAGAAGTAATTAGTGTGGATACTTGATGTGACAGTGATTGTGTGCATGTAGTTATAATTGGAATGATTGTTCAGGGTTAACAAGGCTTCCCTTCACTGTCAACATGCACTTAGTTCATGTGGAGTGTAGCCCATACGCCGTGCGCACCATGAATTCAATGACGGTTTTAGGGAAATTTACTAAAGAGATTGCCAAATAAAATTATAGTTATTTTACCATCTTAGTATACTGTGTCTCAGAACAATGGCCTATGGAATGCTGATGTGTTGGGAGAGTCCAAAGCTGATTCTTGACCATAGCGTATTAGCAGAAAACTCAGTTGATGATGTAATTCACAACTGGGCTTTACTGCTATCACATATTCATCCGTTCACTGGGCCAAATTACTTCTCTCTCTCTCTCTCTCTCTCTCTCTCTCTCTCACACACACACACACAGCATTTTTCAGCATTTCTTATGTACTCATACCATGACAGATTAAAAAATAAGTTAAGACCATCTTTATCTTTAAAGACCCAACAGTAAAGGAGCAGGAAAAGGAAAAGAAAATATCATAAACAAAATAATATGAGAGGTGAGCACAAATGTAATTGTGCTCTAGATATTAGGGGAGTGGGGAGCTAAAGTGAACAAGTCCTGTAGAAAAGACTGGAAACCATGAGCAGAGTGAGCTATCAGAGAAGCTACCAGAACAGGGTACATACAGGCTGGGACCTAAGGAAATACGGGTGCAGTAACGTCACAAATAAAACTGCAAAACACGTGGTGATGACCCTGATGGGAGCTCGTGTGTGTGAAGAGTTCAGCATCTCTCAGTCAACTAAGTATCACGTGAGTATGCTGTCCACTCAAGTCATCTGAGAGACTTGAAGCAGGGAATGGTGGACCTATGCCAGACTGCGCTTCATCACAACCACGGAGAGAGAGGAGGGGACAGGGGGAGGAGGGATGAAGGGGCTAGATTTTGCTTCATGTCATGAGAGAGAGAGAGAGAGAGAGAGAGAGAGAGAGAGAGAGAGAGAGAGAGAGAGAAACAGACAGGGAGAGGGATGAAATGGCTAGATTGCTTCCTGTTATGTGGCCCGCCTACACTTTTCCAGGAGGGCAAGAACCAAACAGAAGGGCGAGAGTACGTGCAGCTGTGCGCCAGGCATATGACACACTCACTGGTGGAGCAGCTTCCGCTGGGAAGTCAGCGGAGCTCGCAAATAGAAATCGTTAGACTTCCCTGAAGAAATTCCTAACAACCACCAGTTCTGTGAAACAACATGTGCTACTCAATGTTTGCTTAAATGGGAGGAAAAAAAATTCCCCAAGGCAACCTTAGGGGCGTGTAACATTGGCTCTCAATCATTGGAACTGATTCTGAGGATGCATCGGCAAGCGGCGTGCCGTGTCACAACACAACATCCGGCTATTTGAAAAACATCAAATGCACAAAACAGCATGCAAAAATAAATGAATGTAACAGGAAGTATTTGGCCAAGAAACGCGTTGTTAGTTCTGTGGTTCCAGCCCTAATTGTCCACCCACAGCTCAATAATTAAAAACATCGCTTGAGAAGGCAGCGATTTAGGGGCCCAGATCAGATCCATGATGAGGTATGTATGTGTGCTGTAACTGAAATAACCCAGCTATTCAGTAAGATTTCACATTTAGTATATGTCTTAGGGATTCTATTTCTGCACAAAACATCATGACCCAGAAGCAAGTTGGGGAGGAAGGGGTTTATTCAGCTTCTATTTTCCACACTGCTATTCATCACCAAAGGAAGTCAGAACTGTAACTCAAGCAGGTCAGGAAGCAGGAGCTGATGCAGAGGCCATGGAGGGATGCCACTTACTGGCTTGCTTTCTCTGCCTTGCTCAGCTTGCTTTCTTATAGAACCCAGGACTTATAGCCCAGTGATGGCATCACCCACAGTGGGCCCTCCCACCCTTGATTAACATTGCGAAAATGCCTTACAGCTGGATCTCATGGAAGCACTTACTCAAGGGAGGCTACTTTCTCTGTGATAACTCCAGCTTGTGTCAAGTTGACACACAAAACCAGGCAGTACAGTATATCATTTCATTTGGGTTTTTCAAAAACAATTATTTACAAGTATATATATTTGCTCAAATATTTATTATCACTTATAGAAAACCTACAATCTGTATGTCACTTCTGACAAGTCTGAAGGAGAAAGACAACGACTTATTTATGCAATCCCAGATCTTTTATTTATGCTGGGTTTCATAGTACTACATGCAGAAGAGCAGGATGGGAAAATGGAAAAGGATGTTACCTAATGTTTATAGTGTTTTGAGGACACAATGCCAAAACCTAAAAGGGTGAGATGTCAAGGAAGGACAACCAGAGCAAAAGAGCGGAACAATTGACAAAAAATTAAGATGAAAATTTAAACAGTAAAATCTCTAGGTATGCAGATGAATTCATTTTGATTTTTGGAAGCCACACCATAATTGACATTTGCTAATTGTGCCCTTGATATTAATTGAGACAGGGATGAGTGGGTTACATTCAGGTAGGTCCAGATTAATCCTGATTATGGATTCAACATAACCTGCTCTTCTAAGACTGATTCAAGAATGAATATGACCCTGGTTGTAAGAAATGAAATCTGATGGTTCGTTTTCCGAGGTGCCTTAAGCCAGGAAATATTAGACCCTTACTGAAGCCTGGTAATCTAACCACACCCCACCTAACCCAACTGTGATTAACTTTCTGCCCTCAAAAACTAATAGTTTAGAATCCAGAAGTCCTAAAAGCCAAGCTTGCCTACAAGGTCACACATCTGATAAGCTTGAAAATCAAAAGGATATAAAGTAATGGAAAGAAGAAAAGATAAGACGCAGATGGTGGCTAGCATTGTCCCTCCAGATTCCTCAGCCAGAGGGTAGAGGAAGGAAAGGGCTTTGTTCTCATTATGGTTTAGAACTGTCCTCTGCATTCAATCAATACTCCTGCCTTTCTGGGCTGATGCCAGACTTCACAGAGTTGTAAAATAAACTGTCTCACTTTCTATAGTTTGAGGCTTTGGTGTTCTTTTTTTTAATGAAGCAAGGACTTTAAAAATAATTATATATGTTAACAGACAGGTTAAGGACTAATGAGGTCTTTCTCTCTTTCTTTCCTTCTTTCTTTCTTTCTTTCTTTCTTTCTTTCTTTCTTTCTTTCTTTCTTTCTTTCAGAAAAATCCAAAACAAAAGGAAAAAGTTCACAAAAACACCATTCAGTCCATTTGTATTGCTCCAAGACATGAGGCCTACCCTGGAGTAGGTGTACTCAGTGACACTCCAAAAGAAAGAAGCAGAATTTCCTTTTGACAGTGGTTATCAATTGGAAATAGCTTCTTGGTTAAAGAATGGGACCACATGTTCTCTTCCCCTCTCAGTGCTGAAGCCCTATCTGGTCTGAACTTGTGCAGGTCTTGTGCTTGCTGACACGGTCTCTGCCAGTTCATATGTGTATCAGTCTGTTGTAGCTGGAGAATGTTGTTTCCATGCAGTCAACCATTACCTCTGGCTCTTACAATTCTCCTGCCTCCTCATCAGCATAAATCCCTGAGTCTTGATGGAAGAGATAAAGATTTAGGGTTGAGTGCTTTGAAGTCATTCTATTTACTTTGCCCAGTGTGGGTCTCTGTGTGAATTTCAATCTCCTGTAAGAAGAAGCTCCTCTATGTGGGTTGAGGGAGGGAGGCACTTATCTATGGGTAAGAGTCATTTTCATTAGGAGTCATTTTATTGTTATGTTCCTCTAGGAGAATAACAGTATTAGGCTTTCCCTCAGCCCTAGTTCCATGGTCTATCCGATCTGAGGTTCTTGGCTATTTTAGAAGTGTCAGGGTTGGGTTCTTTCTCATGGAGTTGGCCTTAAATTCCATCAGAAAGTGCTTGGTTACTCCCATAACACTTGTGCCACTATTGGACCAGTAGAGCTTGCAGGAAAGTCGCTGTTGTAGATTGCAGGGCTCGTAACTTAGACATATAGATGATTACCTTTCTCCTTTGTTAGTGTGCAGAGTACTTTTCAGTACTCTGAACACTAGTTAGTAGAGGAAAAGCTGAATGTTGTCTTCAGAAGCCAATAGTCCCTTCAATAGCCTGCAGTCCCTTCTAGTACCCGCCAGCGTCGAGGTAGCTTGGGTGTGGAGTCTGAGGACACCCGCAAGCTACCCACAGGACCCTCCACGGGATCTTAAGACCTCTGGTGAGTGGAACACAGCTGCTGCTCCAATCCAATTGTGCGGAACCTGAGACTGCAATGATTAGGGAAGCAGAAAACCCGGCCTGAGCAGGGGCACAAGTCCCTTCAGGTCCATGCCAGTACCAGGGTAGCTTGGGTGCGGAGTCTGCGGACACCTGCAAGGTACACACAGGACCATCCATGGGTTCTTAAGACCTCTGTGAGTGGATCACAACTTCTGCCAGGAGGCAGGTTCAAACATCAGATATCTGGGCACCTTCCTTGCAAGAGGAGAGCTTGCCTGCAGAGAGTACTCTGAACATTGAAACTCAGGAGAGAGCTAGTCTCCCAGGTCTGCGAATAGAGGCTAACATAAACACCTGAGGAGCAAGATCTAACCAGAGACAACTACAACGACTAACTCCAGAGATTAGCAGATGGCGAAAGGCAAATGTAAGAATCTTGCTAACAGAAACCAAGACCACTCACCATCATCAGAACGCAGCACTCCCACCCCACCCAGTCCTGGGCACCCCAACACACCTGAAAAACTAGACCCGGATTTAAAAGCATATCTCATGATGATGGTAGAGGACATCAAGAAGGACTTTAATAACTCACTTAAAGAAATACAGGAGAACACTGCTAAAAAGGTAGAAGACCTTAAAGAGGAAGCACAAAAAATCCCTTAAAGAATTGCAGGAAAACACAACCAAACAGGTGATGGAATTGAATAAAACCATCCAAGACCTAAAAAGGGAAGTA
Organism: Mus musculus; assembly: GCF_000001635.26. Lineage (NCBI taxonomy): Eukaryota > Metazoa > Chordata > Mammalia > Rodentia > Muridae > Mus > Mus musculus. Next base: position 138,872,789 of record NC_000067.6, on the reverse strand, counting down.
GACACGATAAAGAAAGCCTAAATCGAGGCAACGCTGGAGATAGAAAACCTAGGAAAGAAATCTGGAACCATAGATGCGAGCATCAGCAACAGAATACAAGAGATGGAAGAGAAAATCTCAGGTGCAGAAGATTCCATAGAGAACATCGGCACAACAATCAAAGAAAATACAAAATGCAAAAAGATCCTAACTCAAAACATCCAGGAAATCCAGGACACAATAAGAAGACCAAACCTACGAATAATTGGAGTAGATGAGAATGAAGATTTTTCAACTCAAAGGACCAGCAAATATCTTCAACAAAATTATAGAAGAAAACTTCCCAAACCTAGAGAAAGAGATGCCCATGAACATACAAGAAGCCTACAGAACTCCAAATAGACTAGACCAGAAACGAAATTCCTAACGACACATAATAATCAGAACAACAAATGCACTAAATAAAGATAGAATATTAAAAGCAGTAAGGGAGGGCACAAGTCCCTTCCGCTCGACTCGAGCCCCGGGCTACCTTGCCAGCAGAGTCTTGCCCAACACCCGCAAGGGCCCACACGGGACTCCCCACGGGATCCTAAGACCTCTGGTGAGTGGAACACAGCGCCTGCCCCAATCCAATCGCGCGGAACCTGAGACTGCGGTACATAGGGAAGCAGGCTACCCGGGCCTGATTTGGGGCACAAGCCCTTCAACTCCACTCGAGCCCCGGGCTACCTTGCCAGCAGAGTCTTGCCCAACACCCGCAAGGGCCCACAAGGGACTCCCCACGGGATCCTAAGACCTCTGGTGATTGGAACATAGCGCCTGCCCCAATCCAATCGCGCGGAACCTGAGACTGCGGTACATCGGGAAGCAGGCTACCCGGGCTTGATCTGGGGCACAAACCCCTTCCACTCCACTCGAGCCCCGGGCTACCTTGCCAGCGGAGTCGCCTGACACCCGCAAGGGCCCACACAGGATTCCACACGAGATCCTAAGACCTCTAGTGAGTGGAACACAACTTCTGCCAGGAGTCTGGTTCGAACACCAGATATCTGGGTACCTGCCCTGCAAGAAGAGAGCTTGCCTGCAGAGAATACTCTGCCCACTGAAACTAAGGAGAGTGCTACCCTCCAGGTCTGCTTATAGAGGCTAACAGAGTCACCTGAAGAACAAGCTCTTAACAGTGACAACTAAAACAGCTAGCTTCAGAGATTACCAGATGGCGAAAGGCAAACGTAAGAATCCTACTAACAGAAATCAAGACCACTCACCATCATCAGAACGCAGCACTCCCACCCCACCTAGTCCTGGGCACCCCAACACAACCGAAAATCTAGACCCAGATTTAAAAACATTTCTCATGATGATGATAGAGGACATCAAGAAGGACTTTCATAAGTCACTTAAAGAATTACAGGAGAGCACTGCTAAAGAGTTACAGGCCTTAAAGAAAAGCAGGAAAACACAGCCAAACAGGTAGAAATCATTAAAGAAAAACAGGAAAACACATCCAAACAGGTGATGGAAATGAACAAAACCATACTAGAACTAAAAGGGGAAGTAGACACAATAAAGAAAACCCAAAGCGAGGCAACGCTGGAGATAGAAACCCTAGGAAAGAGATCTGGAACCATAGATGCGAGCATCAGCAACAGAATACAAGAAATGGAAGAGAGAATCTCAGGTGCAGAAGATTCCATAGAGAACATTGACACAACAGTCAAAGAAAATACAAAATGCAAAAGGATCCTAACTCAAAACATCCAGGTAAACCAGGACACAATGAGAAGACCAAACCTACGGATAATAGGAATTGATGAGAATGAAGATTTTCAACTTAAAGGGCCAGCTAATACCTTCAACAAAATAATAGAAGAAAACTTCCCAAACATAAAAAAAGAGATGCCCATGATCATACAAGAAGCCTACAGAACTCCAAATAGACTGGACCAGAAAAGAAATTCCTCCTGACACATAATAATCAGAACAACAAATGCACTAAATAAAGATAGAATATTAAAAGCAGTAAGGGAGAAAGGTCAAGTAACATATAAAGGAAGGCTTATCAGAATTACACCAGACTTTTCACCAGAGACTATGAAAGCCAGAAGAGCCTGGACAGATGTTATACAGACACTAAGAGAACACAAATGCCAGCCCAGGCTACTATACCCGGCCAAACTCTCAATTACCATAGATGGAGAAACCAAAGTATTCCACGACAAAAACAAATTCACACAATATCTTTCCACAAATCCAGCCCTTCAAAGGATAATAACAGAAAAGAAGCAATACAAGGACGGAAATCACGCCCTAGAACAACCAAGAAAGTAATCATTCAACAAACCAAAAAGAAGACAGCCACAAGAACAGAATGCCAACTCTAACAACAAAAATAAAAGGAAGCAACAATTACTTTTCCTTAATATCTCTTAATATCAATGGACTCAATTCCCCAATAAAAAGACATAGACTAACAGACTGGCTACACAAACAGGACCCAACATTCTGCTGCTTACAGGAAACCCATCTCAGGGAAAAAGACAGACACTACCTCAGAGTGAACGGCTGGAAAACAATTTTCCAAACAAATGGACTGAAGAAACAAGCTGGAGTAGCCATTTTAATATCGGATAAAATCGACTTCCAACCCAAAGTTATCAAAAAAGACAAGGAGGGACACTTCATACTCATCAAAGGTAAAATCCTCCAAGAGGAACTCTCAATTCTGAATATCTACGCACCAAATGCAAGGGCAGCCACATTCATTAGAGACACTTTAGTAAAGCTCAAAGCATACATTGCACCTCACACAATAATAGTGGGAGACTTCAACACACCAATTTCTTCAAAGGACAGATCGTGGAAACAGAAACTAAACAGGGACACAGTGAAACTAACAGAAGTTATGAAACAAATGGACCTGACAGATATCTACAGAACATTTTATCCTAAAACAAAAGGATATACCTTCTTCTCAGCACCTCACGGGACCTTCTCCAAAATTGACCATATAATTGGTCACAAAACAGGCCTCAATAGATACAAAAATATTGAAATTGTCCCACGTATCCTACCAGACCACCATAGCCTAAGGCTGATCTTCAATAACAACATAAATAATGGAAAGCCAACATTCACGTGGAAACTGAATAACACTCTTCTCAATGATACCTTGGTCAAGGAAGGAATAAAGAAAGAAATTAAAGACTTTTTAGAGTTTAATGAAAATGAAGCCACAACGTACCCAAACCTATGGGTCACAATGAAAGCATTTCTAAGAGGGAAACTCATAGCTCTGAGTGCCTCCAAGAAGAAAGGGGAGACAGCACATACTAGCAGCTTGACAACACATCTAAAAGCCCTAGAAAAAAAGGAAGCAAATTCACCCAAGAGGAGTAGACGGCAGGAAATAATCAAACTCAGGGGTGAAATCAACCAAGTGGAAACAAAAAGAACTATTCAAAGAATTAACCAAACGAGGAGTTGGTTCTTTGAGAAAATCAACAAGATAAATAAACCCTTAGCTAGACTCACTAAAGAGCACAGGGACAAAATCCTAACTAACAAAATCAGAAATGAAAAGGGAGACATAACAACAGATCCTGAAGAAATCCAAAACACCATCAGATCCTTCTACAAAAGGCTATACTCAACAAAACTGGAAAACCTGGATGAAATGGACAAATTTCTGGACAGATACCAGGTACCAAAATTGAATCATGATCAAGTTGATCATCTAAACAGTCCCATATCACCTAAAGAAATAGAAGCAGTTATAAATAGTCTCCCAACCAAAAAAAGCCCAGGACTAGATGGGTTTAGTGCAGAGTTCTATCAGACCTTCAAAGAAGATCTAATTCCAGTTCTGCACAAACTATTTCACAAAATAGAAGTAGCAGGTACTCTACCCGAATCATTTTATGAAGCCACTATTACTATGATACCTAAACCACAGAAAGACCCAACAAAGATAGAGAACTTCAGACCAATTTCTCTTATGAATATCGATGCAAAAATCCTCAATAAAATTCTCGCTAACCGAATCCAAGAACACATTAAAGCAATCATCCATCCTGACCAAGTAGGTTTTATTCCAGGAATGCAGGGATGGTTTAATATATGAAAATCCATCAATGTAATCCAATATATAAACAAACTCAAAGACAAAAACCACATGATCATCTCGTTAGATGCAGAAAAAGCATTTGACAAGATCCAACACCCATTCATGAAAAAAGTTTTGGAAAGATCAGGAATTCAAGGCCCATACCTAAACATGATAAAAGCAATCTACAGCAAACCAGTAGCCAACATCAAAGTAAATGGAGAGAAGCTGGAAGCAATCCCACTAAAATCAGGGACTAGACAAGGCTGCCCACTTTCTCCCTACCTTTTCAACATAGTACTTGAAGTATTAGCCAGAGCAATTCGACAACAAAAGGAGATCAAGGGGAAACAAATTGGAAAAGAGGAAGTCAAAATATCACTTTTTGCAGATGATATGATAGTATATATAAGTGACCCTAAAAATTCTACCAGAGAACTCCTAAACCTGATAAACAGCTTCGGTGAAGTAGCTGGATATAAAATAAACTCAAACAAGTCAATGGCCTTTCTCTATACAAAGAATAAACAGGCTGAGAAAGAAATTAGGGAAACAACACCCTTCTCAATAGTCACAAATAATATAAAATATCTTGGCGTGACTCTAACTAAGGAAGTGAAAGATCTGTATGATAAAAACTTCAAATCTCTGAAGAAAGAAATTAAGGAAGATCTCAGAAGATGGAAAGACCTCCCATGCTCATGGATTGGCAGGATCAACATTGTAAAAATGGCTATCTTGCCAAAAGCAATCTACAGATTCAATGCAATCCCCATCAAAATTCCAACTCAATTCTTCAACGAATTGGAAGGAGCAATTTGCAAATTTGTCTGGAATAACAAAAAACCTAGGATAGCAAAAAGTCTTCTCAAGGATAAAAGAACTTCTGGTGGAATCACCATGCCAGACCTAAAGCTTTACTACAGAGCAATTGTGATAAAAACTGCATGGTACTGGTATAGAGACAGACAAGTAGACCAATGGAATAGAATTGAAGACCCAGAAATGAACCCACACACCTATGGTCACTTGATCTTCCACAAGGGAGCTAAAACCATCCAGTGGAAGAAAGACAGCATTTTCAACAATTGGTGCTGGCACAACTGGTTGTTATCGTGTAGAAGAATGCGAATCGATCCATACTTATCTCCTTGTACTAAGGTCAAATCTAAGTGGATCAAGGAACTTCACATAAAACCAGAGACACTGAAACTTATAGAGGAGAAAGTGGGGAAAAGCCTTGAAGATATGGGCACAGGGGAAAAATTCCTGAACAGAACAGCAATGGCTTGTGCTGTAAGATCGAGAATTGACAAATGGGACCTAATGAAACTCCAAAGTTTCTGCAAGGCAAAAGACACCGTCAATAAGACAAAAAGACCACCAACAGATTGGGAAAGGATCTTTACCTATCCTAAATCAGATAGGGGACTAATATCCAACATATATAAAGAACTCAAGAAGGTGGACTTCAGAAAATCAAATAACCCCATTAAAAAATGGGGCTCAGAACTGAACAAAGAATTCTCACCTGAGGAATACCGAATGGCAGAGAAGCACCTGAAAAAATGTTCAACATCCTTAATCATCAGGGAAATGCAAATCAAAACAACCCTGAGATTCCACCTCACACCAGTCAGAATGGCTAAGATCAAAAATTCAGGTGACAGCAGATGCTGGCGTGGATGTGGAGAAAGAGGAACACTCCTCCATTGTTGGTGGGAGTGCAGGCTTGTACAATCACTCTGGAAATTAATCTGGCGGTTCCTCAGAAAATTGGACATAGTACTACCGGAGGATCCAGCAATACCTCTCCTGGGCATATATCCAGAAGATGCCCCAACTGGTAAGAAGGACACATGCTCCACTATGTTCATAGCAGCCTTATTTATAATAGCCAGAAGCTGGAAAGAACCTAGATGCCCCTCAACAGAGGAATGGATACAGAAAATGTGGTACATCTACACAATGGAGTACTACTCAGCTATTAAAAAGAATGAATTTATGAAATTCCTAGCCAAATGGATGGACCTGGAGGGCATCATCCTGAGTGAGGTAACACATTCACAAAGAAACTCACACAATATGTACTCATTGATAAGTGGATATTAGCCCCAAACCTAGGATACACAAGATATAAGATATAATTTGCTAAACACATGAAACTCAAGAAGAATGAAGCCTGAAGTGTCGACACTATGCCCCTCCTTAGAATTGGGAACAAAACACCCTTGGAAGGAGTTACAGAGACAAAGTTTGGAGCTGAGATGAAAGGATGGACCATGTAGAGACTGCCATATCCAGGGATCCACCCCACAATCAGCATCCAAACCCTGACACCATTGCATACACTAGCAAGATTTTATTGAAAGGACCCAGATGTAGCTGTCTCTTGTGAGACTATGCCGGGGCCTAGCAAACACAGAAGTGGATGCTCACAGTCACCTAATGGATGGATCATAGGGCTCCCAATGGAGGAGCTAGAGAAAGTAGCCAAGGAGCTAAAGGGATCTGCAACCCTATAGGTGGAACAACATTATGAACTAACCAGTACCCCGGAGCTCTTGACTCTAGCTGCATATATATCAAAAGATGGCCTAGTCGGCCATCACTGGAAAGAGAGGCCCATTGGACTTGCAAACTTTATATGCCCCAGTACAGGGGAACACCAGGGCCAAAAAGGGGGAGTGGGTGGGCAGGGGAGTGGGGGTGGGTGGATATGGGGGACTTTTGGTATAGCATTGGAAATGTAAATGAGCTAAATACCTAATAAAAAATGGAAAAAAAAAGCAGTAAGGGAAAAAGGTCAAGTAACATATAAAGGCATGCCTATCAGAATTACACCAGACTTTTCACCAGAGACTATGAAGGCCAGAAGATCCTGGACAGATGTTAAACAGACACTAAGAACACAAATGCCAGCCCAGGCTACTATACCCAGCCAAACTCTCAATTAACATAGATGGAGAAACCAAAGTATTCCACGACAAAACCAAATTCACACATTATCTTTCCACGAATCCTGCCTTTCAAAGGATAATAACAAAACATAACCAATACAAGGACGGAAATCACGCCCTAGAAAAAGCAAGAAAGTAATCCCTCAACAAACCAAAAATAAGACAGCCACAAGAACAGAATGCCAACTCTAAAAACAAAAATAATAGGAAGCAACAATTACTTTTCCTTAATATCAATGGACTCAATTCCCCAACAAAAAGACATAGACTAACAAACTGGCTACACAAACAGGACCCAACATTCTGCTGCTTACAGGAAACCCACCTCAGGGAAAAAGACAGACACTACCTCAGAGTGAAAGGCTGGAAAACAATTTTCCAAGCAAATGGTCTGAAGAAACAAGCTGGAGTAGCCATTCTAATATTGAATAAAATTGACTTCCAACCCAAAGTTATCAAAAAAGAGAAGGAGGGACACTTCATACTCATTAAAGGTAAAATCCTCCAAGAGGAACTCTCAATTCTAAATATCTATGCTCCAAATGCAAGGGCAGCCACATTCATTGAAGAAACTTTAGTAAAGCACAAAGCACATATTGCACCTCACACAATAATAGTAGGAGACTTCAACACACCACTTTCATCAATGAACAGATCATGGAAACAGAAACTAAACAGGGACACAGTGAAACTAACAGAAGTTATGAAACAAATGGACTTAACAGATATCTACAGAACATTTTATCCTAAAACAAAAGGATTTACCTTCTTCATGGTACCTTCTCCAAAATTGACCATATAATTGGTCAAAAAACAGACCTCAACAGATACAAAAATATTGAAATTATCCCATGCAACATGTCAGACCACCATGGACGAAGGCTGATCTTCAATAACAACATAAATAATGGAAAGCCAAAATTCACGTGAAAAATGAACAACACTCTTCTCAATGATACCTTGGTCAAGGAAGGAATAAAGAAAGAAATTAAAGACTTTTTAGAGTTTAATGAAAATGAAGCCACAACATATTCAAACTTATGGGGCACTATGAAAGCATTTCTAAGAGGAAAACTCATAGCTCTGAGTCCCTCAAAAAGAAACTAGAGAGAGCATACACTAGCAGCTTGACAACACACCTAAAAGCTCTAGAAAAAAAGGAAGCAAATTCACCTAAGAGGAGTAGACGGCAGGAAATAATCAAACTCAGGGGCAAAATCAACCAAGTGGAAACAAGAAGAACTATTCAAAGAATCAACCAGACGAGGAGCTGGTTCTTTGAGAAAATCAACAAGATAGATAAACCCTTAGCCAGACTCACTAGAGGGCAGAGGGAAAGCATCCTAATTAACAAAATCAGAAATGAAAAGGGAGATATAACAACAGATCCTGAAGAAATCCAAAACACCATCAGATCCTTCTACAAAAGGCTATACTCAACAAAACTGGAGAACCTGGATGAAATGGACAAGGTTCTAGACAGATACCAGGTACCAAAGTTAAATCAAGACCAGGTTAATGATCTAAACAGCCCGATATCCCCTAAAGAAATAGAAGCAGTCATTAATAGTCTCCCAACCAAAAAAAAGCCCAGGACCAGATGTATTTAGTGCAGAGTTCTATCAGACCTTCAAAGAAGATCTAATCCCAGTTCTTCACAACTATTCCACAAAATAGAAACAGAAGGTACTCAACCCAACTCATTCTATGAAGCCATAATTACTCTGATACCTAATCCACAAAAAGACCCAACAAAGATAGAGAACTTCAGACCAATTTCTCTTATGAATATCGATGCAAAAATCCTCAATAAAGTTCTCGCTAACCGAATCCAAGAACACATCAAAACAATCATCCATCCTGACCAAGTAGGTTTCATCCCAGGGATGCAAGGATGGTTCAATATACGGAAATCCATCAACGTAATCCAGTATATAAACAAACTGAAAGACAAAAACCACATGATCATCTCGTTAGATGCAGAGAAAGCATTTGACAAAATCCAACACCCATTCATAATAAAAGTCTTGGAAAGATCAGGAATTCAAGGCCCATACCTAACCATGATAAAAGCAATCTAGAGCAAACCAGTAACCAACATCAAAGTAAATGGTGAGAAGCCAGAAGCAATCCCACTAAAATCAGGGACTAGATAAGGCTGTCCACTCTCTCCCTACCTATTCAACATAGTACTTCAAGTCCTAGCCAGAGCAATTCGACAACAAAAGGAGATCAAGGGGACATAATTTGGGAAAGAAGAAGTCAAAATATCACTTTTTGCAGATGATATGATAGTATATATAAGTGACCCTAAAAATTCTACCAGAGAACTCCAAAACCTGATAAACAGCTTCGGTGAAGTAGCTGGATATAAAATAAACTCAAACAAGTCAATGGCCTTTCTCTACACAAAGAATAAACAGGCTGAGAAAGAAATTAGGGAAACATCCTTCTCAATAGTCACAAATAATATAAAATATCTTGGCATGACTCTAACTAAGGAAGTGAAAGATCTGTATGATAACTTCAAGACTCTGAAGAAAGAAGTTAAGGAAGATCTCAGAAAATGTGAAGATCTCCCATGCTCATGGATTGGCAGGATCACATTGTAAAAATGGATGTCTTGCCAAAAGCAATCTATAGATTCAATGCAATCCCCATCAAAATTCCAACTCAATTTTTCAACGAATTAGAAAGAGCAATCTCCAAATTCATCTGGAAAAACAAAAAACCTAGGATAGCAAAAACTTTTCTCAAGGATAAAAGAATCTCTGGTGGAATCACCATGCCTGACCTAAAGCCTTACTACAGAGCAATTGTGATAAAAATGGCATGGTACTGGTATAGCTACAGACAAATAGATCAATGGAATAGAATTGAAGACCCAGAAATGAAGCCACACACCTATGGTCACTTGATCTTCGACAAGGGAGCTAAAACCATCTGTAGGAAGCCATTTCAGGCTGTAAACAGGCCAGCCGGATGGAGATCTGCTCCAGGTAGTAAACAAGTCCATGTTTGGTGGATGGCCTGCCCTTAATCCCTGATTGGCTGATCAAGCCTGCCTGGTGAGGTGATGTGACCTGTGGTGATTGGTGGGGGCGTGGTTGTGGCTGGAGTGGAGAAAAACACTTGTAACTAGAGAGGCTCCGGGATTTGAAGAAAGTAGCTGCCTGAGTAAACTGCTTAAAGAAGAACCCATGGTTGCGTTTTGCTTGCTGGTCGAGTGGGATGTGACAACCTTCCAGTGGAAAAAAGACAGCATTTTCAACAAAAGGTGCTGGCACAACTTGTGGTTATCATGTAGAAGTATGCGAATTGATCCATTCCTATCTCCTTGTACTAAGGTCAAATCTAAGTGGATCAAGGAACTCCACATAAAACCAGAGACACTGAAACTTATAGAGGAGAAAGTAGGGAAAAGCCTCGAAGATATGGGCACAGGGGAAAAATTCCTCAATAGAACAGCAATGGCTTGTGCTGTAAGATCGAGAATTGACAAATGGGACCTCATGAAACTGCAAAGCTTCTGTAAGTCAAAAGACACCGTCAATAAGACAAAAAGGCCACCAACAGATTGGGAAAGGATCTTTACCTATCCTAAATCAGATAGAGGACTAATATCCAATATAAAAAAAAAAGTCAAGAAGGTGGACTCCAGAAAATCAAAAACCCCATTAAAAAATGGGGCTCAGAGCTAAACAAAGAATTCTTACCTGAGGAATACCGAATGGCTGAAAAACACCTGAAAAAATGTTCAGCATCCTTAATCATCAGGGAAATGCAAATCAAAACAACCCTGAGATTCCATCTCATACCAGTCAGAATGGCTAAGATGAAAAATTCAGGTGACAGCAGATGTAAGCAAGGATGGGGAGAAAGAGGAACACTCCTCCATTGTTGGTGGGATTGCAAGCTTGTACAACCACTCTGGAAATCAGTCTGGCAGTTCCTCAGAAAATTGGACATGGTACTACCGGAGAATCTCGCAATACCTCTCCTGGGCATATATCCAGAAGATGTTCCAACTAGTAAGAAAGAAACATGCTCCACTATGTTCATAGCAGCTTTATTTATAAAAGCCAGAACCTGGAAAGAACCCAGATGCCCCTCAACAGAGGAATGGATACAAAAAATGTGGTCCATTTACACAATGGAGTACTACACAGCTATTAAAAAGAATGAATTTATGAAATTCCTAGGCAAATGGTTGCACCTGGAGGGCATTATCCTGAGTGAGGTAACCCAATCACAAAAGAACTCAAGTGATATGTACTCACTGATAAGTGGATATTAGCCCAGAAACTTAGAATACCCAAGATATAAGTTACAATTTGCAAAACACATGAAACTGAAGAAGAATGAAGACCAAAGTGTGGACACTTTGCCCCTCCTTAGAATTGGGAACAAAACACCCATGGAAGGAGTTACAGAGACAAAGTTTGGAGCTGAGACTAAAAGATGGACCATCTAGAGACTGCCATATCCAGGGATCCATCCCATAATCAGCTTCCAAACGCTGACACCATTGCATACACTAGCAAGATTTTGCTGAAAGGACCGTGATATAGCTGTCTCTTGTGAGACTATGCTGGGGCCTAGCAAACACAGAAGTGGATGCTCACAGTCAGCTATTGGATGGGTCACAGGGCCCCCAATGGAGGAGCTAGAGAAAGTACCCAAGGAGCTAAAGGGATCTGCAACCCTATAGGTGGAACAACATTATGAACTAACCAGTACCCTGGAGCTCTTGACTCTAGCTGCATATGTATGAAAAGATGGCCTAGTCAGCCATCACTGGAAAGAGAGGCCCCTTGGACTTGCAAACTTTATATGCCCCAGTACAGGGGAACTCCAGGGCCAAAAGTGGGAGTGGGTGGGTAGGGGAGTGGGGGTGGGGGAGGGTATGGGGGACTTTTGGGATAGCATTGGAAATGTAAATGAGGAAAATACCTAATTAAAAAAATAGCCTGCATGGCTTGGGGGATTTGTGGTACCCCCTGTGAGAACTATCCAACAAGGTGCAACCCATGCTTGGCGCTGGAGGTTTCTGGCATATGGTATTTAGTTGGGTCACTGTCTTCCCTATTATTTGGTGATTCTATTACAGCTGTTTCCTATAAAATAGTCATAGCGATGGGAGAGAAAGGTAAAGGAGGGACTTCGGCGAGGGACAACTCATAGTAAAAAATACTTGGAAAACCTTATGGAAACCTTATGGAAAACATTTCTTTCTTGTACTGCTGATGACTGCTAAAACTTCTAGGAGGCAAGGAGCGTCTCCTGAGCTGGAGTTTCATTGCAAGGTCTGATAATCTATGACACTTTACAATTTGTTTGCAACCATTTTCCATCAATAAGAAAAGGGCATATGGAGCAAGTGAATTCACACTGACAGAAAAACTGGAGAGAGTCATGCTCTGGTCAACTCATCAAATGCTAATCTCACTTATCCTTCATGATTAAATAAACAGAGTTCTTTTATTCTAAGCAGACTAAATTGTATGATGTATGTATGTATTTATATGTATGCTTGTGTGTGTGTGTTTGGGCACATGTATATATGTGTGGGTAATCTTACAACCCAGAGTCCTAACATACCTATGAATTCTAGGGGGAATGCAAATCCACAGAACCCACCATTAAATATTATAAACATGTTTAAGCCAATATATACACCCAAATTTTGGAGAAGAGTTAGAAAACCTGCCCAATATCATATTACTTGAAAATCCAACTATAATAGCTTCATAATAAAATGAAAACTTCACTTACTTTTCTAGAACCATGACAATACACCATGACCAAGGCAACTTACTAATGAATGTGTTTAATTTTGTGGCTCACTGCCACGCACTCCCGTAGAGTCAGCTTGACAGGCCGAGAGGCCTGGAAGCCATTCACGAGGTGGAGAGTTTCAGGGAAACTCACCTCCTGGAGTCTGGTCTTCTTTCTAACCCATACATTAATATTCCATTCCCGCGTTAGTCTGGTGTATGGATCCACGTGCTCTTTTTTAGTATTATCTTATTATAAGTGCCTTTTAAGATTGAATTCTGACATAGCTTAGTCTTCACCAGTGTTCCAACGTCCTAGAAAGTCCTTGAGCTGACCATGGGCTTGGAATTCAGTAAGAATGTTGCTATTCAGTGACATTCAGAATTGCCTCTGGTATTACACTATCACTTTGAACAAAGCTAAGTCACTGCCCTACACAGGAATTTACCATCATCTAGGAAGAAGGAAGTTTGAGACCTAAGGAAGAACCAGAGTAGATACTTAGAACTATAGATAGCTGAGTTACACCCATTCACACGTATTTACAATGGCCTAGGGGGAAGGTGGACTATACAATAGACTAAAATAGGAACTATGGCAAGGGCACGAAGCCCTTGACCCTGGCTTCTAAGATTAAGTGAACTTTAGGTGGAGCTTTTTTTGATCCCAGTTGTTAACAATGAATTCTATCCCTGTTAGACCTTCTGTGTTTGTATTCCTCTGTTTTGTGTAAGAATCCAGTAACCTATTTGTACCTTGCTGGTGTGTCACCCAACTTCCCTATTTTCTTCTGTATAAAAAGTTTGATGCTCAATTTGACACATTACATTCAGATTCTACACAACCTCTCCTGTGTACATCTGTCTGTCATTCCCTCCGATGCTTTGCCCACTTGCCCCAGAGACCCATTCCATGCAGACAAAGGGATCCAGAGGGTCTGTGGCAGCTCACAATTTTAGAGTGTTATCATCTATAAACATTATGGTGCAGAGTAAGGCAGGAGGCAGGCAGGCAGGCATGATGCTGGAGCATCTAATTTACATCTAATTCATAAGCATAGGGGCAGAGACAAAGAGAGAGCTAAATGGGAATGGTGTGTGCTTCCTGAACCTGAAAGCCCACCTTTAGGGGCACACTTCCTCCAACATCTCCTAATCCTTCCCAAATAGTTCCACCAACTGTGGATCAAGTGTTTAAACAATGAGTCTACAGTGATTGTTCTCATTCAAGCTCTACATCTACCTTCTGAGCTTGGACTTGGTGCTCTCACTTTCATACAGCTTTGGCTAATGTGAATGGAGGAGTCTCCGAAAAAGAAAGAATGCACACAAAGATGAGCTAAAATTCAAGGCCAATGGGGGCCTTTCAAAGCAAGAGACACGGGAAAGAAAACTGGATGCTGATGATCAGATTAAACCTGAAAATAGATATTTAGAATGCTTTGTGTTGTTAGTAGTGAGTTATTCTCTCATCTCATTTCAACTTTGATTACATTTTAAAGGTGCATCTGTAAGAATGCAAGCAGTGGTATCATGTGACTAATACAAAGATCAGCCTGTGTGCCCAGAGGCATAGACTAACCAGGATGATTCTTTTTCTTAGACTGGGCTATAGCTGGAACTCAGTAGGTAGCTCAGGCTGGCCACAAACATAATCCTCATGTCTCCACCTCTGAAGCCCATAAATCTAATTTTGTGGTGTTGGTTGGGGGCGAACAGGAACATGACCTATGCTTAAATTCTCAAGTTTAATGATAATCATGTTGGGTGAATTTAACTTTGGTCCCATCTTTCCAGATTTCCTTAAAGTCCCTCAGAACATCAGGTAGTCTTCAAATGGCAAATATACTACTCCAATGTAAAGGAACATTTAAACACAGGATTCAAATTTATTAATTCACTGAGTTTTACAATATACCAATAGAGTTGTTTCCATCTGTGATTAAGGACATCAAATCGGGGGCTGGACAGATGGCTTAGTGGTTAAGAGCACTTCTAGAGGTGCTGAGTTCAATTCCCAGCAACCACGTGGTGGCTCACAACCATCTAAAATGGAACCCAGTGCCCTCTTGTGGTGTGTCTGAAGAGAACAACAGTGTACTCACATACATAAAATAAATAAATACATAAATCTTAAAAAAAAAAAAAACAGGGCTGGTGAGATGGCTCAGTGGGTAAGAGCACCCGACTGCTCTTCCGAAGGTCCAGAGTTCAAATCCCAGCAACCACATGGTGGCTCACAACCATCCGTAACAAGATCTGACTCCCTCTTCTGGTGTGTCTGAAGACAGCTACAGTGTACTTACATAAAATAATAAATAAATCTTTAAAAAAAAAAAAAAAACAACAACCCAAAACCATCAAATTGTGGTTTCGGAGTTGCAGGGTAAATCAGTGTAAAAAGGAATTGAATTGTCTTTGGTGGCTTTGACAACTTTCTCCTGTCCAACTAACCCACTCTTGCTAAGGATTCACTCCTGCCAATAGCTCTTTACACCAAAGAGCACTAACTACTCAATAACACTGCCTACTCTTGAAATTCAGGCTATGGCATCCAAGGCTGGGGGTGCTGTTAATTTAATGAACACATAAAATTGTTTCTTGGGATCGTGCTAATTTCCCTAAATTTTGTAGGAGTATGGGTGTCACTTTCTCAGACAGGATTTTAGGTTTGGTTTTGTGAAAACTTCACTACACTCTTTGTGTGAGACTTTTCCTTGATTTTCATTCTAGAGTGAGCCAATGAACCATATCACCAAGCTTGTGATTCCAGCTTCATTCCTGTCACACATGACCAGCAAATACGCAGCCTTTTCTATATGGGCTGAAGGTGCTTTCCTTCTTATTATTTTTTTAAACAAGTATGATTATGCAGAATACGATCTAGCTTGATAGGAAATGAAAATGCTCGTCCTTTATCTGAGAAAAAAATAGTAGCGACTTTAAGAGTAAAGAAGGCACCTTCTTCCAGTCTTCATATGCATAATTTTCTTTGCAGAGGACCCAGATGGAGGGAGCTGAAGACTGAGAGGCAGCCCAGTCTACACTGAACAGTGCTCCGCCTCCCCTCTTCGCCCCGCCCCTAGACCGACCCCGCCTCCCCTGCCCACGCCCCACCTCCGGCCCCGCCTCCCACCGCGCCGGCGCCATGGCCGCCCAGGGGATCTGGACGCTGGCGAGGGTATCGCTTGGGAGGCCACCGCCTCGGGCCGAAGGTTTCCGACAGCAGCTCAACTCAACCCTCGGTTCGACTTCCGAAGGAGCCCGCGGCGGCTCCGCGGCCGACTCGTGGGGAACGCCCGAAGGAGAACCAAGGCATCCAGCGAGCCGAGAGTTAACTGCAGCGGAGAGGCACATCGTCGAGCTGCACCGGGCCGCCTGCGCGGTGAGGCCCGCTCCAGCCTGCCCCGCGCGCGGCCTCTGCGCCTGCGCGCGCCCGGCCACCCGACCCCGAGGCGGCCCGGCCGGGAGGTGTTGGACCTCCGGCCTGGGGCGGGTCGGCCTGGGGCGTCCGCTCAGAGGGTCCTGCGAGAAACCCGGTCGCACTTTTGCGTTCCGGACAGAGAGGTGTCTGCCCTGAGATGGGAGGCTCGCGAGGCTCGGTTTTTGATCTGCGTCCCAGCTAAAGGCTTGTCTCGGTTTGTGTGTGTGCGCGCCCTCCAGCGTGTGAGTGTGTTGTGTGGGGGAAATGGGTGCTGAGGAACTGAGGGTAGGACTGAGCTCTTACAGGGAACGTATGTAGTACAGACATGTTGCCTGTGCGTGATAACTCGAGCAGCCTGCCATCCAGTGACTTTAGTAATGCAAACATAAGACAGACGCTTTACATTTTTGCCCCGTGTCCTCTCATCCTTTGCCTCCAGTCCAAGTGAGCGAAAGAAATTATAATCAGGCAAGTTTGCATTTTTCCTTAGGCATTCTTAAATCACCTTTTCTTCTGGTTTATGGATTTGACAATTGCTTGTCACCACCAATATCTAACCTTATCTCCCTTCAGTTTCCTGACACTTTAGAATACAATAGTTTGAAGATAGCATTATTTATATTTTAAGTTTTATAATGATGTAAGAGTGACTTGTAATAAATCTGTGTATTAAGCTCTGTGTTTGGCTAGTACTTGATAAGACCACTTATTTGGTTTGGCTTGAGACACAGGCAGAGGCAAACCTTGAACGTTTCCTAAAGTTGACACTCAGCCTTGGGAGTAGTATGTCCCAAAAATCCACTGTCTAACCCCTTCATGTGTTGCAAGTGAATAAAGATTTATCGAAAAATTATTGACAGCCTTTGACCGTTCTTGCTTGTGCTCTTATTTTAAGTATAACAAACACATGCAGTTTGTTTCCACAAGTCACCATACAAATATGGTTTGTAAAACCCAGAAGTCTTATCATTTTTCAAGGCAAACAACAGTGGCCTGTATAGATTGGTTCGATCAACATAGCAAAAGGAAGGCAAGTATTTGCACCGGGGAACCCACAACCTTTTCATCAGTGGGGTTTCACAGGTCATGTGACTGTCCAGGAGACCAGAAGCAAACCCAAAAACATGCTTGGTATATATAGCTCCCAAATGACAGTATTTTTCCATGCCTCAAGGGAGATAGCGCCTTATCGTGCTCCCATTCCTGCACTGGCTATCTTGCTTTCCATAGACATCTTGCTCTCCAGTCAAAGCGTCAGCAAACTTGCCTCATCTTCGTTGCCATCTTTATCCAAGGCTCATTTAGTGAGAAGAAATTGTGTGTAGGCAGTCAGCAAACTTAGAGGTACGCCATCCACATGTAGAGCAACCTGCTAAGCTTCCGGATCGCCAGATAATTGTCTCCAGAAAACATCCAGAAGCTAAGCGAAGACTATAAAGGCTTTGCAGTGTTTCGTTTATTTGCCTTCCAGGTCGTCAAGCATGAGCTTTGTGGGAGGAGAAAGAGAAAAAAGGAAATGAGGTTCTGACAGTGGGTCATTCTAAAGTAGTGTTGGGTGCATCTGGTGCCACATGGCCTTGGGATTTGAGAGCAGCATTGGGACTTGCTAGTTTCTTAACTGCCCTGATCTATTTGTGCAGCAATGCCTGAGAGTGAACCCAGACTTGAACTAAAATATAAGTTGACCTGAATGTCAACCATAATGAGTGACATCATTAAGTATAACGCTGGATAGCTGAAGTTCTTGATGACCAAATGGAAACTGTTTGCCAGAGGCCGCAAAACTGGTACATGCCTTGCATCCCAACACTAAAGCAGACAGGTTGGTTGTGAGCTTGAGGCCAGCCTGATCTACAAATCTGTGGGCCAGGCAAGGTCATATAGTTAGAGCATCAGCGAGAGAAAGAGCAAGGGAGAGAGAGGGGGATATGCATGTCAGAAGACCTGCTGCCTTCATGCATATTTTAATGAAAGTCTATAGGCAGGAGTGATACACTGAGTTTCTAATGGTCAAAGTGCTATATAAAAACCCACTGGGAAGTTCCCCTATAAAATCTGGAGGCTAAGAAACATCATTAATGTGATATACGTCCGAGGGAGGAGTTACAATTTGCCTTTCCCTGCACACACTGTGCTTTGGGGGATTTATTTTTTTAAATCATAATTGCATATAAGTGGGAAATGCATCCCTGAAGTTTGAAGTGGTATCCTGGAAGTTGCTGTTGATCAAGCTTATTAAGCCAGTGAGTGTTAATGTGGCAAAACAATACCTTCTCAGTCAAGACTAGATCTACCAAAACTGGCGAGGGAGAGGACAAGAAAACCGTGGACCTTGCAGGGCAGTAACACATCGGGAAGGTCTAGAAAATATTCAATAACAGCAAAGGCAATGCTTCTCTGTGAGGCCTGTTTGGCTTTGATTAGCACCTTTTCTGTGAGTTTAAATCATTATCCACATATTGTAAGCACTGAAATTGTAACTGCCGCTTCTGAGTGCAGTTCATTTCCAGCCTCTTAAGCTCTTAAAGTCATCTAAATCACCTGTTATTAAGCTCGTTACCTAGAAGCAGAATGAAAAATATCAGAGCAGCAGCCACATAGTTGTCGCATACAGAGGAGTTCTTGTTTTTCCACCCACTTCTCATTTTACTCAAAACTGTATGCTTTTCCCTTTAATCACATACAGTTAGCTTATATATAACGTAGAAATGCACGTGCTCTTTAATTGCAAATGCCACTACAATTACTGGAAAAGAAATTTAATACTGTCCTTTTAAAAAAAATTTACAATCATTTTGGACTAAAAATATTACTAGGGAGATATGATGAACATTAACAAAGATTGATGTATTGTTTTATTACTCTTCAGGCTGGCCAGCTAAGCTATATGGACCCAGCTACCGGCTATGTGGTTCTCACAAGGCTGGCCCACTTGCAGAGAGGCGCCTGCTGTGGCTCTGCCTGCAGACACGTGAGTAACAATTCTCGAATTACCCTGGCAGTTTGCTGAGCTTCTGTAACTTCATAAATACCTATTATTTGAACAACAAGTCAAATAAAAAAGCTAAATAGACCTAGAGTGTGCTTTTCACAAGCTGTTTTAGCAAAGGACAATGAAGCTGTTAGTACCAACACAGGACCTTTAAAGTTAATGGAATTTTGTAACATTTCACTGCAAGCATCGGCTCCTCCAAATGCTAAGACTTGAAATTCAGGGGAGCTCTTTATATATCGAGGAAAGCTTTCACGAAGCCTGAAAGGCAGGCACAGAGGGCAGGAAAAGAAACCAAATGAAAAAAAAAAAAGAAAAGAAAAGAAAAAGAAAAAAGAAAACTGTTGCAGACCAGCTCCTAAAAATACTGCTACCTTAAGAAGCAGAAATGTTCCCAGTATTGAAGGCGGATCTTGAAATGATAAGACTTCTTCCTTCCCTTCCATTCCCTCCCACTCCCTGCTTCACATTCTTTCCCTTAGCATACAGATCTGAGTGCTGGCCCTCACCTTGCTATAGTTCATAGTTTTTCTCTGTCTCTGTCTCTCTCTCCATGCCTGTCCCTATCTATGTCTCTCTGTCTCTGTCTCTCTCTCCATGCCTGTCCCTATCTCTCTCTCTGCCTGTCTCTATCTCCTGTCCTTCCCTTCTCCCCTTCACACTTCAGTCTCCGCTTTCTTCTGGTCTGTGTTTAAACTGTGTTTAAAGTAATCATGGGCTAGATTACTCCGAAGTTAGTGCTATAGGTCTGAATATGCTTATTTCAAGAGTCTCATGCCTATGCTTAGTAATCAAAGCTAATGAACCATTCCTTCCTCTTTTCTGTGCAAAGAAGAAATCAGAGTTTGTTTGCTTCCTACTGGAAGAAGTATCCCTGAGGTACATTGTTGTTATGTTAAGATTATAACCAGATAGCATCTGTTTGCAGAACATTTTCTATGTTTTCCTAAAAGAAGATGTTATTCCTTGTACTAGTCCACTTTCTAATTAAAGACCAGACAGTAAATGCTCTTAAGAACTGTGGACAGTGTTCTGAAAGTCAGCCTTCACTTTTGTGCAGTCTCCTGGCTATGCCAGGAACGGTTTCTAATCAAAGTCATAAGAGCATCATGTCAATCTCACACCCGTGGATTTTGTAAGAATTGGGGTTTGGTAATAAAATTCTAGAGCCTGCAAAGATACACTTAGGAAGTGGTTCCTGGATCCTAATTAGGGCTGCTTAACCAAAGTTCCATTGTACTCTTTAGTCCCCAAGACTTATAGATCCAGTGATTTAAAACATTGCTAACCACACTTTTTTCCCCACCATGAGAAATGTACTTTCCTACAATGACTGTTAAATAATTACATAATAATTTGTTATCCATCTTTTTCAGTGTCCATATGGCCAAGTCAATGTGAAAGATCCATCTAAGAAGAAGCAATTCAACTCCTATTTTTATGTTTGACAACAACTTCATCTCTAGTCTGTCAAATTAAGTGTGTGTTTTTGAAAATAAAGCCCTAATCTAGAATGACCTGTTACGAATATTTGAACAGAGTTAATATTAAATACATATATCCAAAAGAAGGTCCACAAGATGCACGTTATTCTCGAGACAGGGTTTCTCCATATAGCCCTGGCTGTCCTGGAACTCACTTTGTAGCCCAGGCTGGCCTCAAACTCAGAAATCTGCCTGCCTGTCTCCAGAGTGCTGGGATTAAAGGCATGCGCCACCACGCCCGGCTTCTCTTTTTTGCTGCATGACCACAGGCATATGTTGAAGGAGAAAAAGATGGGTGTCCTGTTGCATGAAAGGAGCCATCAGGTCACGGAGATTTCCTTAGCTTTGCGTCTTCCATCTTTTTCTCATCCATGCAAGGAAGGTTGCTGGCAAGTAGCAGGCACATTCTTTATTCTATCTGTATCTTCAGCTTAAGGCGATGGATACGGTGCCATGGATCACAGCATATGAGTGCCCAGCAGCAGGAGATGTTCCCATCATCTGTCCATCTGTTCTTTCAGTGTAGACGTCTTATGGTTTTGATGTGGGGGTCAGACATGTTTCTCTTAGACCGTTCTTCATTCTCCCTCTATAGAGTCCTCCTCCCCTTCTTGCAATACCTCCCAGGCAAACCTGCCTTTGAACCTCTTTCTAACTCTGTATAGGTGCTGTCCATTCTGAGGATTGCCCTGTGGGAGCCCAGCCTCCAGTGAGGCAGCATCTTCCAGGAGTTGTTCTCACACCTTCTCAGCTTCTCCTGCAGGACAACAGCCACTGGGAGGCCCTTGTCTGCCAGTGGAAGAGTTAGGCAGTAACAGGAAGCTGCTGCTCAGAGCTAACTTGGAACCTCAAAGTCCGGCCTCTGTCTCTCTGCCCAGTCATAGGCCACTGGCAACTTTATTCACCCATTAGAGTCAACTGGGGGGCATAGATCCTCAGTGTCTGACAGGCAGATGTGTGGGTTCCTGGGTGATTTGGGGAGCTGAGTTCATACAAATAGCATTGGAACCACAACAATGCATCCCAAGGATGCCCTTCCTTTCTCAATATATCCCTTGCAAACAAACACTGGCCATTGTGGAGGTTGGCAATTCTTGGGATTTCAATGTGCAGCTTAGTAGCTGCTGCACTAGGGAGGAAAGAGGAGGCAATTATTCTTGCTTATGCTTGATGCCAGGAGGAGAGGTCTGCTATGGCTCTGAAGAGATCCACCTTGGCCCCACCAAGGGCCTTTGTTTCAGCAAAGTGCCCCCTCTCCGAGGGCATTTATTGCAAAGTCCCTTGCTCAACAAAGTCCTAACATCAAAAAACTAAAAAATAAAATTGCCAGGGCTTCGATTCATCTGTACCGTGAATGGTAGAACACAGCAGCTGCTTCCACAGTAAACACAATATTGCCACATAAATGGACTTGGTTGCAAGAGGATTTAAGCTATATTGTTTTCACACATTGTAAAGTAAAAACTCAGGGCTCTGAGTGGGTGCATAGATACGAACACATGGAGATGCCCAGAAACAGCAATATCCCCATATAAATCAACTCTGGTGTAGCTCTACTCTCAAGGTTTCTAGAGACTCCTCCTGCCCCACAGTACAGTAAATCAACAGAGACTGACTTTTGGATTATTTCTAACACTGAATGACTCAAGGGAAACTAGGTACTGGAGCAGAGGTGGAGGTGGATTTCTGAGGCTACAGTGTCTCAGCTGGGAGAAGGTCCTCCCTTGCTGTGAATGGCAATCCTCTCTCTTCAGGAATTGCACTGTCCCCACTGATTAAGAAGGTCAAGAAGAGGGGCTGGTGAGATGGCTCAGTGGGTAGGAGCACCCGACTGCTCTTCCGAAGGTCAGGAGTTCAAATCCCAGCAACCACATGGTGGCTCACAACCATCCGTAACGAGATCTGACTCCCTCTTCTGGAGTGTCTGAGGACAGCTACAGTGTACTTACATATAGTCAATAAATAAATCTTTAAAAAAAAAAAAAAAAAGAAGGTCAAGAAGAATAATTTTTATTTTTTAAAGTAAAACTTGAAGTTCTAAATAGGGTGTTTGCAATAGATGGGATCCTGAAGTTTTCATGCTCTGCCAAGGGTCTTTGTTTCAGCAAAGTGTCCCTCTTCCAAAGGCGGTTTTTTTTTTTTTTTTTTTTTTTTTGCTAAGTCCTTTGCTCAGCAAAAACGAGTGGTAACATCAAAAATTGGTAGGGCTTTGACTCATCTCCAGACAAGATTAGGGAAGGAGGCTCCCCACCTACCTGATGAATGGCAGTTGCTACATGTGTCCTTCAGGTGTTAGAAGACCAGGGCTCCAGGTCAGCCCAAAAGGAACCTTGCTCTCCACACCTCCTGCCTCAGCCTCATCTTCTCTACCTTCTACCGGCGGTGGAAGCTTGTGAACCGACCTCTGTCGGTGGTGGAGAATTAAAAGCCACGCGTTACTTTTTTACTATACTACAATACTACAATAGTTAAGATGTTTTTCCAGATTCCAAAATGATTCTCTCCTTTCAGGGGGAAAAGTTCTCCCCTCTCCCCTCTGCCCTCCCCCTCCCCCTCTCGCTCTCTCCTCCTCTCCCCTCTTCTCTTCTCTTCTCTTCTCTTCTCTTCTCTTCTCTTCTCTTCTCTTCTCTTCTCTTCTCTTCTCTTCTCTTCTCTCCTCTTCTTTTCTCTTCCCTCTCCCCCTTCTCTCTCTCCTTCCCCCCCCCCACGTGTGCCCTGTGCGGGTGTGTGTGCGTGTGTGGGGGTGTCCTTATCAAATACCCGAAACGATTACCCAAAGAAATTTAAAGGCACTGCATAGGACAGAACTCCAGAACATCTAAGAGTTCCCAGAGCTCGTTCAATGATTAGCATAAAAGCTAAACCCAAGAGCCGTGTTCCCTCCGCGAGGGTACAATATTAAAAATAAGCTGAATAGCCCAGGGTGATCCTGGGAAAGTCTGGTTGGCCGAAGATACTAGTTCACGAAGTCCAGTGGAACCCGAGGCTCAGTCCCTAGGGCTCCGAGAGAGAGACTTTCCGCGAGAGACTTTCCGCAGCATAGGATGCCGAGTGAGCACCCGTTGGGGCCTGGGGGATGGAGGGCTCGGATTCACTATTCCTCAGCTGTCCTTTAAAGCCTCCGAACTGTGGAGAGCTTGTGGGACTGTCTGGCTTCCACTCCCCCACACCCCCCAATTCCGTGGTTTTTGCTGGTGGCTTCGAGGCACACGAATACCTTTAGCCCATCCAGTCCTTGGTCCATGCCAAGTCAAGGAGCCGCTAAGACTGCGAGGCTTTAGGGAGCAGACGGGTGGGGGAGGGCGGCGCCGGCGCTGACCGGCGTTCCGGAGCTGCCAATCTCCTTGCTCACACCTCCTTCCCCACAGGCGCGGGAGCCCAGGCTAATCCCCCGCCTCCCCATCTCCGACTGCGAGGGGTGCCCTGGGTGTGGAGTGGGGTAAATAATTGGCCAGAGGTCTGGCTTCAGAGTCTCCTCCACTTCCCAGAGGCTCGTGGGAACTCGGGGCTACGCAGTCCTAGCGGAACCTGAGACCAGGTAACAGGGGCCTCGTTTGGTCCCGGGTCCCAAAGCATCTCTGCGATAGCCGTCTATGCGGCTCTGAGTGTAGGTTTCCTTCTAGAAGGTTAATTTCAGCCCTTGCTCAAGGACCCAAGAGGGGCAGGTGTTTTGGGCTCCCTCGCGGACCGGTTTCCCATCCAGAGCAGAATGCTCTCCAACTTGCTGGGTTTCTAATGCCCAGCTACGGAGCACCAACGCTGAGTGAAGGATACGGAAAGGAAGGCGGGGATGGTGTATGAGCAATCAATAGCTTAGCCCATTTTCCCCAGGAACTACCCCCATTCACCGTCTATGTAACAGGCACCAGCTGGCGGCAGCATCTTTTAGGTACCAGCTTCAGCAAGGCAAAGGCAGGCTAGGGGTCCGGGAGCCCAGTGTGCACTGCGGGGCTCCAGCTCCCCTCCCACCCCCCACCCCGGCTGCGCCCAAGCCTCGGGATGCTCGTGCCTTTATGAGGTTCCCTTGCCGCCAAGTCTTCCATTAACACCTCCTTGGATTATTGAGAGGCTGGCAGGGCTGAGCGTGGCCTCAGAACGGGTGTCGGGGCACTGGCCGGAGGCTGAGCCCTCTGCTATCCCCACCTCCCACCCCACCCCCACCCCTCTTTTTCCGATTTGAAAAAGCATAAACAGAAAATAAAAGACAGGTGGAGGAGGCTGAAGGTCAGAGGTGAGAGATTCAGGTCAATACTGGGAAGAGAAGGGAGGAGCGGAAGGAGGGAGAGAAGGAGGGAGGGAGAGAGGGAGGGAAGAAGGGAGGGAGGGAGGGAGGGAGGGAGGGAGGGAGAGAGAGAGAGAGAGAGAGAGAGAGAGAGAGAGAGAGAGAGAGAGAGAGAGAGAGAGAGAGAGCTTAAGTTCATTCACTGGCTTATTTATTTGATTAATCGAGTGAGGAGACGTGGGGACTGGCCCACACCCCTGACCACCACCTCTGGCCACCTCCTCTCTAAAAACCAAATTCTTGGGAAGAACAGCTGACACCAAGAAGAGACATCAAGGTAACATCCCGTTAGGTTGTAGTGGGGAGTGCTTTTCTGTCTCCCCACCCCCACCCCCGGAATGGGGAGGCGGGGAGAGGCGCTTTTAGTCCGCGGCGTCCCCGGAGCTCTGGATGGTAAACTCAGCTAGGCTATAAGCGCCTGGGTCCCCGAATCTTAGCAGACAAGAGGTTGAGTACGGCCCAACCAAGGGGAGAAGGTTCTCGGGCGCCCGGGCGGTAATGTCTAGCGGACACACCAGATTTTCTTTTTCTAACAGCACAACCGCATTTCACTGCGCGATCCACCCCTCTTGCCGAAAGAATGCTGAACGGCACCACTCTAGAGGCAGGTGAGTTTGCTCCAGCTTCCTCAGTATTTTCCTTGCCAATGTTTTCTTGGGCGTATGTTCAAGGTAAGTGGGGGGGGGGGGGAAGAGAGAGAGAGAGAGAGAGAGAGAGAGAGAGAGAGAGAGAGAGAGAGAGAGAGAGAGAGAGAGAGAGATTTTGTGCGTGTCCCAGTATGTGTATCCGTAAGCATGTCTTCATTGAGTAAAAGAACCGTATGTATTTGTCTTAAAATTAAGCTGTGTTTTGGAGGCTAGAAAAGATTTTGGCTTCCCAGAACCTGGCCCCCTCCCCCGCACCCCGCGTTTGGCTCCTTTCTTCTATGCCATTGACTTTCTTTGGAGTCTAGGGTCAGAGCTCTAGGCAGAGGTCAGGATATCATCGGGCCTGAAGAAAGCGCAGTCACCAGGGACTTGTGACCCTCTGTGGAGCTGCAGGATGTCTTCTTGCAGGAAGCAACTATCTTGTAGGGCTTGAACGGCAACTTATTTTATTCACATTTTGCTTGGTTGTTCATCTCTAATCCATCGTCCTGCGTAGACTTTCCTGTTCATTTTGGGGGGCTCTGAGGGCACAGCAAGTCACAGGTAAAAGAGCTTCAAGTTTCAGAAGCGCCCGTAGCTTAGACCTTTGTTGGGGGTAGAGGTGGGGTCAGGATTCAAGAACACAGATTTGAAGATAGCAAGCAGTTGTCATCGGCCTTTGTGGTCGCAGGTGTTCGTGCACTAGCAGGGCATAGACTTGCTTGTCCCTAACCCGGTGTAGACATCTGTCCCAGAGAACAGCCGGCAACAGTGTGAGTGCAGCAGCTGGGCTGCGGCCTGCCTGCCTGGAGTAGCATCTCCCAGGATCCTGCAGTCCCAACTCTGAGGGCTCACTTGCATGTCTAGAGAAAAAGCTGTACTCATAAGACTGAATCCGAGGCGGTCTGTGATGCAGCAGACTGGACCCGCCAGATCGGTCGGGGAAGGTTTACTCATAGAAAGCTGTCCAGAGAAAGGTTTGAGGATTTGCCGGCCAAAAAGGGAGCAGCCCTGTCTTCCAAGCCCAGTTGGCACGACCAATGGAAGCAGGGCTCCTAGCTTCACCTCTGACTTTGCTTGGCTCTTAAGATACCCCCACGTGCCAGAACCTAGACAAGATCTCCAAAGCTTCACCTTCCCAACCAACAGTAGTCTTAGGATCTGAAGGAAAGGAAATGCACCTTCTTATGACCAAACTTGCAAGCATTGGATCAGTGTTAACAAAATTCAGGTCAAGGGACCCCAAGTCTCTTACAGCTAAATGATGAGTGTTTGCTGGGGTTATTTTCCTCTCTGAAGACTAAAGCCAAGCAGTTATTGGAGCAAACCAGGACATCTCTACTTTTCCTCTTCTAGCCACCCCCGCCCCACTCAAGAGTCATAAGCCAGGACCTTTTCCTAGGTGGGACTGCCTGAGCCCAGACAATGGCCCTTCATCCTTTCTTCCTATGCCCTTCTAGAGACGCTGTCATCTGGTACACTAAATACAAACACTTCTATTTCATTTGAATCCAAATTTCCACTTTACTTAAAGTTCTAACAATAGCTGTATGGATATCCACAGAGCAGAAAAGAGGAGAGTCTCTTTCCTATTCTGGGGGAGGAGGGCAGTGCCAGACCGGGAATCTGTCCCACTACCTCTAATGATACTTTGGGTTTGGAAAGAGGACTCCAGATCTCACAGCGAACGCAGGCCATGCAGTCCCCACAACTGCACAGCACCTGTCTGGAATTGAACTTGTACTGTTCTAGTTTCTGTGGAACATGTGCCACCCATTCAGCCTGGAGTTGGGAGGAAGAGAAACACTTCCTGCATGAAAGGAGTGTTTTTACCTGGCAAAGATGCCAAGATGCCCTCCTTATTAAAATCACCGAGAGCCCTTGAAGTGAAGAAAAGGAGGTGAGATGGGTTCTTCACCAGTCTCTTAGGGCTCCTAGACAAAAAGGTAGCATACTCTGATGGACACGCCTACTTCTCAGGCCACCTCACCTCTCTCCTTTTTGAGGAGCTGGAAGAGAAGAGTGGGTTGAACCAACAGGGAGCTATTCCCCTCCCCCCCCCCCCCCCCCCCCCCGCAACTAACTAGGACCTCCCAAACTCCACTAGACCCCTGCTTCATTCCCACCTTTCCAAAGACTTCCTGCATTCTCAGAGCAAGAAAAGAAAAAAAATCTTGGCTTTTGGCTTCTTTCTGGAAGGGGCCAATCTCTGTTGGCCCTGGAATGTATTACTGGAGTTTTGTAAGAAAGAACAGTCTTGTTAGTTTTCAGCTAGAAACAGAGGTAAGAAGTACTCTACCCTGCTTCTCCTTACAGACAATTTAAAGATATGTGTAGAGAAAGCAGATTGGATGAATGAAAGAATGAATGAATGAACGCAGGCTTACAAGATATATTTGTGCTTGGCCCAAACTTATGACTTTTCCTGAGAGTTGTTTTTAAGTTTTCCTTCATTTAGTTTTAGGGTTTTGTTATTATTGTTATTTTTTAATGCCCTTGCTGGACAGAGCAATATCCAACATCCAAGGCCAATTCCAAACACTTCCATCTGAAAATGGGGAGTGTTTAGGTAGAGTGGACCCCAGTCCTATATTTACATTGGGCTTCTAGCCTCCTTGGGTTAATTGACTAGTTCCTTGGGTAGACCCCTCCTCTTCCTCCTCCTCCTTGGGCTCTGAGTCAGTTTAACTGCTGACTTGTAAGAAGGCAATCTGCCCCTTTGTGAGCAGACCTGCTGTCTCTGAAAGGGCCCCTGACCCAGCCCCTCCTTGAGGCCCTTCTTGTGTGCACGTGGGTTTAGAGAGCTCATTGATTTCCATCCAAAGGGGCTAATTACATTACTTACAGTAAATAGCCGTCCTGCTGTCAGGTAGGGCTGCCAAAATGGGGAGGGGGGACTTCTCCAGCTTAGTTCACTTGATTGGCTTCATTTTTTTTGTGTGAAATTGTGTTTTATGAGCTGTATTCTGGCACCCAGAGGACCCTAAAAGCGCCCACTCTGCAAATAACTTTATTTTGACCCAGAAAGGGGAAAAGGTGGGGAAATAGTGGAGACTTGAGTTTCAGGAAGAAGCGACCCCAGGAGCCCCAGAAAGTGAAGCTTTGGGACAGGAAGTTAGGCTGCAGCACTGGGAGTCGTTTCCTCCTCTTCATTTCTTCTCCGACTCTTCCTTCCACTTTCACGTCCTTCGCTCTCTTCTTCCTAAGTCCCCCTCTCATTCACACGGTTCCTTTATTCTCTTCTTTCTTCCTTTCCTTCCCTAGCCCCTTTCCCCAGCTTCTTCTCCTCAGCCTTCCTTCCAGATTGGGTTAAAGTTCCACGTGGAGCCGCCTGGGTGGAGGGAGGCGGCGGTGCCGCGGGGTGCTTCTCCAGCTTTCTAGACAGAAGCCCCGATGCTCGCCCGCAAGCCCGAGAAGTGGTGGTGAAGCCGAGACTGGCGAGCAGGCAGAGAGGAGCGGGAGCGGCCAGGCTTTCTTCCCTTTCGGATTAAGTTCCCGTCGCTGCTCCTGGCATCACGATCCTAGGACTCCCCCCACCCCCACCCCGTGGTCGTTTCAGTGAATCCACAATATCAGAGTATTGCGGTATTGTGGACACGTTTTAATGGGTCCAGAGGGAGGGGAAGGGCCGAGCTAACTAGAACAGAGGGCGACAGAACAATACCATCTCTTGTGAGGAGCAGTCTGCCATCCTGCCTGTTAGTTCTCACTTCCCCGCCTCCACCCAGAGCCTCTTTCACACCCTTCTAAGTGTGTGGAACACTAGCGGCTATTGCCTCGTCGTCCTACCCTAGTCGGGCATCCAGCTCACCCAAGACCTGTGCACGGTGACAAATTCCAAAGGGGACTCTAGAATTCCAAGTTTACCTTCAATCTAGAATTAGGTAAAAGAGTAACCCGCTCCACGGTCAAGGTTCTGTTAAGTATACAGTCTACAAAAGCATGTCCTGGCCTGTACACTCGAAAAATTTACTATATATATGTATATATATATATAGTAAATATATATATTTCCAAAAGTATTACTCAGAAAAGTAGGCTCTCCACGCCCCTTTTTCACTTTGGTGGACGTCTCAGAGCCTGGTGGCACCGCCTGCCCTCGGGGAGGTTAGGCAAGCAGACAACTGTCTGAAGAGTGCTTTTAATAAGTAAGTTAAGAAGAGATGGGGAGCAAGGGAGCATACATTAAAAGTACCGTTTCCGTGGAGTGATTCAAAGTCTGTGGGGTTTTTATACATTTCTGGTGACAGTCTTGTAAAACGGGGATTTAAAAAAGTCTGTAGATGAGAAGGAAACTTAAGGTTTGGAACTGATCTTCTGTGCACTCCTGGCTGGGGTCGGATAAACTAGGATCAAATCCAGGATGCGGACAATAAGGGCTCCTTTACCGCTTTGAAAACATGACTGTTGGGAACTCTTGGAAAGATGTATGCTTGAGGGTGTGTGTGTGTGTGTGTGTGTGTGTGTGTGTGCAGGCGCGCATGTGGGGAGGGGGTAAAGACCCCCTCCTTCTGCCTTTCCCCCAGTCCCCCACCCCTTTGTAATGTTTGTCCCTGCTTGCCCATCACCAGGGGGTTGAGAGGAGGTATGACAGGTCTTTGTTGTCTGAATAAAAATCCGTGGCAGCTCCAGGGAGAGGACTCCTCCTACTAAATTATCAAAAATGGGCTGGCTTTAGTCTCTTAACAAATTGGACACAGCTCCGGCTGGAGCAGTCCCCAACGCAACCTACAGGCACTGGGAACTTGCAGGCAGCCGGGGACCGCTGAATCTAGCACTTCGTTCTCTTTCTTTGTGTTCAAAACTATTTTTCTTTCTTCCTTAGATTTTGTTTTCCTCCCCCCCACTTCAACCCCCCTCGGCAGTTGTTTTCCATTAGTAACTCGATCTCTCGCTGCAGTTAGAATCGCCTGCTTTTCCCTCCGTCCGCGTTTGTTTGTTTTCTGCACATCTCCTTCTGGAAAACCCTGGATATCCCCCCCCCCCGCCCCCTTCCCCGTCGTTCTTTTGCCTCGGTCTTTTCCCTCTCAAGTAGAGCTATTTCTACTCTGTCGTTTTCTTCTTTCCTCTCTTGTCCCTGTTCCCCAACGCGTCTCTACGCTTCTGCATCGCGCAGCCCTGTGCGGTCGCTTTTGCTTCTTCACTCGAATGAACTGAGAGCCCCAGGCGTGTGTTTATGGAAATAGTGGGGTGCCGAGCCGAAAACAATTCGTGTCCTTTCCGCCCCCCAGCCATGCTCTTCCACGGAATCTCCGGAGGCCACATCCAAGGTATCATGGAGGAGATGGAGCGCAGATCCAAGACTGAGGCCCGTCTGACCAAAGGCACTCAGCTCAACGGCCGCGACGCGGTAAGGACCAGTCCGGGCGCGGCGCCCGGGAAACAGCGAGTCTCCCGGTCCGCCCAGGTTGGGGATGGCGGGTCCCGGGGACTTTTGCCTAGGGATGTTCGCAAGGTTTTCACGAGAGGCGTGCTTGCTAGGCAAGGTTCCCTTTCCGAATCGAGGTGTCTAAGATGTTGTAGTCCTGAGCTCTCCAGTCTTTGTATAGCAGCTGATCCCGAGCCGACAGGGCAGCGGGCCTTGGAAGGAGCGGGCGTGCTCCCTGCCAACCACAAACTCCAGTCTCCCGCGACCTGGCCGCCAGGCCGGATCCGCCCGCCCCCAGGGCAAGCCTTGGTGCAGTTAATAGGGGGACTACTTACCGGCCTGGCGTCCTTGCCCTGGGATAGAAGACAAGACCTTCAGAGTAGACCTCAACGTTCTGGTCCTTTTCCCATTCTTCGGAGCTCAGCACCCGAAACCAGAGATTGTTAGGGGCTCTGCAGGACAGTTCAGCTGCTCTGGTCGTCACAAAAATTGCGTTTCTCTTCCTTATGGGACCAGTGTATTGGATAGTGGGAAATCAAATCAAATAAAATGCGAAGGAGCGGGTCCCTAGTCTAAAAGCAAGAACATGAGCGCTACAACCTCAAGAGATGGAATCTACTATTGCGGTTCCTATTCGTAACAGCAGTTATTATGTCTTCGTGAAAATACTAGTAACCTAAACATGTCCCCCTTCCACGCACCAAAGGGGGAAAAAACTACAGAAGTCTGCGGAGATGATTCCGGGCAAAGAGTGCTTTGTAGACCCTCTGTATAACAGCAAGGACTGTAGCTCAAACTGACCCGAGAGGGCTCTAGACAAGAACAGCGAGGTTTTGGGATAATAGTCCACTGTCGCTATTTGTATAATTAATTCAGTGAGAATCCAATATCTGAGTAAAGGACGAAATTTATCCTTCCCATGCCCACCAGAATGTAATAAGGGAAGCCCGGACTGTTTCTGCTAGTCTGAGGAAAGGGTCCAGCGGTGAACTTTTTACTTGTAATGGCTACTTTATTTTAAAAGCGGCAACCACATCCCAACTGTGTTTCTCAGAATAAGTTTTACCGCCTTAGCTAGCCTCATTTGGGAACTAGGTCTTAGTTTGGGAATCAAAAATTCAAGATAATTATCTGTGCTGTTTGTGCTGGCTAGAGAAAAGAGCGAGTGTACGGAAAAGAATGGATGGGGCTCTTCTTTCAGGACAGGCACTTCACTTTCTCACCAAGGATAGGGCTAGGGCGACGGCCTTAACAGCAAGAGCTGTTAGGTATGTCCGAATCACAACGACGGCCAAATTATTCTGCCTATATAAATTAAAAAAAAAGGAATTATAGTATTGTCTGTGTATAAAAGATTCACGTACTTCAGAATTCTAGTTCTCAATAACAGTTTGTTATTTTATTTTGTGTATTATTTGAAAGTTACACATTTTTAGCCTTAGTTATTCTCCTTCTGGACCGCCCATCAAAACATCCTGTAGGCTCTCAGCAAGCTCAAGATGTTGAGATTTTTTTTTAGGGTCACAAGGCTAGGAGGATCAGGATGCTAGGAAGGGGAACAGAATGTTGAAAATGGGGGGAAGTTGCAAATGTTTCTGTGGCCCTTGTAATGGTGTGCTGTTTTGCGCTGGGGTTGCCGTTCTGCCAGGACGTCCCGGGTTGTGCGGCAACGCCCCGAACCCACCCTCAGCCTTGCCTTGTGCTTGTTTCACAGGGTATGCCCCCTCTCAGCCCGGAGAAGCCTGCTCTGTGCGCCGGCTGCGGGGGCAAGATCTCCGACAGGTACTATCTGCTGGCCGTAGACAAACAGTGGCATCTTAGGTGCCTGAAGTGCTGTGAATGTAAGCTGGCTCTGGAATCTGAGCTCACCTGCTTTGCCAAGGACGGTAGCATTTACTGCAAGGAGGATTATTACAGGTACTGCCCCCACCCCCAGCCCCTTCACACACTCCTCTGACCCAATTCACCAGATAGAACCACTGCGATAGAGCCACTGCGAGAATCCGGAGTCCCTTCTCTGTCCCTTTTTTTTTTTTGGCTCGGTCAGAGTACAGGTGTGTGTGTGTGTGTGTGTGTGTGTGTGTGTGTTGTTTTTCGTAAATGAGGGAAATTGCCTTAAAACTGTGTATACTCCATTGGTGAGGATGGGCGAGAAGGATCCCAGGGTGTAATGAGTTTTATCAGGGTTCTCAGCTCTTCACAGCATCCTCCGGAAAAATCAGGGAGAAGAGGAAATGGACAGGTATCAG
Organism: Mus musculus; assembly: GCF_000001635.26. Classification (NCBI taxonomy): domain Eukaryota; kingdom Metazoa; phylum Chordata; class Mammalia; order Rodentia; family Muridae; genus Mus; species Mus musculus. The sequence continues at coordinate 138,839,540 of NC_000067.6, read as the reverse complement.
GTGAAGGAGACAATATTTTGTTGTTGTTGTTGTTGTGTTTTGTGGTCCCCCTCAATATGAATTGGCCAGCTCCCCCACTTTTGGCCCAGAAAGCAGCAGCCAGGTGGGTGACAATGGTCCTGTAAATGCCTATGAAAAAGTCACAGAGGCCACTGTTCCAGAAATGGCTAGTCAGAACCAGATTGAAGGAAACAAAACAACAAAACAAAACAAAACAACAACAACAAAAAACCAACCAACCCATCAACCAAACAACCAACCAAGTAAACAAAAAAGCAGAGCAAAGGAAAACAAAAGGAAACAAACAATAAAGAAGAAACAAACATCATCAACAACAAAACAATCGAACAAACCCGACAAAACAAAAATCCCAGCAGGTTGGGAAATGTTTGCGTCTGTGGACATTATCTAGCTCCTGTCTAAGCAGAAGCAGGAGATAAAGGGATAGCTTTTTCTTTGTGGAATTACCGTTCTTTTTCTGGGATGCCAGGCACACTCAATACATGAAAGAGTGGCACTATTTTGTCATCATTAAGATCAGCCTTTTTCATTTGGCATTACAATTTAATATTCTTTCAATAGCGCCGTGAATTGGCCAGTTCGTTTGTTTGCTTAAAAAAAAAAATACACTGAAGCTTAGTTCCTGGTTCTTCGCACTTTAATATACGGATTCACTAGGACCAGAGGAGGTCACCGAGCAAGTAAAGCTGATATCCAAAGAGGTCCTCAGCCAGAACTCCCTAGCTAGTCTTTGGCCCCTGTAGACTAAGCCCTGGTACTGCGAATGGGAGTTGGGTCCTCTTTGTACCAACTGGCTCCCTGATTCTCCTGTTTGCTTCCAGAAGGTTCTCTGTGCAGAGATGTGCCCGCTGCCACCTTGGCATTTCCGCCTCTGAGATGGTCATGCGCGCCCGAGACTCTGTCTACCATCTGAGCTGCTTCACTTGTTCCACTTGCAACAAGACCTTGACCACGGGCGACCATTTCGGGATGAAGGACAGCCTGGTGTACTGCCGCGCACACTTCGAGACCCTCTTGCAAGGGGAATATCCACCTCAGCTGAGCTACACGGAGCTGGCGGCCAAGAGCGGCGGCTTGGCTTTGCCTTACTTCAATGGCACTGGCACCGTGCAGAAGGGGCGGCCCCGGAAGCGGAAGAGCCCAGCTCTGGGAGTGGACATCGTGAATTACAACTCAGGTGGGCCCCTACCTTTACCCACTCCGACAGCTCAGATCTCACACTGCTGGAGGAGGATTTAGCAGGACTTGGTGCTGTTCCAACACCAAGTCACCAAGACAGTGCTTTGCCTAACAGGACCCTGTTCTCACCACACCTCTCTCAGTCTGAGGAAGAGAAAGAAGTAAAGGAGACGGAAGGGGAGAGAGGATGGGTTATTGGTTATTGAGCTTGTGGGGGAAAAAAATTTATAACCGTGAGGCCGAAGTGACTTCCCCCAAACAGGCAAAGCCAAATCCTTGTTGCCCATTAGTTAATGAGCCCATTAGTTTCTGGCTCTCAGTTGGAGCAAAACAGCCCCAGGGCAATTCCTTTGTTGGAGCCAAATTATAGATCCTGGAGGAGGTTTTCCTAAATAGTTAATGGGGGAAAAGAAAAGACTTCAGAGCCCAGCTCCACTCTGTCTAGAGGGGGCAGAGGCTGTGGTCACCAGCCCAAAGTTAATCAGCAACACAGTTGGCGAGGGTATTGAAAAAAATCGGCATCTCTGATCTCGGCAATGAGCAACTATAGGGTGGGACTCACTCTGCACAGCTGAGACAGCTGTGCCTCTGGAGGCTCAGGGTATTCATCTAACCTCTTCACTCCCTGCCTGAGAGATCATCAGGTCATCTAGACCTCAGATAACCAGAAGTATCTCCAGTCCACTGGGGTGGCTTAGTGTTACCTCAGGCTGCCTGTTTGCCAGCAGTTTGCCAGCCGTCTCCCAATTCAAATCAGAGTACAGGCAACAGTCCCTAAAGACTTCCTTGCTTTGGAGGATACGTCTATCATTTATCAATCTGCCTCACTCACAAGTGAGGCTACTTGCCCTGAAGACCTGAGCTCTTATTCAAGCGCAGAGGGCAAGGAAAGGGGACCCAGGATTGGTTTGGGGAAGCCCAAGGAACTTGTCTGCTCTGATTTCCCATGCCCTGGCCCCAACCCATTTGGGAACTCAGCACATAGGGACCTTTGGGCTACTAAAAGAGACAAACTGGCCGTGAGTATCACCTTCCAGTTTTCAGTGTCTGGTGTGGCATGTGACTTGTAGCTGGAAGATAGTAGAACAATATCCTATTTAAGTGATCCGCCTGAGGTCCCAGACATTGTGAACATCTGGACTGAGATTCCCACTCGGATTTCCTAGTTCTCAGATGATCCTGAGCAGGTGTGGTCCCTAAGCTAGGCTGTGTGGGATTCTCTTCCCACTTTAAAAGAATTCATTTTGGGATGGCACAAAGAGAGGGCTTCTCAGAGAAAAGAAACATGTAGCCCAAGGAGGTTGCATCTGTCTCTAGTGAGTTCACATCTGGGCAGCTGCTGGACCAAGGGAAAGGGGCCAACACAGAGGCTAAGGGTAGGTTCCTATCAGGGCAGTGGGCTCAGCCCAGGGGTTGGCCAAGGGCTTAGTGGCTGTGCCTGGTTGTACCCTGGCCTGGGGGACCCCTGCTAAGCTGAGGCAGAGAGCTTTGCCTAGGGTCCAATTGCCCAGGGCACACTCCATATTCTTTGATGCACGACATTCAAGGCAAGACAGGCAGGACACTAATTGTTCTTTATTGATAGAAGATGACATTTAAATTTCTAGCCACTTACTAAGACCTGACTGTGCTACTGAGAAAGGAGAGGAGAGAAGGAGGAACAGAAAGTCGGAGGGGAAGAGGAGGGAGGGAGACAGGGTTTTAAACAACTAGGAGAGAGAGAGAGAGAGAGAGAGAGAGAGAGAGAGAGAGAGAGAGAGAGAGAGAGAGAGAGAACTGTGCCTGCACAATCCAGAGGGTTGGGGATTTCTAGTCAAACTGGGAATGAGCTGGGCTGTTTGCTTGTTTCATTTAATCTAATTAGCTAAATTTGGTTTTCCCATGGATCTTACATTATGCTAGACCCAAGAAACTTTCAGAATAACAGAGTTTAGCTTTACTTGGTTTTTAGTTTTCTGGAGAGGAATAGAGCAGGGAAAAAAAGAAAAGCCTGGCATGGATTCCTAGTTTGCTCCTTAGGGCTGCTCAGTCTTTGAGTAACTTGTCCTGTTTCAGGAGCCCAGGCTGTTTAACCCACCACAGCGTCCCAATATGCATTCTCTTCCCTGGAGACTCCCAGAGGCATGAACAAATAGTGCACATTCCTTTAAGATCAGGTGAAGAGAGTTTGGAGGAATTGGTTTAAAGTAATCTAACCTAAATCCCCTTCATTTATTAAAAAAAGTGCTTACCATTCAGATGATGCAGCGTCACAGTCAAATGGAGATGGAGGGGGCGGGGTGGGCCAGCAAGTTTAGAACACGTTAAAATATAGAACATACAAGTCACCCACATTTTAAGACCATTCGTTTTAGCATGTCTGGGTTTTCGATGGCCACTTCTGTTGAAATGTAAAGAACAGCGTTTATGGGATCCATACAATGAGTTTTAAAAAGCACATACATAAAACATGATGAGGAGCCAAAGACCATCAGAAAGGCTGGGAGACTTGGCAGACATCAGTTAGTGCTTGCCACAGGGCAAGTACCTTTCTATGAGAATGTTCCTAGTTCAGTTTCTACCTCTTTGAACATATTAATCAGGCTGATATTTTTGGAGGAGGCATAGAGATCATTTATCTGAGATGTTGGATTGAAGCAAAGCCCTCCAAAGGTGAAAAGATTAGCCTAGACTACACAGGTCCTCCGTGGGTAACTGACCATTAACTTAGAAACTGGATTTTTGCTACTTCTCAAAACCTCCCTCCCGAGGTTCTTGCCTCTAAATGTGCAAGATTCCTCTTGTAAAATTAGCCTGGTACTGACCCCTAGTGGTCTCCCAGGAATTAGTTAATTCTCAGAAGGTTCCGAACCATTCAGAACAGAAACTCCTTTTAGATAGGTGACCATCTCCCTAGCAAAGGAAGGTAAACTGTTTAGCTCCTCTCATTAACTTCAGTAACAACAAATGTGTAGTTGCAGGTGGATATTTGAAGTGATTTAAAGAGAGTTATTTGCTCTTATAATTCAGGAGTGGGGGAAAGTATTCCTAAAGCTTAGACACAGGGGAAACAATCATTTGCAAATTTACATAAAGCTTTTGCCATTAAACACAAGCAGTTTGGGATATGATGACTTAAACTGTGTCAGAAATAGATTTCTCTATCCCGTTGGATAATGTAGGGCAAACATAGCCACATGAGAATCATATATTGTAAGAAAGACCTGATACCTGTGTCACACACTGAATTGGTATGTGGCAACAAACCCAATAACATTTTTCTAATACACTCAACTGCTATATCGAGTTTGCAATGAGAAAATCCAAACCGAGAGTACATAGAGAAGCGATGTCCTCAAATCTTATTTTATTTCTCCTTAGATTCATTTTAGTGATGAATAGTGAGATAGCTAGGCTGGGGATATTATTCATTTTTAGGAAGTGTTATCCTGGGAGAGGGGGAATAAGTAAGTGTATTATTTAAACATCAGGTTAATGTCTCTGTGACTATTGATGTGTTGCTCAGGAAAAGTTGCTCACATAGGCTAGGCCTGCTATCTCATTTGAAGAGGCCTCCGATGAATGGAATGTGCTTCTTTGGCCATTTGCTGAGGGTATGTTTGCAATCTGGCTGTGAAATATGGCTCAGTTTACTGGAGATAACCTACTTTTACAGTCACAAGATACTGTTTCATCCGTCTGAGGATCTGAAAGTGCAATTGTGCAGACTATTTGAAGTTGACATATCCCCACTGGGATGAAATAGGGTAAAATGTAAAATATGTCCTTTCTGTTATCTCTGGGAACTGTTTCCATTCTGACTGGCTTATAAGAAGCTTAAGCTCAGAGTCTGACAGTATACATCTGACTTGGACACTATCTCCACCTGATCTGACTTTGTATTAATAAGAGCTTGTAATTTCTTGGCGAACAAACAGCTCAGACTTGTTGAGTTCACAGCCTTGTTTTTCACTTAGGGAAACCAAAGGAGAGTATGACACAGTCCTTTCTCCCTCAGAGGACTCAGGGACACCTGCTTTTTTGTATAATTGCCTTTCTGTATGTGCCCCTCCCCCCTTTGTGTCTTAGGACACACAAAAGGTCATAATTTGTTTTATTATATTTGGGATAATTTTTCACTAAACTAGTTTTTCTGTTAAAGTAAAATTTCCTGGCTGTTTACCACAATATACATGCTGCTTTCTGGGTACGAATGTGTATATAGAAATACTGATTGGCTAGAAAAGTCTGAAAGAAATTTTAACCAGAGCCTGGCAGGCAGGCAACATTGTAAAAAGCAGGAGAAGGGTAATGCTGAGAGATGTCTCACTTTTTCCAAGATTTAAGCTTTTCCTCCATAAAGACATAATCAGGTTGATTTTCAGTAATTCATCGAAGCACAGGATTGTCAGATATGACAATACATCAGATAAATAGTTAAAATAAGGGTTTAAAGAACCAAAGGCCATGAATTTGCAAAGGTAAGTCAGTAACTATTGTTTAAATGTTTTCTCCTCATGTGCCTGTGCAAGGGCTGTAACTGTGAGGAGCTTTTTACATCCCGGGGATGAGAACAACTTTCCCCCGGGTTGAAAGTCTGACTTATTTTGCCCCTGGTGCCAAGGAGGATTTTCCAGGAGCTGAGATGCTGTTCTCTCTCTCTCTCTCTCTCTCTCTCTCTCTCTCTCTCTCTCTCTCTCTCTCTCTCCCTCTCTCTCTCTCTCTCTCTCTCTCTCTCTCTGTCAGGCCAGTGAGTGGCACAGCTCACAGCTGACTCACAAGCATCCCAGCAGTGAGCTGTGGGGAGTGCTTCAGGCAGGAGTGAACGAGAAGCCTGGGCTCATTTTCCTTCAGAAATATTTATTAGACTAACTCCAAGGGAAAAGTGTTTTCTTCCTGGCATAGCCTAAGCTAACCAGTGATAGCTAACACTCCAAATACAGCGCTCTTATGATTCTCTAAGACATTTTTAAAAAAAGTCATTTTTCTCAAGTCTCCTCCTTTTTCCAACCATGCATGTTCTTTCTCCTGGTTGAGAAAGCTCCATAAGGACAGGAAAATGGCTTAGGTCATTCTTTGTTTTATTATATTTGGAATACAATATGTGTGCGCTGTAAGATACCTGGGTGAAGATACACATAAACCATCAGAAAAGGGTTTCTCCTCCTCCTCTTCTGATGTTGTTCTTCCTCTTACTTCCCACCTTTGCTCCAGGGTTTTATACTGAGTACCAAGCACAGGAAAGGACTTAACTCAGGTTTTCTACTATGTAAGCCAGCTGTGTCCAGGTCTCCCATGTTAGTTGACTGTAGCCACTGTCTTCTTGTCTAGTTATCACTCACCACTGGGTTGACAGCCTTTTGCTTCATGAAGAAGCTTTGTCACACACCCTGCATCCTTTAAGCCAGTGTAGAAGTTTCCACTGAGCAGTTGCTTGTTCACTCTTTGCTGCAACAGGTTGTAATGAGAACGAGGCAGACCACTTGGACCGGGACCAGCAGCCTTATCCACCTTCACAGAAGACCAAACGGATGCGAACTTCTTTCAAGCATCACCAGCTCCGGACCATGAAATCCTACTTTGCTATCAACCATAACCCAGATGCCAAGGACCTCAAACAGCTTGCTCAAAAAACAGGCCTGACCAAAAGAGTTTTACAGGTAAGCCACATCCGTCATTGGCTTTGTTTATATCTCCTCCCTTCCCCCTGACCTTGACCGGTTCTCTTCCCTAATCACTTGGACATGACTATTTCCTACTCTGCTTCCTAGTCGGCTCCTTCCTTAGTAATCTTCCTACAGGGACTTCCTGGAGGGAACTCAGGGATGGATAGACATCCAGGATTCACATTCTCCCTACAGATGCAGAGGTGGGCTCCAAAACCTCATTGCTGTATCCGTGGCAATACTTAAACAAGTATTGCCTGTAGAGATACCCTCTCAAGTCGGGTTTAGTGTACTAGTTTCTAAGGATCTACTGTCCCATATCCACAAAATCTTGGCAGCCCACCCCTATGTTATGACTTTCCGAATTCAAGTGGCCCGACCCTAGCCCTTGAGCAGTCAAAAATAAGGCTAGTATCTCAGTAAGCTGTTAGAGTAGGAATTTTTCCATTTTACCAATTCGTAATTAAAAAACCAGGAATTCTTCCTGGTGTTGAATTTCGTTCCCAGACTTTTGGGAAGATTTATAAGATTACACAGGGTTGCCATGAGCGACCTGCCATCTCCCCCTCAGTGACCAATAGCAGACATTTTCTGCTCTCCTGTGCTTCTCTGGTAGTTTGGGGTCTGTGACTGGGAAGAGTTTGCACAGAATTTGTCAGGTGACAGACTAGCAACCGGCTTAAACTTTCTGGTGTTCCCTTCAAGTGAGTAGTTCCTACTTTGACACTTTTATTTAATGACCTCGTTTTTCCCTATTCTTTTGAGGGATGGTATATTTCCCCCTAGATTCCATGCCTTTGTTTCTTGTAGTATCTCCGTTTCAGCATCAGTTATCCCAAGTGGCACATTTAATTCAGGAATATATAAATTAAGAGAGTATAAATCTATTCTACTACTGGAATTAGTTTATTTTGAAAGAAGTAGAAAAAGTCCACTTTCTTTCCAAGAAAAAAAAATATCTAAAAGGAGAAATAGAGGAAAGAAAAGAAAAAGAGAAAAAAAAAAAAAAAGGAAGAGAGAAAAGAACTTAAAAAAAAATCGATAAAGAAATCAATTGGGATTGGTTTGCAGGTTTGGTTCCAAAACGCACGAGCCAAATTCAGAAGGAACCTTTTGCGGCAGGAGAATGGGGGTGTTGATAAAGCTGACGGCACGTCGCTTCCGGCCCCGCCCTCAGCAGACAGCGGCGCTCTCACTCCACCCGGCACTGCGACCACTTTAACAGACCTGACCAATCCCACTGTCACTGTAGTGACAACTGTGACCTCTAACATGGACAGCCACGAACCCGGAAGCCCCTCACAAACTACCTTAACGAACCTTTTCTAACATTGGTTTTTTTGGTTTTGTTTTTTGTTTTTTGTTTTTTAAAGAATTCTTTCTCTTTTTATTATTATTCTAATATTATTATTTTATTATTTACAAGACTTTTTTTCCTTCTAACCCACAAGATATTTGGGGAATAAAATAGCAGCTTGGTGTGTAGCATCTACACCACTTGGCTATGAGTTTACAGTATTGTCGCTTTTAAATGAACAAATTTGGTCTGCAAGATGTATTTGACCTTTTTTCTTTAATCAGTTTTTTTTTCAGTTGGTAAGGGAAGATTTTGAATCATTCTAATAAGTGCCTCTTAAAATTGTATGTTACTTATTTCCAGAATCTCGAAGGGAAAAAATGGTATTACGATGGGCGAATTATATTCCTTTTCCTGTGATCAGGTTATTAATTGATTTTTCTTACAATTAAAAATGCTTATATTAAAGAAATTTTTAAAAATCAAATATATTATTACTGTTTTTTAACTTGAACTACTAATTCAAGTGAAGACTATAATTAAACAAAAATGCTAATATCAGTTTTAAATAGTAATGATTAACTGGGTGGGCTGTCTGACTCAGGAATGTTACTTCCTGCTGTTAGAGTTGTATAGTCCCCATCCCAACGCTTTATTGCTTAAAAACAAAACAAAACAAAACTTAAACTCCCTGAAAATTACACTTAGAATTTGAAATTCTATACTTTTGACCTCCCAAACACACACACACACACACACACACACACACACACACACAAAGAAAACTCAGCCAGTCTCTGACTGAAACTATTCTTTGTATTTTATCATGATTTTCCTCGAGAAATGGAAATAAGCAAAATACAATTTTTAAGAAGTAAAAATATTGGCATAATTTAATTAATACTTGATTAATTGGCTTCAGCTGTACCATGATATTGTATCTGGCATTCTACATAACTTCTTTTCTTTCTTTCTTTTTCTGTTTTTTTAAACCAACTTAGTAAACTAATACCAACAATGAGAATTATTTGGTTTTCCTTTATTTTATTTTGGCACAGATTGATTTATGTATAATATCTTTTTAACATTACAGATGTGAAGTTGTGACTCTTAAGTAGATAAACTCAGAAGCCTTGTGGATGCCAGGCTGACTATATTTCCTAGTTTACAGTTAGCAAATTTTTTTCTTTTAATTTGAGGTGAAATCTTAATGGTCTGGGCAGTGGTGAATGTTCATCTATCTGCTTCTGTTGTAGTTAAAAAAAATAATAAAACAACTAGATTGTGGATTTCCTAAAATAATAAAAAAAAAGAAGTCAAGATCTATGTCTTGCTTTAGTGGATTGTTAAGAATAACTTTGCACATACTGTCCACCATTTTGCACCCCTTAAATCTCCTCTGGTGGTCGAAGTGGCTATTTAATAGATTTTAAAGGTGCCCTTCTGGCTGTATAAATGTGTGGTTACATATCGACAGTTCACTGCCCACATTAAAGTGCATTATTGTATCTTTTGCTCAGGGTCTTTAGAAAATTAGCACAGAAAGTAGCTTATTTTTAAAAAAAAAGATGATGATGGAAGAGAAGTTAACACTGTAACAGAAGAAAAGTGTGATCGCCATTATATATTTAGCAAGTGTGGTCATCTTCTATGGAGCTTAAATCTTGACCTTTCGTATTTCTCTTACATTTTGGGCATTTACCACTAACCAGACCAAACAATCTTGGTAAGGCTGAGATCTTATTTACACACTTTTACAGGTAAAATATCGAGACTTATAAATTTTGTTCTTTGACAGAACAATATATGGTACTACAGATCTACTTTATTAAGTAGACTAATTATAACTCAGTTCTCCTATGTGCCTTATGATATAACTTGGAAGTGAGTTTGTGAAAAATCAGGATATATGTGTTGTTTGTTATATTAACTGTTAACCCTTTCGACACCTCGCTAGTTTTGTACTGTTTTACCTCTTATTTCTGAAACTCTTTTTATGGTGTATCCTGTTAGAGGGGACAAACATGTCATAGAAAGCAGTTGTGCACTCTTTCAAAAATAGTTGATAAATTCAATAATCTTATATATTGAGCTTCGTGTTTATAGTACAGTAAGTGATCTAGCAAAATTGTCCATGTTCCTTTGTTTATTGATAAATGCATTGTATAGAAACTATTTCCCCTAAATATTTATGGACCAAACAATTGTGATATATCCTATTAAATTTGTGTGAATAAACCATTTTGAATCTAAGGAGTTTTATTTCCCATCAGTTTTATTTAAGTTTTACTTGCATTAGTTTGTTTTCAATATCTATGTGTAAAAGATAAGAAATAGCAGCTCAATCAAAAATTCAAACAGACAAATAGCTCTTAGGTTTCCATACTTCTGATTCATATCAAACGCACACACCATTGAAGATAAAATCTGATTTAGTCTTGAAATACTCTTAAATATTCGTGTTTATAATAAAAGTAATGCCCCACTGATTTGACTCAGTTCAATTTTTAGAATAAAAATAAATGAACAGATCTGTAATTGCATGAAAAGAAACCTTAAATATGATTAAGATTTAATATCAGGTCTATTGAGCACAAATGGATATTTGTAAATCTAAATAGAAATTGCAGACCCCTAAAAGCCAAGTTGCTCTGTAGTTAATAAATTGTCACTATGATTTTTTTTCAGGGAGAACAAATCTTGGGGCATTACAGCCAAACATCCCGACGTTTGAAAATTCCCTAAAGTATTAAAAGAAGGGGAAAAGTTTGATCGGAAATCCACTGCAGTGAAGACAAAGACACTATTAGGTTATGATAATCATACATTTAAAAGTTTATGAACCAAAAGAGAGAGAGAGAGAGAGAGAGAGAGAGAGAGAGAGAGAGAGAAAGACAGAGTGAGACATAAGTGTCATTTATTGAATGTTAAGAAAACCTGTTCTTTATGATGTCTGACACAAATGAGGGCTTAGCCTCGTGTGGTTTAACAAAAGAGCGAGATAAACCATATCTAAACCAGAGCAAGCTGGCAGTAATATGCCCTCCCCACATTTGGAGAAAATTATTCCTGAAACAATTCCACACATTTATCGAGCACCATAGCTGTAAAGTAAAGTCCAAAAGTATCCACTTCATCTGCTTGCTAATGTGTATCAGTCCTATCTGTTAATGGCATTTCCCAATTGTAAATTCAGAGAATAACTTTTAACTCATTAATGAGAGACTAGGGACCAAGCCCAGTAATTTTAGTATTATTGTCTATTCTTCCTTTCTAAACACAAGGCTCTGCATGCACTTTTGCATCTAACACCTCTAGTGTACATCTCTGTAATGATGACTTTGCTGTTTCCTGTATGATAAATAGCTTTCATTAATAAACATTTTATTTGATGCAAACATAGTTAACTTTATGTTAAGCACATATTGTTGAAATTAATTTTGAGCACTGTCTCAAAGAGGCAGGACAGTACACTTGTAGCTTGTTATGCCCAGGGGGGGGAAATCCAGACTAGAGAATGAGGTGAAGTTATTTTTTTTTAACTTTTTATGGCTTTTTTTTCACTTACTATATTTAGTTTATACATGGATGAAAACGAAATAGCAATCCCAAATGACAACAAAAATAAACATCAGAATAAATTATTATGTGAAATTTCAGCAAGCATTTTTAGTTCTAGGGTAACATTTATAGATTCTCTGTGAGTTTACATGTTCACTATGCAATGAGCAAATTTATTGAAGCATACAAGTATATTCTGAGCTCTGACATTTTGTTCTTTGTATAGTTCAGGGTGCACAAGGCATCAGAAACAAGGGACCAATGGGAAAGAAGAGCAAATATTTAGGGATGAGGTTTTTTCTCACTGTTAAAGGGAATACTTGAAGAAAGAAGTTTTGTAAAGCTACTCTTACTTAGCTGTATATCCAAAGCACATGTTAAACAAGTTAGCATGTAGAATACTTTCCAGAAAAAAATTTCCTTATGAAATTTTTATTACATACAAATAAACCCTATGTAAAGGATATAAGTTTTACGAATGACAGACATTAAAAAACAAAATAAAACTCACTTGTATTTATTCTCAGAATTGTGAACGTTTTCCCAAACACTTTGATTTCCTGAATGCTAAACAAGGGGAGAAAAAGTTCCAAGGACAGGTGCCAACTTCCTAACAGTCTCCCAGAACGCACCATGACAAGTGGACTACTTTGAGTGATTATGGAACATGTTGGTTTTTGTCAGTCCCTTGGGTGCTCATGCCTCATCGGACTCTCTCCCACGGCACTAACAACCTGAATGGATTTTTCCAATACATTTTCAGTCAGTGTTGAAATCGTGGTTCTGGAAGCTCTGCCTTCTTTTCCTGATCTGTCACCTAGAGGGTGGTTTCATTTTGAAATATTTTGGAAGTTTGCCTGGTTTTGCAGACTTTTAACTATTTGTCTGGTATGTGAAGTGCGGGAAGAGACCAGAGAGAGAGAAAAAACGTAGCTGAAATTAGACATCTGAAAAAAATAATACAAATTTGAAACAGGCACTTTTTTTTTTTTTAAAGGAGAGGAAAAGAACACTAATTATGTGCTAGGGAAGAGGAAAAAGCACGTGAAACAGACTTGGAAGGCCCAACGCACTTTTCTATCATGTACAGCAGTCTTCAGTCTGGGCAACTGCAAATTTATTGTTTGGCATGAAAGACTGAGGACGTTTTAGATGGGTGCAGGGCACCGGATTTTATAGCTTCTACCTCCCCAATGCCTAGACAAGTCTAACTTCTGGCAAATTGATCCTAGGCACACAAACTCTTACCGACAGTATCTGTGAACTTTGGTTGAATATCACTGTAATATTGACTTACATAGTAGGTAGGCTTTTGATACTTCAAATAGGGCAAAACTTCGTAACAGAGAAACCAAAGCACTCAAGTCTTAAAGCCTTGGTGATTTTCATTACCTAAAAAGTCAATAGCTTTACTTAGCCAAACCCCAGTGGACTTTGCTGTACAGTTTTCAGAGTGAAAGCCTCTTTTATTAGCCACACATAAGGTAGCATCATTTTCCAGAGCAGTATGCTTACAGAGAACACTGGGGTGTGAAGCATTGGAAGCGGGAAGTGCTGGGACAAAACCACAGCCTTCTATCATTGTAGGCCTTTAAGGAAATACAAAAGATAATGCTGTTGTTATACGAATATAAAGTTTTGGATAGAGTTTTCTTATTTCATTTTCAACTGTTTTTCTAGCACGGTAGCTTTGCTTGTAGGACGATTATGAACTGTCACGGAGATCCAAGGTCTTTTATCCTGTATGGTCACTAGACATCAGGGGACAGTAAGAACACTGGGGCTTAGTCTAGATTAAAGAAGTAATGTTGCATTTTCTTGGACACCGTGCATATAGGGAAGGTCTGTATTGACCTGTGGGTGAATCTGTTTTCGATTTCTAATGGGAGGTCGATTCTGAAGCCTGGAAGGAAAGTAACACTAAAACTCCAAAAGTCTGATGTACAATTCCTTGCTTTACAGGCGATGTCAAAAAATTGGAACTGAATCTCTTTAGCTTTTGCTCTTGATTTTTAGGTGTTTTTTTTTTTTTTTGTCATGCTTTTTTTGTCTTTGTAATATTTCTCAAATTAATATGATTTCCCTTATCTTAAAAATAAAATCCCAAGTTAAAATATTCTTTTTAATGCCTTCTGGGAACATTCCCATTTTATTTTGCTGAATTTCATAGCAAAAAGGACAAGTTCAGAACTGTGCATGATGCTCAAGGAAATCCCTGAATAGAATGTAAGCAGGGATACAATTGCCAGGATTCATTTCCTTGTTAACTGTGTTGCAAAATAGATGTTTCAACCAGACAGCACCCTCCTGCTCGATACATTTCTCTGTGAACAGTAACAAAACCACCCCAAACATGTATCCCATTGGCAAGTTTCTCTTCTCTTAGACTGTTGATTTTTGTTTCTCCATATTACATTTTATCTTGTGCTGAAATGTCAAGAAAGAGACAAGGATAAAGATGCAGGCATCAGCTCTGGGTAGAAAGTTCTGGTGTCTGTTTCTGTGTCCCTTCAGCTCACTTGTTGGAACCATCAGGAGTGTTTCTTTCCTTTGGACTTTTCTGTTTACACCATGCATGATCTCAGAAATTACTCTGAAGAGTACCTGGATACCTTTTATGGTTATTTGAAATAAAATTTGCTACAAATAAGATACTCTGGCCTCTGTTATTTCATGTCATGTATGAATACATTTTTATACTGTTACATAAAATGAGAAACCATTAACCTTGAGGATATTTAAGTTGTTTAGACAAAAATAAAGAAATTCAAAGGTGAGATTGCATTTACTTTATCATTATTATTTTTCTCCTTTTCCTTTTCCAAAGTAGCAAAACCTAAGAAGAGCTGTCAGCTTTGACTTTGACATTCAGTGGTTTGACTTGAAGTCTATCACTTCTAGTTAGATTTGTTACACAGTAGACTTTAATTCTGTAAAATGAATAAGCACCCAGGTATTTCAGGATTTCAAGCAGTTGTTTGAATTCAGCCAGCAAGAATAGTTTCTTAAAAGAAAAATGGTGGGAAATTATTGCAAATGTAATATTCATAACATTTTACCTGTGTGAACTAGAGACTGTAGACAGTGCTTAAAGAGCTGCAAAAATGTTATGAAGTAAATAAGTAAATGATGGTATGCATTCCTTTATACCAAGAACTGGGATAGCTTACTCTATAAAACATGATCACAGAATTGCCTTATCTTTCTGTATGCACATTTGGAAACTGCAATGACGAAGATATGGATATATTTCTGATGGTTCTGGTTATTATATATTCATTTTTTTCTCTTAAATTCTACAGTATTAACCTGTTGTGTGCATCTGTATGTGTTGAATATTTTCTTTCTAACGCCTTTTAAAACCAGTTATTAATTAAATGCAAAACAAACAGGTACATAATGGCAATTACTTGATTCAGGTACACTGACAAGCCTACTTTTCATTAAGTAGTTTGTGGTCGTGTTCCTGTACACATCTGACGACAGTAATTTTCTGGTCCCGTATAGGTTACTTCCTTCCTTCAGCTTGGCTATAACATTTCTTTTTATTGGAATTGCTGTCTTGAACTATTATATTCAAGTGATAGTATGCTACTATATTCAATTTGACCAATGTATGCATTTCAATGTAAGCAACAAAAGGAATGATATTTTTTGGAAGGAATGGCTTTAATTGACTTTTTCTATTATGGAGGGCAGCAGAAATAAAAGTTCTATCAACATTGCCAATAGAATATTTTGATTCAAAATTAGCATTAATGATATTTAAAGTGTTTAGAATTCAATGAGTTCATGATTAAATGGAAACATTATTAAATTTATTGACTTGCTTATTCACTAAGGCATGGTAAATGTGCATACTATGCAAGAGAGCTGGACCCTGAGGCCAACAAAGAAGCAGTTCACACATATGCAGCTCTCCTAGTGTGAATCCCTATCACACAATGGATTATTAGCCACTTAAAATGAACAATGATAGGGTTTTTTTCTTGACTATTTTATACTGGAATATATCACCAACCAAACTCTTACTATGGATCTTACTTTTTTTTTTAAAAAAAAAAAACAACTTTCTTGGGCTGGTGAGATGGCTCAGTGGGTAAGAGCACCCGACTGCTCTTCCGAAGGTCCGGAGTTCAAATCCCAGCAACCACATGGTGGCTCACACCTATCCATAAGGAGATCTGACTCCCTCTTCTGGAGTGTCTGAAGCTACAGTGTACTTACATATAATAAATAAATAAATCTAAAAAAAACAACAACTTTCTTGACTCTCTACAAATTTCACATCATGCACCCCACTCCAGCTTATCTCCCTGTCCCTTCATATCTGCCCTTCATTCACCATTACAGCCTCTCCCCACAAAGGAAAATAAAATAATATACAATAAAAACAAATCTTGTGGAAGCTGTAGTGTGTCACAGTGTGCTACACAGTAACAGTATACTCTATGCTTCACACATCTTTATTTGCAAATGCATTGATCTATTTCCAGGCCTCTGGCTTCTGCTACACTATTGGACCCTCACTGGGACTCCTCTCAGACATCTTGTTGTTACCCTGTGTCATGGAGATTCTGCAGCTTTGGATCTGTAGGACTGGCCCTTTCATGAACTCCAGCAGATGGTGGTAGATGTAGGGGTGGGCCAACTCAAAGCCCTAGATCTGGGCCTGGAAGTAGCTACAGGGTGAGCTCTCCAGCACTGGCCCAGCTGGCCCACCCAATGCTGCAGCTGGCAAAGGGGCAGGGTTAGCTCTCCTGCTCTCATGGTTGGCCAGTTCTACAGTGCCGCCCAGGTGCAGTGACCATTCACCAGTGCTGCAACTGGTGAGGGGTGGGGCCAGTCCTTTCACTTTTCATGAGCTTGGGGCCAGCTCACCTGGCTGCTCTGCAGGTAGCAGGAAGGGTATCTCTCTCTTGCCCACATCAACTCAGGGCAGACAGACAAGGGGCGGGGTCAGCTCTCCTGATCGTGGTGGTTGATGAGTGCTTGTCCAGACCACGGATATCTCTATGTTCTTTTGGTGGTAACACAGGTCTGGGACATCAACACAGACTCCAGCTATCATAGGATCATGAACCCAGACATGGCTCCCAGCAGCATGGCCTGGGTGTCCCCATGGTCTCTGATGGCAGTACAGGCCACTCAGATCAGCATGTCCCCGGACAACAGCACAGCCCTCAGATATCCACAGGGCAGCCCAGACCATGGACAAATGGCTTGGCTTTTGGTGGTAACTCAGACCACAGGCATCAGCAGAAGCCCAGCTGGACATAGACGTGGGCCTTGATGGCAGCACAGACCACAGACACCACTGTGGTCTCAGGTTGTGCAGGCCCCGCATTTCAGCCTGTTCCTCACTGGCGCTGAATCTCCAGTTCCACCTTTCAGCATAGTGTACAAACCACTTGGTTTCACTTTCTCTTCCATATCTCCACTGTATGTGTACTTCATTTTCCCCATCTCTCCATCATACATTTGTTCTCTGTAGTGATACCTGCAGAGGGTGCTTAAATGTCTTTCTTCAGGCCAACCCAGCCAGCATGGAGTCAGTGTGGTTGGACTGGATTTGACTTTATTTATTTATTTATTTATTTATTTATTTCTCAGATATGGATAAACTCAGAGAATCATTCTCTTTGCTAGAAGGCGCCTTACTAGATTGGTTCAAATTTCTTCCTCCCTCCCTCCCTCCCTCCCTCCCTCCCTCCCTCCCTCCCATCCTTCTTTTCCTCCCTCTCTCCTTTCCTCCCTGACCTTTTTCTTTCTTTCTGAGACAAGGTCTCAGGTATCCCAGGCTGGCCTCTAAATTGAAATATAGTTGAGGATTGCCTTGATCCTTCTACCTTTGCTCCCAGGGTGCTGGAATTACAGGCTTACATCCCTGTTGCAGGTTTTATTTATGTAGCACTGAAGATTAACCCAGGGTTTGCCCATGCTATGCAACCACACACCAATGGAGCTGCAGCTCTGCTCCATCTCTTTTTTCTTGAAAGAGAAATTACAAAGACAGATGTGTGTTGTTTCTAGTTTACATGCCATTATAATCTGTTTTGTTTTGTGCCAGGCATTGAACCCAGGTCCTCAGGTACATTAGCCAAGGGCTACTGTACTGTGTACTGCTGAACCACAAGTCTAGGCTTAGTAAGAGTTTTCTTTGGGGAAACCAGAAGGAACTTTTGTTGCCAAAAGTTTTTGTTTAGTCCCTCCAGATAGTCTTCTTTCATTGTTAGTGAAGCAATATGGCTAATACACGAACCTCCTCTTCGTTGCTCTAAAGTGTTGCTGAAGATTGAATTCCATTTGGAGAGATTACGATTAATACATCATAGAATTTTCCACCACCTTTAGTTGATGTGTTAACATCAATTACCACCATTTCCTCTTAAATTCTTTGCTTTCTGCTTTGAGTTTCTTTTCCTATTGCACTACGAAAAGTACCTTCTTGAAACCTTTCCTCTTTCACAGCATCTTCCCTATCTTTATTTACATCATCTCGGGAGCCAGATCTCTTTACCCCCAGGACTCGCTTCTCTTGAGAAGTTCTTTCCCAAAGGCTTTGTACCTGCTATTTCCCCCTGCAGCTCTGCTGACTCAGAGCCAGCCCACCAGTCACAGCTAGGAGCATCCCTGAAAACCACATTCTTTCCTAAAGGTTCAACTTTTCAGTAATGACTCCAAATATATTTCTTGGGACATTTCCATCTCTGCTATTGCTGGAAGGGCAGCGGAGGTGAAATTCAACTCCTGTTTTCTCTTCAGAAAATGTCTGGGCTTTTTCATTTCCGTGAACAGCATTTCTGAAGACAAGCATTTCTCCATAACATTCTCCTTTTCTCCCATTCTTTTAAAAAACCATTTCTTGTCACCCACTTACCAGATCTTATTGACTTTTGATCTTTGACCTAGGTCACATTCTACCTGTGTTTGTCCATTCCTCTTTGTAGGGAGCAACCAGAGTCTTGAACAGCTGCATATTGTTTGATATCAGCAGTCATATCATAAGCCTTGGCCCTATGAGAGTGACAAACCCTTCTCAAGGTGAGACTCAGAAGGATGATGGGAAGGCTGTCATTGGGCCTGAGTGGGAACGTTGACTTTGTGTGCAGACAATGATCTCCACAGCTTTCTCCCTCTGGATGTTTGCAGCCTGAAGCCTGCTCCCCTTTGGAGACTACTCCTACCTAGATTAGCTAAACCTGCTTCCTGCTGTACACAATGACAGCTGTATATAATAACACCACCTCCCTGTTCCTCTGTATGGATGTCCTCGCCTCCTTGTTCAGCTGTGTGTAAAAACCATGCCTCCTTCCCTGCTCAACTGTGTAAACACACTGGGATTCTGGGATGCTGTTGCTACTCCATCAGAGAAGTCCTCGGCCACCTAATTCTTCTAGCTTTTCTCTGTGTCCATGTGCTTTTCATCTGTTTATGCCCTCAATGTCCAAGTTAGACGGATTCCTGGAGCCACGCAGGGTGCACCCCTCTCACCCTCTTACTACTCTCTGGGGCTGAGCTTTCTCCTGGTTACAGGAAGGCATTCTTGTTATGAAGCTGTATGGTTTATTCAGATACCATGCTGCTCCAGATTCCTGTTTTCTGACTTATCCTGAAAGCACAACCATTAGCTAGAGACTTCTAATTGGTAATATTTACATATTAGTGGTGGTTGGATACCTTCTTTCATGATGTAGTAGTATGTAATCCAGGAGATTGTGAGCCTTTCTACAGCACAGGATCATCTCTTTCTGTTATTTGGAAGATCAGGAAAGCTTTCTGAACCTCAGCAAAACCAAAATTGCATAAGCCAATAGACAGTGAACGATTACGTCATGTCACAACAAAGGTGAATACACAATACAATAACATACAAGGGCAGCTTGAATTATAAAGTTAAAGCCCAGTGCTTCAGGGAAGTTTGGGGCCACAGACGGACCTCGTAGGAGGGGCCCCAGGTGTTGAGGTTGCCTCTGTGAAGAAGGTGGAGAACGAGTAGTGGAGGGCCAGGGTATCTCTGCTTCCATCCCTCTGTGGCCGACTCCATGAAAAGGAGTTGTGAACTGTGTATAGACAGACCTGGGTTCGAGTCCTGCCTCTCCCACTGAGGTTCTTTCTGGTGCAAGCCCCTACCTGCCCACCGCACTCACACTGTGTTCTCTTGGGTCCGATCCTTACTCAGGAGTGGAAAAGCTGGACCATATGTAGTTCTAATCTTATTTTTTTTAATTCCATATTTCTCCATAAAAAGCTGTCCTGATTTGCATGTCTACCAATAATGTATAAGAATTCATTTTTATCCAAATACTGGCCAACAGTTGTCATTTATTTATTTTTGGTAATAGTCATTCTAACTGAGTTAAGATGGTCTCAGGATAGAGTTTTAATTTGTGTTTCCGAGATAGCTAATGATACTGGTTATTTAAATATATTTATTAGCCATTTTGAGACGTGTCTATTCAAATTATTTTCCAATTTTTAATTGGATTCTTTTTTCTTTTTTCTTTTTGGTAAGTGTTGAGTTCTGTGTATAGTCTGGATATGAACTGACTCCTCACCTCTTTTTCTTTTTGGTAAACTTTACACAAACCATGTTCATCTGATACGAGGGAATCTAATTTAAGAAACACTCTAGCTGCATATGTAGCAGAGGATGTCCTAGTTGGACATCAATGGGAGGAGAGGCCCTTGGTCCTGCAAAGGTTCTATGCCCCAGTGTAGGGGAAGGCCAGTGCAAGGAAGCAGGTGTAGGTGGGTTGGTGAGCAGGGGGAGAGGGTAGAGGGTAGGGGATTTCAGAGGGGAAACCAGGAAAGGGGATGACATTTGAAATGTAAATAAAGAAAATATCTAATAATAATAAAAAAATGCCTTCATAAGATTGGCCCATATGCGTTCTTGTGGGACATTTCTTTGATTAATAACTGATGTGCAAGGGCCCAGCCCACTATGTGCAGGTGGCCCTGGGATATATAAGCAAGCAAGCTGTGCTGGGCAAGTAGCACATGCATTTAACCCCAGTGCTCGGGAGGCAGACGCTGGAGGATCTCTGTGAGTTTGAGACCAGCATGGTCTACATAGAAGGATAACTGGGGCTGCATAGTGAGACCCTGTCTCAAACACACACACACACACACACACACACACACACACACACACACACAGTCACAGTCACACACTCACACTCAAGCACAAAGCAAACTAATCAAGTCAGAAGGCTGCTTTTCTCCATGGTCCCTGTTTTAGTTCTGTCCCTTGGTTTCTGTCTTGAGTTCTTGCTTGACTTCCCACCATAATGGACTGCAATCTAGACAGGTAAGCCAAAGTAATCACCTTTGTCACCATGTTGATTTTGAGCATGGTGTTTATCACTGTAATAGAAACCTAAAGTATGATGTAAACTCTCTGTCAGAGTTGGCGAGTGCGTTCTGCGTTCGGTAGGGTGCCTGCTCACTGTGGACCTTCACCTTGTAGCAGCTTTGTGGGAAGATATCCCTCACTCAGCAATACTCAACTCACTTTGGTTTACTGTGCCTCAGTGTCTTCAATCTCGTTCATTAACATGAAAGATTTTTCATCCTGGAATTTCTTTCCCTCCTCAGTTAAACCTGTTTTCAGGTATGTGTAAATTTTAGGTGGTTGTAAATTTTTTTGTTAACTGTTGTTGAGATTCATTTCAAGATTTCTTTGTAAATTTGTTATTGTTTAGAGAAGCCAGGATTTCTGTACGTTTATTTTGTATCATTCCCGAATTTCTCAGTTCTAATGTTCTTTTGGTTCAGTGTTTAGTAATTTCTGTTAGAAGAGCGTCGCTAGCAAATCATGGTAGTTTCTCTCTTCCCATTTGAACGCCTGCCTCTTCCTTTCCTTCATCAGGTGCTGTAGTAAAAACATTGACTATTACATTAGGCATTTAAAAGTTTGGTATAGTTTCAGCAAGAAACTGGCCTTGGGCATTTCCTTGGAGAAATTTTATAACAAATTTGATAGAATTTCTTTTTTTTTAAATTTATTTTTTTAATTAGGTATTTTCTTCATTTACATTTTAAATGCTATCCCAAAAGTCCCCCAGACCCTCCCCCCACACTCCCCTACCCACTCACTCTCACTTCTTGGCCCTGGCGATCCCCTGTACTGAAGCATATAAAGTTTGCAAGACCAAGGGGCCTCTCTTTCCACTGATGGCCGACTAGGCCATCTTCTGATACATAGGCAGCTAGAGACATGAGCTCCAGGGGGTACTGGTTAGTTCATATTGTTGTTCCACCTATAGGGTTGCAGTTCCCTTTAGTTCCTTGGGTACTTTCTCTAGCTCCTCCTTTGGGGCCCTGTGTTTCATCCAATAGCTGACTGTGAGCATCTGCTTCTGTGTTTGCTAGGTCCCGGCATAGCCTCACAAGAGACAGCTATATCTGGGTCCTTTCAGCAAAATCTTGCTGGTGTATGCAATGGTGTCAGCGTTTGGAGGTTGATTATGGGATGGATCCCCAGGTATGGCAGTCTCTAGATGGTCCAATCTTTCGTCTCAGCTCCAAACTTTGTCTCTGTAACTCCTTCCATGGGTGTTTTGTTCCTAATGATAGAATTTCTTATAACTCATCTACTTGTGTTTTCTATGTCTGCTAAGTTGAAATCTATTCATTTCTCTTAGAATTCCTTTATTAGTTTATATTTATCCAAAATAATTTCTGGTAAATTCTTTTTATTTCTGTTGTACTTATTTTATTTTAAACTTTTGTCTTAATTTCTAAGTTTGTTTATTCGGGCACTTTCTCGTTTTTTGTAGTTTAGTTAAGTTCGTTCATTTTCTGCTTCCACAGAGTCTGTTCTTCACCTCATTATCTCTCATGTGGTTTCATCTCTTTAGAGAGTGGGGGTCTCTCATCAGTTTATTTCTGCTCTGATGATTATTATTTCTTTCCTTCTAATTTTATTTTTGGTTTATTCTTGCTTTTCTAACTCGAGATATATTGTTCGGTTGTTTATTTGAAATATATTTCCCCAGCAGAAGTGTAGCTTGGTCTTCATGCGGGCTCCCCAGCAACGGACATGGGGCCTGTCCCTGAATCTGCTGCCTGCGGATCCTGTTCCCCCAGTTAGAACACCTTGTCTGGCTTCAGCAATGACTTGGTGTCTGGGGCAGGGAAGGAGGGCAGCGGATGGGGGTTGAATACATGGGACTCAGGAGAGGACTTCTCAGAGGAGATAGGGGAGGGTGAATAGGGGGAGGACTCATGTGAGGGGGTACTGGGAGGAGAGGCGGGCTGTTATTGGGATGTAAAGTGAATAAATAAATTAATAAAAAAGAAATAAATTTCCTGTCTTTTAAAAAAATATTTATATGTGATCCGGGTGTGTGTATGCATGTGTGTGTAGGTACTGCAAAGCTAGAGGCATCTGATGGCCCTGGAGCTGGAGGTACAGGCTCCAGGTGTCAGCTTCTTGACTTGTGCTGGACATTGAGTGAGCAGTATCTGATCTTAACTACAGACCCACCTCTTCAGGCCATTCCATCTATTTTTCTGGTAGGCACTGAATGAGCATTCATTGTCTTAATCTCCATCCCACTACTGATTTTCTTTTGGCCCTAAGTTTTTGATGTGTTGTCCCTTTCTTTTTCGTTTGTTTTGAGGAAATTAAAAATTTTTTTCTCTGACTTCTTTAAGGATGCACCTTTTCCTTGAAAAGCATGCTGTTGTCTTATTTGTCTGCTTTCTGTAATTTCTTTTGTCGTTGATGTCCAGTTTCCTTCCGTTGTGAGCAGATCTGTGACAGAATATGGTCTCGTAGCATTTGAAGTTGTTTGTAGCCTAATGTGTGGTCTATTGTGGAGAAAGCTCCATGTTTTGATAGAGAAGTGTTGAAGCTGAAGCTGTTGAATAGAATGTTCTGTAAATGCCTGTCGAGCTCATGGAACCCACAGCACAGTTTAATCCTGATGTTTGGTTATTATTGTTTGTTTGTTTGAATGATCTGTCTGTTGACGAGAATAGGTGTTTGGAATCTCGCCTGTAAGAGCCTCTCTCTTCATTTAGGATTAATAACATTTGTTTTTATAAAACGAGGTTCTCTGACATTAGGTAGCTTGACTTAACTCCTTGATTCTTCTCTGGTTGCTCTTTGCATCCTTAAACAGAAACTCCTCTCTGAGACTTTTAGCATTCCTGTCTTAGTACCAGCTTGCCTTTCCAGGTCATGTGCCTTCCTTGCCAGCACTGCCTCTCACTGACCACACCACAGCTCACTGTTTCTCAGTCCTGCTTTTATACACAGTATCTTCTCTCAGTCCTGCTTTTATACACAGTATCTTCTCTCAGTCCTGCTTTTATACACAGTATCTTCTCTCAGTCCTGCTTTTATACACAGTATCTTCTCTCAGTCCTGCTTTTATACACAGTATCTTCTCTCAGTCCTGCTTTTATACACAGTATCTTCTCTCAGTCCTGCTTTTATACACAGTATCTTCTCTGGTTATGAGATACTTTATACTACTTTTTCGTGTACCTAAATCTCCTTTTCTTCTTTCCATCTTTCTCTGTCAGGCTCTTACTGTGCAGTCCAGATGGCTGGATCTCACTATGTAGCCCAACAGAACTCATGATTATCCTGCCTCAGTTTCCCAAACACTAGGATTGCAGGGTTCTATCAGCATGCCCAACTCTAAATTCTTTTCTCATTACTTGTTGCATATAGGATACTAAGGATGAAAAATTTAGAAAAAAAAATCAACAATCCCCAAACCATTATATATCATATAAATTTTATATATTTATATATAGTTATATAATATTCAATTTCATTAAATAATACCTTATAAATTATTTAATAACATAATTATATAATAAATTATAAAAGTATTTTTATATATCATATAAACATACATCATACAAAAATTCCAAGTTCTATACCAGTAAAACCATGGTTGTTTTGCTAAAGCTTGTAGTCTGGTAACTGCAGCTAAGAATGTAATTAATGCAAATTAAGTTAGAATCTCAAAAGTGTCCCTCATTTATAATTTATATTTATTCTCTTTCCATCAAAGTTGTCCCCCTCAGTACTTGTTGTAATTAATGCATTCCTTCCTGCCCTCCCCATAACATGTGATATGAGTAATATTAGGCCTTTATCATATGTACACCACAAGTCTAATCATTTTCTAAGTATTCTCAAATATTACAGCATACCCTTTGTCTCTTTTGAGGCAGGGACTCATGTTGTTCATGCTGATACTGAATTTGCTATGTAGCTAAGGGAACTTGAAATTCTGATCCTTCTGCTTCAGATTACAGTTGTACACCAGCACACCCAGGCTTTGGTGACACTGGGCCTCTAACCTGGGCTTTAGGCACACTAGGTGAGCACTGTGCTAGCTGAGCTACGATCTTAGCTCAATAGCTTCCTTGTGACAGAAGATATGTTCCTTTTTTCCTGCTGGTACTTCTCCTTCTTAATGATGTCTCTAAGACTGGTAAGTGCTTCATCCTGTTACCCTTCTGGGATGGAAGGAAGAGTGCTTACGGTTTTACCCTACTTGAAGCATCCAATGACATTATTGCATGTCAATGGTTGGTCTTGGTGTCCTTGCCGAAGAGGAAGGATCTCTTTGTTTTAAATCTTAAGAGTTGTATTACCTGGGAATCCTTTCCATTTTTATGGATTCTTATCCCTGTAGATCACGCTGGAAAAAGTTAAAAGACTCAAACAAACATTAAGTCACTAATGGTGACAAGATCAGTTGTGGTGTCACTTACTGGTAGGATTTGCTGAAGGAGGTGGGGACAGGAGGATGATGAGTTTGTGGCCAACATAGGCTAGACAATGATGGCACATACCTTTAATCTCAACAGTCTGGGCAGCAGAAACAGGTGAATCTCTGTGAGTCGAAGGCCAACCTGGCCTAAAGAACTCCAGCAGAGCCAGGGCTATTACACGGAGAAACCCTGTCTCAAAAATTAAAAAACAAAACAAAACAACCCTCCCCTCAAAAGGCAAATGCTGATAAGTCATTCAGTGATGTTGACTCACCATCCCTTCCATTAATGACAGAGGCATTTAGTAGTTATTTCTTGGCATCTCTGTCCTACATTCATGAACATTGGGTTGAGTAAGATTTTGGGCTTCCTCAAGTAGACTTTCCTATATATTCATAAGGCACGGTTTCATATTTTAGTAAGCATAATTGTTTCTTGGGTGCCATATTTAGTGTTAAGCTCCATTTGACCCTTCCCAACTTGCAGCAAGAGTTAGCTGGTACTACACAATCTCAAACCAACAGCATTGGCTAACACAGAAAAAAAGAATGAATAGATTTTTACACATTGACCAAACAGAGGCATTAAACTTTAATGCGTGCAAGCACAGCTGTGAAGTATTTGCAGTGCTTCTGCAGATGGTAGCATCTTAGCTGAGAATCAGCTGTGCTTGGGGAGGTACCTGCTGGGCCCCTCCCCGCCGTGCTGCAGCTCCTTGATTATACAACTCATCGTTTTCCGAGGCTCGCTGTTGATTTTGTATTATTCACATTAGAAAACCAGCATTAATTTCCTCCACCGAATTGATGCTAATCGTCCTTATTAAGCATGACCTCTCTGAGCTGCATGGTGACCAATATAATTGGTCATTTCTACATTAATAGAATAAATATGACCTTTAGATAAGTATGTGAGGATGCTGCTAGCTGTGGGGATTAATGAACAGGGTATGAACTTTAAAATAAGAGGCTCTGAAGCAAAATTTTTTTTAGACAGGTGAACTTTTAAAATATAACTAGGCTTGCAGATGAGAATATTTAAAAAAAATCTCACTCACAAATTCTTCTTCTTTTTTAAGCAAGAACTCTTGCTTGGTGAATTTTTCACAGAAGAGAATATATGAAATAGATCAGAATAAGGTTTTGTTGTTGTTGTTGTTGTTGAAATAAGAGGGTGTGGTTCTATCTTTCTGTCTTTGGCCCTGTTATGACAGGTATCTGTGTATAGTGCCCTTCATCATCCCTGTTATAATTTCAATGTGCAATGTCCCACTCAGCTTTATGTGTTTCAACACTTGGAGCCTGGTGGATGGTTCTGTTCCTTAAGGGTATGGATCCTTCAGGAGAAAGATCATCACTGGGGAAAGTAGGTTACAGGCACTTTATATGTGGGTATCACTTCCTGGCCACTCTTTACTTCCTGTTCTGACAAGAAAAGGGGTGAAGAGTCCCTGCACACCTGTACCCTAGACTTACCTGCGGCGTGCTTTCTCTCCTGCTGTGTGCTTTCCTTCCAGGATGGCTGTCTCCTCTGCAACTGTGAGCCAAGACACACGCTCCCTCCTTCGACTTGTTTCTGGTCAGGTGTTTGGTTACAGCAAGAGGAAGACAACCAATTCAAACCTCAGCCAGAAGCCTCCAGATAGATGACTCCTGAAAGCTTACTCTTCTCAGGCTTATCTATTTTGCCAAACATATTTGCATCTCAATTTTAGGCTCAAGGAAAGAGGGCTGGTGTGTATAGTTCTCTCAGCTGAGAACTGCTTTGGACAGTCAGTCCCAGAGTGCCAATTAATGAATTAATACACCTGTGGGGGGTGTCTAGGGGCTTGCTCAGGGATTGAATTATTTTCAACGTTTTTATTACTGAATTAGTTTAAGGATGGAGCTGTCAAGTGAGTCACCCCCGCAGATGGCACAAAGCTGGGAGGGACAGAAAATGCAGTGATGGCAGAAATCAGAATAGAAATGACACTAGCTACCAGAATGCTGATCTGAACCTATGAGATAAAATATGGAAAGAAGAAAATGTACAACTTCACATAGACCCAGAGTTCCCCCTGCTCCGATATGAGCCATGGCAGTGGTGTTGAGCTACTTTCCCTGGAAAGCTCACAGCATATGAAATTTTGTCAGCATCCTCATGTGTAAGAAAAATTTGCTCTGGTTGCTGTGGGAGAGAAACAATGGGGAGTCCCACCCCTCCTCTTCCTCATCTCTCTCTATGATCTCTGTGGTGATTCTGGGAAACTGCTTGGACACTCTTGGGCTCTGAGTTGGTAGAAGGAGTGAAATAAAGAGAAATAAAGGAGGATTTAACACATGGAAGGAAGCAGGAGCATATTGGAAAAAAATAAACACTGAGAAATTCGAGATGAGTGCAGACTCAGTATGAAGCAGTGGTATGATGTAGATCTTGTCTTGAACATAGATAGTAGTTTATTTGGTATTTGGGCCAAGTCTATAGGATACTGAGACTGGGGAAGATATCTCTTCAGGACAGCTTCACAGAGGTACAGTATTGTTATCACTCAAGATCATCTGAAACGTATAATTTTGTGTTTATTCATTAAAATTTTATGATTGTATCATAAGTATTCCCTTGCTATATAATTATTATTTGTAATGACTGTAAACTATACCATAATACAGCTATACCGCTGTGGTGGTTTGACTTAGAATGGCCCTATTGGTTCATATATTTGAGTACTTGGGTCCCAGTTGGTGGAACTGTTTGGGAAGGATTAGGAGGTGTGGTCTCATTGAAAGAGGTGTGTCACTGGCAGTTGCAGCTTCAAAAACCCAGAGTATTCCTGGTTACCTCTTTCTCTGCCTTGTGTTTGTAGATAAGATAGGTATGAGCCATTAGCTACTGTTTCAATGTGATGTCTGACTTCCTGATGCCATTGTCCCTGCCATGATGGTCATGGACTCTAACCCTCTAGAACTGTAAGCCTCTATGAACTCTTTGCCCTAGAAGTTGGTTTGGTTATGGTGTCTCTTTACAGCAATAGAAAAATAACTAACTAAATGCACTTGAGAGACAGTGGTTACAGAAACCACAATGGTGTTTGAAAATAAAATTTAGAAGCCTTTAAAAAATTAATCTGGAATGGCTTAAAATTTTTTTATACCTACAGAATATATAATTTTAAAGGTATGAATACAACTTGACTTACTAAATTCAAGGTAGAGCAGCCATTCAAAAATTGGTTTCTTAATGTTTTATTTAAATGTTTCGTGGAACCATTTCTATGCAATATACACTGATAAGCAGAACATCCAGGATTTCATCTGAAACTGATCCTTTTTCTTTTTATAGATGTATTTATTTACTATATATACAGTGTTCTGCCTACATGTACACACCAGAAGAGAGCACCAGATCTCATTTTAGATGCTTATGAGCTACCATGTGGTTACTGGAAATTGAGCTCAGGGCATCTGGAAAAGCAGTCAGTGCTCTTAACCTCTGAGCCATCTCTCCAGCCCTCAGGTATTTAATCTGAAAGTCCACTAGCATAAAGAAAACAACTCTTTTTACAGGAGGCTTTCATTCTTTTAAACTGTTATGTAACACAAGCACTGGAGGCTGTGACAGGTGTGTGTCATTAATTAACAAAGTATTTTTAAGTATTTTATTGGGAAAGTATCTCTGTTTTCCTTTTGTTTGCCCATGTCACATATATTGAATAAATGAGTAAGTAGCCCCAGGAATATAAATGCTTTATTAAAATATTGTAACAGTGTGTGGGGGAAGTGACCAAGACAGTCAGAACCCATGAGGGCATTCCCCCCGATAGGAGATTGGCAGGAGTGCTGCACATGGCATGGGCTGTACCCTGCTCAAAGCCAAGAGCATTATTATCACAAACTATAATGTCTTTAAGAAGCCATTTTCCTTGTTTTATTGTCTCATCAGTTAAGGTTGTCTGGCATTTGGACCTCTAAGATGTTCTTTTTTTAAGGTCAGGTATATGCCAGTGGTCCAGAGGGGGGAAAAAACCCAACATAGGTGGAAAATAAAGCATTCTTCGAGGCTTTAGAGAAGTCTTCTTTTAAAAGATTTATTTATCATGCATAACAGTGTTGTGCCTGAATGCCAGAAGAGGGTAGGTATAAGATCCTAGTACAGATGGTCGTGAGACACCATGTGGTTGCTGGGAATTAAACTCAGGACCTCTGGAAGAGCAGCCAGTGCTCTTTATCTCTGAGCCATCTCTCTAGCCCTAGAGAGTCTTTTTAATATTTGGTATGCTTTCATCTTCTTATTGGCCTATATGGTGAGAAGAAGAACTGAGGGGCTGGAGAGATGGCTCAGCAGTAGAGAGAGTGTACTACTCTTGCAGAGGACCCACGTTTGGTTCCCAGCACCCAGTCAGGTAGTTCAGTCACCTGTAATTCCAACTCCAGAGGATTCAATGCCCCCTTCTAGCCTCTGAAGACACCTAGACATCCATACCGTTCACTCACACAGATGCACATGTAAATAAAAATAAGTATTAAGAAAATAGCTAAAGCGCTCAAAATATGCCATAAGCTTATGGATCCCAATATTTTATAACTCGCCAATAAGACGAAGTCCATGTTCTACTCTTTAATTGGTAAGAGGCCTTTTATTTTACCTTTGGTCTTGTGTTGGGAATTGGTTCTAATGTTTTGTCTTATTTTGGCTCCCCAAAGCCACGCTTCCAGATCTGAGGGTCCCTGCCCCCAGATGGCTTCAATTCTTAATGAAGAATTGCCATACAGCCAGTGGCTGGAAGGGAGACTGGGCAGAACTTTTAGATTGCAGGGGTGGGGGAGGGCAAGGGACAGAGAGTGGGGGAGAGGGGAGAGGGGAGAGGGGAGAGGGGAGAGAGAAGGGGTAAATCGCCATAACAGGGAAGCAGAAAGATGAAACGGAAAGGCCTGCTGGCATGTAAGAATCCGGGAAAGTGGCCCTTATTGGGCCTGGAGTAGCAGAGACGAAACTCAGGAATTCCTTGCTAGTAGTGGGGAGGATTAGAAGTACCCAACTGTGGGAAGCCGTTGAAGAGTGGCAGTTACAGAGTGGCAGTTACAGAGTGGCAGTTGCAGAGTGGCAGTTGCAGAGTGGCAGTTGGCTACAGCTGGCCACCACACATACATAGCCAGTAAAGGTTCTTTTGCCAAGGTGAGGTTTTGAGAATTGACAAAAGTTAACCAATCAGATGAGAGACAAGTTAACCAATCAGATGAGAGACAAGTTAACCAATCAGATGAGAGAGAACGCCTGTCCTAGGCCTATAAAAGCAGCACCAGTTCTGGGCTCGAGGTCTTTTCGCCTCTACAATCAAGCTCTCCCAATAAACGTGTGCAGAAGGATCCTGTTGCAGCGTCGTTCTTCCTGGCCAGTCGAGCGCGCGCAAGAAGTGGTGCCGAAAACCCGGGAAAAGAAACATCTTCAGGCACGAGCGAAGACCCCCTGCTACAGGGAGGATTCAGAACTGCATCACGGGGAAGGAGCAGTTAATAAAGGTTCCCGTAAAACAGACTGTTGAGAAGGATCCAGCGTGGATTCAGAACTCTTCAGCTGGGGAACGGTGGTAATAAAGGTTCCTGTAAAACAGGCTGCTGAGAAGGATTCAACAGCGTGAATTCAGAACTCTTCAGCTGAGGAACGGTGGTACTGGTAAGTCTCCCAAATTGATCCCCGGGTTAAAGGGGGATAAAAAGGAAAAGAAAAGGGAGGAAAAATAAAAGGAATCAGTGATAAAGAAAAGGAAATAGTGAAGAAAAGGAAAGGGGAAAGAGAAAAAAAAAGGGAAAGGAAAGGAAGGAAAGAAAGGATTGAGACAATAAGGTTCCCGGCTTTGGGACAAGTTAAGGTTCCCGGTTTTGGGACAAGTTAAGGTTCATGAGTTATGCTTTTTTCTCCTATTGACCCTTTGTGGGTAGGTCTGATAGTTTTGGTCTTGTTTGTTCTGATATATGGACTCTGTTACTGTTTGAAACTGTGTGTAGAGGCAGTCAAGACAGGTCAGAAAATCCTTACAGAGCAACAAGAAAGTATGTCGGAAGAGGAGAAGGGCTTAAAAAGAAAAAGGAAAAAGAAAGGAGACACAGTGTTATCAGGTGGACAGAAAGGACAAAATAAAAGAGCCGAGGCGGAGGAGGAGGAAGGCATGCCTTTCACCTGGGCAGTATTTAGATTGGAAAGCCTTCCTTATTGAATTTGCAAATGAACAGGCAGTGGCTAACTCTGCTGCAGGAAATCCAGCATGGGATAGGGATATGCTGCTTGGTCAAGGTCGCTTTGCACAGCAACAGACAAGATATCCAGTGCAGGTGTTTGAGCAGGTGAATCAGATTGCCATAAGGGCGTGGAAATCATTGCCCACAGGTGTTGACGGTGTTGACGTGGGCGAGAGGGTCTGTTTGTTTCCCCAGGATCATTGACAACAGCTGTGGGTCCCAGAATGACTGACAAGGACCGTGAAAGATCAAGATGGTCCTGCTCCTGATGATTGAGACCGGGATAAGTATACCTTTATGGGCCATAGTAAGATCATGGCCAGTACCTTTACCGGTACATTCCAATTCTTCTACCTAGCCTTTGTTTTTTGCAAAGGAATGTTTTTTGGATGTGCCTTATGCACGACAAACTCCTCAAGAACCATGGGTGTATAAGAATACTAGTTTTCATTTAAATTATACATTATGCTTTGTGCATAATGTGGATAAACCTTTTACACCCTGTAATTTTTTTTAAAGAAAAAGATTATCTCTAATTGGGCAGATCAAATTAATACTGCTGACACTATAAGTCAGATAGCAAAAACAAGACAAAACAAAACAAAAACAAAAAACAAAACAAAACAAAATGTCTGAGGCATTGCTTACCCTGCAAAGGGTGGATTCTCATATCACCTCAGGGTTAATGTTAGTAAATCAGAGAATGGATATTTTACAACATGACATGGAACAGATGATGGATGTCATACAAATGAGTTGTGTGGCATCCACTTTGCATGTGTGCATTACTCCCAATAGGTACATTAATAATTATTTTATTAAAAGTACAGACCTATCGAATTACCTGAAGGGGAACTGGTCGCAGGAGCTGGAGAGGTTGCAGACGAGGCTGCAGATGCAGATCCTGAACCTTAATGGGACCAGAGTGGAACCAGTGACCCTCGGAGACTTTACCTCTTGGCTTACCTCTGCTTTTTCTTACTTTAAGGAATGGGTGGGAGTGATTTTGTTTGGTGCTGCCATATGCTGTGGACTGGTGTTCATGCTCTGGTTGGTATGCAAATTCAGAACCCAACAAAAACATGACAAGGTGATTATAACTCAGGCACTTTTAGCTATTGAAAACGGCACCTCCCCTGAAGGTTGGTTATCTATGCTCAAGAATTAGTCGGCATCTGAGTTCTCTGCTTTTGCACCCCACGACACTGGGATGAGAGAGACTCAATGATCATTGATCAGCCCTTGCTCATCAATAGGGTGATCATGATTTCCCCACTAATTCATTTTTTGGCTGGCCTCTTTTGCAGAGTTCGCCCTAGGTCATTTAGCAGTTACTGTCACACAGCACTGCGGTATGCAGAGACGGGCAACTTTCCTCATGCACAGACCAACCTAAGACACGGGGCCCAGTGGCGATAGGGTTACCCTATGACAGGAAAGGCTGTGACATTAGAGGAATGACCTAAAACAGGAGCCACGGCGGATGGACGTAATTGCACAGGCCTAGACCAGCCTCATTTTATTAAAACAAAAAGGAGGAGATGTGGGAAGCCGTTGAAGAGTGGCAGTTACAGAGTGGCAGTTACAGAGTGGCAGTTACAGAGTGGCAGTTACAGAGTGGCAGTTGCAGAGTGGCAGTTGGCTACAGCTGGCCACCACACATACATAGCCAGTAAAGGTTCTTTTGCCAAGGTGAGGTTTTGAGAATTGACAAAAGTTAACCAATCAGATGAGAGACAAGTTAACCAATCAGATGAGAGACAAGTTAACCAATCAGATGAGAGAGAACGCCTGTCCTAGGCCTATAAAAGCAGCACCAGTTCTGGGCTCGAGGTCTTTTCGCCTCTACAATCAAGCTCTCCCAATAAACGTGTGCAGAAGGATCCTGTTGCAGCGTCGTTCTTCCTGGCCAGTCGAGCGCGCGCAAGAAGTGGTGCCGAAAACCCGGGAAAAGAAACATCTTCAGGCACGAGCGAAGACCCCCTGCTACAGGGAGGATTCAGAACTGCATCACGGGGAAGGAGCGGTTAATAAAGGTTCCCGTAAAACAGACTGTTGAGAAGGATCCAGCGTGGATTCAGAACTCTTCAGCTGGGGAACGGTGGTAATAAAGGTTCCTGTAAAACAGGCTGCTGAGAAGGATTCAACAGCGTGAATTCAGAACTCTTCAGCTGAGGAACGGTGGTACTGGTAAGTCTCCCAAATTGATCCCCGGGTTAAAGGGGGATAAAAAGGAAAAGAAAAGGGAGGAAAAATAAAAGGAATCAGTGATAAAGAAAAGGAAATAGTGAAGAAAAGGAAAGGGGAAAGAGAAAAAAAAAAGGGAAAGGAAAGGAAGGAAAGAAAGGATTGAGACAATAAGGTTCCCGGCTTTGGGACAAGTTAAGGTTCCCGGTTTTGGGACAAGTTAAGGTTCATGAGTTATGCTTTTTTCTCCTATTGACCCTTTGTGGGTAGGTCTGATAGTTTTGGTCTTGTTTGTTCTGATATATGGACTCTGTTACTGTTTGAAACTGTGTGTAGAGGCAGTCAAGACAGGTCAGAAAATCCTTACAGAGCAACAAGAAAGTATGTCGGAAGAGGAGAAGGGCTTAAAAAGAAAAAGGAAAAAGAAAGGAGACACAGTGTTATCAGGTGGACAGAAAGGACAAAATAAAAGAGCCGAGGCGGAGGAGGAGGAAGGCATGCCTTTCACCTGGGCAGTATTTAGATTGGAAAGCCTTCCTTATTGAATTTGCAAATGAACAGGCAGTGGCTAACTCTGCTGCAGGAAATCCAGCATGGGATAGGGATATGCTGCTTGGTCAAGGTCGCTTTGCACAGCAACAGACAAGATATCCAGTGCAGGTGTTTGAGCAGGTGAATCAGATTGCCATAAGGGCGTGGAAATCATTGCCCACAGGTGTTGACGGTGTTGACGTGGGCGAGAGGGTCTGTTTGTTTCCCCAGGATCATTGACAACAGCTGTGGGTCCCAGAATGACTGACAAGGACCGTGAAAGATCAAGATGGTCCTGCTCCTGATGATTGAGACCGGGATAAGTATACCTTTATGGGCCATAGTAAGATCATGGCCAGTACCTTTACCGGTACATTCCAATTCTTCTACCTAGCCTTTGTTTTTTGCAAAGGAATGTTTTTTGGATGTGCCTTATGCACGACAAACTCCTCAAGAACCATGGGTGTATAAGAATACTAGTTTTCATTTAAATTATACATTATGCTTTGTGCATAATGTGGATAAACCTTTTACACCCTGTAATTTTTTTTAAAGAAAAAGATTATCTCTAATTGGGCAGATCAAATTAATACTGCTGACACTATAAGTCAGATAGCAAAAACAAGACAAAACAAAACAAAAACAAAAAACAAAACAAAACAAAATGTCTGAGGCATTGCTTACCCTGCAAAGGGTGGATTCTCATATCACCTCAGGGTTAATGTTAGTAAATCAGAGAATGGATATTTTACAACATGACATGGAACAGATGATGGATGTCATACAAATGAGTTGTGTGGCATCCACTTTGCATGTGTGCATTACTCCCAATAGGTACATTAATAATTATTTTATTAAAAGTACAGACCTATCGAATTACCTGAAGGGGAACTGGTCGCAGGAGCTGGAGAGGTTGCAGACGAGGCTGCAGATGCAGATCCTGAACCTTAATGGGACCAGAGTGGAACCAGTGACCCTCGGAGACTTTACCTCTTGGCTTACCTCTGCTTTTTCTTACTTTAAGGAATGGGTGGGAGTGATTTTGTTTGGTGCTGCCATATGCTGTGGACTGGTGTTCATGCTCTGGTTGGTATGCAAATTCAGAACCCAACAAAAACATGACAAGGTGATTATAACTCAGGCACTTTTAGCTATTGAAAACGGCACCTCCCCTGAAGGTTGGTTATCTATGCTCAAGAATTAGTCGGCATCTGAGTTCTCTGCTTTTGCACCCCATGACACTGGGATGAGAGAGACTCAATGATCATTGATCAGCCCTTGCTCATCAATAGGGTGATCATGATTTCCCCACTAATTCATTTTTTGGCTGGCCTCTTTTGCAGAGTTCGCCCTAGGTCATTTAGCAGTTACTGTCACACAGCACTGCGGTATCCAGAGACGGGCAACTTTCCTCATGCACAGACCAACCTAAGACACGGGGCCCAGTGGCGATAGGGTTACCCTATGACAGGAAAGGCTGTGACATTAGAGGAATGACCTAAAACAGGAGCCACGGCGGATGGACGTAATTGCACAGGCCTAGACCAGCCTCATTTTATTAAAACAAAAAGGAGGAGATGTGGGAAGCCGTTGAAGAGTGGCAGTTACAGAGTGGCAGTTACAGAGTGGCAGTTACAGAGTGGCAGTTACAGAGTGGCAGTTGCAGAGTGGCAGTTGGCTACAGCTGGCCACCACACATACATAGCCAGTAAAGGTTCTTTTGCCAAGGTGAGGTTTTGAGAATTGACAAAAGTTAACCAATCAGATGAGAGACAAGTTAACCAATCAGATGAGAGACAAGTTAACCAATCAGATGAGAGAGAACGCCTGTCCTAGGCCTATAAAAGCAGCACCAGTTCTGGGCTCGTGGTCTTTTCGCCTCTACAATCAAGCTCTCCCAATAAACGTGTGCAGAAGGATCCTGTTGCAGCGTCGTTCTTCCTGGCCAGTCGAGCGCGCGCAAGACCCAACCATTGAGCTAGTCAAGGCATATCAAAATTAGCTGACAAATGTGTGCGTGCATGTGTGTGTGCGTTTCATTTGCAAATTCAGAGAGCTCTTGGATGGGTACAGCATGTGTATCCCACAAGGAGCCAAAGAGGTCGACGAAATCACCACTAAAGCCTAGTATTCATTCCTTAGTCTGAAAAATAAGAACTTAGGCTAATCACATCAATGCTTCTTTCAGCTTTGATAGCTCACAATTCTATCATAGTTTCTAGTCATTGAAAATATATTTAGGATGTAGAGGTGATACTATGTAGCTTATTATGTCTTAGTTGGATTTATCCCTCCATATCAGTCATTCAGGTTCCTCATGAGGATTCTAAAGCAAGGTTTCTCTGAGTGTGGCTGTTAGACTGCAAAGGTTGCCAGGGTGAACACCAACTCCTCCCAGTCAAATTCTCTCTCCTGATTCTAAGATGTGATTTGCCGTTTCCACAGGGGTTGATTGTGATGTTTCCAGATTACATCATACTGCAGCTATCCTTTATGAAGATGTAGTTGTCCAGGTCTGTCTGCATGTACACATGTGCGATTGCTGAGTTTTGATGCAATACCGAGTAAGAAAATTCACAATTATTTGGCTTCTTTCATTAATGTTTTCATGGCACTGGAAACTGAATCTCCTCTCTATCATATATCCCCAGCCCTATTCATGACTTTCTGAGAGGTTGGAATAAGGTTCCTTTCTCCGCCCAAATGTATATTCCCCTTGGATACTACATTTTTATTTATAAGTTTCATCCAAAATAATGTAACAGATTAGAAGTACAGCCAGATATAAGAGAAGATTTAATTTCTTAAACATTGATGTAAGCAACAAGGGAAAACAAGATCCTCAGTGAATACTAAAGATGTGAAGGGTGCCCTGAAGTCAAGACATTTAAGAACAATTGCTTTAGAAGTTACTACGGGGGCCAGACCTCCTTCTCCTGCGGGCCTCCAGTGTTCTGTCTTCATTTGCTGCTGTGAAGGAAGAGTTATCAGGACCTCGAAAAGCAATTATCCTGTCATAGTCTTTGAATTTTTAAAAGCTACTTATTATTTGTATGTGTGTGCCGTGAAACACGTGGAGGTCAGAGGGTAAGTTTGTGGAGCCACTTCTCTTCTTCCACTTTTATCTGGGTTCCAGAGATCAAATTCAGGTCATCTTTGGCCACTGAGCCGTTTCTGCAGCCTCCTGCACTCAGGTTATGATGGTTGCTATGGAGTCAGAGCTGTGAGGGAAATGTGAACACCCCACTCTCTCTCAGGGACCTTTGTTCACTGGAAAATAACATACAAGCTTCTCTCTCTCTCTCTCTCTCTCTCTCTCTCTCTCTCTCTCTCTCTCTCTCTCAGAAATTATTATCCTCTTGAACCTTCACAATCCAGGCATTAGAAGAGAAGGGATGAGGTAGGCTAGAGATACAAAGAATTAGAAGTTTTTACTTTTATTTCACTTCCTAGTGAATTCCAGAAGATTCCTGGCCTTCTGTGTTCTCCATCTCCACCCACTTTTGCATTTAGTAACCTCACCCAGGCTGTGTCCTGACGCAGAGTGAAAATTCTATCATGTAGGAGAGGTGGACTCAGGCTGGGCTTGACCCTGGCAGGGAACAGGCAGGGGAGAGGGAACACAGGCTTTTTATCAGTGCCACAGGCAGAGCTTAGGCCCTTTCATCCCCAATCAGGTCACCAGTAATGAGATCCTGGAACCTTTCCCCGAGGTTAGCCCCTGATGTTACAGTTAGGCCCCATGCAATTTGGGCTCATCAAATGGAACAAGTAAAGAGAGAAAGTGACAGCCAAAATTTTGAGAAAATGCTGCAATAGTTGCGCTAGGGCTGCCTTCAAGCAAGGTTAGAATTAGAGTAACATTGCTATGATATATAATCATACGTAAAATGGTCTAGTTATGATTATTTTCATACATGAACAAACTCAAGCATTTCATAGAATTCACTCGTCACTCACCATCCACTAAATAATTTATGCACTGCTATTAGGTTCTAAGGTCTCAACATTTCATCTCGTTAATGATTAAAAACTCACATTCAGTTAGTGTAACTTCATTCACTTCATCTGTGACCATGGTAAGACAAGGGGACCTTCAAGAGAAACTTGCATCCTAGGTCAGATAGTTATTGTGATGAATTCAAAACATTAACTAACCTCAACATTTCTCATGTGATCCCATTTCTCTGATGAAATAAATCTCATCTCTTGCAACAGCTTTCAGATCTTCTCTATCCGTTCACAGGCTACCACCAAACACTGCATCCCACCTCTAAGCAGACCACATGGTTTAGTCCCTGGAAGTGCAGGATCTGTTAGATGGGACCTACAAGATCCTTCTACTAAAACATCTCAGCCTAGTCCCACCAGACATCAGCCGTTCTTTGTTCTGTCATGTAAAGAAGGTTCGCCTTCTGAATAAG
This sequence comes from Mus musculus, assembly GCF_000001635.26. Taxonomy (NCBI): domain Eukaryota; kingdom Metazoa; phylum Chordata; class Mammalia; order Rodentia; family Muridae; genus Mus; species Mus musculus. The sequence continues at coordinate 138,800,731 of NC_000067.6, read as the reverse complement.
TCATTTCATTGGTGTTCTATACTCTCTAGTGTTTTCAGCAGCCTCCTACACTTCTCTCATCAATTCTCCTGACAACCAATCTACAGGTTATCCCAAGCCCACTCTCGTTCTCCATCAGTGTTTATTACCTTTGGGAATGATGACATCATTCTTCCATCATTCAAACCCGAGAAACCTAGACTCATCCTTGACACTTATCCAATCAACCATCAGTTCTGCCAAGTTTTAACCCCTAACTATTTCTTTTCCCCCAAATCTACTTCCCTTCTTTGCCATGCTCATGGTCTAGGCTGGCATCTTTCTTTTCTACACTGCAGCAAAAGCTAATGCCTTACCATATCCTCTCCTTTGCTGTTTCATTCACTTTCACATTGACATCTGTTCCAGACAGTTATAGCCATGGTATACCCTAAAACCACCCAAGCTCCTGTTTAAATATTTCTTCCATGATTTTTTTTCCCATATACACTGAAACTCCATCTTAGAACCCAAATTAAGTTTCTCCTGACTTGCTGAGTTCTGGCCTGTCTGGTTACAGGCTCCAATAACACAGGTCTTTGCACAGTTGTCTCCCCAGTCAGGACAGTGCCTTGGTTTCTCATCACAGGTTAATACACAGTCATTCTTCATTTGCAGCTGAAGTGGTACTCTTTTTCAGAGGCATACCTCAGACATGATCACTCCATAAGATTTCATAGCATTGTGTGTTTTCATGTGCCTTTCTGTGTACAACTTATGACAGCTGCCATATTATATTTATTCATGAGATTGCTTAATAATATCTGTCTCTTCTCTAGCCTACAAATGTGGGGGAGCAGGGTCCATGTCTGTTCTTGTGCTGTGTACCTCACCTAATGCCAAGCAGGTAGTAGGAAACCCATAAATATTTATTGAATGGATGTGGAATGAATAAATATTCAGGGGATTGTTTTAGATGCTCTAGGGCATTGGTTCCCAAACTTTAACAACCAGATCACCCAAAGGCTTGTTAAAGCACAGATTGCTAGGCCTCAGCCAGAATTTCTGATTCAGTAGGTCTTAGGAGTCACATAAAAATTTACATTTCTAACATGTTCCAAGACGCTGACATTGCTAGTCCAGGGATCAGGATTGAGAGCCATTGCTTCAGGGAATTGAATAGATTATGATTGCTCTTATCAAGAAATTTACAATTGTATTCTGAATGAAAATCATAGATGAGAATTTCTTTTTAAAAATACCATTTAAACATTGAGGAAACTGGGCCTAGAGAAGAGAAGGCATAATCTTGTATATTCTTGATGAACATAATTGATTGATGTATCAATGTTATGGTCAACAGTTGCTACTAGTTTTTGAGGAAAAGAAATATTTCAGATAGAATAACTAAACGTTTAGAGGCTATAAAGTAGGTCTTAAAGGAGACTTAACAGGATTGTAGTGATGGCTCAGGACTTAAAGTGATTGACAAACAAGCAAGAAGACCAGTATCCAGACCCCCAGAATGTACATAAATAGACTTATTGGCTCATCTGAAACTATTCTCACAAGACAGAGACAGATGATCCCTGGAGCAAGTTGGCTAGTGACACTAGCCATACTGGCCAGCTTTGGGTTTGACTGAGTGTCATCTCAAGAAGAATAAAGGTTGCACAAGGAAGATTTGACAAGTTTGAGTTCCATACACATTGATAGACAGGTTCATGTACCTACAGACACACACACACACACACACACACACACACACACACACACACAAGAAACATTTGGAGCTGACAATTTAAAGGGTTGAATTATCAGGGCAGGATAGCATGCACACATATCTCAGAGACAGTAACAGGTCAGAGGAAAGGATGCAGACAATGTTCCTGGAGACAAAGTAGGAGAAATAACCAGTTTAAACCTATGATTGTTGTAAAAAGGTAGAATGTAACATTAAGTAGTAAACAGAGAGATGTTTGGCTTTGGCAGTAGTAGCATAAGAAAAGGTGGGCTAATAACATCAGTGTGTATGTTACCAAATTGTATTGGTTCTTGACCTCCACATTATCTACTTCACAAATAGAAGAACCATGAATGGTTTAGGGAAAACACCAAGGCTGCTTCTATAGAGCAGCAGACAGTTCCTGGGTTGGCCTGTGATTCATCACAGTTTCTGCTGTGATTTCTGCATGCTCCAAAAGGAGCACCAAGTGCCAGCTCTTTCATAATGCTGGGTTCTCCGCTGATAAAAGTAGGTCCTGGTATAAGTTACCATAGCTTATTAGTGTTCTTTTTCTCTGAAAAGTGCTACCCCTGTTCCTCTTGTCTGAACAGATTCCTCAGCCATTGTGTGAACAAGCCATTTCCAGAGACAACAGTAGCACATTCAGAGCTACAGTAGAGAGCTTACTGCTCACCATGAAGAACTGTACTGCAAAACGGGAGACAAATGCCAATCATACTGATCAGGTGGCAGAACTCATGCCATCTTGCCTGTCGTCATCCCAGAAAACGTGGAAACTCAGCCGAATACATGTATGCAGTAGCAGCTGTTCATTTCCGAACACTTCAGCTTCTTAACCAACTTGTCTTCAGTATGATGAAATACAAACCCTCAATTAAAATACAACTGAATTCTTCAGAACTCCTTTTTACTGACCAGAAAGTGTATAGACATGGTTTATGTCGCATTTTGACGCCATTAGACAATGAACAAATGTTTGCACATGCTTCAAGCAAGTGAAAAAAAATATCGCTTTTCTCTGAAAGATTCAAAAAGTCCAGTGTCCATGAACAAACATGAAAGCAAAATTTGGGAAAAAAGAATTCTGCCTTGCCACCATCTTCTAATATTAAATTCCTCTGATGACTGGAGATTTTGTCTCAGCTTTCAAAATGATGATTGGACAATCCATGGCGGTCTGGAGGCCTGCCTCTCCAGCTGTAGTGTAAGAATAAAGTATTGCCAGTTGGGTCAACAGGATGAACCTGGGATTCAGGATGATTAAGTGAAATAAGCCAAGCACAGAAAGACAAATGCTACCCAACTCTCAAGCTGAGCGTAGGGAGACAGGGGGAAAAAGGACTTTCAAAGGTCTTGTGGGGGGTGGATAGGGTATTGGCTGATATAGCAATGTTATGGTCAATAGTTGCTACTAGTTTTTGAGGAAAAGAAGTATTTCAGGTTGAATAATTAAAAGTTTAGAGGCTACAAAGTGGGTCTTAAAGGAGACTTAACAGAACTATAGTGATGGGTCAGGACTTAAAAGTTCTTGACAAACAGCACATAGGAAGGGTGGTTATAGTTGGCAGTAAAATATGGATTAAAATGCCAAGGAGAGAAAGCTTTGAAGATTCTCTTCACAAATGTGTGTGTGTGTGTGTGTGTGTGTGTGTGTGTGTGTATGAGAGAGAGAGAGAGAGAGAGAGAGAGAGAGAGAGAGAGAGAGAGAGAGAGAGAGAGAAAGAGTGTGTTTGAGATGCTAGGTCATCTAAATACCCTGAGTTGATCATCAAACAATGTCCACATAAACTGAACTATTGAACTGTGCCCCATAAACATGTACAGATATAGTCTGTGGTTGAAAACTTAAAAAGATATTTTAAAAGTAGCAAGCCTATGATTAAAAGGAAGCATTTTTTTTTCTTTTTTAATAGCCGCCAGGCCTTTTCCTCTTGTTTCTTGAATACCAGGGTTGGGAGAGAGAGAGAGAGAAGGAGTCTATTTTCTCCTCATTAACACAAAGTACTGCTATGATCATTTCTTATTTTCTCCTTTCTCATAATCAGGGTTGTTGCTGTTTGTTTGTTTGTTTGTTTGTTGTTGCTGTTGTTGTTGTTTTGGAATTCATGCATCATGTTTGATTAAAGTTCACTGAAATATAAAAAGCTAACACTATTTCCATCCTTAGAAATGCCAGGGCTTCATGTGGTTTACCTGGTAAAGAAAATGGCTGACTTTCCACTGTTTGTGCTGTGTCTGGTACACATTGTTTTAGTGTCATGGCCTGCGTTCATCTTTTCTCCTGAGATTAAGAGCTCCTTGAATCTGAGGACAATGCCATGTGATTTGTCTGTGATCTTTGAGGACTCTACATTCATGATTTAAAACAGCACTTGGGGCTGGGGTATGGAGAGACAGATCAGTGGTGAAGAGTATGCATTGCTTTTGTAGGGGACCCTAGTTTGGTTCTTTGCTCACAGGCTAGGGAACTTCAGTTGCCTATAACTCCAGGTCTAAGAGATGACCCTCTGGTTTCTAAGGGTACACATGTGCATATCCCCCATCCAGAGACATATACATGCAGATAACTAGAAATAATAAAAAGAAGTATTTTTTAAAAGCACTTGGAAATTCTAGAACATTTGGGTATTGGTTGGGTATCTGGTCATGAGCAGAACCTTAAAACTCATTAAGTAATTTTTTGTTGCTGGTGGTGTGATTTTGTTTTGCAAACAAAGCACCAGGATGCTTTGACTGTTTTAAAACAGATGGCGAACAATCATATTAAGAAGGAAAAGCATAACCCTAAACCGTCAAGATAATGTGTGTGAGAAAAAACAAAGACCATCCTAAGAATTGAAAAACAAAAAGTAGTTTTCTTTGTACAGGGCCTGAGGCAGGAGGATCCAATGGCCCCAGTTCTGTGCTGTGGAGCTCCTGCAAATTCTGATCCTGAACACATACTGGTCTCCAGTGTGGTATGTGGAGATGGGGTCCTAGGGGGAAGCCGTTAGCTTAAATATCAGCATTGTAAGGCTGGTCCTTGGGTTTACGTTCTGTTTTCACAGTACCACAGATTGGTAAACACAAAGACATGAGACTTATTTTGGTTTATGTTCCCATGTGAAGTTCAGGGACGACATTGGGGAAGAGCTTATTGCTGGCAGAATTCCCCAAATGGCATAGGGCATAACATGCTGTCCTAGTTTGCATCCCTGTTGTTATAAGAAAATACTTACTAAGGAGAAAAGGGTTTGTGTATCCTACAGGACTCCATCATTAGGGGAAACCAAAGCAACAACTCAAGCCCAGCCATCGAGCATGCATTTTACTGGCATGTTTTTTCATGGCTTGCCATGAGAGACTTTCTACTTTTCTTTTTTTTTTTTTTTAATTTTTTTTCCATTTTTTATTAGGTATTTAGCTCATTTACATTTCCAATGCTATACCAAAAGTCCCCCTTACCCACCCACCCCCACTCCCCTACCCACCCACTCCCCCCCTTTGGCCCTGGCGTTCCCCTGTACCGGGGCACACAAAGTCTGCGTGTCCAATGGGCCTCTCTTTCCAGTGATGGCCGACTAGGCCATCTTTTGATACATATGCAGCTAGAGTCAAGAGCTCAGGGGTACTGGTTAGTTCATAATGTTGTTCCACCTATAGGGTTGAAGATCCCTTTAGCTCCTTGGGTACTTTCTCTAGCTCCTCCATTGGGAGCCCTGTGATCCATCCATTAGCTGACTGTGAGCATCCACTTCTGTGTTTGCTAGGCCCCGGCATAGTCTCACAAGAGACAGCTACATCTGGGTCCTTTCAGTAAAATCTTGCTAGTGTATGCAATGGTGTCAGCATTTGGAAGCTGATTATGGGGTGGATCCCGGGATATGGCAGTCTCTACATGGTCCATCCTTTCATCTCAGCTCCATACTTTGTTTCTGTAACTCCTTCCATGGGTGTTTTGTTCCCACTTCTAAGGAGGGGCATAGTGTCCACACTTCAGTCTTCATTTTTCTTGAGTTTCATGTGTTTAGGAAATTGTATCTTATATCGTGGGTATCCTAGGTTTTGGGCTAGTATCCACTTATCAGTGAGTACATATTGTGTGAGTTCCTTTGTGATTGTGTTACCTCACTCAGGATGATGCTCTCCAGGTCCATCCATTTGGCTAGGAATTTCATAAATTCATTCTTTTTAATAGCTGAGTAGTACTCCATTGTGTAGATGTACCAATTTTCTGTATCCATTCCTCTGTTGAGGGGCATCTGGGTTCTTTCCAGTTTCTGGCTATTATAAATAAGGCTGCTATGAACATAGTGGAGCATGTGTCCTTCTTACCAGTTGGGGCTTCTTCTGGATATATGCCCAGGAGAGGTATTGCTGGATCCTCCGGTAGTACTATGTTCAATTTTCTGAGGAACCGCCAGACTGATTTCCAGAGTGGTTGTACAAGCCTGCAATCCCACCAACAATGGAGGAGTGTTCCTCTTTCTCCACATCCTCGCCAGCATCTGCTGTCACCTGAATTTTTGATCTTAGCCATTCTCACTGGTGTGAGGTGGAATCTCAGGGTTGTTTTGATTTGCATTTCCCTGATGATTAAGGATGTTGAACATTTTTTCAGGTGCTTCTCTGCCATTCGGTATTCCTCAGGTGAGAATTCTTTGTTCAGTTCTGAGCCCCATTTTTTAAGGGGGTTATTTGATTTTCTGAGGTCCACCTTCTTGAGTTCTTTATATATGTTGGATATTAGTCCCCTATCTGATTTAGGATAGGTAAAGATCCTTTCCCAGTCTGTTGGTGGTCTTTTTGTCTTATAGACAGTGTCTTTTGCCTTGCAGAAACTTTGGAGTTTCATTAGGTCCCATTTGTCAATTCTCGATCTTACAGCACAAGCCATTGCTGTTCTGTTCAGGAATTTTTCCCCTGTGCCCATATCTTCAAGGCTTTTCCCCACTTTCTCCTCTATAAGTTTCAGTGTCTCTGGTTTTATGTGAAGTTCCTTGATCCACTTAGATTTGACCTTAGTACAAGGAGATAAGTTTGGATCGATTCGCATTCTTCTACATGATAACAACCAGTTGTGCCAGCACCAATTGTTGAAAATGCTGACTTTCTTGCACTGGATGGTTTTGGCTCCCTTGTCGAAGATCAAGTGACCATAGGTGTGTGGGTTCATTTCTGGGTCTTCAATTCTATTCCATTGGTCCACTTGTCTGTCTCTATACCAGTACCATGCAGTTTTTATCACAATTGCTCTGTAGTAAAGCTTTAGGTCAGGCATGGTGATTCCACCAGAGGTTCTTTTATCCTTGAGAAGAGTTTTTGCTATCCTCGGTTTTTTGTTATTCCAGATGAATTTGCAAATTGCTCCTTCTAATTCGTTGAAGAATTGAGTTGGAATTTTAATGGGGATTGCATTGAATCTGTAGATTGCTTTTGGCAAGATAGCCATTTTTACAATGTTGGTCCTGCCAATCCATGAGCATGGGAGATCTTTCCATCTTCTGAGATCTTCTTTAATTTCTTTCTTCAGGGACTTGAAGTTTTTATCATACAGATCTTTTACTTCCTTCGTTAGAGTCACGCCCAGATATTTTATATTATTTGTGGCTATTGAGAAGGGTGTTGTTTCCCTAATTTCTTTCTCAGCCTGTTTATTCTTTGTGTAGAGAAAGGCCATTGACTTGTTTGAGTTAATTTTATATCCAGCTACTTCACCGAAGCTGTTTATCAGGTTTAGGAGTTCTCTGTTGGAATTTTTAGGGTCACTTATATATACTATCATATCATCTGCAAAAAGTGATATTTTGACTTCCTCTTTTCCAATTTGTATCCCCTTGATCTCCTTTTGTTGTCGAATTGCTCTGGCTAATACTTCAAGTACTATGTTGAAAAGGTAGGGAGAAAGTGGGCAGCCTTGTCTAGTCCCTGATTTTAGTGGGATTGCTTCCAGCTTCTCTCCATTTACTTTGATGTTGGCTACTGGTTTGCTGTAGATTGCTTTTATCATGTTTAGGTATTGGCCTTGAATTCCTGATCTTTCCAGAACTTTTATCATGAATGGGTGTTGGATCTTGTCAAATGCTTTTTCTGCATCTAACGAGATGATCATGTGGTTTTTGTCTTTGAGTTTGTTTATATAATGGATTACATTGATGGATTTTCGTATATTAAACCATCCCTGCATCCCTGGAATAAAACCTACTTGGTCAGGATGGATGATTGCTTTAATGTGTTCTTGGATTCGGTTAGCGAGAATTTTATTAAGAATTTTTGCATCGATGTTCATAAGAGAAATTGGTCTGAAGTTCTCTATCTTTGTTGGATCTTTCTGTGGTTTAGGTATCAGAGTAATAGTGGCTTCATAAAATGAGTTGGGTAGAATACCTTCTACTTCTATCTTGTGAAAAAGTTTGTGCAGAACTGGAGTTAGATCTTCTTTGAAGGTCTGATAGAACTCTGCACTAAACCCGTCTGGTCCTGGGCTTTTTTTGGCTGGGAGACTATTAATAACTGCTTCTATTTCTTTAGGGGATATGGGACTGTTTAGAAGGTCAACTTGATCCTGATTCAACTTTGGTACCTGGTATCTGTCCAGAAATTTGTCCATTTCGTCCAGGTTTTCCAGTTTTGTTGAGTATAGCTTTTTGTAGAAGGATCTGATGGTGTTTTGGATTTCTTCAGGATCTGTTGTTATGTCTCCCTTTTCATTTCTGATTTTGTTAATTAGGATTTTGTCCCTGTGCCCTTTAGTGAGTCTAGCTAAGGGTTTATCTATCTTGTTGATTTTCTCAAAGAACCAACTCCTCGTTTGGTTAATTCTTTGAATAGTTCTTCTTGTTTCCACTTGGTTGATTTCACCCCTGAGTTTGATTATTTCCTGCCGTCTACTCCTCTTGGGTGAATTTGCTTCCTTTTTTTCTAGAGCTTTTAGATGTGTTGTCAAGCTTCTAGTATGTGCTCTCTCCCGCTTTTTCTTGAAGGCACTCATAGCTATGAGTTTCCCTCTTAGAAATGCTTTCATTGTGTCCCAAAGGTTTGGGTACGTTGTGGCTTCATTTTCATTAAACTCTAAAAAGTCTTTAATTTCTTTCTTTATTCCTTTCTTGACCAAGGTATCATTGAGAAGAGTGTTGTTCAGTTTCCATGTGAATGTTGGCTTTTTGTTATTTATTTTGTTATTGAAGATCAGCCTTAGTGCATGGTGATCTGATAGGATACATGGGACAATTTCAATATTTTTGAATCTGTTGAGGCCTGATTTGTGACCTATTATGTGGTCAATTTTGGAGAAGGTACCATGAGGTACTGAGAAGAAGGTATATCCTTTTGTTTTAGGATAAAATGTTCTGTAGATATCTGTCAGATCCATTTGTTTCATCACTTCTGTTAGTTTCAGTGTGTCCCTGTTTAGTTTCTGTTTCCATGATCTGTCCATTGGTGAAAGTGGTGTGTTGAAGTCTCCCACTATTATTGTGTGAGGCGCAATGTGTGCTTTGAGCTTTACTAAAGTTTCTTTAGTGAATGTGGCTGCTCTTGTATTTGGAGCATAGATATTCAGAATTGAGAGTTCCTCTTGGAGGATTTTACCTTTGATGAGAATGAAGTGTCCCTCCTTGTCTTTTTTGATGACTTTGGGTTGGAAGTCAATCTTATCAGATATTAGGATGGATACTCCTGCTTGTTTCTTCATACCATTTGCTTGGAAAATTGTTTTCCAGCCTTTCATTCTGAGGTAGTGTCTATCTTTTTCTCTGAGATGAGTTTCCTGTAAGCAGCAAAATGTTGGGTCTTGTTTGTGTAGCCAGTTTGTTAGTCTATGTCTTTTTATTGGCGAGTTGAGACCATTGATGTTAAGAGATATTAAGGAAAAGTAATTGTTGCTTCCTGTTATTTTAGTTGTTAAAGGTGGCATTCTGTTCTTGTGGCTGTCTTCTTTTAGGTTTGTTGAGGGATTACCTTCTTGTTTTTTCTAGGGCATTGTTCCCGTTCTTGTATTGGTGTTTTTCTGTTATTATCCTTTGAAGGGCTGGATTCGTGGAGAGATAATGCGTGAATTTGGTTTTGTCGTGGAATACTTTGGTTTCTCCCTCTATGATAATTGAGAGTTTGGCTGGGTATAGTAGCCTGGGCTGCAGTTTGTGTTCTCTTAGTGTCTGTATAACATCTGTCCAGGCTCTTCTGGCTTTCATAGTCTCTGGTGAAAAATCTGGTGTAATTCTGATAGGCTTGCCTTTATATGTTACTTGACCTTTTTCCCTTACTGCTTTTAGTATTCTATCTTTATTTAGTGCATTTGATGTTCTGATTATTATGTGTCGGGAGGAATTTCTTTTCTGGTCCAGTCTATTTGGAGTTCTGTAGGCTTCTTGTATGTTCATATGCATCTCATTCTTTAGATTTGGGAAGTTTTCTTCAATAATTTTGTTGAAGATGTTTGCTGGACCTTTGAGTTGAAAATCTTCATTCTCATCCACTCCTATTATCCGTACGTTTGGTCTTCTTATTGTGTCCTGGATTTCCTGGATATTTTGAGTTAGGATCTTTTTGCATTTTCCATTTTCTTTGATTGTTGTGCCGATGTTCTCTATGGAATCTTCTGCACCTGAGATTCTCTCTTCCATCTCTTGTATTCTGTTGCTGATGCTCAAATCTATGGTTCCAGATTTCTTTCCTAGGGTTTCTATCTCTAGTGTTGCCTCGCTTTGAGTTTTCTTTATTGTGTCTACTTCCCTTTTTAGGTCTAGTATGGTTTTGTTCATTTCCATCACCTGTTTGTATGTTTTTTCCTCTTTTTCTGTAAGGACTTCTACCTGTTTGATTATGTTTTCCTGTTTTTCTTTAAGGACTTGTAACTCTTTAGCAGTGTTCTCCTGTATTTCTTTAAGTGATTTATTAAAGTCCTTCTTGATGTCCTCTACCATCATCATGAGATATGCTTTTAAATCTAGGTCTAGGTTCTCAGGTGTGTTGGGGTTCCCTGGACTGGGCGAAGTGGGTGTGCTGGGTTCTGGTGATGGTGAGTGGTCTTGGTTCCTGTTAGTAAGATTCCTCCGTTTACCTTTCGCCATCTGGTAATCTCTGGAGTTAGTAGTTATAGTTGACTCTGTTTAGAGATTGTTCTTCTGGTGATTCTGTTACCGTCTATCAGCAGACCTGGGAGACAGATTCTCTCCTCTGAGTTTCAGTGCTCAGAGCACTCTCTGCTGGCAAGCTCTCTTACAGGGAAGGTGCGCAGATATCTTGTATTTGGACCTCCTCCTGGCCGAAGAAGAAGGCCCAAAACAGGACCTTTCTCAGACACTGTGTTGCTTTGGCAGTTCCCAGGTGGTACAGACTCTCACCTAAGCAGACTAAATTCCTAAGTTCCTTGGAGTCCCGGGACCAAGATGGCGACCGCTGCTGCTGTGGCTTAGGCCGCCTCCCCAGCCTGGTGGGAACCTGTCCTCCGGTCCGGAAGGTGGCCGGCTGTCCCCGGCCCACACAGGGTGCTGCCTCAGCGGCTCTGTGCTTCTGCCTGTTCCAGAAGCTGTCAGGTTCTCTGGCGCACCCTCTCACCTGTTCAGACTAATTTCCTAAGTTCGGCGGGTCCCGGACCAAGATGGCGACCGCTGCTGCTGTGGCTTAGGCCGCCTCCCCAGCCGGGCGGGCACCTGTCCTCCGGTCCGGAAGGTGGCCGGCTGTCCCCGGCCCACACAGGGTGCTGCCTCAGCCCCTCTGTGCTTCTGCCTGTTCCAGAGGCTGTCAGGTTCTCTGGCGCACCCTCTCACCTGTTCAGACTAATTTCCTAAGTTCGGCGGGTCCCGGACCAAGATGGCGACCGCTGCTGCTGTGGCTTAGGCCGCCTCCCCAGCCGGGCGGGCACCTGTCCTCCGGTCCGGACGGTGGCTGGCTGTCCCCGGCCCACAAAGGGTGCTGCCTCAGCGCCTCTGTGCTTCCGCCTGTTCCAGAAGCTGTCAGGTTCTCTGGCGCACCCTCTCACCTGTTCAGACTAATTTCCTAAGTTCGGCGGGTCCCGGACCAAGATGGCGACCGCTGCTGCTGTGGCTTAGGCCGCCTCCCCAGCCGGGCGGGCACCTGTCCTCCGGTCCGGACGGTGGCTGGCTGTCCCCGGCCCACAAAGGGTGCTGCCTCAGCGCCTCTGTGCTTCCGCCTGTTCCAGAAGCTGTCAGGTTCTCTGGCGCACCCTCTCACCTGTTCAGACTAATATCCTAAGTTCGGTGGGTCCTCCTACTTTTCTTTTATAGCCCAGGCCCTTATGCCCACCATTGCGCCACTTAGATGCTCTCACAGACATGCCCAAAGGCCAATGTGATAAAGGCAATTTCTCATTTGATTTCTCTCTTCCCACATTTCTCCCAGTTTGTCTCAAAACTGAGTGTGGCTATTCATCTCTTTTGCTGAAGACTTTGTTTAATTCAATCACCTTGCCCAAAAATTAGAGTCAGTTAACTGTCTGTCCTTGATACCTAACTACTCTGTGGATGTGCCAGAAAGGTCCAGAATGGGAAAGAGAAAAGATGGCTCTGAAGCTCAGGATGATGTCATTGGAAATGACTGGGACATTGGTCTTGGACTTCTAGCCCCCAAACTTCTGGAGAAATCTCTCTCTTGTTTAAGCTACCATTATTTTGTTATATTAGTCAGTCAGAGGCTAATACTCTGCATCTCCCTTAGTCAGCAGTTCCTTTAGAACAAGAGAGAACAGGACATTTTCCTCTGCTTGCTTTGCATACAGTGAAAGGAGAAAGGATACCATCTAAGACCAGTGAGCTTCAGGATAAAATAGTGAAGAGTGTGGTGGTTTGAATAGGAATGGCTCCCAAAGGCTCACTATTTGAATGCTTAGTCATTAGGGAGTGGCACTGCTTAGAGGGATTAGGAGGTGTGGTCTGGATGGAGTAGGTGTGGCCTGGTTGAAGGAAATTTGTCTATGGGGGCGAGGGGGTGGTGGTGGTGGTGGTGAGCTTTGAGATTTCAGAAGCCCAAGTCAGGTCCAGTGGCTCTTGTTGTCTGGGGATCTGGATATAGAACTCTCAGTTACTTCTCCAGTACCATGTCTGCCTGCGTGCACTATGCTCTGGGCTATGATGACAATGGCTTAAACCTTGGAAACTGTAGGCAACCCCCAATTAATCTTTTCCTTTATAAGAGCTGCCCTGGTCACGTGGTCACAGTGTTCTTTCACAGCAATAGACCACTGACCAAGACAAGGGGCCCGGCAGATGTCATTCTTAATTTATTCCACAAACAAATTTTGAGGGCTTCCTTTGTGTCTGGTACTGATCCAGGTGTCAGATATTGCAGTAGACAGGCAATTTATCCCACACTTTCAAGAAAGTTTTGTTCTGGTTTATTGTCTACTGTGGCCAAAGAGAGCATACCTGTTAGCACAGGCACAAAATAAAAGTAGTTCTTGGCCTGGTGGGCACAGGTCTGTAACCCCAGCTACTCAGAGCAGTGAAGACAGCCAGACTGCAGAATTGAGGCTTGCCTGAGCTAAAATGTTCACTTCCAGTTTAGATACCTTAGCGTGATCCTGTCTCAAAATACAAGTTAAAGCAAACAAACAAAAAACCCAGGACTGTGGATATAGCTGAATGATGGAGGGCTTATTTAGCCTGGGCAAGCCTTAGGTTCAAACCCTATTGGAAGGAGGGAGGGGGGAGGGGAGAGGGAGGGGGAGAGGGGGAGGGAGAGAGGGAGAGAGGGGGAGGGAGAGAGGGAGAGAGGGAGAGAGGGAGAGAGGGAGAGAGGGAGAGAGGGAGAGAGGGAGAGAGGGAGAGAGGGAGAGAGAGATTCTTTCTCAATAATGACAGGAAAGTAACTCAGCTGGACCGAAGAGAAGGGAGTACTGGATGAGGGAGCGTGATTTCAGGCCTCACTTAGACAGCTATTGAGTAAGGTCCCAGTAGGGCATTGGGAATGTGTTAAGTGGTTTTCTGCCAAGAGTGCCTGGCCTGAGTAGTTTCTGAGGAACAGAAAAGACCAAAAGGAGGCAGAAAGTGAGATCCAGACCAGAGAAACTCAGAGATGAGCTCATGCAGGGTCTTGCGCTGTACTTTCTAGATAGCCTTAATTCTCTGACGTGAGAATCTTCTGTGGGTGTGCATGTGTGCGTGCACACATATAGAGATGAGATGCAGGATATCGCCATCAGTTTTTGTGTATGTGCGATGGTGCAGGGGATGAAAGGGATGGAGCCTTGGGCTTCCTACATGGTTAGGCAACGTCTCTAGCACTGAGCTAGCCACCCAGTGCTACTATTTTAACCCAGTCCCTGTGCTGTGGGGTTGAACCGTGCCTGAGATAACGGACTTGTTAGGAGTTTATTGAGATAACACAGTTGAGAAATGCTGGCGGATTTAACCAGGTTTGCGCAAAGAAGTGATAAGAAACAGCCATATTTAGAATATCTTAGTATGTTGAAGATTATAGATTTGCTGACCTGTTATGGCATGTGGATGAAAGAGAGTTATTTCAAAAATTAGTCGCCAGAGAAGGGTGACACCATTAACTGACGTGTAGCTGGGGGAGATGTCTGGGGCTTGAGGATGGGACAGCAGGGTCTTGGTTTTAGCCAAATTAGACACAGCTCTTATGTAACAGCATGCAGTAACTAAGAAGGAATAGCCGACAAAATACACATTGCCTGGTGGGCAACGTTTCTCAGAGATGTGAAACTAATAGTGGACAGGCTGCTGAGTGTATTCTCAAGTAGGTGAGCGGGCCTGGGACTGACTGCCCTGAGGATTATGGGAAGCTCATTCATAGCGACAGGAAAAAGGGCAGAGCGTGTCTCACAGCTCCAGATGGGCTGCATGTGATTCTGGGCACCTGGAGAAGTTTGCAGCCTACTACCGTGCTCTCAACGGAAAAGGAAGCAATGTGGCAACTGAGAAAGAGAGAGAAGAGGCACGATGAAAAGAAGATAGGAAACTTTGGTTTAGACTAGCAGGGTACAGGGACTTGGCAAGGGTAGCCGACTTGCCTGAACACCGGAAAGGGCCCCTTCTAAAGTTCCGGTCTACAGTGTAAGAGAGCTGCATGTCTCTAGCCACAATGGGCTCAGCAGGTGCAGTGCAGATTAGGCAGAGAACTGGAGCTCTGCCAAGCCGGGAAGACAAAGTGAGAGAGGGTCCGAATAGTGAAGGGTCTGACCAAGGGAGCAATTACCAATGATGGACCACGGAGGCTGAGCTGTGAGAGAGGAAGGGTGATGACAGGAAGGGGCCCTGGGACCTGGGAAAGGTGGTAGGCTCGACAGATTGAGGTTTCCTTGGCCAGCAAAGGATTGTGGGGAAAATGGTACCAGAAGAAGAAAGCGGGAGGGAGAGCCGAGTTGGAGGCAGAGAAGAGTTCATAAAGCAGACGGTGCCCACCGCTTCCCCAGGCCTGGGATCCAGGTAAAATCTACTAATTAATATGACCTTGAAATAAAATCTAAAAATGCTCCCAACACTTCCTGTTTATTACAATTTCCACAAAGTCAGACCCATAAAGAACGTTAAGGAATTCCTAAGAGTTAATAACGAAACCACATGCCTGGAAGCAAATTCAAGAGGTCCCGGTGCAGATGATTTTAGTCTCCCACCAACACAGACCCTCTCGGAGGAAATGCTAAGGTGAGCTGGCTGTTTGGAAGAACTCTCCGAGGTTACGGATCTTGTAAAACACTTTCATGGAGTTGAAGGCCTTGTTTGCACTTTGTTCTTTTTCTGGTGCGAGTAAGAAAGAGTCAGTATGAAAGAGCCATGGTGGTGGCACATGCTTTTATTCCCAACACTCAGGAAGGCAGAGGCAGGTAGATCTCCAGGTTTGAGGCCAGCCTGGTGTACAAAGTGAGTTCCAGGACAGCCAGGGCTATAAAGAGAAGAGAAGAGAAGAGAAGAGAAGAGAAGAGAAGAGAAGAGAAGAGAAGAGAAGAGAAGCGAAGAGAAGAGAAGAGAAGAGAAGAGGAGAGGAGAAGAGAAGAGGGGAGAAGAGGGGAGAAGAGAAGAGAAGAGAAGAGAAGAGAAGAGAAGAGAAGAGAAGAGAAGAGAAGAGAAGAGGGGAGGAGGGGAGAAGGAGGAGGAGAAGGAGGGGGAGGGAGAAGAGGGAGAGGGAGAAGAGAGGGAGAGGAAAAAAAAGGGAGAGAGGAGAGGGGAGAGGAGAAGAGAGGGAGAGAGAAGAGACAGAGAATGGGAGAGAAGGGGGGGGAGGGAGGGGGCAAGAGGGTAGAGAGGGAGAGAAGGAGGGGTTGTGAGAGTCAGGGATACCTGTTTTATAGCCTTAATAGTGCCAGAGGCAGTTTTCAATTATGACTTGTTATATGTAAGCCGTTATTTGTGAAGATGGTAAAGAAGAAACTTTGGGACATGAAAGTCTTATCCCTCAGTATTCCAAGCAACAGCTGAGGGGCTTTCCTGTGATAACTCAGCAACACCGAGCTGATGGGAAGAGCACCCCAGTCCCCTTTTCTGAAAACCCACGATGTGTCCAGGGTGGATCTTTTCTCTTGCTTAAGTGAGACTGGAATTTTTCAGTTGCCTATTCAGAAATCCGCATCTTTCTGTTTTTGCCAAGCTTGTTAGGGGCTTGTTAGCCACATAAGTCAGGGGCTTTGGAGATGGGTTTTGTTCTGAAGAGGAAGGTTAATTGTCAAACCTTTAATAAGGTTTTGAACACTGGACTCTTTGGCAGTTAAGTATCCTGCATCTCTAAAATCTTCGGAAAGTCAGAGAGTAATCTCTCCCCTTTTTCTTCTTTCTCAAGAGTAGAAAACAAGCTCACTGGGAAGACCAGCCAGATGTGACAGACCTGAGAAACAGCTGCGTCGGAGGCCCCGTTCCCAGTACTGCAGCTACAAACTCCTGATTATCCACTTCTGGTTCTTATTAAAGGCAAGCGAGATTTTAGAAGGAAGTGCCCTTTCATAAAGGGCTCTCCCAGCCCTGTATTCAAGAGTGAAGGAGAACAAGGCTAGATTATTTAAACTTAACCTTACTTGCTGCAGCAGTTTAGACCCACAGGAACAGTGTCAAAGAACCTATGTGAGCACAGACAGAAGAAAGAAGTATGTCCCCTCGAGGTGGTGTGCTTCAGATGGTGGGAAGTCGGCAGGAAATGATCAGATGGCTGAAGGAGGAGGGATCAAAGAGTTGTTATGGATGGAGTTTAGGGATGGTCTCCAAAGAGCTTCCAGGGAAATGGAGTTGGAGGGCACAGCCAGCTGGTTCCAGGGGCTTTAAAACAGGAGCTAGCGTGATGTTAGCCTCCACCTCTCTCCCCTTCCGCCACATGGAAGTTTCTGAGTTTCTACCTGTGCTTCCTATAAGCCCCATCTCCCCAACTCCACGGTGCCTCCTCTCCTCTCCATTCTCCTTCTCTACCATTGAGCGTTTGCTACTCAGCATGGGATACTCATGTGTGTGCCCAGCGGCTCTTTGAAGCTTACGTTCTGACATCTAGGGCCAAAGGGCCTGACTTGCTTTTACACAAATTCTTACTCCTTGAGAGAAACTCTGGTAAGCAGCATTGTGGTCAAGGTGGGCTCAGTGGTTCAAACAAGAAAGCCAAGTTTCTCCTTCTGTGCATAGAAAAAGGAAGTTGTGGAGGAAGACTGGAGGCTGGGGTAACATCCCTAGAGGAACAGATACAGAAGAGTTTATATGCCAAGGTTGATTTGAACAGGACTCAGATGCATATGTAGTTGTCATGGGGGCACAGTGTTTTGTAAAACTGTGTCCCTTGACCTGTTGGGTAGTTTTCATCCTGAGAAGAGAGAGGGAACTTGGGAAATTGCATCTCATGTAGTTAATTGCCAGTTCAGACTGCTCCACTTCCCAGGGCAGTCACCAGTCTGTTACATTCAAAAGCCTTTAGTGCCGACGTGGCTTGATTGCTTCGTGCTCACTGCTCATAAACAAGACTCCAGTTTTCTACCTCCCTCCCTTTCTCTCCAGCACATGGAAATGGAATCATAGATGATATTAAGACAGAAAATGGATCTATGGATGATATTAAGACAGACGTCATTTTTCCTTTTATTTTTGAATACATTGACACCACATTAGTAACTTCATTAATCTCATTAATTACATCTTTCAATACTTGAGGAACTTTTAGTACAAAAATATGTCAACACATCTCTGACCACGAGCTCATTGGCCAGTGTATGTCCGAACTGTGAGTATGACAGATGAAGAGAAAAACCTGTGTGCTCAGGGAAGTGTTCTGCATTTTACAAGCAACTGAGAGGGTCTTCACTGAATGAACGGCTGTGCATTTCTGCATCTGTTTGGGCTGGTAGTGTTACCAATGTGTGAAGCATCTTGTCTGCTGTGTGTCTAGTATTACTCTCCAGGGGCTGCAGCCCTTCACGCATCCTCCTTGCTCAGAGCAAGAAGGAGAGGAGAGGAGAGAGTCTTTCTTAATAGAATGTTTGTGTTAGGTACATTTTGGAAGTGAAATTTAGAGTTCCTTTTTTTTTTTTTTTTTTTTTTTGCCTTTCATGGTTTGCAAGCCTCTTAGCTCACATATTTATCTCGCCAAGTCACTTTCAAACACTAATCTATATTTTGAGATGGCATCTCCAACCAAGAGGTAAGCTGTGAAATTCTTTGCTGTGCTTAGCTTTAAATTCTTGCAAGTTTTTTTGGTGTGTTCTGGCTGGTGTTGATGCGACTCTTTTAAATATAAAATATAAAATTCTAGTTTCATTTAAAGAAAGAAATCCTTAACAATACTGTTTTGTGTTAGGTGGTAATGTGGCCTGGTTTGGGGTAAAAAGGCCTTCCTCTCACCAGGAGGGAGTCCTTCCCTGTATCTAACAAGTCTTGGAAATGGCTTAATCCAGGTAAACATTTTTATAGACATTATTAATATCCTTCTTGCTGTTGGCTTGTAGATCATATTTGCATAGGGGGAATTGAATATAGGCCCGAACATGGACTTAGCATAATGGCAACATCTATAGTGGCATGAAGGCTTTTCATTCCTGATCTGTTCCGACCTGGATGTATGTGATCAGTGAAATACTGCACACTGTGGAGTCCTTCTCCTACAGGCGACAGAAAATAGTGTGTACTGGTCAGTCTATTCAGGGATGGACATCAGCAAACCCAGTCATTCTTACTGTGATCTAGGAAGAGGTAACATGAAGACTTATTTTAATAGTATTTGTCAGTCATGGTGCCTGTGGGCCAGACAGCTGTAGGGATCCTAGGAAGCCCTTAGTGTGTGAAGTTCTGAGTGAATGTGGTGTTGTCATGGGCACAGCCGTGAAAAGGACCAAGGACAAAGTCTTTCCCTGTATAGACCAGGCTTGAAATTCTTCTTACAGAAAATTGATCACTGTGTAGAAAAACTACCAACTGTAGCTTCTTTCTCCTAGATGTTTACAGCCTGAGATTGCTCAAGCTACAGAGACCTCCCAGTCCCTGTCCTCTCACTGAGACTCTCTAGCCCCCTCCCTCTGTGCTGTACAAAATAAACACAGCAAGGTTTGGGTAGTGCTGTAGTGCAGCTCTCTGGAATATGTGCATCTTACCTGACCCCAGCTTTCCAGCACATTTGTCTGTGTGTCTGTGTATCGATGACTTCTTCATCCCCTGACTGCTTCTGCCAGGTTTCCCAGTGTAAAACAGAAAACTAGACAAGAGTCGCAGGGAAACACACACTTTATCAGCACCCAGGCAGTGGGTTCTCTAGTGGGAAAGCAATGGCATTTTGATTGTTTGGCATGATTTCAGACCTTTTGAAACACTGAAAATCTATCTTATGTTACTAAAGCTAACATCAATATGGATAAATACCTAATTATATTAAAAGAGACGGTTGAATTCTAGAAAGCATACCCTTTGATATCCAGGTATTTGGCTCATTATTATGGGATCTCCATTCCCAGAGTTAACGGGAAGAACTTTTTTATGAATGCTTGATTGGTCCGTTAGTTGGAATCAAAAGGACTAGTGTGCATGCCATCTCAGTCATGCCACAACCTGTCTGGTGCCTTCTGTGTGCATACTAGTTCAGGGCTAGGAGAAAACTACAGTAGGTCCTAACACAGGCACTCACAGAGCAGGAAGAGGCTGTGGAAAAGAGAAATATCGCATAAGATAGTCGCAAGAGGCCTGGAAACAAGAACACATAAAGCTAGTTACAGAGGGAATTGAAAAGTATTCCTAGAGAAAGCCTGATTACGGAACTGATGGGCACAGAAACACAAGCATTGGCAGTCAGACTGGCAGTCAGACTTGCAAGGGTGCATTGGGATTTGGGTACTGAGGCCAATGGGGAAGAACAGAGTATTAAGCATCGTAATGATGTGACGGCTGAGATGTGCATTGAGAACATGAGTTCAAAAAGGAAAGACTAATTCAGAAGTGCAAGTGGATGATAATGCAGGTGAGACAAAAGGATGAATGTCTCATCTCGAAACCCAACAAAGGATACAGAGCTTGCAAAAGTCAGATCCAGAGTAAATGGTAGATGGAGCCAAGGGTTTCTTAGTTGGGAAATAAGATAAATAGAAAATTTCACTTTGACGATGATGGTCATGATGCTTGCTTTTTGAAACATCCTAAGTTGCAAGGTGTTTTATCTTACTGCACTTTTTTTTGACAGACTATTTTACTTTTAATAAAAACCATTCTAGGATAGTTCAGTGAATCAGGCTTTTATTGAATGTCTAGCATGTGTCCTGAATGTTTGACAATGATTGCTATTCATTAAGTCCTCAGGTAAAACAAAGGCTGGTTACAGTTGGGATACCTCACTCTTTCTGTATCTAGCCTGTAAACTTGAAAGGTGCTACAAGAAAAAAAAGCTGATGTCTTAGCTTTTTTTGAAAGGTTTTCTTTAGGTTTTTAGTAATTCAAAGATATGTGCAACCTTCAATTATATAACATTTGCTCACTTAAAATTGTTTTAAATTAACATTTTATTTATTTACCGTGTGTAAAATGCATGTGTGTGTGCCCAAATGTGTCACAGGACATGAATGAAGGTCAGAGGACAATTCTGGGTACTCTCTTCTCCTTCCACGATGTGCATCCCAGGGATCAAACACAGGCTGTCCGGCTTGGTGTCTCTCAACAATCTCTTGTCATTTAAAAAAGAAAATCTGTGCCCTATAGGGGCATTATCCCCCTAACCCTCCAATACATACACAAGACCTAAGCAACCATTGACCAGGTTTCTTTTCTATGGATTATCTTTTATTTATTAACATTTTATATAAATAGCATCATATAGAATAAGGTATTTGGTGACTTGCTTCTTTCAGTTAACATGCTTTTAAAATTCACACACACACACACACACACACACACACACACACACACATTGCAGCATGGATCAGTGGTTTGTGTCTTGCTATGGGCAAGTGACATTATCTTGTGTCACTATACTACATTGTGTTTACAAGGTGGTCAGTTGATAGAGATTTGGTTATTTACTCTTTTGCCTAATATAAATAATGCTGCTGTAATATTTATGTGCAAGTTTCTGCATAGACACACATCTTTATTTCTCTTGGGCATATTCATAGGAGTGAAATTTCTAGATTCTGTCTTTGCTTAACTTTTGAAGTAATATAAACTTTCCCTCAAAGTAGCCAGATTGTTTTATATACCCATCAACAGCAGAGAAGCCTTCCAGTTTCGCTTATCTCCACTGGCACTTCGGCCCTTGTTATTATCTGATGTTTTGGTAGCTATCCTAGTGGGGGTAACTTGTTGAGATGTTGATTAACATTACTATTATGAGTGCTGTCAAACATGGTTTTATATGCTTATCAATCATTTGTGTATCTTTGTCTTTTTTTTTTTTCTTTTAAATAGAAAGATTCCTTTTCTATTCCAGGACGAATCCTCACAAGTGTCTATTTGTACCCACAGTGTGAGGCTTCTGATGTTTCCTCTCAGAATTGTATTCCCCGAGGTTAATTTCACAAGTATTTGTTGTGAATCTATGGCATTCTCACCACCACAGCGGGAATAATAAATACAAGATGAAATCTCATTGGGAGGAATTAAATTATGTTTTCATCCTATGTGATAAACTCAGGACTATTTTCAACCCATGTTTCAAGGAGCAAATTGTGACCCATAACATGTTATAAGACAACTTGCTGAAGAAATTTCTGAAGTGACTGGGCTGTTTGTCTTTGCGTTATCTGCGGACGTGTTCATGTAATTAAGCAGAGTGCATGGGGATTGCCTTACATGGGACTGGAGAGGCGACCTGTGGGATTGACGGCATTTACTGCTTTTGCAGAGGACCCACGTTTGGTTCCATTTCCCCAAAAGATAGCTTATAATATCCTGTAACTCTAGTTCCAGGAGTTCTGTTTTTTCTTTTCTGGCTTCTGCAGGCACTACATACGGATGATGCTCATGCACACATGCAAGCAGAACTCTCTCACACACATCAAGTCAAAATACATAGATAACTCTTCCAAAAACCCAAAGCAAAAAATGTCCTGCGGCTGAGCAGATGCAGTACTGTTTAACCACTCGACTACCTTGTGCCATATATCGGCACTGTTCCTTCATTAAGAAGAAATGATTTTTCCAAGTCAAATATCTTGTGAACTAAACTCCTTTACAAAGTGTTCATATTTATAGTCTATAAATAAATCAAGGAGTGAGTACATCTTGGCAAGTTAATGGTACATCTCTTCAAATTAATTTTTAGAATAAGATTTAGATGTGGCATTAGCATGTGTTGAGGAAAGGAATATTGGCTTGAGACATGATGGCTTCCAGAGAATCCAAGAGTCTAACAAAGAAGTTAATATTTATCATGTCTAAATCCATAGAATAATTTTAATATTTCAAACAAAATACATTTTTGTACTGATCTCACCTTTTCCAGTGGTTTCACTTTTTGTACATAAGTGTCTGGCCTCACCCTTAGAAATAATTATGTGACATGTGTTGTGATCTGATGTGTAGTAGATACCTCTGTATGACACCTCTGTGGGTAGCATCCTCGGCAAAATGTTTTCTGAGCTATATGGTAGCATCAATACTCACCCTGGACAAGAGTTAGATATGGTGGCATGCAGGCTACAAAGTACCTCAGAGGGATTTGGTTCAAGGTTCTTTCTTTCAGTGGACAACCTGAGATCTCTACAGAGAGGAATGAATCTGCATGTGAGTGTCTGGGAAATTATGAAAAAAGCTAGGGTCCAGAAGAGTTCTCTTCCCTCTAGTTCTATGTGATAAGAAATACCCAATGTTAAGTACAAAACAGGCATGCCCACCATTTATCTTACTAGACATTTTATCAGATGTTGTACTGGCTAGTTTTGTGTCAACTTGACACAGCTGGAGTTATCACAGAGAAAGGAGCTTCAGTTGAGGAAATGCCTCATGAGATCCAACTGAAAGGCATTTTCTCAATTAGTGATCAAGGGGGAAGTGCCCCTTGTGGGTGGTGCCATCTCTAGGTTGGTAGTCTTGGGTTCTATAAGAGAGCAGGCTGAGCAAGCCAGTAAGGAACATCCCTCCATGGCCTCTACATCAGCTCCTGCTTTCTGACCTGCTTGAGTTCCAGTCCTGACTTCCTTGGTGATGAGCAGCAGTATGGAAGTGTAAGCCGAATAACCCTTTCCTCCCCAACTTGCTTCTTGGTCATAATGTTTGTGCAGGAATAGAAGCCCTGACTGAGACAGATGTCTTATTACATCTTAGCATGCTAGTGTTCTATAGGAGAGTTTGGGAAATGGGAGTTTAGAGGGTAGTATAAGCCCTCGTTTGTTTCCTGATTTGGAGTACAGGTGGCAGATGATACCAATAGAACCAATATTACATTCGCATTCCAGGGATCTCTGTGCCAGGCCAATGAAGAGGAAAAACCCTTCCCAGGAGGAATTCAGAAACAATAAGAATAGATGGCCAGCTTAGTCCTTCAGGAACATGGTCAAGACATTAGAGGACTCTGTTCACTGTGGCACATTTCTTCATTTTGGTCTGGTTTTAATACAGGTGTGTGGAAACACAGCTTTCTGGTGGAATGGGCACTTGAAATCAAGTGAGCGGCAAGGAGATGGTTCTCAGTGCTCTATCTGGAAACATGACCCAAGATGACATAAGGCAACCCTGGCCTCTGTTACTCTGACAGCTCACACGTCTGTCCTTAGGAAAGTGCCACTCTGCCTGCCTCCTCCCACTCTGTTCCTCGTCCCACAGACTGAGTCGGATGTCTCCTGCACTAGCACACCCTTCACAATTTTGTGCCACTGTCTTTCCTACTGGAAAGTGTGACTGTGGGAGAATAGAGAACTAGAGCAGTGTTTTGTGTGCCCAAATCTGCATCCAGAGTCTCTTCTAATTCAAATAAGCGGTGCGGGAATTCAATAATTCAGCAGCTTCCTTCCCTTCCTTCCTTCCTTCCTTCCTTCCTTCCTTCCTTCCTTCCTTCCTTCCTTCCTCCCTCCCTCCCTCCCTCCCTCCCTCCCTCCCTCCCTCCCTCCCTCCCTCCCTCCCTCCCTCCCTTTCTTTCTTTCTTTCTTTCTTTCTTTCTTTCTTTCTTTCTTTCTTTCTTTCTCCCTGCCCAAGGGCAATTTTATTATGGTGTAACAGAAAGATAAAGTGCAGGTTGGGTGAAAATCCTGGGAGTCACTAGGAGGTGATGGAGACTAGGTGATGTCTTTTAAGTTAGGCATGAAGTCAAAATGGCTTACTAATGAAGGCAAAGGCACCGTGGAAAGTGGGAGTGGGCTAGTGAGGTAAGAACTCTCCCAAGGCATCAACCATGCAGTGTATCGTCTTTTATAGTCCTTTCCCTTCCTGTCTGTGTGTTTTATGGGGGCAGCTCTTTTTTTTTTTTTAATCTCTTACCATGGAGGTAAGTTTGGGTTTATATCTAGGCAAACTTTAGATAGTGACTTTTAATTAGAATATAAGTTAATTGATTACATTTAATTAAAGAAATCTAAAAAATTAAATTTTCTCTGGTGGGGCAAGTTAAATATCAAGGAACAGTAAGTTTTGCCATTATTTGTATGTATTATATGTATTTGTATCTTGTGTGGTCAGTTTAGGCTTTGGAGGATGAGAAGGCACTGTACTATGTAAGCATTTTCATGGCAGGAGAGTGGAAGCCTCAGTGTTTCAGATCTTAACAGGAACAACTTGGTCTTTTGATTAGAAAGATATCAGATCCAGGGTCATTTTAAGAAGCTACAAAGGGAGGAATAGTGTCTCACTCTCTGGCCGACTACTCCTTGAATGGATCTAGGGCTCGATAAGAGAATCACACCTACCTCCAGAGAGAGATCATCATGCACTGTATTACATAACTAGTGGACCATAAAAATAAAAAGCAGAGGACACCTTACTGTGAAACACACACACACACACACACACACACACACACACACATGCAGCCTACAGTAACATATAATCTTCCCTGTGCAGTTTTACATGGACTGGGGATGATGATAACACGTGATCCAGGAGAGCTGTTAAGGTTTTTAGAGCGATGGCTCAGTGGTTAAGACAACTGCTTGGTCTTACAGAGGACCCAGATTTAAGTCCCAGCACTTACACGACAGCTCACAACTGTCTGTAACCTTAGTCCCCGAGGATCTGAAGCCCTTTTCTGACTTTTAAGGGTTGTGGACACATAGGTGACCAATAGACATACATCAAGGCAAACCCCTCATATACATAATAAAGGGGTTTGCTGGAGCATCTGGACCCATGAACATATGAGAAGAGTGAGCCAGCTCACCTTACCTACGCTCTCCACTTCCATCTCCTGTTCTAGATCAGGAAGAGAGAAAGTCAGGATTGTAGAGCAAGAAGTATGTAGCACATTGGTCTTGGTATGCTTGATTGTTAGCTAAATTACAAGTAACCATATGTGCACCCACATATATTTTATTGATCCTTTATTTCTATTTGTTTTGATTCCTATCTGCACTCAGGGTAAACAAACCAAACCAAACCAAACCAAACCAAACCAAACCAAACCAAACCAAACCAATGGCTTCTTTTGCATCTTTCCATGTTTTGGTCACTTCAAACAATGTTATGTAATTCTTTTGTGTAATTTTTTTTCTTTGACAACTGTTACCTTTCTGAGAACATAACTGATGCTTGCTATAGAAGACCCCAAAGGTAAAGAAGATAATAATGAAATAAAAAAAGAGGGCTGGGGAGATGGCTTAGTAGGTAGAGTGCTATGCAATCATGGGAACATGAGTTCAGATTCCTAGAGTAATTGAGTTCACTTCCCACCTGCAACTTATTTGTAAGGTATTTGAAGCTTTCTGGACCTCGTGGGCACCTGTATTCATGTGCACGTGTGTGAATAATCTTAAGTGCCTTTTCCTATTCTGATCATAAATGCAAATGTATTATAATGTATGAGGATGTATGGCAACTCCATGTTGTCTTTGTTCATATTCTTATATATTTGATTGTGAACCTAGCCTGTAATGGCTGAGCCATCTCTCCAGCCCTGTCCATATTCTAATTGTAGGCTAGATTTCAGATTTCTTTTCTTTTAAAAGATTTATTTATTTTATGTATCTGAGTACACCATTGCTCTCTTCAGACACACCAGAAGAAGGCATCAGATCCTATTACAGATGGTTGTGAACTACCATGTGGTTGCTGGGAATTGAACTCAGGACCTTGGGAAGAGCAGTTGGTGCTCTTAACCACTGAGCCATCTCTCCAGCTCCTAGATTTCAGATTTAAAATATGCACTGAAATTGCATGTACCTAAAGCACAGCTGAGACCATAGGAAATATGCCACTCAGTAAATGACCTTTTAAAGAATTTGTTTGTTTTGTGTGTATGACTGTTTTGCCCGCAGATACATATGTGTGCCATGAGAGTGAGCGAGTGGTTCCTGTGGAGATCAGAAGATGGTATCAGAGATGCTTTGAAACTGAAATTACAGGTGGTTGTGAGCTGCCCAGTGGGTTCTTGAAACCACGTCCAGGTCCTCTGCAACGGCAGCAAGTGTTCTTAACTGTGGAGCCATCTCTTTAGCTCCTAAGTGGCATTTTTAGTAGACACATCTGGAACAAGTCAGCTCACACAAGGCTGGTTTTACATGACTTTCATGTCATCAGTTGCTCATCAACTATCAATTAATGATTAACTACCAGTGGGTATACTTTGTAATTGGTAATAATTTTACTCAGTGTAAAGAATGACAACTAAAAATTGCTCAGGTGTAATTAGCTATTGTGATAACATTTTAATGAGCAGATTCAGCAGTTTTCTTAACTCCTGGAATATTTGTTTCTTATGCTTTCCATGCCTCACAGAATATGAACTAATTACTGTTTTTATTAAATAGTTTCATTTAAATATTCAAAACCATACCATGTTTATGTGAGTATTTAGATTTCTAAGTTGACTTAAATATAGCAAATAAATGTGTGCCTTTCACAAGTCATGATGAACATGTTTGGCTTTTTTTGTTTGTTTGTTTTTTGTTTTTTGAGACAGGGTTTCTCTGTATAGCCCTGGCTGTCCTGGAACTCACTTTGTAGAACAGGCTGGCCTCGAACTCAGAAATCTGCCTGCCTCTGCCTCCTGAGTGCTGGGATTAAAGGCATGAGCTATCATGCCTGGCTTACGTTTGCCTTTTATTTCAAATGATATTATAGATTATGATCAAGACTTAATCTAAATTTTCCCTAGATGAGAGGTTTTTTGACTCTTTCTCTATTGCACAGTGTAAGTGTCTGCAGCAAAGTCAGAGACCAGATTCAATGTCAGCTGTGAGAAGAGAAGCCTTGGATTTATAGTGGTAGCCCAATACAGCACTATACATCCGGTTGGCATCCCCTAAATCCTTGAAGACTCATGATGGTTAGTCATATACAGGTCTTTATGAGAAGATGAGAGGAAAGAGAACATGGCCTTATTGCAAGTGCTGTGAGAAGGGGCCATTTCTGACAGAAGCAACACGGACCCAGAGAACAGGCTCCTGAGAGTGACTTGGGCTTTCTAAATCATAGCCACCTCTGCCAAGGCCGTGCCTGGAATCCCACTGCCAGGAGGAGTTAGGCTGTCCAGGAAGACTTTATGGAGTTTGTTTTCAGTACATTTCATATTTATACAAATTCTTCAATTGCTGTTGCAGCAGGCATGGCTTTTAGGCCTGGTGTCAAAATCATGCCTGCATTTTCCTTAGGGAAACTTGAGGCTCCTTGTCACCTTTCCTGAGGTGTCGAAGTCCCAGGGTTTCAGTGGTACAGGCAATGAGTTATGTAAAGAGCATTTTCTTTCTGCCATGAATCACTTAGTGCTGTATGCCGTCCTTCCCTGATGGGAGCAAAATGCCCCTCTAAGCAGTCTCTCTAGTACACAGCAAGTTGCCTTACAAACAAAGGCTTTGACATGTATATAATTAAAATGACTACATTTCTTTATTGTTGACTTACGTCAAATGCTGTTTTCATGATCAGAACCACAGTGGTGCATATTTGAAACATCTCTATATGTATTTAAGATAGGAATAATGAAAGGTGTCAGTAACTGGTGATATTCTCAAGGCAGTACATTGTAATACCAATATATGCTGGTCAGAGCTCTTTGATGAATGTTTTTCTTAATTATCATGACTCTGAAAGAGAAAAGCTACTGAAAATATCTGCTCTTTGAAGATTTAAAAACATTAACTTTCCCCCCTCAGTAAAAATAGAGACACTTTAGATTTTAGGAGCCTCTTGGCTCCAAACCTAAGTGCTGCTTGAAAAGTGGCTCTTTTCAACAGCTTCTAGCCAACAGCCACTGCTTAAACCCTCAAGGGAGATTCATGACAACTCTGCTTTAAATGGATGCCTGCCATTTCAGAAAAGTGTAAGTTTGTGAAAGGAGAGGAGGAGGAAGAGCAAGAGGAGGAAGAAGAAGGAAGAAGAAAGAAAGGAAGGAAAAGGGAAGAAAGGAGGGAAAGGAAGGGAGGAAGGAAGGAGGAGGAGGAGAAAGAGGAAGAGGAGAAGAAAGAAGAGGAAGAGGAAGAGGAGAAGAAAGAAGAGGAAGAGGAAGCTATCTTAGTCATTTAATTTATCTTTTGAATTTAGACATATAGAAAAAAATAAGGTGAACAACAACTACTTCTAATTCCTACCATAAAACTCTTCCAACATTTGTTAGAAATAGAGTCTATAGTCATAGCACTAAGAGTGGCAGTTGATGTAGAATAGTTCTAAACAGCCTGTTAAATTGGAGAAATATAGATATTACTCCTCCACTTGTGTCTGCACATGATGAGAGTCAGCTGACCACTAAAGAATGGCCTATTATAAAATGGCATGACATGTCATCTTGGTGCAAGTATGTAATTCATCTCAAACTTCTTCCCCCTTATTTGCTTGCATATCTGATCATTTGAATAGATGTGTTCATTCATTAGCTAATCTAAAAGTAAGCCTCCTCGGATGGGGCTGTGTGCTCTGGAATGCTAGTGCCAGTGTTGACAGCATGTGTAGATAATCTTCACCATACCTATCTCCCCCTTATCCCCGATATTTATGGCCTGATGACTCCTCCCCTATAGAGATTGCTCCTGCTGAGACAGCTAAACCTGTCTCCTTGACCCAGCTGCACCCAGGTTATAACCCTGCCTTCTTGTTCATATGTGATAACTCCACCTCCTTGATTAGCTATCTGCAATAAACCTGTTTCTTTGCTCAACTCTATATGAACACCCGAGCCTAGCTTGCTGTCAATTGCCCATCTGTCTTTTCTTCATCCTCTTGCTTCCCCTAGTCAGATCCAAATCCCAGGAGCTGTACAAGGACACAGTACAACTGAAGTTTAATACCTTAAAGGGCAGACTAGAATAGCTAGAGTTATGCTTTATTTTTTATTTTTTTTGTTTTTGACAAATGTCACTGAGATTAATCCCAGAGATATTGATAACTTGGCATCCAGAGGCTTAGTAACAAGTGTGATGTCAGGGATGAGAGGGTAAGAAGACTTTCTAGTCTTCAGTCAGATGTCTGAGCATCTCAGAGTGTTGTTCAGTGAAAACGGGAGTATAGGATAAAAACAGGCTTGAGGCAAAATAGAATTTAACAAAAAGTGAAGTCCAACAATAGTTGGAAACAAAAGTCATTAGGATTTAACATTAAGTGAAGTTGGGCATTAGATAGCTGGATACAAAAGTCATGGGGACTAATATCTTCAACATGAGAGGTATGGATCCATACAGAGTATATAATGTGGCCCAGAGGGTACAAAGAACAGCAAGTGACTAAAGCTCGTCTGTATAGTGTGATGAAGGACCATGGCTTAGTAGAGAAGACCCTGAAGCCGATCCCTCTGAGCACTCTGCCATTAGCTAGACTTACACTGCTGTGCATTAGAACTCAAAGGATTTTCTTCCTGTCTAACTGGCTAGTATCCATCTCCATCGCCAAGCCTTCATCCCTATTCCCCAGAGACGACTACTATACTGTCTGATTATATGCTTCAACTTTTGGCACTGGCAAGGCAGGACTTCAGTTTTCTGTGTCTGGCTTACTTCATTTAGCATAGGTTCACTCGTGTTGTTAAATGATAGACTTTCCTTCTTTCCAAAGGGTAAGCCATTTGATAGCATATATGTACCACCTTTTCTTGATCCATTTATCCACTTGTAGAGACTTTGGTTAACTTCATATTTTTATCATTATTGTCAGTGCCTCACTGAACACAGGAATGGATGTGTTTCTTAGCTACTCCCATTTGCCTTTGTAGAAATGCCTTTAGGCTGAATTTTTAGTCACATACATGCTAGTCATATTTTTACTCTCTCAAGGAGCCTCTGCTGTGTTTTTGATGATATTCATCATACTTTGGAGTCTCAGTAGTGTATGCTTCCCTTTTTCTGGATCCTTGCTACACTTATCATTTGTCACTTTGCTAATAGCTGTTCTAACAGGTATGAAGTGATATTTTATGATTTTAATTTTAAGTTCTTTGATGATAAGTGATGGTGAACATTGCCCGTTAGCTATTTGTATGCATTCTTTTGAGAAAGATATGTCTATTTTTTAAATACTGTTAGCTTGTCTTTGACATTGGATTTTTAAATCCATCATTAGATACATAATTTAAAAATATTTTCTTTAATTTTATAAGCTGCTTCTTGAATAAACAATGTTAAGGAAATATAAATAAGTAGAAGAAACCACCTAAAATGGAACATGTCTGTAATCAAAGCACTTGGGACACTTATATAGGAGGATAATAATTGGAGGCTAGCCTGCTCTACAGAGCAAGACACTGCCCCTGGACAATGAATGAATGAATAAACCAACCACCCACCTAGCCAACCAACCAACTCACCAACCAAACACAGGCATAAGAATAAAATTGGTTCCACAATGCAGAGTATATGAAAATATCTCTAGGTGATTTATAGCCTTAAACGTGAAGCCTAACATTGTATGTCTTAAAGAAAGCAAGTAAGATGAGTTCTTTGTAATGAGCATGGGTCATGATTAGTTTTAACCTGATTCCAAAGATGTAAGCAACAAAAATGGAAATACAAAAAGGGATTGTACCAGACTAAAAATCCCCAGCCCTTTCTTTAAGCAAAAGATTATTAAAAAATTGCAAAACAGGAAGACAAGAAAAACATGCTGGTTTATTTCTTTACTTGTGGCTAAACATTTAACCTTACATATTCAAAAAGGTATGGGCAGGACACTGGCTTCCTATATGGGTACGGCCAGGGCGACTGCCCCATTCACACTCTCTTTTGTGCCTCTAGAGCCTTGCACTTCTCTGTGCGTTCTTAGCTTTCTTGTGCTTTTATTTAGCTTCCCATTGCTGCTCTCGCCTTTGGACTCCTGGTGTGGTGGATTTGTTCCCTATGGTACCGGACCCATCTTGCCCACCTTTTCAGTTGTATGTTCTGTAGGTCATAGCAGAAGGTCAATGAATCCTAAATCTAGTTTGCTTAGGAGAACTCATGGCATAGTGTTTGTACCCCAGGGGTTCTCTGTACAACAAAGCTCAGGGTCAGGTTGGTGTGAAGGGGCTCTTACTTGGCTTCCTGGCCTTCCCACTGGTGGGTTCCTCTCTATTTCTCATCCATCTTCCTGGGATGTCCTTTATCCATGCTTCCTCATTCAATATAGGGTCTGCTTCAGTGATAAAATCCATATAACGATACTTTGGGTAACTAAAGGTGTTTTTATCCACATCTCTCATTCTAATTTCCAAATATTTTTGATTTAAAGTCTAGCTATGCACAGAGTTTGACAGTGGTTATTGTTATGACAATAACAGAAATCCTTGAATGGGTCATCAGCTGAGTTCTATAAGAGTATTCACTAAGAGTTATTTTTGACAATTTTGAAAGCTTAAACTTATATAGTTATGCAGTGTTCTGTTTTACGTGTCTAATGCCAATTTTGTTTGGTAATGCATGGTGTGTATTACACACTGTGAGAGTGATTTACAGGTATTAACTTATAAAATTGTCTTAGCAGTAAGATTGGCTTTATTACCTATGAGAAGAAATCATGACCCTGATGATTAAATAACTTATCCCCAACTACACTATAAATAACTAGACCTTGAATTTAAGCTTGGAATTAACTCCGGAGTTCATGTGCCTTTGCCATCAAATTTCACTGCCTTAAGATAGAAAAATAAAAGTAACAAGAAATACATAAGGAGTTTGATATGAATTAGAATTATACGTGTATGTACTGATTTCTTGATTAAAAGTTACTTAGAATTCTATCAGCTCATGTATTTATTTGTAGCGGATGCTCTTGTGCGGCATAGCATTTGGTTCTGAAGGGAACGTTGTCCTATAGTAATAACAGATCCTTTGGGAAAAGGCTCCTATACAGCTGTCCCAATGAAGGAACTTGTCTTTGACAAATGATCAGTTTTATATTTTAGGCCATTTAAAAATATTAAATCAGCTTCTTTTAGACATCTGACTAATGAGTTGGTAGAAAGTAGTGAGTTAAAAAAAGAGTCACTCCTATGACTAGGTTCTTTGTGTCTCCAGCTATCTGGAAGATGGACGATGTAGCGCTTTCCTTTAGGGAGGATCTTAAGAATTGTTAAACACACCGTTTTCAGCGTTCCTCAGCAGTCTCCATATCATTCCCTGGCCTTGGAAAGGCCATTGATAGGATTCACTCAGGCAGAGAAAGGGCAGACACTTTTGCCGGGAGCTGCTTGGAACTCTCACAGGAGATGTGGCCAGATCTGCTTTGGTATGATGACAGATGGGCCATACATCTCTCAAAGAAATTAGCCATTGACTGACCCCAAGATGCTAAGTCAGAACAAGGAGGACTGCACAAGTTTATGCAGAGGAATGGCATGCAATCTCACGACGACATTATAACTAAATAAAATAGTGTTGTAGGAAATGTGGGGGAAACCCAGCCTTGTGCCCATGGAGGAAAATTGAATTCAGGTACAGCCTTGCCCCTAAAGCCTGCTTTAACTCCTGCTTAGGAGTCCAGTACATAAATGAGAGAGGCTTGCCATGCAGTGTGCTGAGAAGGGAGAATTAAGAACATCTGATTTTCTGTGAGGGAAGACAAGCCTTCTGAAAGCCATTCATTTCTATGTGACGTAGATGTACAAATATTGTATCATTCAAAGAGAATTCTCGCATACACACTATGCCTGTTCTTTTAAATGTGAGGGTTGGATACTATATCTGAAAAAGCTTTTGTTGTCTGGAATATGGTGCACACACATGCAGCACATGTGGGTGTATGCTTGTGTGTGTGTGTGTATGTGTGTGCATGTGTGAATTAGATGGAATCACTGATGGTGGAGCAACAGTACATTTGTGAACAGGTACATGAGTGTGACTCATTTGAAAGAACAATACAGGCCCCAGCCACAGTGGCAAACAGGGCAAGAGAAAGGTGAAGGAACTTATGGAAAAAACATGGCAAATAGAAGGCTAAAGGTGAGAGAGGAAGGTCTTGGAGAGGTGCCAGCTCTGTAGTTATACTTGTGAAAAACTCTGTCTTATAGCTTTTTAGTTGTGATCCTCTCTCCCTGCATCCTCATTCCAGGCTGGGTTTATTGTGTTGTCCTTGCTCACGATTGGTCCATTCTAAGTCTTAATCTTCCAGTCTCAAAATTTTACAACTGTTCAACTTGAGGTTTATCTTGTTCAGAGAAAAATACATCCAAATTCGTATTGCTGGTTTGGAATCATGTTTATTTAAGTGGACACTCCATGTCCTTGAGAACTCTCTGGAAAGTGGGGGTGGGGTGGGGTGGAGTGTGCTCTCCTCATTAAAATATCTTCCTGTGTGTGCTGAGAATGTCAAGTGGCCACTGTGTTCTCCTTCAGGGAGTTCATAATCAAACCCAGGACCCAGTTAGATGAAAAAAGAGCCCCCTTTTAGCCCTAACAAAGTCATATTCTTTCTTCCACCAATCCTTGCCCTCAGTAAAACATAAAATAAAAATTTTAAACCTGTTTATAGAAAAAAATGTTTCCAACTATTAGAGCATAATAAGGAACTGAAGTTTTAAGAATGTAGGCAGAATAAAGTTCCATGCTCACTCTATCATGCATGCATGGATAAGCAGCCCTTAAGAAGCACGGGTTCCTTTTACTGATGATCATGTCGTTCCTTGACTATTAAGTATTTGCCAAGCCCTTAGGATGTTCATTTTCATACCATTTAGGTTTTAGAAAGCATGCGGTGGATAGAAGGAATCCTCTGCCCCCAGTCTGCAATGTAATAGACATATACCCTCCCAGGTCAGTAGGCAGGGTTTTTTTTTTTTTTGCATAAAACTCAGGTATGCAAATTCAGATGCTGAAGATGCTGGCTAGGTAACAGGAAGGTGAGATTATTGCCTTTGGGGGCATTTGAGACTGGTGGGCTTGATGGGAAAATTGAAGACGTTAAAATATCAGCTTTGTAAGGTACAGTCTTTGACTACGAGGGAGGAACATTAGTGTTGGTCTAAACTGAGGAAGGGATATAGTGAGAGAGCCCTTCTGGTCAAAGGCTGATTCCAATTGGCCTTTCTTTATAATATCTCCCCAAATTATTGCTTTCTCTCCACTTTTTCCCATCAGACTGGGAACGCAAAAGAGGTGGGGCTCAGAAAGTGAAGTGGGGCTGAAAGCAGAGTACAGAGCCTTCACCCTGTTCCGTCAGCCTTAGTGGCTGGTGCCGAGTTGGGGTGGCTTCCACTCCAAGAATTGCTTGCTGTGGGTATGGAAAAATAAAGACTATGAATTTCAGGGGTCGAAAACCAAATAGCCAAGCACTGGCTCCTAATTCTGCGATGATGAATCACATGTATTTATTTCAGTGTCAGAGAAAAATTTCCCGAGAACCTTCTGTGAGTATTAGGATGCCATTCCGAGGTACATTTATCTCTCTGAAGGCTTACCCTTCCCCATCACTTTAATTGGCCACATTAGATTGATTTTTGAAAAATGACATCTTACAGAGGAAATATTCTGGTTTCCTGGTGCAATTATCTTCACCGCACTTATCTTCTCAGTTAAAAGTTCTACCCAGCCAGCCCTTCCGTGGCTACCTCCAGTGAAGGTTTTTAAACACATCTTTTAAGTGACGTTGGGAAGGAGAGATAAGGATGGCTCTGTTGAGGATTTAAACCTTTCTTTAAAGGAATTCTAGGTGTTAGCAACTGCCTGAACACCAAAGGTCTAAAATCAAGGAGTAATGTCTCTAGAAAATCAGACTGCGGGTCTGCTAAGCAGGAGACTCAAAGTACGAAGGCGCCACAGACAAGATAGGGACCAGTTCAAGCCTTGAGTTTCTCCTGTGATGTCCCAGGTGGTAATCCAGTTTATCTTTGAAGTTTCCCGAGATTGAGGAATTTTGCGGTATCCCCATGAACTGCACTCAATTTTTCTTGGCTTCTCAAGTGATTTGTAAATTCTTCCTTAAAGGCAAAAAAATATATACTTTTTTTTCCTTTTTCCTTCTACTTATATGTTCCTTACTATACGAGTTTGAATTCTCCTGTAAGTAGACTTTCATATATTGGAAGAAAACATTCATTATCACCTTTAGATAGAATCACCAACTCTGGGTTTCTTTTTCATTTCATTTTTGTAGTTCACTCATATGTTTTTTTCCAGTACAGAGGATATGGGAATGTATTCTGTACTCAGAAGGTTATTTCTTTAAATTTAACATGGGGCAGGATGGAGTGAACATATAGAATATAGACCTAGATTATCAATTTTGGAGGGAATAAAATTACTTGTGGGTTTGATTCCTTTGAATCTCTACCATCTGAAGGAAGAGGCAGATGACACTGCTAAGAGCTACTGTATGACAGAATCTGAAGTTGAGTACCAGGTATAGGCTCTGGGACCAGGCCGGGGAACATTATGAAGATGGACAGGGACTCAGGAAATGGTGTGGTACAATGTTACCCCAAGTTCCAGAATGGATGTCAAACATCATCCAAAGCAGTTGATTTCTTGTTTCCTGTTTGAGACACAGACAGATTAATACAATAGTGACAAATTTAGACAATACCAAAGTACAGTGAGTGGCTACTGAATGTGTAGAATTTAACTCGGAGGAGAATGTATTCCTTTTCCTCCCCCACCATGCAAAAAGAGCACCCATCCCTGAGGTGGGCAGAGGCATGTTGCAGTTGATCGCAATGTTTAGTTTTACTCCAAAATAACTGTTTAAGGATATTTTAATAAGTGTTTCATTGGTTGCTTGTTGTATTCTGTGATCAATAGAGTGGGATAAGGTTTATTCCTCAAAACATTTCTGAGGCAAGTCTAAGTCTAGCCAGTATTGTTAGTCTGTATATATAGCAACATATATTTTAATCTTAGAGTGAAAATAGACCTCTCTTACTTATTTGATGACATTCTTTCTGTGTAACAAATCCAGGTAGGTATGTTATCGTAAATATAAATATTTTCCATTGACTTTGTGTACTCCAAATAATTGTATCATGATAAAATTAAAAACACTTTCGTCACCATGAATCACTAGTGTTTGCTAAACATTCTCTCTGCATCCCCCTACCTGTATTTCCCCATTAGGTTGAAAGCAAGCATGGAAAATTTCACCTTTCCAGACAGGCCCTTTTGGAAACCATAAGCAGTGGGAAGGGAGGTTAAATTTATATTTAACTTCATTTTTTTTTAAACCACAAATGATATAATACGGGGCACCGAGCATTTTTTTTTTTTTTTGTATAATTGAGCTAGCTTGTTTGTCGGTTCAATTATTTATGAGCCACTTACAGATTTATTTAGGCATTTCAGCCTACCCTGACCTCCATCTCCCAGAACTCAATATATACACAGTTTGTTTTCCCTATTTGGAAACATAAATAAGGCCTCATGCCAGCATAAAACCTTTTCATGTTACAAAACAAAAAGGTGATTATGTACTATGTGAAGTTACCTCCCCCAACATGAAGTACCTCCCATTACTCTGTGAGGGGACCCCCACAAAATATGAGGAATGTTGAAACAAGGTGACCCCCAAACCTGTCTATTTTAGTATGACTCGATAGTGCATTAAACAAAGAGAGGGTCCACAGTTGGGAGAGCCACATGCTTGCTACTTCTCCCACAGAAGTCCATGTTCTCACGGAAGGTTTTATGATTAAAAAATGAGCAAGCTAGGAGTCTGAGAATTTTGAAATACTAAATCAAAAGTGGCAGACTTTCTCAGGAGAAGTATTCAAGATTAAACATGAAATTCCAGAGCCCAGGATACTACTGTTTATGTATTTGGGACTCCATCACTTTGATCACTACAGTATGCAGGCCAGTATGATCCAGAAATTTAGAATCGAGTTAAACAGCCAGAGGTAGCAACACCAAGCAGTGACAGAGACTTAGTGAAAGTGTGGACTACTTATTGTGGGACACAGGGGCAGTGGGAAGCTGTAACTTTGGCTGGGGCTGCCTTCTTGCTATAGGTGTCCTGGAGTTCTTCGGGAAGGTGCAGACAGAGCGAGGTCACGGCAGTTGTAAGCATTTGGGATGAAATGGGAACAAGGCTGGCTGCGCAGTTGGCTCTTATAAAAGCTGGAAGGCGTGCCCTGAATCTGTCAGCAGCTTTTCTGTTTGTATTGAGTTGGATAAACAGCAGGGCAAGGAGATCAAAACCAACTTATTTTTACTCTGGGTCTTCGTGGGCCCCTGGAGAAAGTGACAATTTCGCTGACATTATTTTCCATTATAACTTTTTGGCCTTAATTCTGTTGAACTTGTTCATAGTTAGTGTTAGCATTGTGCTTAGCAGGCCGTGTATGGGATTAGCACCGCTGTCCACCTCTGCTTTTTCCCTGAGCTGCCTACAGCTGCATCAGTTAAAATTTGTTGATTTCAGAAATTTTGATCACCTAATTGAGGGCATTTCACTTGCTAGCTTCTGGTATAGATCCAGTTCTCTTTTCTTATGGTGGCCTCAAGTTGTGCTAGCTACATCCTTCACATTTCCCTCCCGATTCCATGGCAAGTGCAAGCTCTTTATGAAGTAACAGAGTAACACAAAACCTAAAACCCACCCTGGGCTTCCCAGAGGCAGAGCACGTATCACATGACTTCCAAACAGCAAGCAAGTGTTTAAGTAATCCAGAAAGAAAGAGATGCAATGAGAATAGCAAACCCAAGCCTGAAGGCAGGATTTCGGGAGACCTGCTTCATAGTATATTTCAGAAATCTAACGTATGGATGTGCCTTATGCACCATCGGTAACGGAGAGATGATGGAGGTTGTACTCCCCAAATCTAGTCGAGTAGATCTTCGGTTGATATGCAGTACCTTTTGGGTTGTAATATCCGAAACACAGCTCTTTAGAAATGCTGTTCCAGATTTGTTGATGGGAACTTCCACCTCCCAAGAAAGTTCTTGTCTTTCTGGTTAGCTTTGTTTTTGGAAACAGGTCTTTCTATGTAGTATAGATAGACCACCTGCCAAACCTTAAAGCCTATCATTTCAGCCTCCTGAGTTCAAACACCTGCCTCTATGCCCAGTGAGTCTTTTTTCTTTTTAGTATAAGAAACCTTGTTTTGGCTATTTCAGCCAAGTCCTAGGGAGACACTTGAATCTGTGGAACGCAAAGAAGTGATGAGCATATGAGGTGATGGGTGTGTTTCCTCTCTGCTTGATTATCGCTCAGTGCAAACTTGTCTTGAAGCATCAACCTGGCAACTGCATAAATAAAATCAACTGAAAATAAAATGTAAAAATTAAACACAACCACAATGACAAGTAAACAAAATCCAGTCCCAGGCAGGAAGCCGACATGCACACACATTGTGGGGTCAGTTGGGCTCTGAGCATGAAGGCCTCCTTTCTCCTTCTTGATCCCAAGGCAGACTTCCAGCATTGTGGATGGCCAGTGATTCTGCTCTGAGGTGTATTTTCTAGCACATGCATGATAGATGGTTGCATCTGTCAAACTTAGAGGCGCCACCCTATGCCTAGGAACATGCTGACACAAGCCAGGTTTGCAAGAGAGAGCTCATTGATGAGCCAATGCATCCGAGGACCACTTTCCTGAATGTACCAGTTTCTAAATACTTGCTTCTTGTAAGTCCTCCTAAGCAGTGGGCTCTGGGTAACCTTTGCTTACATCCTGAGTTTCTGGTCTTGCAAACTTAATTCCTGAATAGTAGGGTTTTGTCCACAGTTAATGGTTCCTGGCACAGTGTTAAACCTGATGGGGGAAAGCAATGCATATCTCTTGAAGAGTACAAGCTAGACTAAGCAGATGATGTTAAGCCTCAGATGACACTGATGTGATCTTTTGTGTGCCTAGTTTTACCAGACTTACTTTATCAATACTTATTTAGTGGTCACAAAGAGACCCTTGAAATAAGATGTGAAGGACAGGCATGCTGGGACTTGAAATTTTCAACATGCCTTTGGAAAGTAATCGCTTCCTTCATTTCTTACCTTGCCCTTTTATGTTGTATCATTAATAGGATTCTCTGGAATCCACTGGTAACTAATTGCTGTGACTCCTGTACTTTGGCTTCTGTAGACAACTTTATTCAGTTTTTCCTGAATCAGGTTCTTGTAATGTAGGCCAGGCTGGCCTCCAACTTCTACTGCTCCATTGACTCCCTGCTTAAAGCCCTCAAATGTTGAGATTGTAGGTTCAACAGCACTGGTTTAAGGAATTTAATGGTGCTGGTCAAACTGGATGTCTGAATGTGGAAGAATGCAAATGCATTCCTATTTATGACCCTGCACAAAACTCAAGTCCAAGTGGATCAAAGACCTCAATGTAAAACCAGATACAATGAGCCTGATAGAAGAGACACTGAGGACTATCCTAGAATGCATTAGATCAGGAGACAATTGTCTGAACAGAACACTAACAGCTCAGGCACTAAGACAATTAACAAATGGGAAACTGAAAAGCTTCTGTAAGGCAAAGTGCACCATCAGTCTGACAAAGCATCAGCCGACAGAATGGGAAAAGAGTTTTACCAACTCCACGGTTGTTAGAAAACTAATATCCAAATTACATAAATAACTAAAAACCCCTAGATATAAATATCCAAATAATCCAGTTAAAAAATAGGGCAGCATCGATCAATGGGCATTTGAGGGATGATACAGAAACTAGTGCAGTAGATGAAGATAGTCTTAATGAGTCTCCTACTAATGGGAGAGACAGTCTCAAATGGCCATCTCTTGTCACCAAGGAAGGCTCTCTGTAGCAGGACTGGGTTGCATTTAATTGAAATGTTGGCCAAAAGGATTTCATGGAAATGTCCAAACAAACTGGCTGTTGCTGAGGTGATAGGCTGCTCTCTGCAAACTGACAGCCAGGCCCCATTTGCTGAGGACAACATCCACACAACTCACTGAACACAGAGTAGCAGAGCCTACATGGAGCCTTTACCCCTATGTTCTAGTCTCTTTGGTATGTATAGGTACTCTGCAGGCAACTGGGAGAGTAATGTAAACTCCAGCCCACCCACAAAACCTTTAATCTACAATCTGTCTTTCATGCAAAACATGCTAGGGCAATGTTGGCTCACAACTTGTGGGAGTAACCAATCAATGTCTGAGTTGACCTAAGGCCCAGTTCATGAGATGGAACCCATGCCTGATACTGCTAAGGTGACCAAGAACTAGAGAGCAGATGGCCCAGAGACATAGGGTAAAACCAGATACTATTGATCTAAAATAAAAGTACCAATAAAATGAGTCCTATTGTTCTGCTATTTAGACATCGGTGCCTTAACTAGTCATCATTAGAGAAAGTTTCGCAGTATATGGGAACAGATGCACAGACCCTCAGCTAGATATTACATAGAGAGTTTCAAATCAAATGTCTCCATTAAATCCCTCCCCGAAAGGTTCAAGGAATCCCACAGAAAAGGAGGCAGAAAGATTTTAAGAATCAGAGGGGATAGAGGACATCAGAAGAACTGGGTCCTCTGAATCAACTAAGCAAGGCACATTCAAGCTCACAGAGATTGAAGCAGCAAGCACAAGGCTTATATGGGTCTGTACCAGGTCCTTTGTGAATATATTATAGCTATTAGCTTAGTATTTTAATAGGACTCCTGACTGAGAACAAGTGGACACCTGACTCCTGTCCCTGCTCTTGGGACTCATTTCCTCCTGTTGCGTTGCCAGGACAAACTTTGCTGTGATCCTTTTAATTTAATTTTATGTTGTCATGTTTGTTTGTTATTTCTTAGAAGTCTGTTCTTTTCTAATAAGATACAGAAAGGGAGTGGATCCAGAGGGCAAGGAAGGTGGGAAGGGACTGGGAGAAATAGAGGAAGGGGAAACTATGATCAGGATATATTGTATGAGAAAATAATCTACTTTCAAGAGAAGCAACAAAAGCCCTCTTTCATATTAAACTGGACCTCAGAGCCATACTTTTTATTTATTCATTTACTCTTATTTTAAGATTGTTTTATTATTTATTTATGTGTTTGTCTATGTGTCTATGAATGTGCCCAAGGAGGTGGAAGATGTATCAACTCCCCAAAGCTGGATCTACAGGCAGTTGTGAAATGCTTGCTGTGGGAACTGAACGGACATCCTCTGTAAGAGCAGTAAGTGCTTTTAGTAACCACTGAGCTATTCATCCAGTCCGTGGCTTCAGTTTTAAATATGGGTCACACACAGTGTTCTACATTTGAGTGTGCTTTCATCTAATCATTGACATTTAATTTTGTGTTTCTGATGGTTGCTGCTACTTACATTTCAATAGTATAAAATATTTATGAAAGAAATGACAATTTTTGTAATTATATTTATAGTTTTACTTGACACACAGTGGTTCTGCATATTAACAGAACATG
This sequence comes from Mus musculus, assembly GCF_000001635.26. Lineage (NCBI taxonomy): Eukaryota > Metazoa > Chordata > Mammalia > Rodentia > Muridae > Mus > Mus musculus. The sequence continues at coordinate 138,758,787 of NC_000067.6, read as the reverse complement.
GTGTGATGTTTTTACACACACACACACACACACACACACACACACACACATACACACACACATGCACACACGCAGAAGGTGGAGTGAATAGATCTATCTATCTATCTATCTATCTATCTATCTATCTATCATCTATCTATATCTACTTACCTATCTATCTATCTATCTATCTATCTATCTATCTATCTATCTATCTATCTAAACTATATATCTATATATACAGAGAAGGTGGAGCAAACAGATCAAGGTAGCAGATATCTTTGATCTTTGTCACCTCCTCTGTTGCAAAGCTTCAAAATCCCCTCTACTAGCTCTGTAGACTCATTCCAGTAAATGTTATCAACCTCCTGCTTGCCTGTTGGCCATTCACATTGCCATCCTCTTTCCACCACTCCTCATGCCACTGGGAACTACTATTCCATTAAGAAACAATATTTTATGTCTTACAAAATATGCTATCTTTATGTGTATCTGTGTATATGCAATTTTATTTCAAAATGAACTGTTTTGCCCAGTTGCACAAACTAGGTGGCAATGCAGGATGCTGGTACGCAGAGACTATTTTTTGAAGCACTCTGTTTTGAAAAATCCTTGTGATGGCATATTTTTTTTAAGGAAAAAAAAAGCACAGTGTGTTCAAATTTTGGTTCTATAAGATGCTAAACAGGTTTGACTGTTCATATCTAATTTCTGCTCATTTAATCCATTCTGGTTGAAATATTTAAATGTTAAATATTTAATAGGCTTATTTCTAGACCTCCACAGCCCAAGAGATGCTCTGGGCTGACAGGTGTTTAGAAGCCTTTGTTGCTACTGTACTGTCTGCAGCTGCTCCAATTGTGGTTGTTCTCATTAATCTGGGGCAGTTGCACTGTAGAAATTAGGGTTAATCTTGTGAGCTGCTCTGATTGTTCCAGAACCCAAGTTCTGAACCTGGTTCAGTTTCATTTTCCTAGTGAGGCATAATTCAATGCCTCCATAGCACCAGGGCAGTAGTTGGAACCATATTTATCTACAGGGAGGGTTGTTTCTATCTGTGACTCCGGGGCAAGCTTTGCAGACTTTAATTATACCCAAGGGAAATGGTTGTGCTTAGCAATACATCAAACTTTTGATGCCTCTGGACTTCATTACCATACAATCAACACACTCTCTGTCACACCTTATTGCTTAATTTTTGTGTTTCAAAGATTCTTTACTGGCTGCACAGGAAACCAAACGGGCTGCAATCATTGCAAAGCTGGCTTCTATTGCAAGCAGAATACCAAAACAATGTTTTTTTTTTCATATTTCAGCTCAAAAGATGATGGTATTTTTCACCTGCAGTTGCTGTTACCTTTCAATCTTTTAGTGTAGATATGACACACCACTGTATGTATTATTCAAAGTTCTACAGAAAGACAGAGCTATCACACATGTACTCACACAGAAAGTATGTATGCACACATACATATAAAGATACATGCCTACACATCACATTGCACATGAATACGTGTCTGTTTATTAGAACATGATTCTGGGCTGAGAACTTCCACACCTGCTTCTGTAAGCTGGAAGCCTATGGAGGCTGACGGTGCAGATTCCTGCTGCACTGTGCACCCCCTTATTTTTTGGGGGGGAGGTAGGTAAGTGCTTCACTTCATTTATGAGCCAGAATGCCAAGCACTTCCAGGGACACTGTTCC